>NC_090654.1:251350098-252060098 GCF_040937935.1 Hyperolius riggenbachi
AGTGTACACAAATGACAGTATGAAATTATCATGATTAATTGCATTAAGTGCATACTGCAGTTGTGCTGCAATTCTATCACAGTTATATGTTTGCATTGTCCCAGTCATAGAAGAAAAAAACTTACTATATTGGCAAAAGAAAGCAATGCTGAAATGTGGCTGGAGTGGCCACGATCCTTGCTAAACTGCCACCCGAAACCGTCAGCAAAAGTTGTTACAGGCGATCCTTAAGGGCCCGTTTCCACTAGCGCGCAGGATTTTTCTGCACGGTAGACCCCGCAGAATTCGCCTGCATGTGGAATGCAGGCGAATCACAGGCGATGTATTAGGGAAATCGCTTGCGGTTTCCCCATGCGTTTTTTGCAGCGAATTTGCATGTGAATTCGCATGGGTACCAATGTAAATCCACACAGGCAGTGACATGGTTACATTCGCATATACCCTTACCTATGCGAAATCGCGGCAAAAAACTCCGCATGCGATTTCGCCAGCGGTGAATCCAGGTGATTCCGCACCGCAATAGTGGAAACGAGCCCTAAAGAGAGACTGAGGCCACTATAAAAATCAGTTTTTACCTTTTATTTCTTTTAAGGATCATTGCCAGACATAAACCGCCGCATCCCTGCGGCAAAACAAGGGTTATATCACCCCCAAATTCCCGGGGCAATGTTGGGGGAGCGCTTCCTGATTGAGCCAGAACTTTCCGCTGTAGCTCTGCCTCTAGTCTCATCAATCCACGCTGATCGCCGCCTCTCTCCGCCCCTCTGTCGTCTTTCACAGAGGGGCCGGGGAGAGGCGGAGATCCGCCTTGCATTGACGCGAATGGAGGCAGAGCTTCAGCGTTAAGCTCTGCCACCCTGGGGAACAAAATCCATGACCAGGAAAGTCGTGAATTTTGCACAGGGGATTTGGGGGGTATAAACCCCTCGTTTTGTCGCGGGGATGCAATAATCCTTAAATGAAATAAAAGGTAAAAAACTGATTTTTATAGTGGCTTCAGAGTCTCTAAGTGAATCTATAGCTTACATCAGACTTCTGAATGCTGACTTCTGCAGCAATCCTTAGAATATAATGTCTTTATAAAGGCCGCCATGCCCGATTGAACTATGCATGGGAACGTGATGTCCTGGGACATAGCTTCTGCCTAGATATCCACGCCACAAAAAGCTGTAACAAGTGTTTTGGAGGCGGTCCAGCTGGGCGGGCTGCAGGCGTTTGCATGCCAGCGTGTGGCTTGTTTACGTAGAGGAAACAGTACATAGAGTCTGCCAGATTAGCCTGTGTGTGTAAAGGACAAGGGGGCTCTGATTTCACATCTGCTCCCTCTGTCATTGCTCCATGGGCTGCCGGTGGTAATAGCTGCAGCTCCTGTAATCGCAGAACAGCTAATGGCTGAGAAATGTTTAGAGGAGCCTTTGCAGTGTTTCTTCAACAACCAGTGCAGAGCTGTGTGTGGTCTGCTAATAACCATGTGCAATGCATCACCTTCTGTTTGGCAGGGTTTCTATTGAGTGGGTGCCTGTTTTGTGTACTGCAGGAAGGCTCACTCACAGGCACAAATAAATCAGCTGATACATTAAACCAAGCGTTCTGATTGGTGGCTCTGAGAAGCTGCTCCATTTTTTTTCTCCAGTTTTCCTTTGTATGTTGATTTGTAGACTAGTCCCATTGGCTTAAAGTGGATCCGAGATGAACTTTTACTCATTGCATAATTGTGTTCCTTTCCTATTGTTTATAGGGCATTCCTCAAGCCAAATACTTTTTTGTTTCTGTTTTAATACTCTAATTCCCTCTAAACTAAAGAAGCCGCGCCCACAGGTTTTCAGAGAGCCAAGGCACTTTTAGACAGTAGCAAGGGCTCATGGGAGATCTGTCTGGGCAGGAGGAGGGGAAGGTATTACTAGCCAGAGATTTCAGAGGCAGAGGGGAGGAGGAGGGGAGATTAGGTGTTTTTTTTTTTTTGTTTTTTTTTTGCTCAAGATGCAGATAAGCCTGCTTGTGTGTAATGTTTTACAAACAACATGGCTGCTGTCGTATCACAGGAAGAAATAATCATATTCTATTAAAGCTGTTTGCAGCTAGATTTGCTGTGTAAACTATCTAAACTTTAGATAAGATATATAGGCCAGTTACTTGTTATAGTTAGTTTTTTCATCTTGGATCCACCTACTTAAAGCAGACCTGAACTCAGAACTTCTTCTCTGCTCTATGCTGGGTACACACTGGGATTTTCTGGCAGATTTACTGTCAGATCGATTATGTCCAACATGTCTAATCTGATTTCGGACTGTTTTCCATTTACTTTTATCGGAAATCAGATTGGAAATGTTGGAAATAATCGATCTGACAGTAAATCTGCCAGAAAATCTCAGTGTGTACTTAGCATAAAAGATAAGCAACAGCATAATGACCTTTAAAGAAAAACCTTTCTTTTACAGCTGATACAAATCCTGCAATCAACCTGCAGTGTGTCTCCCTCCTGCTTTCATGGAAACCGATATAGGGTTAACATCCTGTGTTTACAAATGAGCTGCTCTGCCAAGGCAGCTGACACAGCTGAGAGATCAAATTACAGTTGTGATTAGTCACAGATGAGGGGGTTGTAATTCGATCTCCTCCCTCCCCTGTGTCACATGACTGCCATGGCAGATAAGTTCATTTGAAAGCACAGGATATTAACAATATGTCTGCTTCCGTGAATCAGGAAGTAGAAGCTGCAGATTTATTTTAGGATTTGTATCAGCTGTAACAAAGAAATGTTTTTTGTTTAAAGGTTATTATGCTGTTGTGTGTATCTTTTAGAGCAGAGAGGAAGTTCTGAGTTCAGGTCCAGTTTACAGTGTACTGGAGTTGAAGCTCGGGTCAAAAAAGGAAATGCCCAAGAAGAGGGAAGCCTCTTTATCGTGTAGAGACTTCCTGGGGGTCCTCCCGGCTCCTGCCTCTGCTCACCGGGACCCTCCAGAAGATTCTGGGCTGCACTTTTCTCCAAGCACGAGCTGCTGCTTTCCATCTTCTTAAGGGGCCCATACACCTAACGATTTTCCTGCCGATTTACTGCAGATTCGATCACTGTGATCGAATCTGCTGTGAAATCGTTGCGCAAACGATTGATTTCCGTCCGAAGTCAATCGTTCCCATTGAGCAATCCGTGCGGAAGATTTTGCTCGATCGCCTGCGGGTTGGGAGTGCGTAGATAGTGGCGTTCGAATGACCGACGCAATACAGCGACAATACATTAGCTGCTCTGGCAGGCGCGAGTCCCCGCTGTCACTTCTCTGCTGGATTCCGAGTTCCGGCTGGCTACTTCCTGTCCTGGCAGGAAGTTTAAACAGTAGAGCGCCCTCTACTGTTTAAAATTCCCCGGACAGAAAGAAGTGAAGCCAGCCGGTCCGGAACCCAGCGGAGAAGAAGACAGCGGGGACTCGCGCCTGCCAGGTAATGTATGCGGGCGGGGGGAGTGGCGGCAGCAGCACCACCACCACAGATTGTGATCGGTTTCATGTTGAAATCAATTCACAATCTGTTTGCAATAAAGGCAGCCATACAATCCCTCTCTGATCAGCTTTGATCAGAGAGGGATCTATCTGTTGGCCGATCTGATGGCAAATCGACCAGTGTATGGCCACCTTTACATTTTCGCCTTCTAAGCTGGAACTTCTGCTCTGCAGACGGAAGTGTGAGGAGATGGAATGCAGCATAGAATGCATAAGAATGAAGGCGGTGGCTATGTGAGTTATCCCCAACATATCTCGCCTCCTGCACACTGCAGGACATTCTTGCTTTTCACAAGAATGTAATCTCTTATCCCTACTCGCCACTTACGCCTACACAGAGCTGTGGCCCAGGAAGCTGCACAGCTGATACAGGAAATGGGGGCGTCACCTGCAGTAAAGATCGGGCCACACTAGATGCAGTTGCAGAATGCAATCCGCGATCCGGGCTCCGGTTTTCTAAAACCAGAACAGAAACTGATCTGTGCTGCCCTATTGCAGCATATGTTTGATATCCGTTTGCGCTTTAAAAAACTGATCCCCAGCTGTGGGTGGGGAGGGTTCCGCCATGTGGGAGAGGGTAGCAGCCAGAAGGGGGGCAGTGGGCACAATGCTGGGGAGGGGGCCGCCATGCTGGAGGGGGTAGCAGCCAGGAAGAGGGGCAGTGGGCACAATGGTGGGGAGGGGGCCGCCATGCGGGAGGGGGTAGCAGCCAGAAGGGGGGCAGTGGGCACAATGGTGGGGAGAGAGGTTGACCCCCCTCACCTGGGTGCCCCCTTCCACGCTCCCCCTCTAGCTAGTTTCTTTTAAAATCAATCAAGCGGGAAACTCGCTCACTTCCTTGTTCCACGTCTCACCGCGTCACTTCCTGCAATGTCGCCCTCTGAACTACAGAGGGAGGCATTGCAGGAAGTGACGCTGCTAGCGATGGAATGCAAGGAGGTAGGTGAGTTCGCCGCTCGCTGCTGGATTGATTTTCAAAGAAACTAGCTGGAGGGGGACCGGGGAAGGGGGGACCCAGGTGAGGGAGGGGGGTGCGACCCTCCTCCCCACGGCTGTGCCCACTGCACCGCTTCCTGGCTGCTACCCCCTCCAGCATGGCGGCCCCCTCCCCACCCACAGACTGAGCAGGGACACTGGAAACGTATCCGTTTCTGTGTCCAAAGCTGTCTGTGTAGAGGGAGATCGGCATTTGCATTGCTTTTCACTACCCCTCCGTGTATCCGGGGTCTGTGAAAAACTTGCAAATCCGACCTCTGCTGAGTTTATCAAACGGAATCCCCGGAACGCCCACGGATCTCTTTTTAAATTGTGTGAAGACGGCCGCTATTTTTAACATTGGTATCCGTGGCACCGGTTTTGGTCCGGGCCAAAAAACGGAGCCATGGATACACTTCGTATACAAGTGTGAGCCAACCCTAAGGCAGAATTCCGTTGTTTTGCTTGAAATGTAGAGCTAGCAAGACACAGAGCATTGAAAATATTGGAGTTCATCAATGGAAAGAAAGCAGTAATACTTGCAGAGAAGTTGCTTAGGATCCATGTGCCATTTGACAGCTGGACTCTTCGGTTGCACTAAGGATCTGCTGCACTTTAGTTCCAGTAATCCTTCCTTTGGTCTGTGTCTCCCTGCTGATTGTGTTTCTCTGTTTTGCATTGAAGAGTTCTCAACGACTTGCACCAGCTATTCCTCCCCAGAGAGAGTCACCGAGACAGACCACAGAAGAGCCGATCCCGGAGGAGCCAGAGATTAAGGTGCAAGTGAAGATAGAGAGGGAGGATGAGGAGGAGAGGATTCCTGTCCCTCCACCAAAGGTCACACAAACCTTACAAGCCAGAGAAACAGTAAGGACAATCAGTGTATTACTTACATTAAAGCACGAGGGTCAGCCATAATATCTCAGGAAAAAAAAAAACGTACCGGTAGATAAATACTTAAAATCTGTATTGTACTGTCCATGTTTTGATTTCAGTGAATTTTATTAAATACTAAATAAAGAGAAAACCATTGCAGACATTTTCTATCTTTACTGTCTCTGAAGCCAATCCTGATGTAATTTCCTCACTTAATCTTTTGTTCTCTGCCTAAAATGGTGAACGCATTGCCTGCCCTCATCCCCACTGAGCTCTGTACTAGGAACTGCACTGTCAGTTTGCTTTTTAAACACACGAGCACAGCATACATCAGTTTTCAGGAGATTCTGCAGAGGGGCAAGGTGATGTGACTTCTATTTCCCTTCTGAACCTTGTGTCACACAATCTCCCTTAGCTGCCCGCAGCCTATCAGTGAGGAGCAGGAATGTGGGAGGGGACGAAGTGGAGATAACAATGCTTTTTTGCTTTTTTTGCTTTAAAGCTTCCCTTGGCAATGTACAAGAAGAGACGTCAGGCTGACTGAGATAAGATTCATTACAGCAGACACATTTATGATTATATTGGAATGCTTGCAATGCAGGGTCAGGTTGTAGACTACTTACCGTACATACTGGCATATAAGCCGAGGTTCCCACCTTTCCCTTAGAAACCAGGAAAAAAATGATTGACTCATGTATAAAACCCTTCACAGTAGCCAGATATGCACCAAGTTCGAGTCATCCGCTCTTCCTATAAGCCAGTTCTGCTTCAAAGAAGATACAGCTGTGTCTCAAGATGCCACTAGATGGTGTCATAGGTATGAGAGATAGAGATTGCCACACAGGAAGAATCCCTGATCATTGCACCGCCTACACCTTGCTGGCATGCTCCGCTCCATAAACCGGGGGACACAGGTAGTCTTGAGCAGCGCACTCTACACACCTTGTAGCAGGGGATAGGGGGCAGGGACACAGCAGGGAGCCAGCTGGCAAGAGTAGGATCACTAGTGCACAATCCTTACACTCCTCTGCCAGTAGCAAAACCCACTCCACCATCTGTTCTGCTTCACTGACGCATATTAGCCGAGGGGGGAACTTTTTAGCACATTTTTTGTGCTGAAAAATTAGGCTTATATGCGAGTATAGGTAATAACACAGAGCATTGGGTAACTTTATTTTGATTCCATGGCTGTAAATCCCTCTTTAAGAATCTCAGTTTTGACACCACTACGGGGTATATGAAGCAGTCTTATCTTGGGGTAGCAGATGAGAAGCTGTATTTTAGATGAATGCATGGACAGTCTTTGGTTTAGATCTAAATGCTTGTTTGTTTGTCTTTCTCAGGCAAATGACACCTTGCTCCTGAGGACCCAGGAGCACGATATGTCAGCGATGGAGAGAACGCCAAAGCCAAGAGGCCGACGCCCACAGACAAAATTCTCCCCGGAAAGCACGCCAAAGTCAGAGACTCAGAACAAGCCTGCGCAACAGGAGGGCACATTCCCCTGCAAAAAATGTGGCAGGTAGGTGGCTTGTGTCTCTGACTTCTTTAGTGGCTCTATGGTGTACTGGTTACGAACTTGGACATAGGAGACCGGAGTTCAAATCCTGGCTGAAGCCAGTACCTATTCAGTAAGGAGTCATTGGGCAAGACTCCTTAACCTGTAGGGTGGCTTATGGAGCACATCCTTAGCACTTTGAGTCCGACAGGAGAAAAAACGTTATACAAATTATTATAACATTATTGTTATTGTGATATCTGTGTCAGGAAATGATCTGAATAAAACAGCATTTGTAACGATAACATAGTTTAAAGATAATTTGTAAATTTAAATGGACTCCCCAAAAATTCTAATTGTTTTGAATGGAATGTATAAAAAAATATATTTTGTATAAAATCTTTTAACATACTGTGTGCAGCTTTTTCTCACAGTTTGCAAAGCATGCCGAGCTTTCTAGTTAAAATGCCAGGTAGTGATGAGACGAAATTTTGCATTATCTTAAATACAACACGAAATTTGCAATTATGACACGAAAACTTAATTAGTAGAAAATTCCTACATTTGTGTTGTAATTTCGCTTTTATTGACATGACACAAATGCAAATGCAGGCAAACTGCAGCAGGCACTGGGATTGCTTTTTGAAATCTTAATGCATTCGTGAGGAAGATGCGTTCATTCCATAGTTTCCCTGGTGTCCATGCGAACAGCAAAAACGCATGCGCTTCGAAAATGCGATTGAAGCGCATGCAGTGTGGAAGGGCCCTTAGAGGATGATCTTTGTATCTTGTAGATTGATGTGGTACCTCTGTGCGTTAATAATCACGCTGATGAAATTGTAATCTGGTTTGTTTTTCTAGAGTGTTCACCAAAGTAAAAAGTCGCAGTGCGCACATGAAGAGCCACGCAGAACAGGAGAAGAAAGCGGCAGCCCTGCGGCAGAGCGAAGCAGCGGCAGCCTTGCGGCAGAGCGAAGCAGCGGCAGCAGCAGCGAGAGCGGCGCTACAAGCGAAGTCACGCCATATGGACAGCAGTGACAGCGGGAGCAGTAGTGGCAGCAGCAGCGGGAGCAGCATTGACACCAGCGACAGTTCAGATGGAGAGTTATAACTGGACCACCAACTGGCGCAGTGAGGCTGGACCCTCGCGCTGTCCCCACAACCCGTTCTTTTTTTTTTTTTTTTTTTCCTTTTTGTACAAAGTATCACATCGTCGGCAGTTTTCTGTAAGGATCAAATTACTGAAAATGTAAAGTGAACTTGAAACTTTTTATCTTAAATTAACTATTTATTGGGAAAACAATATATAGTTTACCAAGCGGTTTGGAGAGTAAAATAATTATTTTTTATTCTACACATGTGCCTGTAAAGACAACTTGCATAAAGAAAATTTCTGCAAAACTTTTTTTTTTTTTTTTTTTTCCTCCTCACCTTCCTTTCTTGTGAAAGGGGAATTTCTGCTGAGTAATAGAAGCATTTCCTTTGTGGACATGGTGTGATTTATTTTTATTTTTTTTTACTTCAGATATCACCTCATTATGTGAATTACATCAGTTTGTATTCTTGTCTTGTAATATTCACTGTATTACGATGAGGGAATTTTGCACAAGAACACAAGTATTGTGACGACGTAAAGGAGTTTTTCACGTGCTGCAAAAATATCCTGTTCTGGGGTCCTCCCCACACTCTGTATTATTGCATGGGTGTGTATCAGCACTGCCCCCTTTCTGCCCAGTTGGGAAGCAATTTTCATAGATTGTATGTGCTGGCATAATGTTGATAGTTATCTGGGAGTTGTTGCAATCCTGAATAAAACACAAATATGCTGCACACCTATATTTACTGTGCAACCGAACGCTCAGTACTGAAAAGGCCGGCAAAGGTCACTTTTGCTTTCATTCGAAGAAAACTGAAATCTGGTTTCCCATGTCTCTGTCTCTGGCCCATAGCTGACTGGTAGTTTAAATTTTGAGTTAAAAATGAAACATTTTCTAGAGATAGACAACTGAACTTTCCACATGATGTGGCCCTCATGACTCCCCCCATGCCTAGATCCAATGCTGCTCGTAGCTGGCGGCCACAGCAGATTTTGACCTATCCTACAACAGGATTACAGAAATACCCAAGCAGCTCGGGGTGACCTAAAACCACTAGGAAAGTATAGGGACTAAAATAGACCGAAAAGCACTCCTAGTGAAAAGCAATGCTTGGTGTAGAACAGAAGTTATTTGTGAATCAGCTTTAAAGTAAACTGCGGTTACCCACAATGCACCGCTACTGAATATGCAAATTATCTCTTTACGCCCTTAAAGGGAGGGTTCACAGAGAAATAAAAATACTAATCCACTTACCTGGGGTTTCCTCCAGCCTGTGGCAGGCAGGACGTGCCCTCGACGCTGCTCCGGAGGCTCTCGGTCTTCTCCCGTGGCTCACCCGACCTGGCCAGGTCGGGCTCTTGTGCGTTCCAACGTGCGTCTCACGCGGTCGCGCTGACGTTATCGGACGTCCTCCAGGCTGTACTGCGCAGGCGCAGTAGTTCTGCGCCTGCTCAGTACAGTCCGTAGGACGTCCGATGACGTCAGCGCGACCGCGTGAGATGCACGTTAGAGCACAAGGAGAAGCATGACCAGGAAGCCGGCCAGGTCGGGTGAGGCACCGGAGAAGACCGGAAGCGTCCGAAGCGGCGTCAAGGGCACGCCCTGCCTGCCACGGGCTGGAGGAAGCCCCAGATAAGTGGATTAGTATTTTATTTTTTAAACAACTCCGTGGATCTTCCCTTTAAGCCAGGCTTGCATTTAGAACCGCTGGTGTATAGAAAGCCTATGGGTAATAAATGTTACTGAGCCACACCAAACCCACATACGGACATAAGGACTGGATACTTTGCTGTGTCCAATAGTCATCCTCTTCACTCTTATGGTACCCATAAACTGTGCAATAATTTCAATCAAACTCAATTCAATTAAATACTTTTTCATTAGATTCAGTGTTTTTAAGTTGAGCCCCTCTCAATCGATGATTATCATTTGGAAATTGCTTGGTTAAAGCTGTTCTTTTTGCCAGTGAGTGAGCTGGAATGTGGCGAGGACAGCAGTAAATGATCGGTTGCCACACAAGGCAGTACAAACCCATTGGAATTTGGAAGTGGATCAAGTTTCTGCTGGAATTTGATCCCGTTGTGCATGGTTGTTATTCCTGGAGAAATCAGTTGTTCCCTCTAATCTACTAGTGTGTAGTCCTCTTTATACCGCAGTAATGGACACCAGGGAAACTGCAGGCTAGTTTCTATTGATTACCATCCATGAAATACCTTATAAGAAGATGTAAAGCATTACAATTAACTAGTCAATTTAAGCAGCCAAACAGACGCATCAAGGATTTAAAAAATCAGTTCAAAATGACACTGGTTTGAGTACACAGCATTAAAGAGACACTGTAGCGAACTCATTTTGCCCATTTTACCTTATAATATGCTTCAGTGCTCTCATGACAAGTAAACTGTTGCGTCCCCGCCGCAAAACCAGGGCTGCAGAGCCCCCAAATCCCCAGAGGGCAATCCAGCCGGCATTTCCTGGAAGGGGCAGGGGCTTTCTGCTTCAGCTCTGCCCCTCCTGATGTCAATCACGGCGCATCACCGCCTCTCCCCGCCCCTCTCACTCTTCCTTTACAGAGAGGGGCGGGGAGAGGCGGCGATCTGTGCGCCGATTGACGGCAAGAGAGGCAGAGCTACAGCTCATAGCTCTGCCTCTCAGAGCAGCAAAATCCTTGACCAAGTTGGTCGTGGATGTTTGCAGAGGGATTTGGGGGCTTTGAAGCCCTCGTTTTAGTGGCGGGGACGTGGTGGTTTACTTGTCATGAGAGCACTGAAGCGAAATTATAAGGTAAAATGGGCAAAATTAGTTAGTTTCAGTGTCTCTTTAAAAGTACTCTGAGCACTGCTCATGGGTCCTGTAAAGAGACTCCGACCAGTACTGAAAAGTACTTAAAGATGCATACCATTCTGTAGCTTTTGCTCTCCTCTTTCATTTGATGCCTGAATCGCTTTAACTTCCAGGTCACCCCTGTCTTCTCTGTTAGAGAAGTGCATCACTGAATGAAGCAGGAAGAGGAAGTGACATGCATGGCCATTGCAAGAGGCTCCTCCAGAGGGGTCATATCACAACTTTGTTGGAAGTCATCTGGCTTAAAGGCATACCCATGAGAGGTGCTCTGAGTGCCTTTAATAGCTGCTGTGGCCATGGCAACTACTGAAAGGTTATTGCATTGGCATTTGTGTGGTTAAAGCAAGCATGTTTTATTTCTCAGCCCTTCTCTGGACAAATGTAATTCACACTGTGGAAATGTTGCATTTTTTTGTGCTTTTGCAAAGTCAGAAACAGAAGAGTAAAAGTGCTTTGTTTCAGGCCCTGAGGTTGTGGAGTTGCTGTAGGTTCTTCAATTGGATCATTCTACTGTTAAGACTGCAGGACAGGTGGCACAGACTGAATTTGTCTGTGAAGATTGCAGCCTGTAGCACAGTCAGACTGTGGTATAGTAAGTAGCTGGTGTCTGAAATTTGGATTTTAACTTGAGATTGGCTAATCAAGGAACTTTGTAGATGGATAAAACGAAGTGCAGCTATGGAAAGCCCATACCGTCACAGGGACTTATTTTGCCCGGAGTACTTCCAGGATTTATGTTGAATGCTTCTACTGCAGATGTACGCACACAAATACTAACCAACTTACCTTTCTGCAACCCCTTGTTGGGCTGCAGGGAAATGTAGGAGAGTAAAATGTTGCCAGCGGGGTTTTTTTTTTTTTTTTTTAAACCTTCTGTGACTTAACTGGGTGACAAACAGCATACAGATAACTTATGGGGCACCAGATCCAACAAAATTTGTGCAGTAAACTATAAAAAGAATCTTCCAAACATAATAAAAACCCCAAACATACTGCTTTCTTAATTCAAAGGGTGATGACACCCATAATATGACATCAGGGTGGTCCTGTCTAGGAGAACTCCTGGAAAAGCATGTGCTTTGTTGGATCAGATGATAGATTTGCAAAGCTCTGATTTGCTGTGATCACATCCCGCTTTAGCACATGATCATCACTAGCAAATCAGTGACTTGCATATCTATCACCTGACCAAACTGATCACATGCTTCTCTATGAATTTTCCTAGACACGCCCATCACTAATCAGTAAAGTGTGTGGAGCAATCCAGTCCTTTCTTTTGCAAAGGAATGAGGTGCCTGGCTCCACCCACCATGTATGAGTTATCATGCGCAAATACCTTCTGTTTCAAGAAGGCTTCACAGTATTTTGCTGTATCCTGAGCGTCTTTTTCCATTTGACTTGATTTCTGGTTTTGTTTGCCACAGACAGACACAAGATGTCAGTTGCCTGATATAGCCAGCTTTGGTTGGATTGGTAAGAAGAAAAAAAAATCAGATTGTAGGAACAATTCTCAGCTGATGGTTGTAAACGGTCTCTACAGCTTATTTCCCCTCACACCCCCCTCCCAGGCATACAAGTCTTCACTTGGCCAAGTGTTTTTGTTTATGAACAAGTTGGCAGCCATGATGTCCTGAATTGATTGCGCCCGCAGGTTTAATCATGGCCAGCTTGCTGTTTACTTCATTGCCCAGACTTGCATAAAAGTCTCAATATATTGGCGTTTTTTTTTTCTACTTTACAAAAACTACTACAAATGGTAAATACAATGCAGATGTTATGTATATACACTATATGTAATATATCTACTTTATGTTTTGTAAAAAAGAGTTAATAATAATCTTTATACACTTATACATTGTGACGTTCATCATTTTGGGTCGAGTGAGTGAGCGAGCTGTATTTTATTCATGGATAATGAATGTTGCTAGCGTATGAAGTACCATGTACATGTGATACAGAATGTTCCACCAACATTCTCTGGCTTCTAGTTGTGCAGAAGCAATGGGTGTGCATACAAAATGGGAACAGAACAGTATTAGAATTCACTGTAAATGTATACCTGACTGCTGTGACATGTATATTGTGTTATATTATATGTTGTGTATATTATTATGTGCTGCACCTGCATCAAGCTAGCAAGGCCAGGCCCACAGCTGCATCAACTTTGATTGAGCATGAGCTCAGCAAGGCCAGGCCACTCCTACAGGCATATGTAACTAATCGGTGCAGGATACAGACAGCATATGGCTTATCCTGCTGCACAAGTTCCCGCCTGCGTTTATTACTATTCCCCCTCCAGGTCACTGTGGATAGTGGGGAATGTTGTAATTCAGCTTCCAGCAATAGCTGGAGGCCGAATTACAGAGTTTTAAAAGCTGCACTTGAGAACAACTGCTCTGCTCCTACAGATGGCAACCAGCACAACAAGGCCATGCCACACCTACAGCTAGCATGAGCTCAGCAAGGCCAAGCCACTCCTACAGCTAGCAAACAGCTCAGGCCACACCTGCAGCTAGCAAACCGCTCAGCAAGGCCAGGCCACTCCTACAGCTAGCAACCAGCTCAGCGAGACCATGCAACATCTACAGCTAGCAACCAGCTCAGTGAGGCCAAGCTACTCCTACAGGTAGCAACCAGCTCAGGCCACACCTGCATTTAGCAAACAGCTCAGCAAGGCCAGGCTACTCCTACAGCTAGCAACCAGCTCAGGCCGCACCTGCAGCTAGCAAATAGCTCAGCAAGGCCAAGCCACTCCTACAGCTAGCAACCAGCTCAGTGAGGCCATGCAAAACTTACAGCTAGCAACCAGCTCAGTAAGGCCAAGCCACTCCTACAGCTAGCAACCAGCTCAGTAAGGCCATGCAAAACCTACAGCTAGCAACCAGCTCAGTAAGGCCAAGCCACTCCTACAGCTAGCAACCAGCTCAGTGAGGCCATGCAAAACTTACAGCTAGCAACCAGCTCAGTAAGGCCAAGCCACTCCTACAGCTAGCAACCAGCTCAGTAAGGCCATGCAAAACCTACAGCTAGCAACCAGGTCAGTAAGGCCAAGCCACTCCTACAGCTAGCAACCAGCTCAGTAAGGCCATGCAAAACCTACAGCTAGCAACCAGCTCAGTAAGGCCAAGCCACTCCTACAGCTAGCAACCAGCTCAGTAAGGCCAAGCCACTCCTACAGCTAGCAACCAGCTCAGTAAGGCCAAGCCACTCCTACAGCTAGCAACTAGATCAGCGATACCAAGCCAGTCTAAACATTCATCTAGTAACCAGCTCAGTAGGCCAGGTCACACTTATAACTAGCACCAGCTTAGTGAGGCCAAGCCACTCCTGCAGCTAGCAACAAGCTTTGACCTTGAAAAGGTGTGGCTTGGCTCAAGCTGGCAACGTAAAGGAAACCTTAAGTGAGAGTGATATGGAGGCTGCCATGCTTATTTCCTTTTAAACAATGCAAATTGCTTGGCTCTCCTGCTGATCCTCTGCATACTTTTAGCCTTGAACACGCATGCAGATCAGACGTTTGACTGGATTTTCTGCATGCTTATCTTAGGTGTGTGATTCAGATGCTACTAATGCCAGAAAGATCAGCAGGGCTGCCAGGCAACTGGTACTGTTCATAAGGAAATGTATATGGCAGCCTCCATATACCCCTCACTTCAGGTTCTCTTTAAGAATCATCACTGTACTGTGGAGCAGAGGAAGATGGTGGCCTGGTCTGATGAATCACATGGAGGCCCCATCTGGGAAATTACACAATTTACAGGATTATAGACCGCACCAGTGAGTTGTCGCCCTCCTCTATTCTTTAACCTGTATAGGGGAGAGTATCTGTGTGGGGGGGAATAAATCATCTGTTATCAGGGCTTTCACACTAGGAGCTCATCCGTGTGTCTTTTTGACTTTCATGTCATCTTTCACGTTAGACAGCGTTCCAGAGCGTTATGTTGTAACGCATCAGGGAGCCTTGAAATGTCCAGCCGCAGCATTTTCCCATCAGGTGAATTAGGACTACCGCCGCTAATCCCCGTCGTACTGCAACTTCCCGACATCACCAATGCGTGCACGAAATTGGTACTGTGAAAGAGCCCTCAGCCAGCCACACCTTACATCTGTGATCCTGTGGAAATTTCCTGTCCATTGTGACACTCGAGACAGCAACAGATAGTGAAATTTGACCCATTATAGATTTTGACAGCAATAAATACACTTTGCCTTACTTGCTCAATCCACGTTTAGTTGCCCGTGTGAAACCAGCCCTAAACGCGGCAGTTATGGCTTTTGTCGTTCCGAAGTAATCAAGGGCCATCTATTCAAGTGAATGGGAGCACTTTTTCAACAACTTTTATGGCTTTTTGAGTCGTTCGTGTAAACGCCACACGAGATCTTGTCCTGGGTGTCATGTTCGGTGCTTCCGTGTCCCCCTAGAGGGCTTAAAACAGTACAATGGCAAATGCGTTTCTGAATTTAACATGGGCTACATGAGGTACTGCCAGAAGTCCATGTCTCCCCAAAAAGCTATTCCAAAAGTTGTCAGAGGTTTGGACACTGTGTGGAATATAGGGATGTTCAATGAGATGCAAATAATTTTGAGTTGATTCAGATTTATGCAAATTGTGTATGCAGCTTTAAAATAGACCAATCAAATTTTACCTCAGCAGGATTTGGTTGGTTCAATTTTAAGCTGCATACATTTGTATACAAAATTTGCATAATGCTGCATCAACTTGAAATTATTTGCATCGTATTGATCATCCCTATGTGGAAATGCATTTCACAGAGCTTGGTTGGGACTCTCAGAAGGTTCTAAAGTATCAGCTAATGGAGTGCAATATAGCTGAACTTTGTATGGCTTCTATAGAGAGTAATTATGACCAGAAAATTGAGGGTTTTTTTTATTCTGTGATTTACATTGGAATAGTTTGAAGTCTGTTCTGCATTTGAGTAACCATAGCAACATGATTTGCACAAATTTCCTGCCATGAACAATCGACTTGTCTCCTCCAACGCTCTCATGCTTTTCCCACACACTGCAGCGGTTCAGCCGGCCATCAGTCGCTGGGAGTGGGAGAACCTTTGTTTACCTTCCTTGGCAAGCAGTGGTTGTTACGTAGATACACAGCAAGTCGGAGCTTACAGCCTCTTCACTGACCTGTATTCAGTAAACTGCAGTCTGAATGCAATTTCTGTGGGAAGCAACTGTTTGCACATCTCTGCCATGCGTTATCTAACAAGCCTGCTTAAAGGGACACTGAGCAGTATGAGAAAAAGAATTGAACTTACCTTACTTCCTCCAGGTAACCCCGCCTCCCACGAGGTCCCCCAGCATCCTCATCATCCCTTCCGTGGTCCCGCTGGCGGCTCCGTTAATCCAGCGACTTTGCGACATCACTTTGGTCGCCACAAGTGTCTTGTGCATGCGCGGGTCAGTCTTTAGAGAACTGCGCAGGACGCTGACAGCGTGATGACGCGCCAGGTGCAGTGCGTGTAACTTCACCCACAGTTGCCGTATTACCGGAGCCGCCAGCAGGACCACGAAAGGGATGAAGAGGATGCCGGGGGACCTTGCGGGCTACGGAGGGGGGGGCGGATTGGAGGAAGCCCCAGGTAAGTTCAATTTTCCTTTTTTTTTTTCCTACTGCTCAGGGTCCCTTTAAGAATAATTGTGCTATTTGTTTCTTGGTGAATCTAATACTCCAGGGGAAACGCTGATTGCACAGTTAATCCTGCTACTCCTGTATGAGGGCTTGATATTTTGGACCCCTTTTTATGCAACATTCACAGTAGAGTGTTGCAGTGCGGCATAGTGCAATGCACCAACTATGCGACTTTCACATTGCGGCAGGTGCTTTGCGGTATAACTGTGTGCAGCATTTCATCGCACTACATGCAAAATACACGTTGAAAGTGAAGCATACTTTTCATTGACTGCTTCACTGTATGCAACACAACATGTGGATAACATGGCGCTGCATTCCTGATTAATTTTATTTCTGCTGCTACAGGGAATGTAGCGCCTAATGTGAATGTAGCCTCAAAGCTAACCTGAGCCAAAGCTTACGTTTTAAATAACCCGTTACCTTTAATAGAGGAAAGCCTCTGGATCTTATTGAGGCTCCCCTTGGTGGTTGAAAGCCCCCCGGTGCTGAGCGCAGACCCCCTCCACATCAGGACCGCGCAGCTCCCATCTCTGCATCATAATTACGTGAACCCGCATGCGCAGTAGCCCTCGGATGTGCGGATGGGCTCTGTCGGCTATTGTGCGGCCACGATCCAGGAAGTTATCCCCGCGCTTGGCTACAGGGGACAACAGAACACAGAGGGAAACCTCAATAGGATCCTGAACAGTCCAAGGATAGGTTCGCACACCAGCTTCTCCAAAGAGCCAAAAGGTAGTTATATTTCATCATAATGTGTCAACACAGAGTATGACAATTGTTTCAGGGCCACGGAGGGTCCCCTTCCTCAGATAAGTGCAGACAAACGATTGTCTGCACTTATCTGAGGAAGGGGACGCTCCGTGGCACCGAAACAATTGTCATACTCTGTGTTGACACATTATGGTGAAATAAAACTACCTTTTGGCTATTTGGAGAAGCTGGTGTGCAAACCTATCCTTGGACTGTTTGGAATTATGATAGATGTAGCTTTGCATCTATGTTCAGCACCCTCAATATACGGAACGGTGTGCCACTCCTAACCACATGACTGCATCAATAGGATCCTAGGGCTTCCCTCAGTTTAGGTATCTTATTTTGCACCCCAGCTTCGGCTCAGGTACACTTTTTAAGGTGGCCACCAGGCATGCTCAAATCCGAATTCGGGAGATACCCGGATACTTCTATCAGGATCACCCAGTAAAGCTGTGCGGAGGGGGGGTTCAATCTTACCTGTCTGACGTCTTCTTGCTCCGTCCCTCGGCGCCTCCCACGATGCGCTCCACGCGGTGGTCACGTGACTCTAAACACTTCCTCCTTTCTGGTTGAAGGAGGACGTGTTTGAAGTCGCGTGATGCGTGTGGACCGCATCGTGGGAGGCGCCAAGGGACGGAGCAAGAAGACGCCAGACAGGTAAGATTAACACCCCCCGCACAGCTTTACTGGGTGATATCCGGATAGAACTATCCGAGTATCTCCCGAATTCGGATTTGAGCATGCCTGGTGGCCACACACCATACAATTTTTGACATTTCTTTCCAATTCAAGAATTATAATATTTTTTTCTGTTTGACTAACTTTTGAAAATATGACCAATGTACTACACACGCGTGTTTTCATTTTCTCCCCAATTATGAAAAAAATTATTAAAAACGCAGAAAAAATTGTTTGGGTCTATACATTAAGAAATTGAAAATCTACCCTACATCATTTAATTTTCATTAAAAAAATTATCAGAAAAATCCACCACAACCGATCCAATTGTATACAAAAAAAAAAGGTAATTTGATCTGACTTCTCAAATTAAAAAAAAAGCAGCTTTCAATTTTTCTGAACAACCGATCATTTGAATCGGGTTGACATAAAATTGGAGCATTTTATTGTATTGTCTGTAGCCACATTTAGTCTGGTATTTGTGTGTTTTTTTTCCTCCATGACATGATCCACCCTGCCACTAACTACTGCTCTGAGATATTGCCAAATGCTTTGACGCCTATGAGTGAAAACTACTTTATAAATGTTGTTATATGTCTTTATACAGGATAAAGCTATATGGCTCTGGCCTGTGTATAGAGATGTCAAACCACAAGTTTAGCACCTTAACCATAAAGTCATCTTGTGGCCGAATATGTTCACCAGACTCCATTCCAGCCATTGACAGAGGTAGTTCCTCACAGGAAGGGGTGTTTACCAGAGGAAACACACAATGACACAGATGAGCTCAGCCTCCAGCAACATGCAAACCTCATAGACATGTCTGTCACCCAGTCAGTGAGATTGTGCCCCAGTTCCTGTCACTTAAAAAGAAAAAAAAAAAATTTCAACTAGACCGCAATAACAATAAGATGGATGTTGTAACATCTACCCACTGTATGAAAAAAAAAATGAGTGCTGAGGCCCAGTTCAGCACTGTCAGCAGCGTTCGAAACTAAAACAATGAAAGCCAGTGACAGTGATCCCACCTTAGTGATTGCGGTGCCTGCATTTTTAGAGCCTTTGTGCTTCAATACAACGTATATGATCGCTTTTTTTAAATGCTGTACAAATCGATTTTGCAACAATTTTCCTACCCAGAACCAGATTTACATCAGATCACAGGAGCCTATAGGCACAGATGTCCTGGCATCCTAGCGTTCACCCTCCATGAACCTTCAAACCCCCACCGAACTGCATTGCAAGTGTGCTGGCTGTCCCAGCTGTCACTTCCCCGTCTGTAATAGGTAGCTACAGGTGTCCCTTAGCATTGGGTAGCCCGAGGTACCTTCAGTATTAGGTAGCTAGTGATGCACCTGACTGAAGGGAGATCCGGGGGAGTAAGCCCTCATTTACACTCTGCTCAGGACTTCACTAGTGCCTCCCTTCCTCCGCAGATTGGAGTGAGTCGCCTTTCCATCTTCAGGCTCCTGTAGGCACTTGCCTTATGGTAAACAAAAAATTGATACAGTGGTGTGAAAAACTATTTGCCCCCTTCCTGATTTATTCTTCTTTTGCATGTTTGTCACACTTAAATGTTTCTGCTCATCAAAAACCATTAACTATTAGTCAAAGATAACATAATTGAAAACAAAATGCAGTTTTAAATTATGGTTTTTATTATTTAGTGAGGAAAAAAAACTCCAAATCTACATGGCCCTGTGTGAAAAAGTGATTGCCCCCCCCCCCTTGTTAAAAAAAATAACTTAACTATGGTTTATCACACCTGAGTTCAATTTCTGTAGTCACCCCCAGGCCTGATTACTGCCATACCTGTTTCAATCAAGAAATCGCTTAACCTGCTGGGCGGTCTGGACGAGCACAGCTCGTCCAGTACCGCCGGAGGCTGCCGCTCAGGCCCTGCTGGGCCGATTTGGCTGAAATAAAAAGCAGCACACGCAGCCGGCACTTTGCCAGCCGCGTGTGCTGCCTGATCGCCGCCGCTCTGCGGCGATTCGCCGCGAGCAGCGGCGAAAGAGGGCCCCCCTAGCCGCCTGAGCCCTGCGCAGCCGGAACAAAAAGTTCCGGCCAGCGCTAAGGGCTGGATCGGAGGCGGCTGACGTCACGACGTCGGCTGACGTCGATGACGTCACTCCGCTCGTCGCTATGGCGACGATATAAGCAAAACAAGGAAGGCCGCTCATTGCGGCCTTCCTTGTTTATTCTGGGCGCCGGAGGCGATCGGAAGATCGCCTCCGGAGCGCCCTCTAGTGGGCTTTCATGCAGCCAACTTTCAGTTGGCTGCATGAAATAGTTTTTTTTTTATTAAAAAAAAACCCTCCCGCAGCCTGCCTGGCGATCTTAATAGAACGCCAGGCAGGTTAAATAGGAGCTGAAACAGAGAAGTAGACCAAAAGCACCTCAAAAGCTAGACATCATGCCAAGATCCAAAGAAATTCAGGAACAAATGAGAACAAAGTACTGTAATTGAGATCTATCAGTCTGGTAAAGGTTATAAAGCCATTTCTAAAGCTTTGGGACTCCAGCGAACCACAGTGAGAGCCATTATCCACAAATGGCAAAAACATGGAACAGTGATGAACCTTCCCAGGAGTGGCTGGCCGAACAAAATTACCCCAAGAGCGCAGAGAAAACTCATCCGAGAGGCCACAAAAGACCCCAGGGCAACATCTAAAGAACTGCAGGCCTCACTTGCCTCAATTAAGGTCATTGTTCATGACTCCACCATAAGAAAGAGACTGGGCAAAAACGGCCTGCATGGCAGATATCCAAGGCGCAAACCACTTTTAAGCAAAAAGAACATTAAGGCTCGTCTCAATTTTGCTAAAAAAAACATCTCAATGATTGGCAAGACTTTTGGGAAAATACCTTGTGGACCGACGAGACAAAAGTTGAACTTTTTGGAAGGTGCGTGTTCCGTTACATCTGGCGTAGAAGTAACACAGCATTTCAGGAAAGAACATCCTACCAACAGTAAAATATGGTGGTGGTAGTGAGATGGTCTGGGGTTATTTTGCTGCTTCAGGACCTGGAAGGCTTGCTGTGATAGATGGAACCATGAATTCTACTGTCTACCAAAAAATCCTGAAGGAGAATGTCCGGCCATCTGTTCGTCAACTCAAGCTGAAGCGATCTTGGGTGCTGCAGCAGGACATTGACCCAAAACACACCAGGAAATCCACCTCTGAATGGCTGAAGAAAAACAAAATGAAGACTTTGGAGTGGCCTAGTCAAAGTCCTGACCTGAATCCTATTGAGATGTTGTGGCATGACCTTAAAAAGGCGGTTCATGCTAGAAAACCCTTAAATAAAGCTGAATTACAACAATTCTGCAAAGATGAGTGGGCCAAAATTCCTCCAGAGCGCTGTAAAAGACTTGTTGCAAGTTATCGCAAACGCTTGATTGCAGTTATTGCTGCTAAGGGTGGCCCAACCAGTTATTAGGTTCAGGGGGCAATTTCTTTTTCACACAGGGCCATGTAGGTTTTGAGTTATTTTTCTCACTAAATAATAAAAACCACCATTTAAAACTGCATTTTGTGTTCAATTATGTTATCTTTGACTAATAGTTAACGGTTTTTGATGAGGAGAAACATTTAAGTGTGACAAACATGCAAAAGAATAAGAAATCCGGAAGGGGGCAAATAGTTTTTCACACCACTGTATATTGCAAATCCCCACAAATTTATCACCAGAAATTCTCTGAAAAAAGCTGCAAAAGTCACTTTAGAAGTGCTTAGCGATTAGGATTCCCAAATTCTAGTTGGTCCTAGCCCTAGAGCTCCAAGCATCCACAGTTCAATTAATGTTAGTGTACCTACAGCTCAAGCTGTTTTCTAGGTTAATGTACACCAGACAAATAAAAAAAAAAAAATCACTCCATACTGCACCTGGTCTGCAATGAAAATAATGCTAAAATAGTTGTAGTAAACCAGTTGTAGTCCAGCTACTTTTTTTTTTTTTAAGTTCTCTTTCAGTCATGGCAGATGATTAAAAAGTTGCTTACTTGCAACCACAGTAAACATCACAGTCTAGCAGGTCAACTGCAGACACACCCAGTCACCACTTTCCATTCAGGTGCCAGCAGGTCAACTGCAGACACACCCAGTCACCACTTTCCATTCAGGTGCCAGAAGGTCAGCTACAGACACACCGAGTCGCCACTTTCTACCCAGGTGCCAGCAGGTCAACTACAGACACACCCAGTCACCACTTTCCATTCAGGTATCAGCAGGTAAACTGCAGACACACCCAACCACCACTTTTTTTCATTCAGGTAGGTACACGGCAGGATTTACTCCCCTCCCCCCAACTTTGTTGGGGTTCCCCTTCCTTGTAAAGCCAAGCTATTTTTCCAGATATAGCAAATAATAACCTGTGAAAAACTCTACAGAGAAAATGTTTTATTGTAACACAAGTAGACTCACACTTTGCATCCCGATATCAAGGATTTTAAAAAGGTAACAGATATAAGAGCACACAGTATTAAGGTAATGCAGTCAGCAAAAATACTGCATTGATCTGGTTTTGAGACAGACAACATTTTCAGTATCACACAAAAATATCTTCTGAAAAAAATAGAATTCACATACAGAATACATTTTGGCCCACATCGCGCTTAAATCAAATGAGAACGCCACCAAAGGGTCTTGCTTTGTCAAGAGTTGTGCACCCACTGGAAATTGCTGCAATGCAGAGTACAAACTGCAGAGGGCAGCAAAACTGACAGAGCAAAGCGGGCTCACTGGGGATCACAATATAAACCACTGGGAAACAGACTTGTGTAATAGATTACGGCAATCCCTTTCTAACTTAAAGCAAATCTGTAGTAAAAAAAAAATCTGATACTTGCCTATGAACAGGGGAGGCTCTGGATCGTATTGAGCTTTTACTATCCCCTCTCGATCAACTCAATCCAGATTTGTCCCCCGGTAAAGGAATGCTACCCCCGTGAGCCCGCTTCTGAAGATGGGTGGCTCCATACTGCACGAGTGTGTGCTCACGCATGCGCAGTACAGAGTCACTCGTCTTCAGGAGCATTCAAAGACATGAGCGCTCCCAAAGCCTTCTGAGGCTCCCCAAAAGAGTATTCCCTCCAGTTGGTCAAATACGTGGAAAGGGGGAGACATCGCTGGAACGAGTGGACCGTGAGAGGAGTGTGGAGGCTCAATAGGATCCAGAGCCTTCCCTCTCCATAGGGGAGTGTCTGATTTTTTTTTTATATATTTAACTTCACTATCACTTAAAGAGACTCTGTAACAACAAAAACCTCCCCTGGGGGGTACTCACCTCGGGTGGGGGAAGCCTCCGGATCCTAATGAGGCTTCCCACGCCGTCCTCTGTCCCACGGGGGTCTCGCTGCAGCCCTCCGAACAGCCGGCGACAGAGCCGACTGTAGCTTCAATATTTACCTTTGCTGGCTCCAGCGGGGGCGCTGTGGCGGCTTTCGGCACGGAAATAGACGGAAATACCCGATCTCCGTCGGGTCCGCTCTACTGCGCAGGCGCCGGAAACTTGCGCCTGCCCAGTAGAGCAGACCTGACGGCGATCGGGTATTTCCGCCTACTTCGGAGCCGACAGCCGTCAGAGCGCCTGCGCAGGAGCCAGGAAGGTAAATATTACGTCACCGCTGCACGGAGGGCTGCAGCGAGACCCCTGAGGGACGGAGGACGGCGTGGGAAGCCTCATTAGGATCCAGAGGCTTCCCCCACCCGAGGTGAGTACCCCCCAGGGGACGTTTTGTCGTTACAGTTCCTCTTTAAGTGTGTGATGTCCCACAATAGAAGCGAACTTCATTTCTGGCTTCCAATGGGCACAATCGGTGCTAGTTACCTAACCAGCGCATTTATAAGTAGCTGCTTGGCATGACTGGCTCAGTTTCTATTAGTGGAAATTTACATGGCTACCATATATACTTGATTATAAGCCTAGAAACTTAGGTCTGACTCAGTAAATAAAAGTATAGGGGTTGACTTATACACAAGTCACTTGCAGCACTGAGTAATGTGTGTACTATTAGTGACATTCTAATTTGCAGCCATTTACCAAGTGGTAGGTGACGCTTTCTCAATAAAGGAAATGCCAAGAAAACACAGGTCTGAAAGTCCTGGCCACAACAATTAACAAGGGAAGGGGGCGGGGCAGGGGGAAAGGTACTAAGCTGCAGGAAGGGGGCGAATAATTGCTGCACTTGGGGGGCCTGGAGGAGTTATTGGCTGCACTTAATGGAAAGGAGGGGTTAATGGATGCAATACTGTATGCAGTGCCGTCATTAACCCCTCCTGATCCCCAAGTGCAGCCATTCACTTTGCTGGGTAAACTTATACTTGAGTCAATAAAAATTCCAGTTTAATAGGGTCAAAAATCAGAGTCGACTTATACACAATGCCGACTTATGTTTAAGAATATACGGTAGTTGGCATTGAAGCTCATCTCCAGAACCCAACTGATAATGATCCTAAAGTGACCCCGTTCATTCCTCCCCGCACCCAAAACCCTTTGTGGATTGACATATTCCAACACATACGAATAATACAAATCCCCAACATGCTGATAGTCTGCTCACGTGGCACAGAATGCCATCTTTTCACAGCTCTGTCTCATAAAAATACTCAGACTTTACAAAGTGTTCTTCGTGGCCATATCTACTTCTATACAGGATACAAAAGTTTTGTGCACTCGGCTGACAAAAGATATTTCAGCATTAGGTAGATGCACCTGAAGTCACAGGAATATGGAGGCTGACATTTTATTTTCCTTTTAAACAATGCACATTGCCTGGCTGCCCTGCTGATCTCTAATACTACTATCTCTAATACCTCTAATACTTTCAGCCATAGACCCTGAACAAGCATGCAGATCAGGTGCTCTGACTTAAAAGGACACCTGAACTGAGAGGGATATGGATGCTGCCATATTTATCTCATTTTAAACAATACCAGTTGCCCGGCAGAACCGCTGACTTCATTAGCATCAGAAGTGTCTGAAACACACACCTGAAACAATCATGCAGCTAATCCAGTCAGACTTCAGCCAGAGCACCTGATCTGCATGTTTGCTCAGGGTCTATGGCTAAAAGTATTAGAGGTAGAGGATCAGCAGGGCAGCCAGGCAATGTGCATTGTTTAAAATGAAATAAATATGGCAGCCTTCATATCATACTCACTTCAAGTGTCCTTTAAGTATGATTAGCTCCATGCTTGTTTCAGGTGAGCGATTCAGACACGACTGCAGCAAAAAAAAGATCAGCAGGGCTGCCAGGAAACTGGTAATGTTTAAAAGAAAATATATATGGCATCCTCCATATGCCTCTCACTTCAGGTTTCCTTTAAACCATATAACAGCTTTCTTATATCTTCAGGTCCCCATGGTTCTAGGTTTGCTGTAGATCTTATGGTCTCCCTATTATACAAGTGGCCACACCCATTGCACGGGGTAGGGGGAACACCCCAAGGTGGGCAGAGACAAAACCAGGAACAAAAGCAAAGACATTTTCCACTGAAGTGGTCAAGATGTATAGGAAGCCAGCAGATGACCAAAGAAACAGTTGTTTTAGATGGGCCAAAAAGTTGGAAAGGCTCTGGTTTTTATTACTGTCGGTGCCGTTTTGCAAGGGGAATCCCTCACCTCCTGTTCTGAAAGTCTGTCAGTAATTGAAATAAATAATAGTTATATAAATAGACAGAAACAGAAAATATTCCCCCCACCCACAATGAAAGTCATTTTCTATTATTTAGCAATGCACAAAGTTTTGTACATTACTATATATTTATTGCAAAAATTAAATTGCAAAAAAGTCCAAATACCTGGTCGGCTTAGTCCTGTAGCTCCTTGCTGTCAGGGGAGTGGGAGTGGCTTCCCCAGCACAGAACAGATCACCTGACTAACCTTCTCCCACTGCTGAAATATGAATGTGCTCAACACTGCAGCTTGGCAGGACTGCCTTCCTGCCCATTCCCCCCTTGCACAATGTGTAATAAAGCACATAACCCTCCACAGTGATTATAAGAGCCAATTGTACCTCTCATCGCCATGCCCTGCCAGCATCTAGCAAGCATTTCTCACTCACTGCACTAATCATAATGATGCTGGCTAGGATGTGGAAAGCATTCATTTTCTCGTTTACACACTGAGCAGGGGGCAGACAGAAAAGACTCTGTGGAGCTGTATCTGCAGTGCTGGCCATAAATGAGTTAATCTCTTGGCAGTACAGAGAGGAGGTGGCCAGAGCCAACTGGAAAGACTTGCTTCTGCACCATCTCAGCTCCGCCCTGCCTACCTCATGGAGGCAATGATGGGTTAGAGTTAGAGGACTTTGGACAGCTTACAGACTTGCAGTACTCTCAGGCAGCAGCAGGGGTGTTGCTAGGATCCTAAAAGATCCAGGACACTTTTGGGCACTCCAAATGAAAAATGGGTGTGACCATATACTGGAATGTGGGTGTGGTCATCAGAGGAGCCAAAATTACATGAACTAAAAACAGCAGTCTAAGTAGGCCTTGCTGGCTGATCTGGCCTGCTGCCTGCTGGCAGTACCCCCATAGCATTCCCTGGCCTTCTAGTGGACCACCTCCCATGCTCCCACTAGCCTCCCAACACAACTACCAGCATGCCCCCATAAGACAACCACAGCTCCCTGCATGCCCCCATGAAGGCATCACAGCACCCAACATGCCCACATAGAGGCACCACAGCACCCAGAATACCCCCCTGGGTCCCGTGGGTCCATGCTGGGTGCTATGGTGTCATGTTGGGTGCTGTGGCGCCTCTATGGGGCATGCTGAGTGTTGTAATGCCATGCTAGGTGCTGTTGTGCCTTGCTGGTACTGTGGTGCCTCTGTGGGGCATGCTGGGTGCTGTGGTGCATCTACTCTGCCTGGGTGACATCCGGGGCACCCCAGAATAGATCCGGAGCACGTGCCACTGATCTTTGGGGCTAGCCACGCCCCTGAGCAACAGCATGGAACAGGAAGAGAGGTTTGCAAACCCAGCCAGCCAAGTATGGTACTTTTTATATATATTTATTCCGGAGACATGTAGGTTGAATTTTTGACATAGGTTTTACTCTTGCCGAGTCAAAAATAAATAGCAATTTCTTCCCAGTAGAGTTCAGCCATCTGTATTGCTCAGTCTAACTGAATGGAATTCTCTATTGTGCTCCTCTTGGCAAACAGTTGAGGTAGCCATTGTGAGCACTGAACCAATTATCAGCTTTTCAGTCCAACAAGACCATGGAAGATAAAAGCCATCACAAGCTTAGAGTGAATCCATGAGCTGATAATTGGCTGAGCCCAAGGATGCCCCCCCCCCCCCCCGTCTGTGATTGGATACGGAGAACACTCTGCCCCTCCCTGTGATTGCATACAGAGAACACTCCGCCTCTCCCTGTGATTGGATAAGGAGAACACTCCTAAGAATGAATACCTCGTATAAAGTTTCAGCACCCCATGGAAAGACCACACCCCCTTGTGCTTCTTACAGGAAAACTCAGCTCCTCTGCGCATGTTCGGGAGGGTAATTATAAACTTCTTCTTAGACTTTGGTGGCACCGATCCAAAGTCACAGTTCATATAACGTCCTGCATTCATGATCATTTAAAATGTAAAAAAAAAAAAAAAAGGAAAATATTCAAATCTCTTTTTTTTTTAAATATACAAAAAAAGAAATTATAAAAAGCATCTTCGTGTATCTGGAATTTTACAAATAACTTAAAAGGAAAAAAAATAAGGCAAAAATTTTAAGAGTCATCTCCATCCTCGTCCTCCTGCTTAATGACTGGATTACCTGAAAGGCATGGAGAGAAAGGTTAGAGTGTATTTTCGTGACATTTGGTCTAATTCGGCGAGGCAGTGCAAACAGCAATAAATCACACTAACGATGTAGTTAGGCCTCGCTCACACTATACACGTTACAGTGTGCATTTCAATGTGTATGGTGTGTGACCCGCAATAAAATCAGAAGCGCATAGATTGTATTGTATGACATTTTCACTTAATGCGCTGCATAGATGTTTGATGCCAGATAGCACTGCAGCACGCATATTTAACAAAATGCAACATGCCCATTCACTGTAATGAATGGGATAAGCAGCACAGCACATGGCAAAGCATTAACCCCGATCCAGCGAAGAGACCCCAGGACAGCTCCACAACCATAACAATGCAGTAGCGCCTTACCACTTGGGCTTTGGCGGAAATAGCTGAGTCCAATCAGTCCACTCTACTGTGTAGGCACAGATGGCTCGTGTCTGCGCAGTAGAGTGGACAGAATCGGGCTCGGCAATTTCCACTGAAGCCCGAACGGTAAAAGCCACTAGTGCGCCTCGCCTTGCATTGTTAAGGTTGTGGAGTCAGATGACTGCTGCACTTGCGTGAGGTGCCAACAAACCAGCCTCGTCCTTTCTTGGGTCTCTACTCTGCTCTACTGCAGAGGAAGCTTCTTCAGGATCCAGAGGCTTCCCCCTCCTGATGTAAGTACCCCCCAGAGGCACTTTTTTTCTTATAGGTTTACTTTAAAGGATACCTGACTTGAGGCAAATTTCCCCAAGGTTAGTACAGAGGTATGTTCATGCTGGATCCACATACTGTACACCTCTGTGCATTGTCTGTTCCGCTCTTTGTTCCCCCCGTTGTCCATAATCGCTCCTTAAAAATGTTAGCTAAATTTTTGGCTAAAGTCAGATTTTCAGATAGGAAGAGGCAGCAGGCTTGAAGCAATGTTTCCTTCTATCAGTTTCCCATTCCCTCCTTTCCCCCAACCCATTCACTACCCTTAAAGTGGATCCGAGGTGAACTTTTATTCATTGCATAATTGTGTTCCTTTCCTATTGTTTATAGGGCATTTTTCAAGCCAAATAGTTTTTTGTTTTTGTTTTAATACTCTAATTCCCTATAAACTAAACAAGCCTCGTCCACAGCATTTCAGAGAGCCTTGGCATTTTCATACAGTGGCAAGGGCTCATGGGAGCTCAGTCTGGGCAGGAGGAGGGGGAAGTATTACTAGCCAGAGATTTCAGAGGCAGAGGGAAGGAGGGAGGAGGAGGGAGATCAGATTTTTTTCACAGGCTGAGTGCTGAAGATGCAGATAAGCCTGCCTGTTTGTAATGTTTACAAACAACATGGCTGCCGTCATTGTATCACAGGAAGAAATATTCATATTCTATTGAAGCTGTTTGCAGCAAGATTTGCTGTGTAAACTATCTAAACTTTAGATAAGATATATAAACAAGTTACTTGTTATTAGTTAGTTTTTCATCTCGGATCCAGGGTCTGACTAACACTGCTTCGGCAAATGAGAAGCATCAGGCAGTGCTGAGCTAGTCAGCACTAGCCCAAGTAACTGCTTTTAGTTTCAAGTTTTACATGGGCTTTAAAGGGGTTCTCCGGTACCTAAACAAAAGCTGAAACTGACACTTACCTGGGGCTTTTATCAGCCCCATGCAGCTGTAATGTCCCACGCCGTCCTCCTCCGATGCTCTATTCCCCGCCGCCGGTAATCTGCTAATTATTCGTCTAACTAGACAAATAGAACTGCGGCTGCGCGGCCGTCGCCTGCCTGCGCAGTAAGCTTCTGCTGACATGCACGGCTGCGCAGCCGCAGTTCTATTTGTCTAGTTAGACGAATAATTAGCAGATTACCGGCGGCGGGGAATAGAGCATCGGAGGAGGACGGCGTGGGACATTACAGCTGCATGGTGCGAGTATATACGGTATGTGTCCTTAAAGGGAAGGTTCAAGCAAAATAAAAAAATGAGTTTCACTTACCTGGGGCTTCTACCAGCCCCATGCAGCCACCCTGTGCCCTCGTAGTCACTCACTGCTGCTCCAGTCCCCTACTGGCAGCTTGCCGACCTCGGAGGTAAAAATGTACGCATTGAACCAGTAACGCGTAAAAATGTATGTGTTAATGTTCCTGCACTAGCGGGAATGCGTAAAAATGTATGCAATGCGTCCCGCCGACCTCCGAGGTCGGCAAGCTGTCAGTGGGGGACTGGAGCAGCAGTGAGTGACTACGAGGGCACAGGGTGGCTGCATGGGGCTGGTAGAAGCCCCAGTTAAGTGAAACTCATTTTTTTATTTTGCTTGAACCTTCCCTTTAAGGACACATACCGTATATACTCGCATATAAGCCGACCCGCATATAAGCCGACCCCCCAACTTTTCCATGAAAAACCAGGGAAAAATGATTGACCCCCATATAAGCCGGGGGTAGGAAATGCTGGCCGCGTGATCCCCCCAGTGTGTCCCAGTATAGCTAGTATAGTGCCCAGTAAGGGTAGGTAGTGCCCCAGTATAGCTAGTATAGTGCCCAGTTTAGCCAGTATAGTGCCCAGTATAGGTAGGTAGTGCCCCAGTATAGCTAGTATAGTGCCCAGTATAGCTAGTATAGTGCCCCAGTATAGCTAGTATAGTGCCCCAGTATAGCTAGTATAGTGCTCAGTTTAGCCAGTATAGGTAGGTAGTGCCCCAGTATAGCTAGTATAGTGCCCCAGTATAGCTAGTATAGTGCCCCAGTATAGCTAGTATAGTGCCCAGTTTAGCTAGTATAGTTCCCAGTATAGCTAGTATAGTGCCCCAGTATAGGTAGGTAGTGCCCCAGTATAGCCAGTATAGTGCCCCAGTATAGCTAGTATAGTGCCCAGTTTAGCTAGTGTAATTCCCAGTATAGCTAGTATAGTGCCCCAGTATAGGTAGGTAGTGCCCCAGTATAGGTAGGTAGTGCCCCAGTATAGGTAGGTAGTGCCCCAGTATAGCTAGGTAGTGCCCCAGTATAGCTAGTAAAGTGCCCAGTTTAGCTAGTATAGTGCCCCAGTATAGGTAGGTAGTGCCCCAGTATAGCTAGTAAAGTGCCCAGTTTAGCTAGTATAGTGCCCAGTTTAGCTAGTATAGTGCCCAGTTTAGGTAGGTAGTGCCCCGGTATAGCTAGTATAGTACCCAGTGTAGGTAGGTAGTGGCCAGTATAGTGCCCTGCTCGCCCCCCTCCCACCGCTGCCGCTGCTATTACCTGCAGCGGCTTCCTCTTCCCCGGCGCTTCCTCTTCCCCGCTCTGCGCTCTCATGCCCGTATGAAGAGATCACAGCAGCGCGCTCGGCGCTGCTGCTGTGACGATGCAGGGGGCAGGAAAGAGCGGTTCCCCTGGTAACGGCGATACAGATCGCCGCTACAGGGAGCCGCGCTCTTTCCTGCCCCCTGCATCGTCACAGCAGCAGCGCCGAGCGCGCTGCTGTGATCTCTTCATACGGGCATGAGAGCGCAGAGCGGGGAAGAGGAAGCGCCGGGGAAGAGGAAGCCGCTGCAGGTAATAGCAGCGGTGGCGGCAGGGGGTAGCGGGGGCCGCGGACCACGGACCACCAGGGAAGACTCGCATACAAGCCGACCCCCCAACTTTTGACCCCCTTTTTGGGGGTCAAAAATTTGGCTTGTATGCGAGTATATACGGTAGCTTAAAAAAAAAAAAAATACAATCTGAACCACACATGGTCTGAGTGACCCAGAGTCAACACATTAAGATCTATTGCCCTGCAGAGATCATGAGTGCCTTCCTGTACATCCTCCCTTCTGGGAAGTGTAGACAAGGCAAGACAGGCGATTGGCCCTATACCAGACCTTTACTAGTTTGTTCTCCTCGATTTGCTTGATGAAGCAGGAGAGTATCTGCAAACGTGTGGCAATTTGGAGTTCTTATTAAATGTTATTTTTAATATAAAATAACAGCTTTGTGTCTGCTTGTCTACTGGGGAGGTAAGTCCAATACTACCTCCTCTTTTAAATGGTTTTTAGACTTTTTATCTTACTTTGGCGCCTCTGTTCAAGCTTTGACATTACTGTGCCAGAGAAGGGCTGGCTGGGTAGTGCGCAATGGAGGAATAACTACAATTCATGGGGACCCCAACAAAACTTTGATGCCCCCCCCATGTTCACACCCCTTCCCTTGCCTCCCCTTGGAGCCCGTCTCACAAGGGTCATAAAACAAGTACGACCATCATGATCTTCATACCCATAACAAATGTCACAAAAACACCTGATCTGAAGCATAGTACCCTATATTGGGAGGGGGGGTTAGTAGTTTTAGCTCCCCCACAGCCCTGGACCCCCGTGTGATCACAAGGGATTTCCCCTCTAGTTATGCCCCGGGTAGTGTGAAGTGAATCCAGAATGCAGCTAGAACAGGTACTTTCTGAAAATATATTCGAAAAATAATCAGGCTAAAAATAAATGTCTACAGTGTTGTTTTGGTTACCGTCTTTCCCTTAAAATAAGACATCCTCTAAAATAAGGCCTATCTTATATTGCAAGCATGCTTGAAATATAAGACATCCCACGAAAATAAGACCTAGCTGCGCTTCCCCATCGACCTGCCCCCCCCATCCCTCCCCCCGCTCCGCCACTGCTGCCGATTTACCTCTCCTGCTTCTGCCCCTCTCCTCCAGAAACTTGGATCCCCCTGCGGGCTGTGGCTAATGCTGTGCATAATTCAGAGGCAAAGCTGTGTATGGCAAGCACCGATGGGGGAAATTTTATAGTAAATGGACGTGCTCCAGACTCGCACCTGTGCACTACAGGTGTTTTCCAGTATGCCCTTTCTCAAGCTGTAAAGCATGGCATCCTTTACATGATGCCATGCCATGCTTTACAGGTTGAGAAAGGGCGGATAGCCCGAAACAGCGGAGCTGTTGCTGTTTGCTACATCACAAATTTTTAACTTTTTCATAATAAAAGAGTTATTTTATGAAGGTCGGTGCTGACTCATTCGAACGCATAATTCAGATGCATCAGCAGTGACGGCAGCTAAACTTGAACAGTAACAGAGCCCTTATTTAAAGGGAGAGAAAGGAAAGAAAGCCCATAACAACAGCACCACTCAAGAATAAGCAAAAATTTATTGATACATAATTACAATACTTATTAGGACATTTGTTGAATATTCAAATAAATAAAAACACTAAAAACAGTAAAAACACTAAAAACAGTATTATTTGAATATTCAACAAATGTCCTAATAAGTATTGTAATTATGTATCAATAAATTTTTGCTTATTCTTGAGTGGTGCTGTTGTTATGGGCTTTCTTTCCTTTCTCTCCCTTTAAATATTATCTTTTTGGGCCCTAGCACGCTCATTATTAATATATATTGCTTAGTGTTGCGGACATTATCCTTCTCGAGTAACAGAGCCCTTGTACAGGAAGTGATCTCTGTTTACTTCCTGTAGAGGGCAAGGCTGTTACTGTATAACGTTAGCTGCCTTCACCGCTGATCGGAGCCCAGGCTGAATTATGCATAGCGCTAGCTATCCGAGTTTCTGGAGGAGAGAGGCAGAAGCAGGGGAGGTAAATTGGCCGCAGCATCAGCTGCGTGAGGTTATCTGCTACTACTAGCTAGGGGATCTGGCTATATACTTAGGGGATCTGGCTATATATGTTTGGGGAAGGGGGATCAGGCTATGTACTGGGGGGGGGGGGGGCCCTAGCACATATAAGCCCTAGCACATATTTTTAATGAAAAATTAATATGACAGTGTCTTATTTTCGGGGGAAACACGGTATAAATGGTCTCCTTCTTTAACAGACAGACCAAACACATCAACCAGTAAGGTGTGAAAAAGTGGGAAAGTCTTGACGTAAGGATATATGAATTGTGAAAGGGGGATAGATGACGTAACAGATAAAATAACACAGAGTAATCAGATAATGTGATGGGAGGGATCTGTATCTGTGTCACATTGGGCTGGTAATACAAACCATCCAATTTCTTCAGCTTGGGGAGGCGTTTTGTTGCCTCTTCCACCCAGTTACCCTCCAGCGTGTGTTTCTCCTCCAGAGGGTTTCCCACAAACACGAGATCTTCCAGACAGGGCAGGTCAGCCAGTTTGGAGAACTCCGCTGAAACCAAAGAAAAAAATCCACTAAATTCGCTTTTAAAAGGCACAAAAGATTATATTTTTCATGAAGAAAAAGCAAGGTGTACACAAGTCATCATCATATCATGGATGTTGGAAAATAAAGGTAGAAAAAGGCAGCAATCATGATTACACTATACCAGGCTTCCTCAACCAGGGTTCCGTGAGTACTCTGCAGGGGTTCCTCGGCATCTCCCCCCATCGTGGGGTAAGTATAATAGAGCATACTATAATAGGGGGTACTGCAAAAAAAGCACTAAATTGGGGGTTCCAGTGTTCTCCCCAGAACTTTTTTCCAGCCGGGTGGCATGAAAAAATAGCCGGGTGGGGTGAGATGAGATGAGAGAATGCAGGGCTGGAGCTTCTCTGCTTACAGCATAGGAGGAGGTGAGCAGATAACAGCCGGGTGATCACTAAAACCAGCCGGGTGGAGCACCCAGCTAAAAGAGCCTGGGGAGAACACTGGGCTCAGAATAATAATGAGCACATTAATTAAAAGCACTTGAATAAGGAGACAGTATAATGAGGGGCAGTGCAATAGGAGGTGGTGAAATTAACAACCACTCCTACTTTTAAAGACCACGCCTCCTGCTAAATAAATGCAGGGATTCCTCAAGATCCAAAAAATAAATACAGGGGTTCCTTGAGATCCAAAACTTATTTGCAGGGTTCCTCCAGGATAAAAAGGTTGCGAAAGGCTGCACTATACATTGTGGCTAGGGGGAGATAGGGGGGGGAAGAAATGAATACATTGCAAAGTGAGAAGTTAAAAAGAGATATCAAAAAATGATTGGTATTTGCCATGTAATTTGTTCATGTTGTTTGATCAACAATGAGCCCATCTTTACTGCTGGCAGACATTTAAAAAAAAAAAAAAAAAAAAAAAACAGACAGCACCAACCGCCATTATCTATAACCCCACCCACTAACACTGTGATAGGCTAAAAGGTTGTTGTTACTTGGCAGATCAAAACATCTGTTATTTCTTGCAATGCAACAAGGTTCACAGACAGGAAACTGCCAAGACCTAGGTGCTGACATCCCACTGCGGTTATACAACAATATCAGCCAAGCAGACCCCCTGATGATCTATTTCAGAAAAGGTAAAGATTTCTCATGGGGAAGGGGTATCAGCTACTGATTGGGATGAAGTTGAATCCTTGGTTACAGTTCCTCTTTAGAGGACAACTGAAGTGAGAGGGATCTGGAGGCTGCCATATTTATTTCATTTTAGGCAATACCAGTTGCCTGGGAGCCCTGCTGATCCTCTGCCTCTAATACTTTAAGCCATAGACCTTGAACAAACATGCAGCAGATAAGGTGTTTCTGGCATTGTCAGATCTGACAAGATTAGCTGCATGCTCGTTTCTGGTGTGTTATTCAGACACTGCTGCAGCCAAACAGACCAGCAGGGCTGCCAGGCAACTTGTATTGTTTGAGAGGAAATACATATAGCAGCCTCTGTATTCTTATTACTTCAGTTGTCCATTGAAGTGACCCGGAGATGAATAAAGCTGCCGCTTTTTACTTACTCGGGGACTCCTCCAGCCCCATAAGCACAGATGCGTCCCTCGCCGTCCTCCCAGAATCCTCCGTGCAGCCGCAATCAAACCCTGGTACACAGCTCAGTCGGACTCACTCTGACTGAGTGACGTCAGCCGGGGCCTTCTGCGCCGCTGACGTCACTGAGCCGCTTACCAGGGCTCACCGCGGCTGAACGGGTCATCGTAGGAGGACGGCGGGGGACACAGCCATGCTTATGGGCTGGAGGAAGCCCCGGGTAAGTAAAAAAGGCAGCTTTATTGATCTCTGGGTCACTTTAAGTAACCCCACTGGTACTGTTTTCCTGCATCCCCTTCATGTTACCATGGAAACACAATCTTTATGAGCAGTTTAAACATATCCCCTCCTCACAGGCCACAGAGCACTACGCTACACTATGTAGCCCATCATGGATCCCCCATGTGTACCTTATAGAAGCTGTGCTTAGAATATACTTACCCCAGTCTTTCACTGTATTGTTGGACATATAAAGTACTTTCAGCTTTTTCATGACATGAATTCCTTTTAATTTTTCAATTAAATTGTACGAGATCCACAACTCTTCCAGAGTCTCCCCCACTGCTTCCTGGATGTGAGTAAAAACAATATCAGTTTCCGTCTGTAGGCCAGACAACATCAGTTTTAAGCACAAGCCCTTACTAGGGCAGCAGCTTTCCTAGCTGACAATGTGACTTCTAGCTCATCAGTCATCCTCAGAAACACCAAGTAACATGAAGGGGCAATAAATGCATGTTTTGTAAAGATACACTGTGTAACAATTTGGCAATTGTTATACAAATTATTCCACAACAGTCCCATACACATGCCTGATTGTTGGCTTAGGGAGACTTCATCGGCCACCTCAGGCTTGTGTACGAGGTTTACCTTCCAGGGTAATCCACAAAACCCTGATGTCACAATAACCAGACAAATAACATTTATATTGTGCTTTTCTCCTGGGGGACTTAATAGTCAGTGCTGCAGCCACTAGGATGTGCTCTATAGGCAGTGGCAGTGAACCTTGCCCAAGGTCTCCTTACTGAATAGGTGCTGGATTACTGAGCAGGAAGAGCCGAGATTCAAGCCCAGGTCTCCTGTGTCAGAGGCAGAGCATTCGACCAGTACCTTATCCAACCACTCCAAAGAGGACCTTCACCTTCAACCTATTCCAGCCTACCTTCTTCTCAATCTTTACTTATTACTACCTGCCATTATCTCATCCTTCACCTATTACTACCTGCCATTCTCTCATCCTTCACCTATTACTACCTGCCATTCTCTCATCCTTCACCTACCTATTACTACCTGCCATTCTCTCATCCTTCACCTATTACTACCTGCCACTATCTCATCCATCACCTATTACTACCTGCTACTATCTCATCCTTCACCTATTACTACCTGCTATTCTCTCATCCTTCACCTATCACTACCTGCCACTATCTCATCCTTCACCTATTACTACCTGCCATTCTCTCATCCTTCACCTATTACTACCTGCCACTATCTCATCCATCACCTATTACTACCTGTCACTATCTCATCCATCACCTATTACTACCTGCTACTATCTCATCCTTCACCTATTACTACCTGCCATTCTCTCATCCTTCACCTATTACTACCTGCCACTATCTCATCCATCACCTATTACTACCTGCTACTATCTCATCCTTCACCTATTACTACCTGCCATTCTCTCATCCTTCACCTATTACTACCTGCCACTATCTCATCCTTCACCTATTACTACCTGCCATTCTCTCATCCTTCACCTATTACTACCTGCCATTCTCTCATCCTTCACCTATTACTACCTGCCATTCTCTCATCCTTCACCTATTACTACCTGCTTTTCTCTCATCCTTCACCTATTACTACCTGCCATTCTCTCATCCTTCACCTATTACTACCTGCCATTCTCTCATCCTTCACCTATTACTACCTGCCATTCTCTCATCCTTCACCTATTACTACCTGCCATTCTCTCATCCTTCACCTATTACTACCTGCCATTCTCTCATCCTTCACCTATTACTACCTGCTATTCTCTCATCCTTCACCTATTACTACCTGCCATTCTCTCATCCTTCACCTATTACTACCTGCCATTCTCTCATCCTTCACCTATTACTACCTGCCACTATCTCATCCATCACCTATTACTACCTGCTACTATCTCATCCTTCACCTATTACTACCTGCTATTCTCTCATCCTTCACCTATTACTACCTGCCACTATCTCATCCTTCACCTATTACTACCTGCCATTCTCTCATCCTTCACCTATTACTACCTGCCATTCTCTCATCCTTCACCTACCTATTACTACCTGCCATTCTCTCATCCTTCACCTATTACTACCTGCCACTATCTCATCCATCACCTATTACTACCTGCTACTATCTCATCCTTCACCTATTACTACCTGCTATTCTCTCATCCTTCACCTATTACTACCTGCCACTATCTCATCCTTCACCTATTACTACCTGCCATTCTCTCATCCTTCACCTATTACTACCTGCCATTCTCTCATCCTTTACCTATTACTACCTGCCATTCTCTCATCCTTCACCTATTACTACCTGCCACTATCTCATCCATCACCTATTACTACCTGCTACTATCTCATCCTTCACCTATTACTACCTGCCATTCTCTCATCCTTCACCTATTACTACCTGCCACTATCTCATCCTTCACCTATTACTACCTGCCATTCTCTCATCCTTCACCTATTACTACCTGCCATTCTCTCATCCTTCACCTATTACTACCTGCCATTCTCTCATCCTTCACCTATTACTACCTGCCACTATCTCATCCTTCACCTATTACTACCTGCCATTCTCTCATCCTTCACCTATTACTACCTGCCATTCTCTCATCCTTTACCTATTACTACCTGCCATTCTCTCATCCTTCACCTATTACTACCTGCCACTATCTCATCCATCACCTATTACTACCTGCTACTATCTCATCCTTCACCTATTACTACCTGCTATTCTCTCATCCTTCACCTATTACTACCTGCCACTATCTCATCCTTCACCTATTACTACCTGCCATTCTCTCATCCTTCACCTATTACTACCTGCCATTCTCTCATCCTTCACCTATTACTACCTGCTATTCTCTCATCCTTCACCTATTACTACCTGCCACTATCTCATCCTTCACCTATTACTACCTGCCATTCTCTCATCCTTCACCTATTACTACCTGCCATTCTCTCATCCTTCACCTACCTATTACTACCTGCCATTATCTCATCCTTCACCTATTACTACCTGCCATTCTCTCATGATTCACCTATTACTACCTGCCATTTTCTCATCCTTCACCTATTACTACCTGCCATTCTCTCATGCTTCACCTATTACTACCCGAAATTCTCTCATCCTTCACCTATTACTACCTGCCATTCTCTCATCCTTCACCTATTACTACCTGCCACTATCTCATCCTTCACCTATTACTACCTGCCATTCTCTCCTCCTTCACCTATTACTAACTGCCATTCTCTCATCCTTCACCTATTACTACCTGCAAATCTCTCATCCTTCACTTATTACTACCTGACATTCTCTCATCCTTCACCTATTACTACCTGCCATTCTCTCATCCTTCACCTATTACTACCTGCCATTCTCTCATCCTTCACCTATTACTACCTGCCATTCTCTCATCCTTCACCTATTACTACCTGCTACTATCTCATCCTTCACCTATTACTACCTGCCATTCTCTCATCCTTCACCTATTACTACCTGCCACTATCTCATCCTTCACCTATTACTAACTGCCATTCTCTCATCCTTCACCTATTACTACCTGCCATTCTCTCATCCTTCACCTATTACTACCTGCCATTCTCTCATCCTTCACCTATTACTACCTGCCATTCTCTCATCCTTCACTTATTACTACCTGCCATTCTCTCATCCTTCACCTATTACTACCTGCCATTCTCTCATCCTTCACCTATTACTACCTGCCATTCTCTCATCCTTCACCTACCTATTACTACCTGCCATTCTCTCATCCTTCACCTATTACTACCTGCCATTCTCTCATCCTTCACCTATTACTACCTGCCATTCTCTCATCCTTCACCTATTACTACCTGCCATTCTCTCATCCTTCACCTATTACTACCTGCCATTCTCTTAAACCTCCCCTAGTACTGTCTTTCACAAAGTTCTCCTATGTCTCGCACAAGAGCTTAATAGGAGGCACATAATCACTCCTGTATTTCCATTTTTATATTTAATAGCCTTACTGGTTAAAATGTACAAGACACATAATGCTAAAATGTTTCAACATACAGCACTTGACAAAACCATTTTGTCAAGATGAATACGATAATCTGTAACAGACAAGTAAAAAAAAGGCCCGTCCGCCTATTAAATGACGAGTGCTAGGCCAATGGGTGTGTGCCACGCACCCATGGCAGCGACCTCATCCCTGCATTACACGCATGACCAGGACATGCACCAGGACACCACACACAGGGACATAGGAGGACACAGGGACAGGGAAATTATTAAATAGGATTCTTTCTATAAATTACAAAGAAAACTCTTACCAATCCATTTAGATTTTTTATGTTGTTCCTGCCCAGAGACAATATTCTGAGATTCTCTGAAATAAAAGACATATAAAGGTGAGAAGACCCAAACACTTACTAGGTAAGAAGACATAAACATACTAAAAACTGCCAGTCAATTCTGTTACAGAACAACACTGCTACAATACTGTAGTACTGTTGGAAACTTAAAGCAGATCTTACAGGAGGCTGGACATGGCTAAAGACCTCACAACATGACAACCTGCTACAAGATGTTTCAGCAGCATTCAAAGTATAAAAGTGAAGCACAAGCGCTAGATTTTCATTGACCAAAATGACTGTTTCAGTGGAAATCTAGTGCGAGCACTGGTGTCGTCCACCCCTCTTTGGAGGGTTCGCCTCTAGTTATCTGTGTAGTACTCCACCAATCGGGGAGTACTGCACATGCTTGGCCCATGTATGCGCCCTCTATCGTGCTCCCGTTGCCAGGAAAGTTCTGCGCCTGCGCAGTACCACTGTGCAGGTGCAAAACGCTCCTGGTGGCGGGAGCACGACGGGGGAGCGTGCGTGACCCGACTACGCCTACACTGACTGTCGGAATTACCGGGCTGGCAAGCAGAGGATCCAGGCGGCTTGGGAAGATGGTGATGGCACCGATCAGTCTGAAGAGGGCTGGAGGAAGCCCCAGGTATGTTTAATTTTTTAATTTTCCTCGTCTTAGGTAAAACTTTAACTTTTTTTCTTCACCTCAGATATCTTTTAACTACCCTACGACCGATCCACGCCAACGGGCGTGGCCGCGGCGGCAGCCCAAAGACTGCCTAACGCCAATTGGCGTCAGGTTGCTGGGGCCGGCTACTGCAGGAGATTGCGCGCAGGCTGCGCGCGCATCTCCTGCTTGAGGGGCGGAGCTCCGCCCCACCTTCAGTCTCCGAGCAGCGATTGCCGCTCAGGAGACTGTTAGACTGCAAAACCGCTAACTAATTAACATGCACAGCACTGCGATCAGCAGCAGCGCTGTACTAGCGACAGCCGTGTGACACGGCTGTCCCCCTGGGGCACTAGAGAGAGATCGGCTCTCATAGGCAAAAGCCTATGACAGCCAATCGCCAGGATTGGCCAGCTGGGGGAGGGAGGGGTTTGTTAAAAAAAAAAAAAAAAGGGCAAATATTAAAAAAAACCACACAAATACATTTTTATTTTAAAAAAATAAACACCTGGGGGGCGATCAGACCCCACCAACAGAGAGCTCTGTTGGTGGGGGGAAAGGGGGGGGGGGGGTCATTCGTGTGCTGTGTTGTGCGGCCCTGCAGCTTGGCCTTAAAGCTGCAGTAGCCATTTTAGTGAAAATTAGTCTGGTCTTTAGGGGGGTTTACCGATGTGGTCCTCATGTGGTTAAGCAAACAACAGAAACATGCTGTAGCAGGCATGTCTATGGTTCAAGATGCAAGCAATGTCACATTTATTTGAAGCATGCCTTAAAGGACAACCGAAGTGACATGTGACATGATGAGATAGGCATGTGTATGTACAGTGCCTAGCACACAAAAGACTTTGCTGTGTTCCTTTTTTTCTTTCTCTGCCTGAAAGCGTTAAACATCAGGTATGCAAGTGACAGTTTCTGTTTGGGTCGGGACCTGGTCAGACTGGGTCAGACTATAGCATAACCATCACTGATAAGTAATTGCAGCCATAAAACACTTTCCTGTCAGTAAATGGTTTCTCAAAGCAGAAGAGAGATAAAAAGGGTCAATAATTCATAGATTTAGCTCTGGCATACAACAATGAAGGTGTCATTGAGCACAGACAATGCAACAGTAAAAACTTAAGAACTAGATTTAAATGTAAAATAACTGTGGGATATCTAAAAAAAAAAAAAAAAAAAACATTTTAGGAGAAGCAGGATAGATACAATTGTTTTTCTCATCAGTTTATTTTCACCTCGGATGTCCGTTAAGCAAAGATGTGCTTTAAGCCAGCACAAGTCTCTCTGACACCTGCCAGCAGTCAAACTGTTGTAACAGCAGAATGAAAAATGTATGTAGGAAACACTCAGGACTACTGTACACAGGCATCCTTCCCAGCACCACTCCACCAATCACAGGCTGCTACATCACTGCATGTTGGGTGCCACTGCTGTCTCTGACTACAGGATGACCACACTGAAGTCTATAGGAAGACGCTTTGTGACTAGCATCAGCAATATACAGAAACAGACAAGTGGGTGGTGGTGGGCTGGAGAAGAGCAACAATGGTAAATATTACACTTACTTAAACCGTTCAGGTTGGCTATCTTTTCAATGCAGTTTGTAGAGAGAGACAGCTTCCTAGAGAAAGGAAAGAAACATGCATATAATTATGTGCCAAATTTTAAACCAGTGATATGATGCTTACTCAAAGTCATGCAAAGAGTGACGATACTGCGTAGAATATGATCACCAATAGCAGCCAATCAGCTGTGATAATGGAAGATGATTTTCTGATGCAACTAGCTGCCATCCATGTTTGCCTTTATTTATGGTAATACAGTATACAGTAATTTCGTTATAGTTAACTCGGATATAGTAAACATTGGGGTATATTAACCTGAGAGTCCAGGTCCCGGACAAGCACCATTACAAGAATATGGAAGTAACACCTGGTATAGCAAACCCAGATATAATAGAACTTCTGTTATAGTAAACCTGTTTTTTGGCCCCTGCGGTATTCTGTATCTGGCTATAGTGGAAAGTGGGCAGGCGCAAGGGTCATACATCAGTTGGAGACCCAAGAGCTGAGATCAGTGGGCAGGCAGGCTGCTACTTGTAGCCTGCTCACTATCTGCACTCAACTCTGGGCCAAATTGGCCCTAGACCAGGGATGGGCAAACTTTTTAAATCAGGGGTCAAAATGGGTTCTTAAACCCACCCTCCCGATTTGTGCCTGGGTGGGAATAGGTAGCAGATGCGACCTGAGTGTTAGGTAGGCGGTCCCCCCCCCCCCATATAGGTAGCCCACCTCCCCAGTATTGATAGCCAGATGTTCCCCCAGTATTAGGTAGCCTCCCCTGCCTACTATAGATAGCCAGATGCCCCACCAGTATTAGGTAACCAGCCCACCCCCAGTATTGATAGCCAGATGTTCCCCCAGTATTAGGTAGCCTGCCCTGCCTACTATAGATAGCCAGATGTTCCTCCAGTATTAGGTAACCAGCCCACCCCCAGTATTGATAGCCAGATGTTCCCCCAGTATTAGGTATGGAGAGGCTGCGCTGGCACCGGCTCCGGGGGCTATGTATTCGGCGGCGATCTTGGGGGGGGGGGGGGAATCAGAGCAGGCCGGTGGTGAGGGTGATGTAGCTAGCTAAGTGCTAGCTGCACCCCCCACAGAAAATTTTATTAAAAAAGACCCTCCAGGCAGACGCGTATCTGGAGCCGTGCAACTAGGGCACCTGCTATAGGCGACTCTTGTCACTAATCCCCAGGGGGGCGCATCGAGGAGTGAATAAGCAGCAAGTTTGTGCCAGGTCTGAGTCACTCACACTCCCTAAACTGTCTGCCTTCAGCCGTGCGAGTACTTTGTGTCCTGAGGGAGAAACTCCCAACCCAGCCGGCTATTAATCTCCCCATACACACACTCCTTCCGCCCAGCACTGCTGCACCGTTCGCTAGTTGGCTGCAGGCTGGGCATCCCCTCACGTGATTGGCCGAGCGGTGCTGCTAGTGTTGATGGGATCAGAGAAGAGAACTGCCTGCCGACGGACCGAGTGAGGCTCACACAGAGCGCGCAGTGTGCACACACTCGCTGTATTCCCTGTGAACAGAGGCTGGAAGAGCTGAGACAAGCTCTTTGATAAATTAAAGGTATTTATCAGATCAATAACTAGCTGCAGGGGGCTTCTCACTGGTGGTCTGACCTGATGAAATCCTGCTACTTTACTCACCATGCTTTCTCTCACACACACAGTGCTTTGTCACATACACACCTACTGGGTCTACCAAGGTCTGCGCCCGTTGGCTTCCAGCACACAGCCCCCCCACCCCTTCCCCTACCCTTTGTAGTTTACTATCTCCAAATAGAGACACATTGGTGACCTTTTGAGCAAGTGGCCGTGGGTACATGCCAGAGGCCAGTAGGCACGGACCTTGTGAGACTCAGCAGGTAGTAAAAACTTTTTTTTAAGAAAAAAAAAATCACCCACACCCTGCAAAATCATCTATTAAAAGCGATTTAAAAGCAATTGCATTGCACCTATCCTTCACATTGGAGCAAAATTGCTCCTAAAATGCTGCAGGACCTGCAGTTTGTACGAAACCTGCTCTGCCTATGATGCTAGGTAGGATGCGGTTATTTAGGGGGTTCTTGGGGGGGGGGGGGGCGCAATTGCAGTGTCTGCCATGGGCGCTATTTTACCTAGATACGCCACTGCCTCCAGGGGCTGAGCAATCCGCCGCAGCGGTAATGGACGAGCTGAGTGGTTAAACATAACTAGGCAGAGTTACCTGGCTTCTGGGCTGGCTTTCTGCTGGGTGAGCTGGCATGCTACCAGTACCCCCATAGCATTCCCTGACCTTCTAGTGGACCCCCTTCCATGCTCCCACGGGCCTCCCACTGAGGCACAACTCCCAGTATGCTTCCATAGAAGAACCACAGCTCCCTGCATGCCCCCACAAAGTCACCACAGCATCTAGCATGGCACCACAGCACCCAATATGCCCACATAGAGGCACCATAGCACCCAGAATACCGCCCATTGCGGTGTTCTGTGGTGCCATGCTGGGTGATATGGTGCATCTATGAGACACACTGGGTGCTGTAATGCCATGCTCGGTGCTGTGGTGCCATGCTAGATGCTGTGTAGTGCTATGATGGGAGCTGTGGTGGCTCTGTGAGGCATGCTGGGTACTGTGTGCTTCCATGCTAAGTGCTGTGGTGGCTCTACTCTGCCCGGGGGACATCGAGGACACCAAAGAATAGATGCGGGGCACCTGCCACTGATCTTTGGGGCTTGCAACGCTCCTGGTAATAAAACCACATACTCAAAAAAGTGCTGCAGAAGATGTCAGTACTATATAAATACTAGACAAATAAAGTAAATAAATCTTGATAGAGATGAATGGCTGTTGTTCTTACTCGCAATTGACCAATGTGGACAGAGATGCATCCATCTTTTCAATGGGAGGGTTCTGGGCATACAGCTTAACCTCTTTTGCTTCAGATGCCTTTTGTCCAGTCTTTTCCTCCTAGACAGGAAACAAATCAAATATTTGACCATATAATGGAAATAAGGGCCTTCAACCATTCTGCAAGCATTGTAAAACTACAACAGGTCTAGTCATAAGTGGTTCAGCACTGCCCTGCCCGTTTTACCTCAGAGAGATGTTATTTTCTACAATACAGCGGATCCACTGATAACAACCCCCCCCCCCCCCCCCCCTCCTTTCCATGTCAGCTCAGAGCTGTAACCACACCTCCTCACACACTTCCACCCTATCAGACATTTCCTCACAGAAACACCAGGTGGCATGCATGTCCCCCCCACTTTCTTTTTTTACTATTATATAAATTAAAATAACTTTCTATTGAACACATTAAAAACTGGCACTGAACGAAACCCTTAAAGGGAACCTGAACTGAGTAAAATTATTTAAAATAAACACATGATGTACCTGCAAATGAATATTACATACTTACCTCACCATCAGTTCTTCTCAGAAGCTCACCATTTTTTTCTTACAGTGATCCCTTCCAGTTCTGACAACATTTTGTCAGAACTGAAATATACCAGTTGCTGTCAGTTATATATCAGCTGCTGTCAGTTGCAACTGAATGTGCAAGGTAATGTCCATGTTTCCCTATGGCTCAATTGGCGATATAACAGTTTAACAGTGTGCTGACCAGGAAGCTGTTATGGGGTAATGGCCATTTTCAAAATGGAGGACAGAGAATGCCATCGATCACAGTGGACAAACAGAATGCAGATAGGCGAAAGAGATTGATGAGCAGACTACATGGGAGATAAGTATGACCTGTGTATGTTTATTTTGACTTTTTATTTTCAGTTCAGGTTCTCTTTAACTTAAAAAACACAAATTTATTATATTGGTTTCTTAAATCATGAAAATACGGATTATGAAAAAATGTTTTAAAAACATGCTTTGTTTAACTTTTGTAATAAACAACACTAACAGTACAGAAAAAGTCTTCTGGCCAGGTGAGCAATAATTGATCAGTAGGGATGTGATGTCTGAGTTATTGCAGGATTATGTAAATTCTGAATGCAAATTTAATCAGCTTGAAATTAGAATTTCACGTTAGCAAGATTTAATTTAACCTCAAGCGGCTGGGTGCATTCTGTGCTTGTGCAGTACTACTGCGCAGGCGCAGAATGCTCCCGGCGACAGAAGCACACGGCCAGTTTACCATGCTATACTGCGGGGAACAGGAGCCACCCGGAGAGATGGCAAGGGCCTGAGCGGCCTTCAAGGGGGCTTAAGGAAGCCCCAGACAAGTATTGAACCTGAGATGTCTTTCATCTCAGGTTCCCTTTAATATTTGTGAGGACTGAGTTTAAAGAGGAACTCCAGTGAAAATAATGTACCGTATATTCAATGGATAGAGTCAAAGAGGCTGGCACTGTGGGTAAAAGCCTTAGGGGGGGGGGGGGGGGGGGTTTCAACACGGTATTGGGGTGCAAGGTATAGTCTCTTGCGTGCACAGATCAATAAACAAGGTAGAATATGTAATAAACAAAAGAAGAATGCGATCCTGCACTTCTCCAAGGCTCTTCTTTATTGTAACTCAGTCAGTTTCAATCTTCATCCATAAAACATACACGTTTTTCATAGAAAGGTAAATGTAACTGACATACCCTGTTGAGGTCCTGGCTGTGGGGCAATGTGGGGGTGGCAGCGGTCCGCCTGACGACCGTTTCGCTCCAATGAGCTTCCTCTGAGGCTCCGTGCGCCTCGGAGCCTCAGAGGAAGCTCATTGGAGCGAAACGGTCGTCAGGCGGACCGCTGCCACCCCCACATTGCCCCACAGCCAGGACCTCAACAGGGTATGTCAGTTACATTTACCTTTCTATGAAAAACGTGTATGTTTTATGGAAGTAGATTGAAACTGACTGAGTTACAAAAAAGAAGAGCCTTGGAGCAGTGCAGGATCGCTTTCTTCTTTTGTTTATTACATAATGTACCGTATATACTCGCATACAAGCCGAATTTTTGACCCCCAAAAAGGGGGCCAAAAGTTGGGGGGTCGGCTTGTATGCGAGTCATGTTGGTCCGCAGGTCCCCCTCCTCCGCTGGTCCCCCGCTCCCCCCACGGCCGCCGCCGCTGCTATTACCTGTCCGCATCTTCAATTCCCCTCTCCGTGCTTGTAAACATTCACAGCAGCGTGCCCGGCGCTGCTACTGTGACGAGGCAGGAGGCAGGAAAGAGCACGGCTTCCTGTTACTATGTGAACCGCTCTTTCCTGGCTCACCGCTTGTCACAGTAGCAGCGCCGGGCACGCTGCTATGAATGTTTACAAGCACGGAGAGGGGAATAGAAGATGCGGCCAGGTAATAGCAGCGGCGGTGGGGGCAGGGGGGCAACTATACTACCTACACTGGGCACTTTACTAGCTAAACTGGGGCACTATACGATCTATACTGAGCACTATACTAGCTAAACTGGGGCACTATACGATCTATACTGAGCACTATACTAGCTATACTGAGCACTATACTAGCTATACTGAGCACTATACTAGCTAAACTAGGGCACTATACGATCTATACTGGGGCACTATACGATCTATACTGAGCACTATACTAGCTATACTGAGCACTATACTAGCTAAACTGGGGCATTATACTAGCTATACTGAGCACTATACTAGCTATACTGAGCACTATACTAGCTATACTGAGCACTGTACTAGCTAAACTGGGGCATTATACTAGCTATACTGAGCACTATACTAGCTATACTGAGCACTATACTAGCTATACTGAGCACTATACTAGCTAAACTGGGGCACTTTACTAGCTATACTGAGCACTATACTAGCTATACTGAGCACTATACTAGCTATACTGAGCACTATACTAGCTATACTGAGCACTATACTAGCTAAACTGGGGCACTATACTAGCTATACTGGGGCACTATACTAGCTAAACTGGGGCACTATACTAGCTATACTGAGCACTATACTAGCTATACTAAACACTATACTAGCTATACTGGGTACTATACTAGCTATACTGGGCACTACCTACCCATACTGGGCACTATACTAGCTATACTGGGCACTATACTAGCTATACTGGGGCACTACCTACCCATACTGGGCATTATACTAGCTATACTGGGACACACTAGGGGCAGGGGCGTAGCAATAGGGGGTGCAGAGGTAGCGACCGCATCGGGGCCCCGAAGGGCCCTCCCACAGCTACAGTATTAGCTCCCTATTGGTACTGTGCTCATAATAATCACTTCTATAGATACTTTTAATATTGGTAATCATTAACAAACTGTTCCCCATCCCCTTCTTGCACCTCTGACACTGTAGTTGCCATTGGCAGGTTTTGGTGCACCGTATCAATTGTTATGTATAGAGTGCTTGGGGGGCCCATGTAAAACTTGCATCGGGGCCCACAGCTCCTTAGCTACGCCACTGACTAGGGGAATAAGGCGGCCAGCATTTCCTACCCCCGGCTTATATGGGGGTCAATCATTTTTCCCTGGTTTTTCAGGTAAAAGTTGGGGGGTCGGCTTATATGAGGGTCGGCTTATATGCGAGTATATACGGTAATAAAAAAGTGCTTCATTTTTACAATAATTATGTATAAATGATTTAGTCAGTGTTTGCCCATTGTAAAATCTTTTAAATCCCTGATTTACATTCTGACATTTATTACATGGTGACATTTTTACTGCTGGCAGGTAAAGTAGCTGCTGCATGCTTTTTTGGCAGTTGGAAACAGCTGTAAACAGCTAATTCCCACAATGCAGTAAAGTTCACAGACAGGAAACTGCCAGGAGTACCACGGTACTCAGAGCTTCTTGTGGGAGGGGTTTCACTACAATATCAGCCATACAGCGCCCCCTGATGGTCTGTTTGTGAAAAGGAATAGGTTTCTCATGTAAAAGGGGGTATCAGCTACTGATTGGGATAAAGTTCAATTCTTGGTCGGAGTTTCTCTTTAAAGAGAATCTGTATTGTTAAAATCGCACAAAAGTAAACATACCAGTGCGTTAGGGGACATCTCCTATTACCCTCTGACACAATTTCGCCGCTCCTCGGCGCATTAAAGTGGTTAAAAACAGTTTTTAAAAGTTTGTTTATAAACAAACAAAATGGCCACCAAAACAGAAAGTAGGTTGATGTACAGTATGTCCACACATAGAAAATACATCCATACACAAGCAGGCTGTATACACCTTTCCTTTTGAATCTCAAGAGATCATTTGTGTGTTTCTTTCCCCCTGCAGTTCTCATGCACTGAAGTTTCAGGCTGCTCTTTTCTTCCTGCAAACAGCTTTGCCCTTGTCTGTAATTCCTCAGTATGTGAAAGCCCAGCCAGCTCAGAGGACGTTTTATCCAGCTTGTAAAAGATAAGAGAGAAGAGAGAAGCTGCCCTAATCTAAATAATACACAGGCAGTGTGCATACAGGGGCTTGGAGGGGGGAGATGCATCACAGAACCACAACACTGAAGAACTTGGCAGCCTTCCAGACACGGGCTGACAAGTCTGACAAGAGAAAGATACATTGATTTATTACAGAGACTGTGATAGTAGAAAGTGCTGCAGTAAGCCAGAACACATTAGAATAGCTTTTGGAACTCGTAGGATGATAAAAAACAGGATGCAATTTTTGTTACGGAGTCTCTTTAACGTCTCTGCAGTAGAACAATGTTCACTGCATATGAACACTGCCAGACAAACCAGCAGGTGGAGCCGCAAAAGTATTTGCAATATTTCAAATTTTCCAACTTAAAAACATTAAAAAAATATTTTTACGTTCTAAGACCAGGGCAGTGGAGTCAGAGTTGGAGTCGAGGAGTCGGAAGTTTCAATAAAGTGAGGAGTCGGATGATTTTTGTACCGACTCCACAGCCCTGTCTAAAGGTGCATACACACGTCAGACTATAGTCTTTGGAAAATGAAAGATCACAGACCAATCTTACCACCCTTCATGTAGTATGAGAGCCATACCTACACAGTCTATTCTATGGAGCTGAACTCCCCATCAGAAAAAAAAATCTTTGAAAGATGCTGCACACACTCAAAAGATCTGTAGCTGCAAAAGATCTGTTCCTGCCAAAAATCCATTCCTGCAAATTGCAATGATACTCTATGAGATCTGCAGATCATCATACACACATGATTTAACTGACATTCATCTGCAGATCAGATCCACCAGGATGGATTTTCAGATATGCGGATGATTGCTTGATCTGCAGATGAATGTCAGTTAAATCATGTGTGTATGATGATCTGCAGATCTCATAGAGTATCATTGCAATTTGCAGGAATGGATTTTTGGCAGGAACAGATCTTTTGCAGATACTGATCTTTTGTGTCTGTACAGCATCTGTGTGTGCAGCATCTTGCAAAGATTTTTTTCTGATGTGGAGTTCAGCTCCATAGAAAAGACTGTGTAGAGTATGGCTCTCATACTACATGAAGGGTGGTAAGATTGGTCTGTGATCTTTCATTTTCCAAAGACTATAGTCTGATGTGTGTATGCACCTCAAGACTAATAAATAATTCAAAATACAACAATTTTCTCATTCTTGTTAGAATAAGGGCCCATTTCCACTAGAGCAAATCTGCATGCATTTCCTGCATGCAGATTCGCATAGACAATACAAGTGGATGGGACTGTATCCACTTGTCAGGATTTCTGAGCGTTTTTCTGTGCAGAAAAAGCTGCACGGCAGAGCCATCAGAATTCGCAAACCGCTATGCGATTCGCATACAATGTATTTAATAGGAAATTTGCATACGATTTCGCATAGCAACAATGGAAAAGCACACAGGCACTGCCATGGTTAAATTCGCATACAAAGTCATCCGTGCAAAATCGTGTGCAAATTCGCATGAAAATGTGCATACAACCGCATGCAATTTTTTTACACGACAATTCCCACCGCACAAGTGGAAATGGGCCCTAAAACCACTGAGAAATCTGAAGGAAAACATAATCCCCCTTATGTTGACCATGGAGGTGGGCTACTCAAGTGATGGAGTGAAATCTATAATCAGGAAGAAGAACTTACCCATTTGGCTAATGCATCTTTAATAGTTGTTGCTTTTGCCTAAAAAATACAAAATCAGGTTTATGCACTTCACTTTTTATTTCAAAGGCAATCAGCTGTATGATACGTGAATTGGCACGAGTCTACTTGACGGGGCCCAGCAGGAAACATCATAGGGAACCGTTCTCCAATCACAGCACCCTCCATAGCATGAAGCATTGTGATTGGCTGAGTAGTTGGGGTGTAGTTTACTACAACCTATTGGAAACCTATCTGTTTGAGAGTGTGCTGTCCGCCCAATCACATTAGTGGATTTTCCCTATGAGGTTTCCTGCTGGGTCCCCTAAACTAGACCAGCTCCCATGAATTCAGTTGTTGGATTTTACTTGATGGAGACATAACTAGCACTGATGAAGCAGAACAATTTAGCGACGGCAAATTTGGGCGCACCATAGACCGTAATGTGAATTACAGATATAGCAACGCTCAGAAGCTAATTTGGGCGCCGGCGAAAGACGGAGCCCAAATTGCTTAAAAACAGTGTAATTTGTCCCCCAGCAATAGCTGGCAGCCGAATTACGTCTTTCTCCACTATCCATGGCGGCCTGGAGGGGGAATAATAATTAACACCGCTGGGACTTGTTTATGATCACAGTAAGCCGTTTATCGGCTTTATCCTGTGCCCAAATTTGTCAGCGCTGTTTTACATGTATCCAGGACAGAGGAATTTCTTACAGCGACTTCTGGTTTAAATATCCTGGGTGGTAAGAGGTGGTTTATCCGCACTGGAAGAGCAAAACGTTGGCCGAACACATGCTGGATTTTTGGCAGAGATGGTCATTATCGGCAGCTGCGACCGACTTTCATATGGCATTTGTGCGGAGCTTTAGCCTTGTCCACACACTAGAACAGGGGTGTCACAACTCAAATACAAAGTGGGCCACAATTGAGCTCTGGGACCAAGTCACGGGCCAACCTTAACTTCTAGTGGTCACCTCTCTCACTTATACAGTTCCCTGGTGTAAAATAGCCCTCTTCTTCTCCTATATGGTTTCCTGGTATTTAGTGGTACTTCCTCCCTCATTCAATACACTTCCCTGGTGCTTAGTGGTTCTCCCTCCCTCCCCTTTACAGTTTCCTAGTGGCCCCCTCTTTTCCCTATACAGTTCCCTGGTGTCTAGTGGCCCCCTTCTTCCCTGTTCAGTGTTCCCTGGTGTCTAGTGGCCCCCTCCTTCCCCTGTTCAGTTAACTGGTGTTTAGTGGTCCTCTCTCCCTCCCCTATAAAGTTTCCTAGTGTCTAGTGGCCTGGGTCGGAGTTTGACATGTATGCACTAGATGGTTCTCTGTCGAGTTAGTTGGGCCCACCTCGGTCAAGAATCTAGTGTTTATAGCAGTGCCTAACCCCCCCCCCCCCCCCCCCTTTGGCATGTTGGTGAGCAATCTGTCTGGCATATCATCTCAGCACAGGCCAAGGGTATTTTTCTCTTACTCAGAGCTCACAGTACGTGCCAGTTTATCATGCACCACACTGTCGCCCCTCCTTGGCAACAGAACGTGTTGCTAGCCTGCAGGATAGCAACACATCTGTACAGCCTCAGCCCCAACTAATGCCTGACGGATTGAGTTCCAATCCCTGCCAGGAAACAGCCCTTCAATGTGTGTATGAGGCTTTTGGGGGGACCAACTAAAGAGCGCTATTGTAATTGCTAGCGACTTGTGGTGTCGCTTTGTAAACAATTTTAGAAGCAATTTTTTCCGCTCCTATACATTAGGGTGCAGACGTTCCCAAAATACTGCATGTCCAGCGATTACGATTTATCGGATCACAATCGCTTCAGTGGAAACTGCTCCATCCACTTACATTGGCAAAGCGTTTTGGGAAAACGCTAGCGATTGAAAGCGATCCCAAAACACTGTCAAAAATGCTCTAGTGGGTCCCAGCCCTTATCCCGGGAATACACGGGTCGATCCGGCGGCCGATTAGCCGCCGGATCGACCCCAGACGCGTCCCCGCTCGTCCGCGTGGATCGATTGCCGCTCGTCCCCGCAGGCGCTTCCTTTATCAGTGCTCGATTCCCTGCCATTGTCCGCCTGCGGGGATCGGGCGGGAGTCGAGCGGCTTGATCGGGCCAGCTGAATATTATCAGCTGGCCGGATCAGCTGGTCGATACACGGTACAGAAACGTACCGTGTATCCCCAGCATTAGACTGATTATTTGTACTCCATCAATCATCCTTGTATGTCACACCACCAACAATAGATTGAATTCATGTGAGGGTGCTGTCTATTGTGTGCCAGCGGTGTTTTGTCATACATTGTCAGCAGAAGTGAACGTCCACCAAATTAACCACATGCATCAAAATGTTGAAACTCAATTGATACCTCTGGTTAATGACAACCAAGGCATTAAGCTGCTTGGCCATTGGTTGACCTAAAGCTTCATACACAGGTCTAAATGGACGATAATCGTTGGTTTCCTTATTTGAACGATTCTCGTCTGACCTATTATTTCTTATTCGTTTCATGTGACTGCAGTCCTTTACGACTGCGGTCGCACAAAATGGTCAGGTGAGAATCGTGTGGCTAATTGCACTCTTTCGGGTATTCAATTTAGCACTTCCGCTATTGATCCAATCCGTAGACCACTGTTGAATTCACACTCTTTTGTCGCAAAACCAACCGTCGGGGATCGTCTGTTTAACAACGACAGTGATCGAGCGTGTATACAGAGCTTAAAGGATACATCCGAGCTCCCTCAAAAAATCAGATCTACTTACCCAGGGCTACCTCCAGCCCCTGGCAGCTGATACGTCCCTCGCCGCAGCTCCGGTGTCCCAGGATCCCCTATGTTGCAGATGCTGACCTCGACAGGTCAGCATCTACTGCGCCTGCGCGAGTGCCACTCGCGATCACGTTCTGTGGAGTGTTCTGTACCTGCGCAGAACACTGTAGACCACGTGGGCACGATCACAAGCGGCGCTCACGCAGTAGATGCTGACCTGGTGAGGTCGGCATCTGCAACGGAGGTGATCGCGGGACAACGGAGCTGCAGCGAGGGGTTGGAAGAAGCCCCTGGGTAAGTAGATCTCATTTTTGGGGGGAGCTTGGATGCTTTGGGGGGACCTTTAATGCTGGAAATATACGAGTCAAGCCGGCGGCTCGACTCCCGCCGCGTCCCCGCAGCCGCCCGAGTCGATTCCCGCTCGACCCTGCGGGCTCTTCCTTATCAGCGGTTCGTTTTCTTCCATTGTCCGACCACGGGGATCGAGCGCGGAATCGATCCGCCGCGTGATAGGACACGTCGGAAATTATCAATCGATCCATCAGCGGCTCGATTGATAAGGAAGAATCGTAACGTCTTTTCCCAGCATTACACACATGCAATCGATCAAGCCTTAGCTTATTGTGCAACATAAGCAGCCAATCAAAAACCCTGCGACTATAAGCACAGCACAATAAGGCTGGTATTATATTACAAGAACGTCACTAATTTGCATGTCATTTGGTTTTAATACTAATAGAAGTTTGCTGGTGAAGATGGACTCTGGGCTGTTAATCAGGCTTTATAAGGAAACACAGCCTGTTTCCAGTCCCTCCCAGCCTCGATCAGGGTGCGGCCCCAGCTGGGGGATATGGGATGTGCCCCCCGATCTGATCACATCACCAGTCTGCCGACACCGCGAGAGAATCTGGGGAGCAGCACTCACCATCTTTCCGTTGCTACAGTCGCTCTTCTGGTTGCTAGGAGACCGCTGACTTCAATGCGCAGGTGCGGTGCGCTGGGCTGTGAGACCTGCCGAGCGGAAGTAATCATAATGCACACAGCAGACGACCGGAAGCTGAAGAGGGGAGTAACGCCTTTTGGTTGCCAACCACGTGACCATTCGTGGTTCTAGTAGTAGTCAGCTCAGCAAGCAGTGGAATCCTGAACAACGGCGCATTTACCGTGAAAAACAAACAAAAAGCCGTAATACTTTTTAAGCAATGGAGCATATCATTATTGGGAGTGAGACTACTGCTGCATACACACTTGAGATAAAAGTCTTTGGAAAAGGCAAGATAACAGACCAATTTTACCCTACTCCATGTAGTATGAGAGCCATACCTACACAGTCTATTCTACAGAGCTGCACTCCCCATCAGATAAAATCTTTGCAAGATGCTGCACACATTCAAAAGATCATTATCTGCAAAAGATCTCCTCCTGCAATAGATCCATTCCTGCAAAATGCATTCATAGTCTATGAGATCTGCAGATCCTCATACACACCTTGTTTAACAGACTTCATCTGCATATCTGGCAATCATCTGCAGATCTGAAAATCCATCCTGGTGGATCTGATCTGCAGATGATTGCCTGTTAAACAAGGTGTGTATGATGATCTGCAGATCTCCTAGACTAAGAATCAGGGGCGGACTGACCCGGGGGGACGGGTGGCATTTGCCCCCCGGGCCGCCGCCTCCTCACACATTCAGGGCCGGTTGGGCAGAACTAATTGTTTACACAAGTGTCGCTGCCGAGCATGACTGCAGTGCTGCGACCGCTCGATATGCAGACTAAGTCCCGCCCCCATCAGTAGCTGTTCCTTAGTGTCCAGGCTTTGGGAGAGACCTCCAGCTCCTCCCCGATGCAGAATGGTCCAGGATGGCTTCTCTGGAGTCTTAACTCTGCCCCCGGCCTGGAGCTGTCAGAGGAGAGGCCGCAGCAGTGCTAATACATGCCATGTGCTAGGGGAATTGGAAGAGAACATTGGCTGCAGGGAACCTGTGAACATCGCCAAAATCGCGGTGAAGCTCCGCCCCCAAAATTACCGTGAAGCTCCGCCCCCAAACCGGGTCAAAACTTCATTCCAAACCTTGGAGGTATTCTTGAACTCTGTCTGTAGTGGTGAGTTACATCACCCTTCTTTCACTTGCAAAATCTGTATTGGGGGGCTCCCTCTCTCCAACCACATAACCTGTAAGTTTTACAGGCTACCTATACTTGGGGGGCTCCCGATACCTATCCTGGGGGGTTTCCCTGGCTTCCTCTATGTGGGTCTCTGTGGCTACCTGTACTTGGGGGGCTCTCTGGTACCTATCCTGGGGGGTTTCCCTGGCTTCCTCTATGTGGGGCTCTGTGGCTACCTGTACTTGGGGGGCTCTCTGGTACCTATCCTGGGGGGGTTTCCCTGGCTGTCTTTATGTGGGACTCTGTGGCTACCTATACTTGGGGGGGGCTCTCTGGTACCTATCTTGGGGGGTTTCCCTGGCTTCCTCTATGTGGGGCTCTGTGGCTAATTATACTTGGGGGGGCTCTCTGGTACCTAGTCTGTACCTAACGCTAACCTCACCACTGCTGCAACTAACGTTAACCTCACTGCTGCCTCACCACCGCTGTACCTTACGCTAATCTCACTGCCGCTGCACCTAACACTAGCCTCACCGCTGCATCTAACGCCATCGTCACTGCCTCACTTAATGCTAACCTCCCTGCCGCTGCACCCAACGCTAACCTCACTGCCGCTGCACCTAACGCTAATCTCACCGCTAACCTCACTGCCGCTGCACCTAACACTAATTTCACCGCCACTGCACCTAATGCTGCTAGCCTCACTGCCACTGCACCTAAAGCTATGGTCACTGCTGCACCTAACGCTAACCTCACTGCCGCTGCACCTAACACTAATCTCACTGCCACTGCACCTAACACTAATCTCACCGCCACTGCACCTAACGCTGCTAGCCTTACTGCCACTGCACCTAACACTAATCTCACCGCCACTGCACCTAACGCTGCTAGCCTTACTGCCGCTGCACCTAAAGCTATGGTCACTGATGCACCTAACACTAATCTCACCGCCACTGCACCTAACGCTGCTAGCCTCACTGCCACTGCACCTAAAGCTATGGTCACTGCTGCACCTAACGCTAACCTCACTGCCGCTGCACCTAACACTAATCTCACCGCCACTGCACCTAACGCTGCTAGCCTCACTGCCACTGCACCTAAAGCTATGGTCACTGCTGCACCTAACGCTAACCTCACTGCCGCTGCACCTAACGCTAATCTCACTGCCACTGCACCTAACGCTGCTAGCCTCACTGCCACTGCACCTAAAGCTATGGTCACTGCTGCACCTAACGCTAACCTCACTGCCGCTGCACCTAACGCTGCTAGCCTCACTGCCACTGCACCTAACGCTGCTAGCCTCACTGCCACTGCACCTAACGCTGCTAGCCTCACTGCCACTGCACCTAAAGCTATGGTCACTGCTGCACCTAACGCTAACCTCACTGCCGCTGCACCTAACGCTGCTAGCCTCACTGCCACTGCACCTAACGCTGCTAGCCTCACTGCCACTGCACCTAACGCTGCTAGCCTCACTGCCACTGCACCTAAAGCTATGGTCACTGCTGCACCTAACGCTAACCTCACTGCCGCTGCACCTAACACTAATCTCACTGCCACTGCACCTAACGCTGCTAGCCTCACTGCCGCTGCACCTAAAGCTATGGTCACTGCTGCACCTAACGCTAACCTCACTGCCGCTGCACCTAACGCTAATCTCACCGCCACTGCACCTAACACTGCTAGCCTCACTGCCGCTGCACCTAAAGCTATGGTCACTGCTGCACCTAACGCTAACCTCACTGCTGCTGCACCTAACACTAATCTCACTGCCACTGCACCTAACGTTGCTAGCCTCACTGCTACTGCACCTAAAGCTATGGTCACTGCTGCACCTAACGCTAACCTCACTGCTGCTGCACCTAACGCTGCTAGCCTCACTGCCGCTGCACCTAAAGCTATGGTCACTGCTGCACCTAACGCTAACCTCACTGCCGCTGCACCTAACGCTAATCTCACCGCCACTGCACCTAACACTGCTAGCCTCACTGCCGCTGCACCTAAAGCTATGGTCACTGCTGCACCTAACACTAATCTCACCGCCACTGCACCTAACACTGCTAGCCTCACTGCCGCTGCACCTAAAGCTATGGTCACTGCTGCACCTAACGCTAACCTCACTGCTGCTGCACCTAACACTAATCTCACTGCCACTGCACCTAACGTTGCTAGCCTCACTGCTACTGCACCTAAAGCTATGGTCACTGCTGCACCTAACGCTAACCTCACTGCTGCTGCACCTAACGCTAATCTCACTGCCACTGCACCTAACGCTGCTAGCCTCACTGCTACTGCACCTAAAGCTATGGTCACTGCTGCAACTAACGCTAACTTCACTGCCGCTGCACCTAACGCTAATCTCATCGCCACTGCACCTAACGCTGCTAGCCTCACTGCCGCTGCACCTAAAGCTATGGTCACTGCCACACCTAACGCTAACTTCACTGCTGCTTCACCTAACACTAACCTCACTGTTCCTCACGCTAGCCTACTTTGGGCGGTGCCTGGAGGTGTGGCAGTGGCATGTATTAAAGCCTCTCTTTTTTCTGTCTTTAAAAGCTAGGATGTTTGTTATTCCTGTTGTACACTACAGTGAGTGCACTGTTCTTTCATATGTAGAGTAATGACTGCTGTTTCACATGTGGGGTAATGACTACTGCTATCATATGTCGGGTAATGACTGCTGTTTTCATATGTGGGGTAATGACTGCTGCTTGCATATATGGCACAATGACTACTGCTTTCTCATGTGGGTAATGTTGCTTCCACATGTGGGCATACATTTGCATTTCTTATATGGGGTAATGCTTGCTGCATTTCTGCATTTCATATCTATAAAGGGAAGTGACTGCTGCATTTGATATTTTTGAGTTATTGTTTCAGCATTTGTCATTGAGTGGCCCATAATCACATTCTAATACATGTCTAATACATGATCCAAAAGAAACACAATGATAGGAGAAATTGATATCTCTCACAACCATACATTTTCCTAGTACGGAGTTGGAACCCTTTTTGCATCCAGACTACCATAATACCTCATGGCATTCCTCAAAGATTTTGTTCCACATTGACATATTAACATCACACAGTTGCTGCAGATTTACCATCTGCACATCCATGATACATATCTTCCATCCCCCCACATCCCAAAAGTACTCTATTAGATTGAGATCTGATGACTATGGAGGCCATAGAATTACACTAAACTCATTATGTTCAAGAAACCAGTTTTAGATGATCTGAGGTTTGTGACATACATTATGCATTATCCTGCTGGAAGTAGCCTTCAGAAGCCATCAGGTGCACTGTGGTCATGAAGCAATGGGTATGGTCAGCAACAACATTCAGGTAGGCTGTAGTATTTAAACAAAGCCTAGATGGTGCTTAAGGGCCCGAAGTGTGCTAAGAATATATCCCCCACACCATTACACCACTACCAGCAGCCAGGATCAATCTTATTGCTTTTTTAACCCGACCGCCCATCGGAAAGCGACCAAATGAAACACCCCCCCCCCCCCCCCCGTAAAATGTATTGCTTCTTGACGCTACATATTTTTATACTACATATATTTGTACACAAGATAGATATCTGGTACATTTGGGCTGGGGGTGCCGTAAAAGGGCCTCTAGGTTTTGTTTTCCCCCCAGGCTAAAAGGTCCCAGTCCTCCCCTGCTAAGAATGCATTTTGCACGAAAAGATCTATTGCAGGAAGAGAGCTTTTGCAGATAATGATCTTTTGAATGTGTACGGGCATCTTTGTGTGCAGCATCTTGCAAAGATTTTATCTGATGGTGAGTGCAGCTCCATAGAATAGACTGTGTAGAGTATGGCTCTCATACTACATGGAATGGGGTAAAATTAGTCTGTGATCTTGCCTTTTCCAAAGACTTTTATCTCAAGTGTGTATGCAGCATACGAGTCAACCAGAGAAAAATATGAGTTGTCATTTATAGCCAAGTGCACCATTATAATTAAACTATTTTGCCTTTCGTTGTTACAGCTGATACAAATCCTTAAATCAATTTGCAGTTTCTACGTCATGTTTTATGGAAGCAGACATTGTTTACAGCCTGTACTTTCAAATGGGCTTATTCGCCATGAGCAGTCTTGTGAGGAGGAGGGGGGGGGGGGGGGGATTTAATTACAACTTGTGATTAGACACAAATGTGGGGTAATTACACAGGTTAAACAGGAGAGGTCCAAGGTAAAATCAAAATCCAGCCGTCCCATGCCCTCGCTGCAGCTCTGGTGGCTCCCGGTGTCCTCCGCTGCAGTTGGCTTCCTCTGCACTCCACGGCGTAGGTCACATGGTTTAGCTGACGTCATCAGGTCTGTACTGCGCCATAGAGCGCAGAGGAAGCCGACCTGGTGAGGTCAGCTTCTGCAGCAAAGGACACCAGCAGCCACCAGGCGAGGGCACAGGACGACTGCCAGGGGCTGTAGGAACCCCAAGGTAAGTGGATTCGGATTTTAACCTAGATGTATCCTTTAAAGGGAACCTTAACTGCATAAAAACGTACGCATGGCGGCCGGCCGACTCCCAGTCGGTAAAAACTAAAACTAGCTGGCAGCAGGGGACCAGAGGAGCCATGAGTGACTGAGAGGACACAGGATGGCTGCAGGGGGCTAGTAGATGCCCCAGGTAAGTAAACAATTTTTTTTTTTTACAGTTAAGGTTCCCTTTAACCACTTGATGACCACAGTGGAAAACCCCCCTAAAGACCAGGCTAATTTTTGTGAAAATGGCCACTGCACCTTTAAGGCCAAGCTGCAGGGCTGCACAACAGCGCACACACAAGTGATTCCCCCCTCCTTTTCTCCCCACCAACAGAGCTCTCTATTGGTGGGGTCTGATTGGCGTGGAGCGGTCTTTAAGTAGTTAAATACATACAGTATGCATTTCTGTTAGGTTTTCCTTGTGTCCTGTGCAAGAGTTCAGGTCCACTTTAAGCCACCTAAAAAAAAAAAAGTTTAACTTACCTAAGGCTTCTACCAGCCCCCTGCAGCCGTTCTGTGCCTGCGCCGGTCCTCAACGGTCCTCCATTCCCCTACCACCAGCTAGTTTAATTTTCGCCAACTGAGTCAGCAGGCCACTGTGCCTGTGCAGCCCTGGCCACACGTATCCTTGCTCTTGTTCCCATCCGCAGTAGCGTCCTGCGCAAAAGCTGCATATACATCCCCGATCCCACTCCTGTGGTCAGGAGAGTTCTGCACTTGCGCAGTTTGTAAAAATAGCAACTGCTCGTGCCGCCGCCCACTCCTGGCCATGGAGCACGATCAGGGAGGTGTTTGGCCAGGGCCACATATGCGCAGAAGCCCGTGATTGGCTCGTTTAGCCAGATTTCAGAGGGGCACAGCTGCTGAAAGGAACAACAGCGGTCCCTCCGGTGGTGCAATCATGACCACCAATAGCCCGCTGATGTAGTTACATTTCCGCAAGCAATGTACTAATGCAGTTTTCACATGCTACAAGTGCCACCCTATTTTAAATCTAGGTTAAATGTTGTAAATGTTTAAAAACCTCCCATGTCTTCTTAAGTCCCACCATTCCAACAGAGTCCATCTAAACCATATCTGACTGGTGTAAGCTTCATCTAGCTGTGTTCCCAGCCATGGATGACCTCATCCCAACTAGGCATACATAATGGTTCCACACATGCCCAGTGTCACTAAGCCACAGCTTTATTTTACTCCATGCTCAAATACTTGTCCATGAAGCCATCCGTTCCCCCAAAAGAAAATAAGTAAGGCCTCTTTTCCGCGGACTGTTGAACTGTGTGCTCAGCAAGCAGTTACCAGGCAGCATTGAGCAATTGTGAGTTTGAGAGACATTTCACTCCCCATCAACAGTCCGTGGAAAAGAGCCCTAAATGTATTATAGGACCATGATACTTATATGTCCCCTCAGTTCCTCTGCTTTGCCCCATTCATGAGTCTAGCTGAAGCCAGTGGCACAAAGGCCAAAGGAGCCATCTTCCTTCAGCACATGTTCTGTCCTACTTCACGCTCCATACCACCTAGCTGTGTACATTACAACAGCAATGACTACGTGCATTCAGGAGTCTGTACACTTCAGAAATGCCACTTGTGATACTACAATTTACAGCTTATATGTTACGAGGGGTGAAATTGGGATCAGCACCTGAAGTGCTTTTTGGTACAATAAACCATTTCAGCCTGCTGGGATATTTCACCTTATGCAAAAGAGCAATTTTAACCTGCCATTCATTCTCCAATAACTTTATCACAATGAATTGAACTATATCTTGTTTTTTCCGCCACCAATGGGCTTTCTTTGGGTGGTACATTTTGGTAAGAATTATTTTTTCTAAATGCATTTTAACAGGAATATTAAGAAAAAAAAAATGGAAAAAATCCATTTCTCAGTTTTTGGCCATTATCGCTTTAAAATAATACATGCTACCATAGTTAAAACCTATGTATTTTATTTGCACATTTGTCACGTTATTACACCATTTAAATTTTGTCCCTATCACAATGTATGGCGCCAACATTTTATTTGGAAATAAAGGTGCATTTTTTTCAGTTTTGCGTCCATCACTATTTACAAGCTTATAATTTAAAAAATGTTCATAATATACCCTCTTCACATGCATATTTAAAAAGTTCAGACCACTAGGTTACTTTTTTTCATTAAAAATTTTACTTGGGTAATTTTTGGTGTGGGAAATAAACAGTTAATTTTAAATGCAATAATGTGGGTTTATTGTATTAAAAAAAAAATGGTATGTAGATGTAGTGGTGTGATGATGAGTGATGAGAAGCAGTCGTCCTCTGTCCTATGGTGGTCTCACTGTGCACCCCTGAACAGCGGCCACGTATATATATTTGCCTTCCTGGCTCTAGCGCAGTAGTGGCTCTCAAGATCAGGTGGAAATAGCAGCTCCCAGTCAGGTCCGCTCTACTGCACAGGTGGGATCGGCCCATTGGGAAGTCACTACTGTGCCTGCTCTGGAGCAGGTAAATATTGCAGGTTCTACTGCACCAGAGCACAACAAATTGTCGGCTGTGGCTTCGGAGGGGCCCAGAGAGATCACCGTGGGAAAGAGGATGGGGGAAGCCTCGATAGGATCCAGAGGCTTCCCCCTCCCGAGGGTAAGTACTCCCCCCCCCCCCCCCCCCGGGCAGTACGGAGCCAACCATCTTTGGAAGCACTCGGCTACACAAGTGCTTCAGAAGCCGCCTAACACGGCAAATAAAAATGGGAGTGACAGCGCTGGAACGAGGGGTTACAAGAGAGGACAGGGAAGGCTCTATAGGATCCAGAGCATTCCCTCTCCATAGGCAAGTATCTAACTTTTTTTTGCCTACTCCACTCTTAGGCCCGGTGCACACCAAAAACCACTAGCAGATCCGCAAAATGCTAGCAGATTTTGAAACGCTTTTTCTTATTTTTCTGTAGCGTTTCAGCTAGCGTTTTGTGTAGCGGTTTTGGTGTAGTAGATTTCATGTATTGTTACAGTAAAGCTGTTACTGAACAGCTACTGTAACAAAAACCACCTGGCAAACCGCTCTGAAGTGCCGTTTTTCAGAGCGGTTTGCGGTTTTCCTATAATTAACATTGAGGCAGAAACGCATCCGCAATCCAAAATCTGCAGCAGCCTGGGAGTATGCGTTTCTGCAAAACGCCTCCCGCTCTGGTGTGCACCAGCCCATTGAAATACATTACCCTAGCGGATCCGCACCCGCAAGCAGATCGCAAACCGCAGCAGAACCGCTCTGGTGTGCACTAGGCCTTAGGGCATGTTTCCACTACACACAGATTGGATGCAGAAAAACTGACTCCAATGAATGCCTATGGGCCTGTTTCCACTAAACGCGATTTTTCTGAGGCAGATTTTCCCATAGGCATTAATTGGAGTTAGTTTTTCTGCATCCAATGTGCATGTAGTGGAAACAGGCACTTAACTCATTTTAAGGCCCAGTGCACACCGAGCGGTTTTAGCAGCGATCTGCCAACTGCCTGTGAAAACGCTTGGCTAATGTATTTCAATGGGATGGTGCACACCAGCAGTTTGAGGTTTTTTGCAAACCGCAAACGTGCCTCCTGCTGCGCGTTTTCAGAAGCGTTTCTGCCTCAATGTAAATTATAGGAAAACGCTCTGCAAAACGCTTTATCAGAGCGGTTTTCCAGGCGTTTTTGTTACAGAAGCTGTTCAGTAACAGCTTTTACTGCAACAACTTCACAAAAACGCTCCCAAAAACGCTAGGCATGTTTAGAAAATTTCCCTAAACGAGCCTAGAATTGCTCAGATCTGCTCCAAAAAACTAGTGTTTTGAGGATCTGCTAGCGGTTTTGGTGTGCACTGGGCCTTAGAGTGGAGATCTGAGATTCTAAATGCCAATGGGCCATTTGTTATTATCCTGACCACAAGTAATGTTACCATTTGTGTGGTAAGATATAGTTAATGGATGTGTTATACAAGATGCTTTAGAGAAATACATCTTTTATATAAAAACTTTAGACTCAGAACAGTTTTATTTAAAGTGAACCTGAGGTGAGAGCGTTATAGAGGCTGCCATATATATTTTCTTTTAAGCAATATCAGTTGCCTGGCTGCCCTGCCTCTAAAAAACTTTCAGCCATAGACCCTGACAAGCAAATGCAGGCGTTTCTAACAATATTGCCACAACTGCCAAGTTTAGCTGCATGTTGGTTTCTGGTGTAATTCAGACACTACTGTAGCCGAATAGATCAGGGCTGCAAGGCAACTGGTATTGTTTACAAGGAAATAAATATGGCAGCCTTCATATCCCTCTCACCTCCACCTCAGGTTCACGTTAAAGGAGGCAACAGAATGACAGCCTTTATCAACCTGAGAACAAATGGAAAGAGACTAGCACTACTGAAAAAATGAATTTATTTGCACATAACTGAACAGCTGCAACTGATTGTACAAAATCGTAATACACATACATTGCTGACAAAATATTCTGGTTACGCCAGAGATTTTATTTTCAGACTAAATATACCATATTCCAAACAGGTTTCATTAACAAAGGGATCCGTACATACACACCTCTTTCATTTGCTGAGAAACGCAAATCACCCTGAGATGCTGCCCAGACCAAATCCAGCAACACGGCAATTGTAGCACACCTAACGGCTCTGAAACAACACACTCTGCAAGATCTTGCCCTAGAATTGGACTAGGCCCTGCTTTCACTACACTGAGTCCTTGAAGAGGAACGAGCATGCAGACAGTGATGTATTAACGACTTGCCTTATAAAGCCTGTTCCAGGCCAGTGATTTAACAAGTAGTGAAGCAGGATTTGAATAAAGTTGAAATCGACAAAGATAATTTGCAATAGAAACTCCCATAGGTAAACTACTGACAGGGTCCTTTAAGATCCAGCAACTCAAGAAAAAATGAAAGAAAAGTGGTATGGCATGTATAAGTGCTACATGAATTATCTTGTAACTTAATATTCTTGAAAATTATCTTTTGCCTGGAGATGTACGGTAAACTTATCAATGACATCTCCTGACAGGCACTAGCGGGGAGGGACATGGTCACTGGACATTTCAAACCTGCAACCCCCCCATTATCATTGACAAACCTCCTTAGGGGGAGAATCATTTTAAATATTTTAACACAAGAACTACTCTGTACCCGTTTAAAAAAAAAAAAAAAATGATACAGCAAGGGATAAGGTAGAAAATTGATTACAATATCAGTGGTGAGTGTAACAGATCACTACACACTGCAGTTAGCTTACTACTAAGTAACCTTAGTCCAAGAAATAAGAATCACTAGTTTCTCTGGGCATTTATTGTTCTTATTTGATAAATAAAAGCTGTGTTTTTTCCCTGGCCAGTAATGGCATGGGTTAAAACAGGAGTTGTTGAAAATGTATAAATCCATATAGACTGATCATTACTGGTTGGCTGCAATTGTTATCCCAGCAGCAGGCCAACCCCTCCCACCTTCCTCTAATACCTTTCCTCTCCACAGAGCAGTAGCTGATCAGTGTCTGTAGAGTGATCCCTCCTTGAAGGGTCACCTGAATCAGTCTGCTGTAAGAGTGGCTCATTTAGAATAAACTTTGTTCCATTGTAAGCTGGCGGCTGCATTCCTAAGACCAATCATGCACTAAGTTCTGCATACGGTCGTGTACACATGGTCAGTGCCCTGCTCACTTTCTCAGCTTGCATGCAAACTTAAACCAGCTTGGAACTGGGACGATGAAAGCAACTTCCTGCCGATTTGGACTGGTTTAGTTTCCAGGTAAAACAACACGAAAGCCAAAATCATTAGCATGACACTGACTATCTCTAGTGTAGTGCGCCATACAGATCTAACCTACAGATACAGATCTAACCATGTAGTCATGAGTGTAGGTGAAAAAAAGCTGAAAGGATGCCCTTTTCTTAAAGCACACCAGGTGAGAGGGATATGGAGGCTGACATTTCCATTTAATCTATGCACATTGTCTGGATGTCCTGCTCTTATAGCCCTCCAATTGCCTTTAGCCATAGACCCTGAACAAGCTTGCAGACCAAGTGTTTCTGACTGACGTCTGACTAGATTAGCTGCAAGCTTGTTTCAGGTGTGCGATTCAGACAGTACTGATGCCAAAAAGTAGGGATAGTCAATGAGATGCACATAATTTTAAGTTGATGCATTATACAAATATATGCAGCTTGGAAATGAACCAATCCTGCTGTGGTAAAATTGGACTGGTCCATTTTCACGCTGCATAAATTTGCATAATCCTGTATCAACTAAATTTGCATCTCGTTGACTATCCCTACCAGGATGAGAGGCAACTGGTGATTTAAAGGATACCCGAAGTGACATGTGACATGATGAGATAGATATGTGTATGTACAGTGCCCAGCACATAAATAAGTATGCTGTGTTCCTTTTTTTCTTTCTCTGTCTGAAAGAGTTAAATATCAGGTATGTAAGTGGCTGACTTAATCCTGACTCAGACAGGAAGTGACTACAGTGTGACCCTCACTGATAAGAAATTGCAACTATAAAACACTTATCAGAAAATGGCTTCTGAGAGCAAGAGAGGTAAAAGGGAATTTTTTTTTTATCAGTGAGGGTCACACCGTAGTCCCTTCCTGTCTGAGTCAGGACTGAGTCAGCCACTTACATACCTGATATTTAACTCTTTCAGGCAGCAAAGAAAAAAAAAAAGGAACACAGCAGTTATTTGTGTACTAGACACTGCACATACACGTCTATCATGTCATACGTCACTTCGGGTATCCTTTAAAGCAAATGAAGATGACAATCTCCATACCCCTCTCACTTCAGATGTACTTTTAAAAAGGGCTGGGTCACTGGTAGAACAAGTGCATTTTAGGTTAAGGAAGGGATCTGAACTAAAAACTATGGGGGTTGTCTACAATTATACCAAAGTTAAATGCAAATTAAAACCTATACATATCTGTACAAAATATTGCAGAAGTGGGCATATAAAGCCTAACAGAACCCAAACCATTTAGAATTCAGAAAGGAAGTGTCAAAATCTGCTAAGAGTTCTTGCTATTTGGGTTCACAGTGAGGAGAATTTGACTTGCTCGCTGCTTGTGAGGCAACAGGCAAGGAGGTAAAAAACACAGGTACACTGTTCACACTATGTGTGTTGCTCATTACTACTACATGTGAAATCACTGCCCGTAAAGGTTTTTCGGCATGTCCACATCACTGTGTTGTAACTAATAGAGTTTTCTTTTTTACTTTCTACTAATCCTCTCAGATAAAGTTCTCTTGCTGGGTCTTTATCTCACTCCTCGAGCCCTTTGTCTTCCAACTTCGAGTGCAGCCCTGCCTCCTTTCAGAGAAATGCTGCAGCACTCCATCTCTGATACAGAAAATGCCCTGGCACTCTTCTGAATGGGGGCAAGGCTACGCCTGGAAAGTGGAAACCAGCGGACATGGGGCTCAGGGAGTGAGCTAGAGGAAAAAGACCAGGCAAGTGATTATAACTATCCGAGAAGAGGATCCATAGAATATTTATTTTACACTGAATAGTCTCTTTAAAAGGATACCCGAAGTGACATGTGACTTGATGAGTTAGATGTGTGTACAGTGCCTAGCACACAAATAACTATGCTGTGTTCTTTTTTTCTCTGTCTGAGTTAAATATCAAGTATGCAAGTGGCTGACCCAGTCCTGACTCAGGCAGGAAGTGACTACAATGTGCCACTCACTGATAAGAAATTCCAATTATAAAACACTTTCCTGGCAGAAAATGGCTTCAGAGAGCAAGAAAGCGATAAAAAGGGGAATTTCTCATCAGTGAGGGTCACACTGTAGTCACTTCCTGTCTGAGTCAGGACTGAGTCAGCCACTTACATACCAGACATTTAACGCTTTCAGGCAGAGAAAGAAAAAAAAAAAAAAAGGAACACAACATAGTTATTTGTGTGCTAGGCACTGTACACACCCATGTCTATCTCATGTAATTTCAGGTATCCTTTAACAGGAGCCTGAGGTGACAGGTATAGTGAGGCTGCCACTTTTGTTACCTTTTAAATACGGGCAGTTACCTGGCTGTCCTGCTGATCCACTGCCTCCAATCCTTTTAGCAACACACCCTGAACTAGCATGCAGATCAGATGTCTAACGGGATGAGCTGCATGAATGTTTCAGGTGTGTGATTCAGACAACACTGCAGCCAAATACATCAGCAGGATAGCCACAGGTATTGTTTAAAAGGAAATAAATATGTCAGCCTCCATATCGCTCTTGCTTCAGGTTCCCTTGAACTCTGGATGCAGTGCGTTTTCAATAGATGAGCATGAGATGGCCAATAGATTAGCATTGCTTTAACATTGGGCCGGCTATGTAATTATGTGTTCCAACACTTGCAGTATGCACTGCAGCACACACGTTACAATGCACATGTTACGTAATGCGCAGTGCGACAACCTTCTTTTCTTGTGACCACTTGATGCTCCAGGGCCGTAAATATTCGTCTATGCAAGTAAATAAGAAATGAATGGGCAGAGAAAATTGCTCTGGTCCTCAAGTGGTTTTTATTAATACAGCAGTCTGAAAACCTACTGTGCTAATGTCCTGTTTCACTCACTGTGCTACAATGCCAGAAAAATGAGAAAAAAATATATATAGGTCTTCCCCACTTGAGACACAGATAGAAATAACAAAGATGATGGATCTAACCACACCCTGCTCTCACCTAAGGTTAACAAAAAAGGAGACATTAGATTTAGGATTTAAATTTTATTATGTATAACTGCCCAAACTGGCAAAATGATCAAAGTAAGATCAAGCAAATAAAGAGGCAAAGATAGGGGAGAAAAACCCGGCATGGTTTTTATTTAGAGATCTGAGCTTACATCTCTCAAACCAACAAATTACAAAAAATATGTCATTAAAATAAAAATAAAAAGGTCTCTGTGCTTTCCCAAACAATTAGTACCATGCTATTGTTGCGGGAGCACCAGGCAGCAACTACAGTTCATTAACAGCGCATCTGTCAACGCCTTTTGTCTTTCCTGTCTGATTTACGATCTCTCTCACTTCTTGAGGGTCTTTTTGCAGACCGGCTACCTTCTGCATTTGTCCTCTTGTGATCAGACCGTGATGAGCCTTTGTCCTTGGATCCTTTGGAGTCTCTGCTACTGACTTTTGAAGATGACTTGTGACTCCTCTCTACTCCTGAGGCATCTCTTCGCTTTCGCTCTGTGCTCCTCCTGCGTTTCTCCTCTCTGACATGACCTCTACCTCTGCTCCGGCTTCGACTTTCACTGCTGCTACTACTACTGCTGCTACTGCTGTCTCTGCTGCTGCTCCCACTACTGCTGCTGCTACTGCTTGAACTGCTGCGGCTACTGCTGCTACTAGAGCTGCTTCCGCTACTGCTGGAACTGGAACTGCTGCTAGAACTACTGCTGCTGCTACTACGGCTCCTGCTCTTCATCTTGTTTTTGGTCCTGCCCCTACTCCTCTTCTCTTTGTGGTCTGGGGAACTGACAGGAGGCTGCTCTACCACAGCCTCAGAAGAATTTTCAGCTATCACTGTACTTTCATCTTTTTCTGCCACTCGCTCCTCCTCCTCTAACACGCTATAGTGTGGATCCAGCTTGGTCTGAGGCTCATAGTCAAGAGGTGGACGGAACATTAAATCTGGCTCCCGTTCAGTCTCCCGCCTTTCTGTCGATTCAGGCTCTGTTTCAGGTTCTGGCTCATCTATTTTTTCTGTCTCAATCTCATCAGTTTTGTTTTCCAACTGTTCTTCAACTCGCTCTTCACTTTCTACTTCCTTACTATGGTTACTGTCTTCAGCTATTTCCAGACCACCTGACTGACTGGTATCTACAACTTCCTGATGATCCTCATCCATACTATCTTTATGCTCCTCCTCTTCCTTTACTTCCTCCTCCATCTCAACTTCCTGTTCCTCCCTGGGACTAGCCTGGGGCTCTTCCACCTCAACTCTACCCTCTTCCTCAATCTTTTCCTCAACCTTGGAATCTTCACCATCTTCCATAAGGCTAGTCTCCTGTACTATTTCTACCTCCCTCACAATAACATCCTTCTCTTCCTCAAAGGTATCCTCCATCTCTATGTCATTAGGCAGGTTACCTGTCTCCTCAACTCTCTCATGTCGAGCCACCTTACCATCTTCTCGATCCTCCTTCTGTTCTTCATTATCGACGTCGTGCTTCTTTTCGTGATCTTTTTCTTTCACAGACTGCCGTCTTGGCCTAGCTTCCATTTTGTTTAATTGCTCAGCAAATTCAGTTTTTCTATTTTCAAAGATATCTAAAGGAGAGAAGAAATAAATTGGATTGAACAAACAAGCTATTTGTATGTTTAACATAAAAAAACACTTATTTTAGGCTATTTATTCCCATGTTAAAGTGAATTGAAGCCTTTAAAAACAAAAAAAAAAACAAATACCTAAGGAAAGGGAAGGCTCTGGGTCCTACAGAGCCTTCGCAGTGTTCTCCCCAGGGCTATTTAGGTGGGCGGGCCACCCAGGTGTTTTCAATCCCCGCCCGGCTGCCAATAGTCTGTGCTGAGGGTTTGATTGGCTGGCGTGTCATCGGCGATTCGGCTGGGGGCAGCGTGTCTCAGCCACAAGCAGTGTGGAGTAGGGGAATGCCCACAAGTGCAGAAGCTGAAGTCCAACCTCTATCCCCCCTACCTCTACCGCCGCTCAACCAGCTCCTCTGGCGGTAGATTCAGAGTCACTGGCTCTGCGCTGTCTTGAACGCTAGAGCACAAGCCAGCTGCCTGATCCACACTGTCCTGTCCTCTCTCCGAGATGCTGCACATACTACTTCCTGTTTTAGTGTACGCAGCATCGGAGAGATCTAGGCGTTCAAGACAGTGCAGAGCCAGTAATGCTGAATCTACTGTCAGAGGAGCTGGTTGAGCGGGGGAAGAGGGAGGGGGGATAGAGGTCATACTCCAGCTTCTGCACTTGTGGGCATCCGAGACACGCTGAAGTGCACCCCCCCCCCCCCCCCCGAATCGCCGATGACGCTGGGGGTTTGAGAGAGGAGCCAGTGACGCTGTATCTACTCCGGGGGGCGGAGCCGAGGTAAGTTGCACCTCCTCCCCACTAGCCCACCAGCCTAACCACTAAGCCCGCCAGCCTAACCACTAAGCCCGCCAGCCTAACCACTAAGCCCGCCAGCCTAACCACTAAGCCCGCCAGCCTGACCACCTACCGACCCCACAAGCCTCACCACTTACCAACCCACCCCACTAGCCACCAGCCTGACCACCACCCCACTAGCCACCAGCCTGACCACCCACCCCACTAGCCACCAGCCTGACCACTTACCCAACCCACTAGCCACCAGCCTGACCACTTACCCAACCCACTAGCCACCAGCCTGACCACCCACCTACCCACCAGCCTGACCTACCCACCACACTAGCCACCAATCTGACCTACCTCACTAGACACCAGCCTGACCTACCTACCTACCCACTTACCCAACCCACCAGCCTGACATACTTATCCACTAACCCTCCTTTTCCACACAGCATGACCTTAGGGCCCTTTTCCAATAGCCGTGATCAGCTTCAGAAAGCAGATCGCAGCCGTTTTGATGAGCATTGTTATATCATGCAAATCACGGTGCTCATATCCCACTAGCATGCGTCGTATTTTTCAGAATCACAATTGTTGGGCAATTGTGCACTGTTCCCAGCAGCTATATGGAGCAATCACGGGCAGCGTAAATTGTAGGTTGCGTGATCGCAGCGCAATTGCGATCACACTTCCTAGTGGAAAAGGGCCCTTACTTCTCCACCCGGCTACTTTTTCATGCCACCCAGCTGAAAAAAAATTTCTGGGGAGAACCCTGCTTCCCGTTCACCTGCCGGTCTTCCTCATACCCTCGGAAGCACTTGGGCCTCCGAAGACAGACGGCTCTGTACAGAGAGAGAGCGGGAGAGAGAGCGCGAGAGCGAGCACGCGAGAGAGAGCGCGCGCGGACGCAGTAAGGAGCGGCCTGTCTTCAGAAACCCAAGTGTTTCCAAAGAAGAGCATCTATTTAAAAAAAAAAAAAAAAAAGGCTTCAGACGTCCTGTAAATCAGCTGTCAATTTAAACTGCTTACCAAAGCTTTTGCAATCCTACCAATTAACAAAATCACATTTGGTATAGATAGAGAAAGAATATAGTATATCCATTTTATCTCTATACCCCCGTCCATAACAGAATCACTGTAGCCTAGCAATGGATAAGTACAGCACTCTGCCTTGAGAAAGAAACACATGCAAATTCAGAGTTGGTGACATAAGTTTGACCATCCCTACATATAAGCTGCCATGTTTGCTCCATGTCTGGCTTCAAATGTACAGCAAAGTCCCCGTTATTCGGAACGCAGGCAACAGGAAGTCTCAACTCACCGGCACGCCTGAGCGGATAACGGGGACTATAATTTAAGGGGTTTTTTTGGGGGGGAGCGGGGGTTGCAGGCTATTAAATACTCACCGAGCCTCCAGCGACGTCTTGTAGCTTTGCTGAAGCTCCTGTCGGCTTTACAGCATCCGCGCACAGTTCCCGGTGTGCCGTATATTGAGGAAGCTAGAAAGCTACTAGGAGCTTCTGGAAGGCTACTAAACATCGCGGGAGGCTCGGTGAGTATTTTACACCGGGGGTGGAGTGGAGGAAGCCACGGGTAAGTATTGTTTTTTACTATTTCATAGTCTCTGGTACACTACGTACAGTTTTGCTTTGAAACACCATGGAATAAACCTAGATAAAACTGTTGGAAACAATTAAAGTAAGGGGGCAATATATACTATGGAAGTCATTTCACAGTGGATTATAAGAAAATTTCAATTATTTCTATAGCTTGGGGTAAACTATTGAACATGCGTGGAAATTCTTTTCAATGGGTTACAAAAAAACACAGACCTAGGAAGGGAAGAAAAACAAAAACACTTACTGTTCATTTTTTTCTGCGAATCCTCTAATAATTTGTGTGTCGGTGGGCACATCCTGCTTGGCATATAGAACAGGTGGGGTCTCGTTTTGGTTCTGATAAACTTGATAATTTTTATGTTGTGTTCATTCCACTCTTCTTGCTGGAAGATGCATTAAAGAAAATACATTTAGAAAATGTACAAGCGGAAGTGAAATACTGTAAAGAGACTGAGAACCATCCACTCACCAAGTGTGCCAGCTCAACCTTCTGCTCCAGCAGTCGCAGCTCTGTTTGCTTGGCACGTCTTTCCTCGAACAGCTCTCGCCGTTCATTCTCCACCTGTTTCTTCTCTTCCTCTGCCTGCACCTCGAGCTTCTGCTCAATTTCTAGTCGTCGCTTTTGCTAAAGTAAAAAAAAAAGACAGATTATAAGGACAGCCCAGCAACAATTTCTGGCTTTTACTAAAAGCAGACCTTTTCTTAGATGACCACTTATATGAATAAACTGTAAAAAAAAAAAAAGCCTGTAAACACATACAAATAAGTATGTTTCTTCCAGAGAAAAAATGAGCTATAAATTACTTTTCACCTATGCCGTCTATTACAGTAGTTAGTAGAAATCTGATGAAACTGACAGGTTTTTGACTAGTCTTCCCTTCCTGCGGGAGTCTCAGTAATTTAGTCTTTACGAAAGCACTCCCTGGAAAGGTGATGCAGGTCGCTCCCTCTACCTGTTCACACACTATTCCGGCAGTTGGACTGAGCAAGTGACGTTCACCAAGTGCTTTTGAAAAGAAAGAAAACAGACTCCCCCAACGAGGAGATGGGCTTGTCCTTAGCCTGTCAGTTTTGTCAGATTACTACCTACTGTAAGTGACAGCCACATAGGAGAAAAGTAATTTTACTCTGGGAGAAATGTACCTTTTATTTAAAGCACCTCTGACCTGGTTCCCTCTCCCCAGATTATTTTATTATGTGTTATTACTGGTGCTGTGTGACTGATAGGCCTGAAAGATAAATCGAATTTAGACCAAAATAGCAATCACCAAGATGACAATTTCGGCGATTATCGCAATAACGTAATTTCCACATGGGGGAAGTTTGAAGAAGTGGCTTCAAACTTCCACAAAGCCCCGGCGCGTGTGGCCCGCAGCGTTGGACATAGAGCTGTCCGTCCTCTATCGCCGTCTGCCGGCTCTTGTGCTTGGCAAAGCTCCAGGTTCCTGTATGTCACATGACATGCAGGAAGTATTCTGTGCATTAGAGCCTGCAGGAGGCAAAGTGGATAGACTGGCATCGCTGGACTCGTGCTGGAAGCTATGTCCAGAACTGATGCAGCTTGAGGGACAGAGGAGGCAGAGAGACACAGAAGACATAGAGGGAGCACAGAGAGAGAGAGAGAGAGAGAGAGAGAGAGAGAGAGAGAGAGAGAGAGAGAGAGAGAGAGAGAGAGAGAGAGAGAGAGAGAGAGAGAGAGAGAGAGAGAGAGAGAAACAGAGCGGGCACAGACAAAAAAGGCAAGAGAGCCAGGAGGCATAAAGAGGCAAAGGGGGCACAAAGAGACAGGGGGAACAAAGCTTGATATGAAGGAAATTGTGAATCGAATCAAAATCGCAATATCAGACAGAAATTGCTTAATTCAATTTTTTCCTAAAATCGTTCAGGCCTAGTGACTAACAGCACAATTCCCCCCCCGTGTCCCCTGTAGCCCCGTTACGCTCAGTCGTAATCTTCGACTGAGGCAGGTCGAATGTGAGGGGAGGAAGTGGCAGTTCTTACTCCCCTCTGTCCTTCCATAATTCAAGCCCCCTCCACTCGCCACTACAGTTACCCTTATTATTCTGTGTACACAGCATGCAGGGGAACTGCATGGAGCAGGGCTGTGGAGTAGGAGTCAGAGCAATTTTGGGTACCTGGATTCGGAGGTTTCAGTAAAATGAGGAGGCGGATGATTTTGCACCGACTCCACAGCTCTGCCGATGAGTGCGATTTTGTGGTATTTGAGTTTCGGATATCCTTCACACCTCAACACAAGACTGCACACCGCGCAGCTCCCCAGCACGCTGTTTGCAGCGATTCACATGGGAAGCTACATCGGTGAGTGAAGGAGTGGGGCTAAAGACGGGCAAAGGGGAGGAAGAGCTGCCACTTCCCTTCACCGCACATATTTGTTGTCAGAATGCGGGAGCTGGAGGTGGGAGGGTGGTGCTGTGTGTTAGCCACACAGCTCCAGGAGCAAAATATATTAAAAGTATCAGGGACCAGGTCAGGGGTACTTAAAGTGTTTAAGTATTTTCAAATTTTTTTTGCAATAGAGGTTCATTAACCACTTAAGCCTAACTGGACGAGATTTCTCGTCCAGTTAGGCTGCGTGCACTCCCGCGGGTCGCGCGCACTCCTGCGGCCCCCCCCCCCGTGCGCGCTCCCGCTACCTGCCGTTAGCCGTGTGAACAGTGAAAGGGATTATAGCTCCCTTTCACCGATCGCATCCCCCCGGAGAAAAGCCGACGGCGTCTCTCTAGACGCTGCAGCTTTTCTGCGTACCAAAAAGTTCCGTGTCTTTCTTCTTCCTGGGAGAGAGCTCGATCGCTCCCAGGACTATTTGACTGTGGCCATCTTGTGGCCAAATAGTAAAACTACACCCACATACATTTTCCTTTAGACATATACACTTTTTTACATAAAAAATAAAACTGTTTACCTCCCACACCAAAAATTACCCACATACAATTTTTAATTAAAAAAAAAAAAAAAAATGTACAATAAAAAAAAAAAAAAAAAAAAAAAAAAAAAGTTACCTAAGGGTCTGAACTTTATAAATATGCATGTGAAAGGAGTATATTATATTTTTTAAAAAAATTATGGGCTTGTAAAGAGTGATGGACGCAAATTGAAAAATTGCACCTTTACTTCCAAATAAAATATCGGCGCCATATATTGTGATAGGGACATCATTTAAATGGTGTAATAAGCAGGACAAATTGGCAAATAAAGTACATGGGAATTAATTATGGTAGCATGTATGAATTTTAAACTATAATGGCCAAAAGCTGAGAAATAATGATTTTTTTCCATTTCTTTCATAATATTCCTGATAAAATGGATTTAGAATAAATTCATTTTCAGCAAAATGTATCACCCACAGAAAGCCTAATTGGTGGCGGGAAAAAACAAGATATAGATCCATTCATTGTGATGAGTAGTGATAAAGTTATTGGCAAATGAATGGGAGGTGAAAGTTGCTCAGATGCAAAAAATAAACAACCCTTTGGGCTTAAGTGGTTAAATCTGCCAAAAAGTAAAACAGTACTATCAAACTACCAACAGTTATTTTTAGAGAAAATTAAGTGTAGTCCAGGTCACTGCTCAGACTTTACAGAAGGCTGAACCGGCAAGGCCGTCTCCTCTACAGCATATGGTAATACACTACATCACTTGCAGACTTACTTAAAAATCCTACTATCTTGTTGATGCCACAGTGCAGACTAGTTTAGCTGCACTGTGACATCATAAGAGGGGGGATATGGTTCAGAAAATACAAGCTAGGCAACCCAGCATTTCATGAATATAAAGTTACTTACTCTTTCTGAAGCAACATTTGACTCTTGCTTGAATTTTTGAAGCGTTCCCATCAACAGGCCAAATATTCGCCGATTTCTAAAAAAAAAATAAAAAAAAAATTATGAAAGCCTTGACAGCCATCAGTGAAACACAAAGTCCCCATTGCAAACCTTAATCTTCTCTTCCCATTACCAAATTACGTATATGTTATCTGCGTTTCTATCAGAAATTCAATCACACACTACTGCAGCCAAAAGGGCCAGGAAGACAGTAAGCAACTGTCATTCTTTAAATGTAATATGGCAGCATCCATAGCCCTTTCACTACAGGGTTCCTATAAGAGATCTAAAGCCCCATCTACACAATACAATTCCACATGCGATCAAATTTGATTGGATCAAATTCGATTGGATCGATTAATTCCGACATGTCCGATCGGGACTCAACCGATAGTGTGATAGAGTTTGGTTAGCTATCAATGCAAAAAAAATCCACCACACTATCGATTGAGTCCCGATCGGACATGTCTGATTTAATCGATCCAATTGAATTTGATCGATCGCACGTGGAATTGTATCGTGTAGATGGGGCTTAAGAGCCTAGTACCCCAAGAGAGACAGATGGGTGCATGAGGCAAATATATAAAAATGTATAAAAAGAAGAAAAGCAAGAAATAAAGAGAAGTAAAGAGTGGCATACTGCACCTTCAGGATCCCCCAAGGCCCACCGAATTCTCAGTATATTTTTAAAAGAATAAACCCCCATGCAAACTGGTATATTCAGCCGGCTATAGTGAGGCTTCGCCTCGAACAATTCAAGTGAGATTGTGGCTTTGCCCACTTGTAGAGCATAAGAACTGCTCAACACACAGGAATAGTGGCAGCTACACAGAGAGAAGGGAAAGCGAAACCGTTGGAGGTAGGTACCAACAAGCTCACCTGCCCCATGACCGCATTTTTCCTTGGTGGGAAAAACAACTAAACTGAGGTGGATTGGGAAAAGGTTATATAGGGTAAAAATGATCGTTCACTATTGTGAAATTTCTAAAAAAAAAAAAAAAAAAAAAAAAAATGTATTCTGGAAAGAATGCTAGAAGGGATAGTGAAGGGTTAAGAATTAGTTAAAAAAAAAAAAATCACCCTGCTGTTTACACATTCACAGCAGCATGAATGTGACAGCTCTACCAACAGATAGCACCTATCTACCTATCTGCCTGGCTAACATCACAGGAGGAGACAGATTTACTGCTTGAAAAGCCTGCAGTACAGTCTAATAATCTTAGCCAGCAGATAGGAACTATCCATCAGTAAAGATCGGTCACATTCGCGCTGCCGTGAATGTGTAAACAGCAGGGTTATTTTTTTTTTCTTAACGAATACTTAACCGTTCACCAATTCCTTCTACTAGCATTCTTTCCAGGATTTTTTTTTTTATTTTTTTTTAGAAATTTCGTGATAGTGGTCCTTCAAGTGTTTCCTTTAGGGGCGGAACTGGCTCCCGCTAGTATTCAGCCATCTTGGAGGACAATTAAAACAGACTGGCTATAAATCCGTCTAGTTCATCCAAGTACTGGCGCTTACCTCTGCTTCCCCTTTTCATCCATGTTTTGATCCTGTATAAGATCTCGGCGAGTACGTTCTTTGGAGGTAGCAACGACTGAGGATTGCAACGCTGGCTGTAATATAAAACAACAGAGTCACCATCGAGAGCAGCCAAAAGATTCTCAGTCTCACAAACCGCTTACAAAACAACATACCTTTTTATCATCGTCATCCTCAGCGTCGCTCTCCTGGCGTGACTCTCTCCTCTGCCGACGCTCCCCGCCCAGCCTGGAAAAGGTTAGGTGGAGGTTAAAAATATGGTCAACAAGTTCACCATTTCTGAACAGTTTAAAAAGGTGCTAAGCTCAGGCATAAAATAGACAGCCATCACAGGACCCTTCTGGTGTAGAGCATTATACACATACTAACAGGAAATCACCTGAGGCAGCCATCTGGGCAGTCTTAAAGGACGTGATCGTGTGGCTTATAGAACTGGGTTTGCCTATAGGTGGGGGTATCGCCCCTCTAGACCAATAAAACCAAAAGGTGGAAAGCCAGCTCCAATACAAGTTCCAACAGAGGCAGAGTCAGTGGCTGAGTCCGACTCCTCAGTTGTCAGTGGGAGTTCGGGGGCAGCCGGTGACCCTAAGACCTCTCCAAAAGGATCCAAAAGATACGATACTAGATCTAACAACAGAAAAAGGGTAAAAGAAACAAAACGTATCCCCAAGGGTGCCCCGAAGGGTCCAGTATGTGGTGGTGTTTCGGACTCTGGCCCGGGAGAGGGAGATGGCGATGGGTCCTCTGTGGGACCCTCGTCCTCACCTTTTTTAGGGTAGGTGGGCTGACGGAGAGGGGCGATTCCGACGCGACAGTACTTGAATTGGATCACAAGGATTTACAAGTTATTAATCTCACTGGTGAGGCCCTTTCCGCACCTATGCATGCACTCCTGTCAAGAGGCCTGGGGTTCTGCCCAACTTACAACTTTGATATGTTTGAGGTAATAACGGATATACATATCTTTGGACGTAAAATTCTCATGAAGCTGTTAAGCGATGGTTCGCTGCAGAGGGATATACAACCCCCTCCGCAGATTGTTCTATCGGATCAGGATAAACGGGCCCTTGCTGATCTCATGGATCTCCACGGTGAGATCAATGAGGCTGCTGGCAGCATTGATGCACTGCCGGATACCTTACCAGTGCAATATCAACCATCATTAGACGAGTTGGAATTGAGAAATCGGTCTCGTCGGTTTCCGCCCCTCTCTGTCAGCCCCAGTCTGCGGACATTTATATCAGTGGTAGAGAGAGACATCATGCGCCTCTCTGGCAGGGTCTCTGATGCTCAGAATCTGACGACGGAGGAGTTGGATGCACTTGAGGAGCTCGGGTCGCAGACGAGATGGGAGATTAAACCCTCTGATAAAGGGGGGAATGTGGTTGTAATGGGGGTGCTGGCCTACAGGGACATGTGTTTGCAGATTCTTGAGAATCAGGATTGTTATGTTCGTGTCTCCGCGTCCAGGGTCACCAGATGTCAAAAGCAGCTATTTACCATTATCGATGACGCGCTGCGGCGCAGTATCATTGGGGAAGATGGGAGTCAATTTTTGAAAGTGTTATATCCCATAACACCTACGTTTTATGCCCTACCCAAGATTCATAAGCAGAAGGAGCGCCCTCCTGGGCGACCAATTGTTTCAGGCCGTGGGTCCCTGACGGAGAGGGTGAGTGTGTACATTGATCGGCATCTTCAGCCTCATGTGCAGGCCCTCCCCTCTTATGTCAGGGATACCATGCACCTACTTAAAGTATTGGAGGGCACTCAGGTCCCCTCAGACGCGATTCTGGTGGCCTTGGACGTGGAGGCACTATACTCTAGTATCCCCCATGATTTGGGGGTGGCGGCTGTGGGTACCTTCCTTGGTGAGCTCGACGTGCGACAGACGGCACATAATATTTTTTTACTTGATCTGTTAAGATTCTTGTTGCTGAATAATATATTCGTTTTTGACGGGGCACACTACCTCCAGGTGCAGGGCGCGGCGATGGGCACTACTTGTGCCCCGTCTTACGCAAACCTGTACCTGGGGGAGTGGGAGCGCACGATTTTTGCCGACGATGGTCTCTCGATGTACCTGTGCCACGTTTTGATGTGGCATAGGTACATCGATGACATCTTTATCGTTTGGACGGGATCCTTGAGTGATTTGCGTTCTTTCGTGGGTGCTATTAACCGTAACACGAGGAACTTACATTTTACGCTAACTTATGATTTCAGCAGAATTCCATTTTTGGACACCTGGATATTGATTGATGATCAGGGCCGCCTGTCGACGGGTCTCTATAGGAAGGATACGGCTACAAACGCCCTTCTTCGAGCTGATAGCTTTCACCCCGAACATACAATTCGGGGTATCCCTGTGGGCCAGTACCTCCGTGTGAAAAGAAATTGTTCGGAAGCCTCTACCTTTGAAATGGAGGCAGCAAACCTACGCTCCCGTTTTAGGGAGCGAGGATATCCGGACAATCTCCTGAGAAGGGCATATCAACGGGCGACTGCGGCTGATCGCACGGCTTTGATTATGAGGGGCGGGTCTCGGAGAGATGGTAGTGAGGATATACGATTTTGTACCAAATATTCCGCTCAACATAAAGAAATGGCGCGTATTTTTGAACGCCATTGGTACATTCTGATCAACGATCCTAAAATCAATCCTCTGGTGCCATCGGAACCCAAAATTGCCTTTAAGAGGGCACCATCCCTCCGGGACCTTACAGTCAGGAGTCATTTCCGTGGGATTGAATCCACACGTCCCCATTGCAGAGTGACTGGCACATACAGCTGTGGTGGATGTGGTATATGTCGATTTCTATCTGTTGGGAGGGAAGTTGTACTCCCCAATGGACATCGTTGGCGATTGCAACATTTTGTCAATTGCAATACCCTGTTTGTGGTGTACCTCCTTTCTTGCCAGTGTGGGGCTTTCTACATTGGCAAAACGGGACGTGATTTGAAAAGTAGGATTGGTGAACATCTTACCAACATTAGGAGTATCACATCCACTACACCTGTGGCCAGGCACTTCAAAACGATGCATGGGGGCGATTACCGTGGCTTACGAGTCATTGGTCTTGACCGTATACATACAACGATTAGGGGAGGCAACTATGATCGGTTGCTTCTTCAAAAAGAATCCCGATGGATTTTTGAATTAGGAGCCACCGACCCCCCAGGTTTGAATGATTCAATCGGATTCTCAGCATTCTTACCCACTTAACCTGGGTCTATATTGACTGTGGGCTATCCACATTCATCTCCCTTCCCTGTATCCCGGTCCCTCCCTCGGTGCTGTTCCTACCGGTTAGTTCTGTGCGCCCTGTGTCTGTGGGCGTATTGCTCTTGTCGTGCTTTAGTTTGGGTTCTCCCTCTGCGGCATGGCTACATATGACGCAATTGAATTTCTGGATAACTAACATTTTTCCTTGTTTAGTGAATGCTATTTGATTTGGGACTTGTTGACTCAATGTTTGGGTCATTTTTGTCCCATAATTATTTATTAACTAACTTCGTGTGTCCATGCGTCGGCTCCATTTAATTAAGAAAATAAAAAAATTTTCTTTGCTATTTACATGTATCGCTGTGATGTGGGTGATAATCATTACCTGAGCAGATCGTGTGTGTTATGTGTTTGAGTGATGTCTGTCTGGGCCCCCCCCAGCCGTGGCCCTTTGCCATCCCTCACCACCAACCATCAGCGTGTGATGTTTTACACGCAGGAGTTGTTTACCTTTGTATCCACTCCTCCTGGTGTTCGATTGGTTCTTGGCCCGTCCGGGAGGGGGATGACGCGCACGCCTGCCGTTTTGACGGCGGCGTCGTGCGTATTTAGACAGCGCATGATGACGAGATGAGTCACGCCTCCCTTTGAGAAAGCCGGAAGTGGCCGGCGAAACATGTCAGGGCACCTGGCGTGACTTTGGCTACCGCACTGCCGCCCTGCCGGGCCTGCCCCCCCCGCTACTCTCTGCCAGTCCGCTACAGCCACCTCATGATCCTGCTGTGTCCAGTGCTAGCCACTACAAGCAGTGGCGGGAAATTACGCCTGGGAATCCGTGTCTGCATCAGCAACATCTGATCTTGGTGAGACTCCTTCCTGGTTCCTCCCCTAGCCTTGGGCCCTGGCGGTGGGTTGAGGAACCTTGAGCACAAGCAGCCATCCTAGAGTGCCGTCGCCCGGAGTGGGTACAGTATATGGCTTTTCTTGCAATCCATACACCTGCGAACTAACTCTATGTTTGACCTATATGCGGATCTGCCGCTACAGTCTACCCTGCTTGCTTAAGCCTTACCTATTCCTGGACCTGAACTGCATCTGGTCATCTGCTGAATCTTCTGGCTGGCAAATTAACACTCTGCATTTGTTGCCTCCACGGCACTACTTACAACCTTGCTTATGCTAACCTTCTCTGAGCAGGACACCAATCATTTGCTAGATTGATACGGTTATTTTTGAACCTTTTTTTTTTTGGGGATCCCTAACCACATTAGGTGGTTCAAACTAGGAGCGGTGGTGTGTGGTGATGTAAGAGAGTTGTGGTGCGGTGTGTTCTGGCGAGCGGCTGACGTGTGGTCTGTTTTTAGGGGTAACTCTCTGGGTTTTTTGACAATAATTAATAAAGGTTTTGTATTTTTATAATTCTTGTGTTTATAGTGAACTTATTACACATGCCTCCCAACCCCCCCTTTCCCTTGACCTTTACGCTACCAGTCTTAAAGGAAGACAGAGGCAAAATAAAAAAGGGGTAATCTGAGCTCACACATGTGTTTTCTCCCAATAGGCTCCATTTGCCAATCAACTCCGCTAGCAGCCGCAACTAGATTCAGTCGGTAACTTTTGAACCGAAGGTGCTTGTGAGGCGCATGCACAGTATTTCATTTCACCCCATGTCTGTGCTCCAGATCAACTTTACATTATTTGCATCCTTCACCATTCCTACTGGGGGTGGAAGTACAACTCTTCTCTCTATTGCTTGGGAACTGCAGTCATGGCTATTGAGATTATAGAAATAAACCTAATGGAATGCCAGCTTCCTAGAAGGCAGTAGATGGATGTCTACACCAGTTGCTGAAAGTTTAGAGAGTCTGCTGACTCTTGCACAAGCCTTGGAGACGTTAGCAATAATTTATGATTCCACTAACAATCTTGTTGAAAGTATTTTAAAGCTATATTAAAGTGAAGCTGAGCTGAAGCTCGGGTTCAAAAGAAGTTCTTACCCTGCAGAGGGAAGCCTCAGGATCCTATTGAGGCTTCCCTCGCTTGATGGCAGCCCCTCGTTGCAGAGCGAGGGCCCCCTCCGAGTCAGGCCGTGCAGTAGCCTCACAAGCCCGCCCACTCATGCACAGTAGCACGGAGCCTCCGGCTTACTGCGAGCTCAGTCTGCTATAGCGCGCCCGTGTACAAGGAAGAGGAGCTGCACAGCCCAAATCTGATTAGCGACAATGCATCGTATTACGTTACACTATTCACACCATGTCCTCCAGTGAAATGAGAAAAGTGGGTGGCAAACCCATGATGCAACCTGCGTTACTTTAAAATGTACATTGAGGGAAAAAAAAATGTCAATAGGGGGTAGTACCTCAGAAGGGAGAAGCCTCTGGATCCTAAATAGACTTACCCATACTCCTCAGCAGAGGGAAGCAGCGCAGGAACCCCTGAAGATCCACTTGGCTGGAGCAGCCTGCAGGCACATTATAGGCTTTGGCAGAAATAGCCTAGCTCAATCGGGTCCGCTCTACGGTGCAGGTGCAAGCTGTCTTGCAGGTGCTGTGCAGTAGAGCGGACCGAATCGGCCAAGTGGGTAGCTGACACTGCACCTGTGCGAGGCTCACAGATGTAACTATTATGGTGGCAGCTTCTCCAGGGGACCCAGCACTGGATCTGGGCTGCAGAGGATGGCATGCTGGGGGGGGGGGGGGTTGATTAAATGGGCAGGCATGCCTCATTAGGATCCAGAGGCCCCACCCAAAGAAAGTACCCCGAGATTTACTTTAAAGCTCTATGTTAAGAATGCTTTAAATACCTGACTAAAGTTTAATGACTTCATGCATAAAAGCCTTTACCTGCCCAGTGCACCTTCAAAGTCCCGCTGTTTGGCTGGGGGTCCTCCTCCACCTTCTGAGAGTCCACGCCTGGTTCAGGAAAGTAAGGAAAACAGTTTAATGTCCAGTAATTAAAGAATGAAGACAAGATTTTTACCACTTTCCTTCGCTGATGCTAATGAGATTGTAGGCAGCAGACAGTTTAACAGGTCTCATAAAACATCTCATCAGAGTTGGGACAAGGTCCTCCAGCACCCAAGGCTCAGAAACCAAATTGCACCCCTCCATCCCTCAGGACCCCCCCCCCCCCCCCCCCCAAAAAAAGGGGAATAATAGCTGGCCGAGTAGTGCACCCCCTCCTACACTGCGCCCTGAGGCTGTACAGTGTATGGCTTGGAACCCACTAAAAGCACTCTTCTAAGCGCTAGTGATTTGAAAAGCGCTTATGTAAATGCTATGTGGGATTTATTTACAACAGAATTCACATCCCTCAAGTGGGATCAGACACAGTGCATTACATTAGCAGATCACAAGTGCTTAGAAAAGTGCTGCTAGTGGGTTCCAAGCTTTACTATTTAGACATTGTCAGGTGTGGCGGATGCCCATTGACATACACCGACTTCCGCAGACTTAAAACTGATGGATCAAATAACACTAGTTTTTGATGGGCCAGTATACACTGACCCATTCAGTAGGGAACCCACTGTGGAAGTAAAAAAAAAAAACCAAAAAAACTGCACTATGTTGCCATTTGATGGATGTCATACATCTGCACCAGGGTGGTAGTGGACTTTGTCAGGGATGACAGTGCTTCTGTCAAAATAAATACAGTATGGTCCAACAATAGCGTGAGACAAGCAATCTAAGGCCATCTTAACATACATGCCTGCATGCTTTCCTGCTATGGGTGTAAATCCACACAAAAAATGTAAAGAATATAAAAATTCCCCACAGGTAGCGTCCTGGCAAGGGCTGCACGATATATCGTTTTGAAACCGAAATTGTGATAAGACAATTTCCTAATCGTCAAAACTGCGAGTTTTTTAATGCTTACAATTTTCAGCGTTCCATGCGTATAATTATTAGCCTCACACGCAAAGTGTTGGCCGCGTTCCATGTCACTACGCAAGGAGGAAACGCGGTAGTGATTAGTGTAATGCGCCCAACACTTTGCATGAAGAGGCGAGGGATCCTCACATCTGACACTTCTGTTCTGCACTTAACCCCATCTCCCACGGTGACACTGTCACAGTACCGTACATTCTGAATCCTGTTCTGTAGCACGTTACAAACATGACAGAAAATGACATCCTATCAATTTGATGGTATGATGTCATTTTCTGTCAATGCATGCTTGTAAAGGTTACTGTACCTCAGTGGTCCTCAAACTAAGGCCCGCGGGCCGAATGTGGCCCCCTGAGGCTTTTTTACCGGCCCTCCACACACAAAATATATTACTTATAGATGCGGTCAGCTACATCTTTAAATATTGGTGGTCCGCATATAGAATAGCAGTGCTGGCACCACCAATCCACATGAAAACCAGAAAGCAGTAATTTGCTAGTTTCCAATCAAATTCCACATCAGGTGACACTGCTGTCCAACAGGACTGCAAGTGGTCACCAGGGTACGCTTCACTGTCTGGCCCACAAAGACTTCTACATCATTTTATGTACACTCCGGCCCCTCAGCTGTCTGTAGTATTTTGACCCGGCGCTCGACCCAAAACGTTTGAGGACCTCTGCTGTACATTGTGAATTTAGTGCTTTTAGTGCTAAAGCTTAATTCAAAGAAACAAAATTGAGAAAGTAAAAAAAAAAAAAAATCGAAATTGCAACTAGACAGAAAAACTCCTAGACTTGTCATGGCTGCTTACAGCTTAGAACCTTTACACTAAATAATAATAATGTATAAATGACTTACTCAGTGTTTGCCCATTATAAACTCTTTCCTCTCCCTGATTTACATTCTGACATTTATCACATGGTGACATTTTTACTGCTGGCAGGTGATGTCAGTGGAAGCAGCTGCTGCTTGCTTTTTTGGCAGTTGGAAAAAGCGGTTATTTCCTACAATGCAACAAGGCTCCCACAGTGTGATGTCAGCACCATGGTCCTGACACTGTGGGAGGGGTTTCACCACAATATCAGCCATAAAGAGCCCCCTGATGATCCGTTTGAGAAAAAGAAAGTATTTCTAATGGGAAAAGGGGCATCAGCTACTGATTGGGATGAAGTTCAATCCTTGGATAAAACCAAACACATGTAAACTGTATCCACCACCTTCTTACGTCAGACACTACTCAATGGCACACAAAGGCCAACCGTTATAAAAAAAATACATGGGGGGGGGGGGGGGTTAGAGATTTGAGCTGAATTTAAGGAGTACTCTTGTATCTTGCAATAGGTACAAGAGTTTTCAAGTCTAGTTTCATCACCCCAGAGAAGAGTGAATGAAAAGGCGGGGGGTGGGGGGGGGGGGGGGGGGGGGGGGGAATCACCTACCGTAGCGTAATGCCACCACGGCCTCTACCTCCAATCGCATTTGGACCTGTGAGAGTCAGCCGTCTTGCTGGTGCAGGCCTGAAATAGAAAAGAGAATGTTAATTCCTACTATTGAAAAGATAATTTCTTAAATTGGTGTTAACTCATCCTACATATGTACCAGATACATATTTGTCTATTTCAGCTAGTCAACCATTCTGAGTGCATTGAAGTGGACCTGAACTCTTGCACAGGACAGAAGTTTAGCCTGTCTAATTACCCCTCATCAGTGTTCTCCCCAGAATTTTTTTCCAGCCGGGTGGCATGAAAAAGTAGCCGGGTAGGGCGAGATGAAAATGCAGGGCAACTGTGCTTACAGCATAGGAGGAGGTGAGCCAATGACAGCTGGGTGGTCACCAAATCTAGCCGGGTGGAGCACCCAGCTAAAAGAGCCTGGGGAGAACACTGCTCATATGTGACTAATCGCCAGCATAATCTGATTTCTCAGCTATATCAGCTGAGAAATCTCCTCTGCCACGGCAGAGCATCTAATTTGTAAACATGGGATGTGAACATGTCTGCTTCCATGAAAAAAGAAAGTAGACAAGATTCATTGTGGGATTTGTATAAGCTGTAACAAATGTTTTTCTTTAAAGGTTAGTATGCTGTTGCTTATTTTACAGCAAAGAGTAAGTTCTGAGTTCTGCTTTAAAGCAAACCTGAAATAGCAGGACGGTGGTGGGTGGTTCTTATAACACTCTAAACGCTCAAGAGCTGCAGCCACTGAGACACGCTCAGGGGGGCCACCCTGCAGTGCTAGGGAGTCTTGCCTTGAACTCCTTACTGAATAGGTTGAAGCAGACCTGGGCATTCTGCTAACCATTTGTTTTCTCTTCATTTCCTTTCTTGTCTCTCTTTTGCTGTCTACTGATCTCTGGGTCTGGTTTCTGTCTAAAGGTAGCTATACATTTAGCGATTTGGTTGTACAGTTGTCCAAATTCGACTTGAGAATTGTATCTAATTAAGCGGTTTCCAGTATGCTCAATCGATGAAAAGTAGCCAATACGTCGTTCGAGCAGAAGGAAGCTATCGGTCTATCACACAAGTATTGGCTGCGGTTCACACATCTCATTAACCACTTCATTTATGCATTTAGAGCATAGAGGCACAACATCGGTCACATCGATTAGTGAAGGTTAATCACATAGGATATCACTTGTGTGTGGGTCATTAGTCAGTCAACCACACTGAATCGCCCAAAAGAGTTGATTGCCTTATCGACAAATATAATCACTAAATTTATGGCTACCTTTAGGTAATCAAAACTAACTACAGGTAGTCCCCGACTTACGAACGATCCACCGATGCGAACGGCATGGATTCTCTGTTTCCATGGGAACAAGCCAAATTTTTTTTTTTTTTTTAAATTGGACTTTTAGTATGCAAAAATTGATTTTAAATAAAATCAAAGAAAAAAATGGCATTTAAACTTGTATAAACAGGAACAAAGGGAAGAGGTGACACAGAGAGGGACACTGAATGCACTGGGAGGCACAGAGAAGGTACAGGGGCAGAGATGGCACAATGTTCCGACTTCAGAACAGATTCAGGTTAAGATCAAACCTACAGTCCCTATCTTTTTCATTAACCGAGGACTACCTGTACTGTATGCAAAGTGATGGCTCAATCTCATATCCTACAATGGCCTTATAGAGTACCAGAGACGAGAAGCGTCTCTGGTACAATACTTACCTGGGGCTTCATTAAGCCCCGTTAAGGATGCTCATCCCTCGCCGTCTCCCTGGGTGGCTCCTGTCACATGCAACTGTCCCTGAAAGCCTGGCCGAGCAGCCCTTCATGCATCCATCCCTGGGAGCATTCTGTGCCTGCATGGTAGTACTGTGCAGGTACAGATTGTTCCCAGGGACAAGAGCGCGTCTGGCCGGGCTGTGCAAAGAAGCACGTCTTGGCAAGGCTTTTGGGGACAACTGCGGGTAACAGGAGTCACCCAGAGAGACTGAGGGACGAGCAGCCTTAACAGGGCTTAAGGAAGCCCCAGGAAAGTATGAAACATTAGCCGTTTCTCGTCTCAGGTTCACTTTAAGAAGAGGCACAGAACCAGGGCTGTGGAGTCGGTCCAAAAATCCACAGACTCCGACTCCTCAGTTTAGGATTCCACCGACTCCGACTCCTCTAATTTGCATATTACAATTTTGTTGATTAAAAGTATGTAACATGAAATTCGTCTCTTAACTGCCAACGCTTAGGAATTTTACAAGACAACTGAAGTGAGAAGGATATGTAGACTACTATATTTATTCTCTTTAGACTAAAACTAGTCCTTGGTAAGAGTACTTGTAAAAGGTACAAACCGGAACAAAGAACATCTATCAGGCCCTAGGCAATGCAAGTGTGGGTACATGTAAGAATGATGTGCAGGTACTCTGCAGGGGAATGAGGAGATTGTAAACAGACAACACCTCTGTGTTCAATGTGCACAACATTCTCAGTGGATTCCCTGCAGCTCTGTGGGGAGTGCATATGTAGAGTATAGTACTACTGTGTAACAAAGTAAACCTGAGACAGATGAAATTAAAGTTTTATACATACCTGGGGCTTCCTCCAGCCACCTTCAGGATAATCAGTCCCTCGTTGTCGTCCTCCACCACCTGGATCTTCTGCTATGAGTCCAGGTACTTTAACCAGTCGGGCGTAGTGTGCATGCACACACTCCGCCGCCAGGAGCATACTACACCTGTGCAGCACTATTGCGCAGGTGCAGAATGTTCCTGGCTGTGAGAGCAGCATGCGGCCGGACAGCGCTGACTGGCTGAATTACCAAGACTCATAGCAGAAGATCCGGGTTGTGGAGGACAGCGAGGGACTGATTAGCCTGAAGGGGGCTGGAGGAAGCCCCAGGTATGTATAAAAAAAAAAAAACTTTACTTTTCATCCGTCTCAGTTACCCTTTAATTTGTAGTCACCAAACCAAATTTTAACAACATATCAAATTATTTGATTTCATCAGCAAAGGGATTGCATACATTTGCATAAATCAGCATCAATGCAGAATTATTTCCATCTCGTTGACCATCTCTATTAGTGACACAGCTACACATCAGGCTTTATTCTTACAACACAGATGTTATTTAGTATATATAAGAGATTCCTGTGTACACATATATACAGTCACAATCAGATGTGTATATCTGACCTTAAAAATACGGGGGACTGCTTTATTGAAGCAGCACAAGTAACTAATTTTGATTGGTTTATTTCATTTTTGTGGACTGAGCACAGCTATTACTGTATATATACATTATTTTTAATGACTATTATCTGAGAAATAGAACATTTTATCATATTTTCTATTTTAATTACAGTTATAAATTCATTAGGAGTCGGTGCATTTTTTCCCGACTCCGACTCCAGGAACCCAAAATTGCCCGACTCCACAGCCCTGCACAGAACGATTAAAATGTGGTGTCTTTTTAACTGATTCTATGTGATTATGACTGTCACTTCTGTGATACGCAAATGTTCTGTGCAACTGTCCTCTTCTGCTACAATTGAAAATTCTAATAAATATCTTGAAGTAGAAAGCAAACCTAAAATGAAAATAAACTAATATACTTTTATAAATAGCAGTAATGGTAACATGTCAGTTATAACTTATCCAAGGTCAGTTATCAGTTAAAAGTGTTAAAGTGTTGAGGACCACAGTGTTAAACTCCCCTAAAGACCAGGCCATTTTTCAGCGAGGCCTTAAAGCTGCAGTGGCCTGTTTCTTGAAAAACTGCCTGGTCTTTAACACTGCGGTCCTCAAGTGGTTAAGACCGCCTCTATGGAGCAATACCTTTAATTCAGTTTGCAAATTGCAAAAGAAATGCACGTACAAGATTGCATAAATTTGCAAGCATATCTCACATGCTCAAGAGATATGCTTGCAAATTTATGCAATCTTGTACATGCATTTCTTTTGCAATTTACAAACTGAATTAATTGTATGGCACCATAGAGACGCTCTCTCCTTTTTCTACTACAGACACGTGTCAAATCCCACCACCGAGAAAGCTGCATTGGACTCTACCTTTCCTCTTTTCATTGTCTGATGCTGGGAATACACGGGTCGACCCGGCGGCTCGATTAGCCACCGGATCGACCACCCGCCGCCGTACGGATCGATTGCCGCTCGTCCCCGCGGGCGCTTGCTTAGCTTTCGCTCGATTCCCCGCTATTGTTTGCCCGCGGGGAATCTATCCAGCGGGTCATCGGACCTGTCGGATATTATCAATCAAACCACCAGCGGCTCAATTGATAAGCCTGCCTCGACCCCGTGTATGCCCAGCATGACACTGGCATTGGAGAACGGATTCACTTTGGACATAATATCCTTTAGCCCTGGTTGTAACACGCAGTGCGCATATATTTGTCTATTGTTTGGTTCACACTGACATGGCTGCTGTGCACATCTCAGCGTCTAAAGAAATTATATTGACTATTTTCAGCTCAGGGTTCCTTAAAGCGGAACTGTAAATACTTTTTAAACACATTGTTTCACTTACATGGGGCTTCTGCAAGCCCCCAGCAGCCATCCTGTCCCGCGCCCCTGTTCTCCCACCGCCAGCTACTTTCGGTTTCACCGCCAGGCCACACGTATCCTTTCTTCGCAAGATACAATTGGCAGGGCTGCGCTGGCATTGACTTAGAAGTCGATGTACGGAGCGGGAGAATGGAGGCTCGGGCAGGACGGCTGCCGGGAAGCCCCAGGTAAGTGAAACACCGTGTGTAAAAAGTATTTACAGTTCCGCTTTAAAGTCAGGCAAAACTACAATCACACAAGACATTTCACAAGCCGAGCTGGTATACTACAATCATATAAGACTACATCATAAGTATGTAGTGCCCATGCACAGAACACTCCCAGCCGTGGGATCAAGGAAACGCGTCTCCGGGCAGCACTACAACATAAGGGGGGGGGGGGCTGGGGGGAGGAGAACGGGGTAGTGAAGGAAATGAGGAAAGCCTCCTTCTTGTACCTGTTCCACCGTTTTAAAACTCTGAAAAGGGCTAAGGTATCCTTTAATAGTGAACCACAAGCAGAAATCCTGAAAGCTAATATGACCCCAAAAGGGTGTATACTCCCCAGAACCACCATTATACCAAACCATTAACAATATATGTGATGTGCATCCAGAAAGGATTGCAAGGATGTTGGAAAGTCACATCACACGTTTTTAATACGATATGACAGTCTATAGACTGCTCATTCACACTATGTGCTGCGCTGTCAGTTTTGACGCAACGCACATTGTACAGGATGCATATGGCAACATGAAAGCCCATAGACTTTCATCTTACCATTCACATTACAGGTGTGCGTTCCATTGCGTTACCAAGTAACGCCTCTGGGGACATTTTATCGAACGACACACGCTACCAGATGAGTACAGCTGCCGGCCACGACGTGTATTCCGTGCATTGGCAACGCATGCACGAAATAGTGTTGGTGCATGCATTGTGTAGTGTGAATGAGGCCTTATACTTCAATGCATTCAGAACAGTGCACATCACCCGGTAAGGCACTGCTGGCATCGCACCTCTAACATGCCAGTGTGAAGGCCCCATAGAAATCTAATTGCCTCGCAACTATACTTTCTGTTATGCAATGAACATAATGTGAAAGGAGCCCAGGGTAAAAAGCTACACTGGATGCCACTATTGTGACTGTAACAGGACTCTTACTGGCATCTGCATAAGGGCTGGTTGAGACGGACGACCAGCACCCATCATCGTCATTTAACACGGGGATCAAAGGTAGTGTGCATGGAGATAAAAAGGCAGCAATGATCTCCGTACATTTACCATCAATTGTGTGACTGCGCGGTCAATCGAAATGCCTAGGACGTTGCGTGTACATTCAGCAATTCCATGCCCCCTATGGGAGCTCCAAAAGGAATGTAAAGACAGGAACCAATGCCAAATGCTGTTATACGCTGTAGCATAAAAGCGTTTACTATCGGCTAAATAAATGAGTCATCTGTCTGAACCAGCCCTTAAGGTGCCCATACATTAGAACGAGTATGGGCAGATTCGACCAAGAGAAATTTATCTCTAATTAAATCTGCCCATACACTACAGGCTGATTCCCGTCCGATTTCAGCATAAAATCCTCAGGGAATCTGAGCCGCTGCATCCCCCTCGCCGCTGCCCCCAAAATGTATAAATGTAATGTAGTGCATCTATACATTACCTGTCCAGTGTCGGCCTCCACACGGCGACCGTCCATCTCGCCGGGTAAGCCGCATACACGCTAGCGGCGTGTATGTGGAACCCGACGAGATGGATGGAAACCGCGTGGAGGCCGACACCGGACAGGTAATGTATAAATGCACTACATTACATACATTTATACATTGCAGCGGCAGCGGCGGGGGTTTTGTTGTCTCGGGCCGAAATTTACCAACATGCGCGATTGAATGTGCGGACAATTTCTGTCCCGAAATTGGACGCTTTATCGGTCGGGCATCCACTTGGGAGCACCAATTTTCATCCAATTCGACTATAATAATCGAATTGGATGGCCGCCTAGTGTATAGGCCCGTACACACGCTTGATGAGTAGGGACGGGTCCGTCAGACCCTCCCGCTGGGCGGGCTTTCCAGCGACAGTCCGGCGTGTGTACAGTCTGTCTGCAGACTGATAAGGCTGTTTCTGAGCGATCCGCTGAGGAGTGAAGCTGATGACAGCCGGGTGCAGCACCAAGCTAAAGGGGCCTGGAGAGAGTAATGTACAGGGTTGCTTCCTAAATGATCAAAAATAATCATGATCATGTTTTGAGTGGCTTATACTGGTTGTGTACATAGCTTTATTTGCTTAAAATCAGTGAAGCACAAGATATTAGTAAATAAAACACTAAAACATTCCCATATGCATTTCAATGCCAATGCAAAGTACTCCGTTTTTAACATTCCATATTACCAACAGAAACCACAATGCCCTATACAACAATGGAAAGAAACAAAAATGAAAGCCCAATTTCCATTCAAAGTAAACTTAACAGAATAATCATGTCCTGTGAGCCAAATGTAAATATTTACAGAAGTCTATAGGGAACAATTCTCCAATCACAACAAGGTCTACAACTACAAGCAATCTAAATTTGATTAAAAGTGGGGACGTATTACTACAAACTATCTGAAAACTAGCAAATCAAGAAGGTTCTATCCACCCAATCACTTGTCTTGCAGTTTTCTAAACACCATGTGTGTTTGTATGCAAAAAATAAGCACAGCATTCACAGCAGCCCAAGTAATTGATAGAGAAAACTGACAAAATGTGCATGCCAATGTTTTTTTTTCTGCGAGTGAAACCTGCATTCAGGGCTACAACCCACTAGAGCAATTCAAAAAGCTAGCGATTTCCCTAAACGCTCAGCTAATGTTAATGGATGGGATAACTTCCACCGCTGATGCAGGACATGCAGCATTTTTGAGCGTTAGCGTTTCTGCAATGTAAAGTATATAAACGCTGGCGTAATCGCGTTTATGAATCGCTATACAGAGCTTAATTAAATTACTGCACGCTGTAAAAAAAGTTTAAATTAATTGAAAGGACCAACCAGAATTAAAACCACTAATCGCTACAAAATCGCTGTCAAAAAGCTTACACTTTAAAAGGTCTACAAAAATCACCAGAAAATGCTCATGAAATCACTTGCAAAACGCTCATTAAAAACGCTAGTAATTGCGATTTACGCTTTGTAGTGGGTTCCAGGCCTCAATGTTAACCCATTGATATTAGTCCATTGAAATAAATAAAGAGATTAACAATAGTTCTGTTTTTCTGTGCAAAACCCATGCACAGTTAAGTTTGTCCCCTATTGAATCAACTCAACCATCTCTATTCCACAGAACACAAGAATAGATCCTCTGAGAACTAGTAAAATGTTAATCTCAAATGCCTCTTTGAAAAAAATGGTATGATTGGTTGTGGGCAGTATGTGTTTTTTTTTTTTAACAGTTAATTTTTATTGAGTTTTGTTAAAGTTTACATCACAAGAAGAGAAAAGCAGACAGTGCAAATTCAGTTTCCACCATAGTAAAAATTACAGCATCATGTCAAATATATGGGTACACCGGGCAATATTGCAATAAAATATTCAAACATTAAGGATTATAGCGGGAGAGTCCCGGTGAAACATTGTACACATATTTTCCAGCAAATGGAGGGACCAGTTCGCACTGAGGAAAAGAAGTATAGTAAAGAAAGAGCCTTAGTTTGAGTAGCATCAGCCGATGCTAGGCCCATAGAGAAGGAGAGAAAAGAGAGGAAGAAAAAGAAAAGAGGTTGCCCGCCTACCCCCAGCCCACCACCCACCCCACTGCCACACGCCCCAGCAGCGGTTTAATCAAGAATGGGTATAAATTTATCATTGGTAGGGTCTAGAATCTTATCCTCCCAGATACCCCATACTTTATTAAATTTTTTGGGACTTTTCCTGTTTAAATATGATTCTGTATAGTGGTAGGGCAGTATTAATTGACTTGGCCCAGGCACCTACCGTTGGGGCAGAGGTCTTTTTCCAGGACTTTAAAATCTCTTTCCTTGCTTGGAAGCATAATATTTTAAGCAATAGTTGCTTGTGTTTTGAAATGTTAACCGTCTCCAGTTTGCCAAGTAGTAATAGGCCTATGTCTAAGGGAAGGACAACTTCTAGCAAAGTATTAATGATTGAAAGTATGCTTTCCCAGAAAGGTATGATTATCGGACAGGACCAGAATATATGAACAAAGTCTCCACGATGTATCACACATCTCCAGCATCTATCTGAGTGGCGTTCATTCTGTTTAGTCGTGTAGGAGTTAGGTATATCCTGTGTAGGAACTTTGTTTGGATAAGGTGGTCGTTCGCTGAGATCACTGTAGAAGGAAATTCCTCTAGTATTATATCCCATTCCTTATCGCTAAGGGAGGGGATATCTGCCTTCCATTTATGATAGCATTTTTCCAATCTGGGGTTGTTGAAGTTTAGCAATTCGGAATAGATAGCCGAGAGGGTCTTCTGAAGATTTTTTGTCAGTAGGAGTTGTTCTAACTTATCTGTTTGCAAATCGGGTGGTTGAGAGCCAAATTGTGACCTATAAGCATCAGTGTTCTCCCCAGGCTCTTTTAGCCGGGTGCTCCACCCGGCTAGATTTGGTGACCACCCGGCTGTCATCGGCTCACCTCTTCACCTCCTCCTATGCTGTAAGCACAGTTGCCCTGCATTTTCATCTCGCCCCACCCGGCTACTTTTTCATGCCACCCGGCTACTATTTCATGCCACCCGGCTGGAAAAAAATTCTGGGGAGAACACTGAGCATGGTGTAGTTGTAGGTATCTAAACAGGTATTTGTTTGGGAGATCACATTGGGTCTTAAAGTGAACCTTAAGTGTCCCAAAAAAAATGAGTTTTACTCACCTGGGGCTTACCTCAGCCCCCTGCAGCTGATCGGTGCCCACGACGAGTCGCTCTGATGCTCCGGGTCCCGCTGGCGGCCACTTCCGGTTTCGCCGCCAGGACCCGTCAGGCTGGGGAACGCGGCTGATACTACGCGTTCCCAGCCAAAATAGCACCCCTATGCGGCCATATGTCCGCATAGGCACCCGTATGCGGACATATGGCCGCATAGGGGTGCTATTTTGGCTGGGAACGCGTAGTATCAGCCGCGTTCCCCAGCCTGACGGGTCCTGACGGCGAAACCGGAAGTGGCCGCCAGCGGGACCCGGAGCATCAGAGCGACTCGTCGTGGGCACCGATCAGCTGCAGGGGGCTGAGGTAAGCCCCAGGTGAGGAGTGCCCTCTTATTTGAGGGACACGGTGGAGGTGTTGCAGATGTTGGAGCGTGCCACATGGGTCCCAGGAGACAGGCTGGCCACCATTGATGTGGTCAGCCTGTACAGTCGTATCCCTCAGGACATGGGGGTGCTAGCGGTCAGACAATTTTTGAAACGTACCGAGAGGGACGACGACTATGTCGATTTTCTATGCAAATGTTTGGAGTTTGTGTTGAAACACAATGCGTTCCTATTTGATGGGCGCTGGTTCCAACAGACCGCTGGCACCGCCATGGGGACCCCTGTGGCATGCTCCTTTGCTAACCTCTTCCTCGGGGCGTGGGAGGAGTCTGCCGTGTTCTCCGAGAGGAATCCATTCAGGAGATACGTCAGACAATGGTCGAGGTATGTGGACGACGTCCTGGTGGTGTGGTCGGGTACTGACCATGAGTTTGACTCATTTATGAGATATTTGAATATCAATGAAATCAATATGGAATTTACTGCAGAGTTAAGCCATACAGAGGTCACGTTTTTAGATCTAAGACTGGTTGTTCAGGACGACGGGATCCATAGCAAGGGCTATGGAAAACCGACAGCCACAAACGCAATTTTACATGCCAATAGCTTCCACCCGAAACATGTACTTAGGGCAATCCCATATGGACAATATTTAAGATTAAGAAGAAATAACAAGAAAGAGTCAGATTTCGACCAACAGGCAGACGAGATGACAGTAAGGTTCATTAACAGAGGCTACGACTCTGTCCAATTAGAAAAAGCTAGACAGCGGGCCAAAGAGCAGGACAGACTTGATCTGTTAAACCCCAAAATAAGAAAGGACTCAGATACAAAAAGGATGACTTTTTCATTTGACTACACTCCTCTGGCGGACAAGGTTAGAAGGACGGTTTTTAGACACTGGGATGTTATCATGAAAGACGCGGACCTGTCGAGAAAAGTGGGAGGCTTGCCGCGAGTAGCTTTCAGGCGGGCACCCACCCTGAGGAACATGCTCACCCGAAGCGAGTTCATTTCCCCCAGGAAAACAAATTGGTTGAATAGAAATATTCCAAAAGGGAACTTCAGGTGTGGGCATTGTGTCCATTGTCCCCACATGCTGCTCCAGAGGAGCACACAGGTGGGGAAGGAGATATTCCAGGCCAAGGCTTTCTTTTCTTGTATCACTGACTATGTCGTTTATGTTATGTTCTGCCCTTGTGGCCGATATTATATAGGCCAAACAACTCGCCCGTTAAAGGTTAGAATAGGAGAACATTTAAGCTTGGTGAAATCTGGAAAAAGTGGGACAAGATTGGTGACACATATGCATGAGGCACATGGGGGAAACGGTAGAGGCCTAAGGTTTGCTGTTTTGGAAAGAGTTGAACCACAGAGACGTGGAGGCGATAGAGAGAAAATGCTACTGAGGAGAGAGACATGGCTGATTTTGCAAACTAATGCAATGGGCCCCCTAGGTTTAAATGATAAGATAGAACTCTCATGCATGTTAGACCCCTGAGATGCCCCTTTAGAAGAACCCTGACCCTTAAGAAAAATCATCCCCTTCTTTCTTTTTTCCCCCCCTTCCCCCCCCCCCCTCTCCCCCAGTGTCAATATGTGTGGCTTTTATGGATTGTATCAAATATAGAATCATAGATTGAAATCACTTAAGGGATATTGAGACCCTTTTCCTCTTTTCCTCCCTTTCCATCCACCCCTCCCCTTTTGTCCTGGATGTGATGGCGCTATCGCGCAATGTTCCCCGCATCCCCGATAAAATGTGGCCAGTAATTTACATAGTGATGTTTAGGCATATTGGGATAATGGGCCTTCCGGGACATTTATAACTGTTTGGTCTCCATCCTTCTCTCACTCCGCTCCGGCTTGTATTGATTTTAGTCACTGTGTGGAATTGTGGTTACACTTTACATTGTGCACTAATTGTATCGGCCGCAAGATGGCGCTTGGTTCATGGGTGTGCATGAACTAAGGGACCAGGAGGTATGTACCGTTTGGACATACCTGGAGGTGGTAACACTTCCGCATATGCGCAGAACAGGGTGGCGTGTCGTATAGGGATACGCCGCAACCGGCAGACTTGAAGTGTAAATTTTTGCTTTTTGGTCTGTCATGCGACCTGTAGGTCGCATCTGTTGCGCGTCACTGGTTCCCGCATGCGCACTGTGAGCCAGGCCCTCTCTGCCAGCCGACCAATCACCTCCGAGGATGGGCGCCGTCGCGCGACCGGAAGGGGCGGGGCTTTTCCCCGTCATATGCCGGTCCCGCTTCGGCTGCCTTTCTTGTGGAACGCAGCGTGACCAAGCGTCCTGGTGGACGCGAAACGGCCGTCGCCGACCCTTCTACAGCCCTGAGCACCCACCTCCAACCCACTCCACATACGCCATGGAATACCAGGTGACAACTATTTGACTTTGTACACTGTACACTGCACAAGCGTTTTTACAATAAATAAGCTGAATGACGGATGGTGCCCAGATCTGCTTCTTGTTCACAATGGCTGAGGTAAGCCCCAGGTGAGTAAAACTCATTTTTTTTGGGACACTTAAGGTTCACTTTAAGCGTATTAAAGGTGTGGATAGATTGCTCTTGCTGTATATGAGAAATATTTTTTATTCCGGGCAGTATGTGTTTACACCTAATTAAAAGTGGATCTGAGACAAACTTTTGGGGTTTTCATTTTTGTGCCCCTTACATATAGTTTTTGGGGCATTCTTCCCCCCAATGCTTTTTTTTTATTACATTAATAGATAATACTAATCTAAACTACTGGAGCTGCGCCCCCAACACCTCGGCGTTCAGCTCCATGCTGCAATTAACCATGGGAGCTGAGCCTGGCGAGGAAAAAAGTCATAATTTGCCTGCCCCACTGTGCGCTGATTGGTGGAGGTGCACAGTGGGGCTGGAGTGGAGGAAGGAAGCCACTGTGCAAGGAGGGGGCCATGGGCAGCACGCACTGACATCTAGACGGATGTCCGCTTCCCCTGTAGATGTCTCCCTCTGCTACACAGACCGCATGTCAGAGAGACCCGCTGCGCCGCTATGACAGGACAGCGGGTCGCTCATCGGCGTGCTTACAGGCAGTCTTCCTGTATGCACGCTGATAGGCAACCCACTGTCCCGTCATAGCGGCGCAACGGGTCGCTCTGACATGCGGTCTGTGTAGCGGAGGGAGACAGTTACAGGGGAAGCGGCCGTCGAAAGTAAGACGATCGGCAGCCCCCCTCGGGGGGGGGGGGGGGGGGCGTGCTTGAGGGCGACACCAAACTACCTATACTGACTGGGGCCAACTATACTGGGGGTAACTACACTAGCTATACTAACTGGGGCCAACTATAATATCTATACTGGGGGGCAACTATACTAGCTATACTAACTTGGGCAACTATTCTGAGGCCAACTATACTATATACTCTGCTCTATACTGTATACACTCATTTTAGATGCAAGGGGGTGGAGAGGGGAATGGAGTTCACAGGCTAAGGGTTGGACTTACAGAGCAGCTTTGCCTGTGTGTGATGACAAGCAAAACATGGCAGCGCTCATTGTATCACAGGAAGAAATGATCATATACTGTAGAAGCAGTTGGCAGCTGGATTGCGTACATTTGAAATCGGCGGTAGACTTGGGCGAAGGATTCAGCCGGTATAAGGCTGATCCTGCTTCTGCACAAGTCCGGCCCGTATTAATTACTATTCCCCCTCCAGGCCGCCATGGATAGTGGGGGAATGATATAATTCAGCTTACAGCGATTGCTGGAGGCCGAATTATTGTGTTTTTTAAGCAACTTCGGCTCCGTCTTCCGACAGAGCCGACGTTACTCACTGAGCGCCGCTATAGACTGATTCCCATTACAGTCTATGGCGGTGCTGGCTGCGCCCAAATCTAGCAACGCTGAAAAGCACTGCTCCGGCTGGATTTACTGTGTTTAACTATCTAAACTTTAGGTAAGATATATAGACAAGTTTCTTGCTATAGTTATTCTTTCACTTTGGATCCGCTGTAATCAATGATTGGGAAAGCATATGTGGAGCACAGTACTCATACATACTTCAGCATCTCCATACATAACTGTGGGGTGCAAAAATATATTGGGAATCTCTAATGCACACTATATATAGGGGACCTACCTATGAAGATACAGCCTGAATTCTCGCCTTCACTAACGGGATCTACTATACCCCATACATAGCAATTGCAAAAACGGGCATGATTCACAATACTTTTCCACATGTTTTCCTCTGTTTTTCTGCTTATCTATGTTACATTTTTAAGCTCCAAAAAAGCAAAAATATAACATAAAGTAAGGAAAGTAATATTGAAATTTACTTTGAGTGATAATTTTGCTTGTAAATGTGCTGAAAGGTTATTTTTATCAATCAATTGATAAATAAGTGACGTATACGAAGTTTGTGAATAGAGCCCAATGCGATAAAAAGACAAAAAGACAAACACTTATATTGCGCTTTTCTCCTGGCGGACTCAAAGCGCCAGAGCTGCAGCCACTCTATAGGCAGTAGCATTGTTAGGGAGACTTGCCTAAGGTCTCCTACTGAATAGGTGCTGGTTTACTGAACAGGCAGAGCTGAGATTCGAACCCAGGTCTCCGGTGTCAGAGGCACTATCCAGCCACATGCCCGTCTCCTATGAGGATTAGTACAGAGAGAGTGCATGAAGCATGGGCAGCACGCCTCTGACCTCCCCGCACACCGTAATGCACAAACACCAAATTAAACTCATAAATGGCAGAAATAACCACTGCACGTTCTGCAGCGAGGTCCCCGTCGCCGCACTGCAAGTCCCAGCATGCCCGTGCAGCTGCAGAACCCGCGCCAGGCCGGAGGAACACGCGCCCCGCAGGCAGACACTGCCACGCAGCCGCCTCCCGCTCTCCCCGCAGCCGCCTCACCTGCTGGTATCGCCCGGGTCGCGGCCGGTCAGCTTGCGGATATTCTCGTCCACGCTCTTCAGGCTCTCCTTCGCCTTCTCCAGCTGCTCCTGCAGGGTGCGCACGGCCACCGCCATCTTGTCCGCCCAACTCGCTTCAGAGAACCTCTTCCGGGTGACGACAGCGGCCTGGCCTAGTCTTTCCCACCATGAGAGGAAGGGACGTCACGGAGGCGGATTCACCTCAGTCCGGCCAATCCGGGGTAAGGGGCGTGGAGTAGCTTTTTACAGACTGTACACAAAACAGGCTCATCCCAGGCGGGTCAGGCTGATTGTTTTATGTAAACACGTTCTGATAAAACAAGGGGTGTTTGGGACTTTCACATTAGGGCAGATTTTCTGCGTTTCAACGCAACGGGTAAAGTTTGTGTTACCCAAGGTAAAATGAAAGTCCATAGACTTTCATTTTAGCTTTCACATATAACGCAACCTTTTTGTGCGTTGCGTTGCACTGCACCCAGGCGCAGTTTTTTGGCCGACGCTAGCTTTATGCGTTACAATGTTAGTCAATGTAAAATGCACATAATGCGCGTTTTTAATCCGTTAACGCAGGCAATCAGTCCCAGAATGCAACAGAGGAACAATGTAGAGAGTTGAGAACTAAAAGGAAAAAAAATTACCTGCGTTTTCCTATGTGCTGTAACGCATTGAAAACGGATTAAAAACGCACACTCACTGCAGTGCAACGCATATTAAAACGCATACAGCAAAACGTATGCTTTGAGCGTTCTCCAACGCAAGCCCTGATGTGAAAGAGCCCTAGTACAATGAGCTGAAAAGCACATAGCTTAGGGCTGGTGGGTGGAACAGAAAGATCAATTCCTTTATTTTCCAGGCTGGCAGGCAGGTGTGTATGCAGAATAGCTGGTCCATAACACACTTGTTCTTCACTGAAGTCAGGGCCTTTTTCCACTAGCCTGCGATTTGCTATTTGCTTCTGATCACAAATCGCAAGGTACATTAAACTAATGGAAACTGCAGCAGCAATTTCCATTAGTGCGATCCGATTGCGATGCGATTATGGTCAAAACACGACCGTCGTCCTGCCGCGTTTTGGATGCGATTGAGCTGTACTATAATGAGTATAGTAGCTCAATCACGATCGCATTTCATAGTGGAAAAGAGCCCTCAGTGCTGTACATAATCGAAGCAGGTTACCTCAGCGCATAGCACTGAGCGCAGAGACTGGCTGCCCCATAGCAATATAAAATACCCCCCCCCCCCCCAATATAATGCGGTAATTTGGGGCTCTGGCGGTTGCCGGTGTAATGAAAGATTTTGCAACCCATTATATTTTGCTACTTGCCATAGAGGACAGTGTATAACTGCTTAGGCATGCTTTTCTCTGTTAGCACACCTGTCATTTTTTGCAACCACTGATCCCATTGAGCTAGAAGGGGGATTGTTTCCTCCAGGGGGGTTGTTCCCTCCAGGGGGGGTTATTAGTTGAAGCAAGAAGGAGGGGATTGTTCCCTCCAGGGGGGGCGGGTTTATTAGTTGAGCGAGAGGGGGTGATTCTTCCCTCCAGGGGGGGGGGGGGGGGGGGTTATTGGTTGAGCAAGAGGGGGATTGTTCCTGGGGGGGGGGGGCAGATATTAGATGAGCAAGAGGGGAGGGTTCTGTGTGAGAATAGCGTTTGGTTGGGTTGCGTTTTCTGATAGAAAGGTTGAAGTCAATGGTTAGGTTGCACTTTCTGATAGCTATACCTGTAAATAAGTGCAACCGGTTGCAAAATCTGATAAAGTTGCAAAATATTTCACTACACCAGACCCTGAATTACCCCTCCCTCCGAGTGGAATAGTATTGAACGCTGCCGGGCAGTTTTGCAGCAGCCGGGAGAGCCGTCATTCAGGCAAACTGCCTGGTGCCGTAACAATATGTTCTGGTACAAAATGGAGAATACCTTTCAGTGTCAGTGTGGAGAGAATGAAATTTGCATACATGCAAAAACAGTTCCGGGAAATTTGGGTAGAGGGTGTCACCCTGCTCCTGCAAAAGTGGCTTTAATTACAATTCCCCCATGGAATCCATGGAAAGACGTAATTTGGCCGCTAGCTATTACTGGCGGCTGAATTACGCTGTTTTTAAAATAATTTGGGCTCTATCTTTTGACGGCGCCCAAATTACTGTCTGGCCACATTATGGGCTAAGGCAGTGCATGGTGCTCCCAAATTTCTCTGCCCTGTTTTGGATAAATTCTTCTCCTGTTCTAAACTTTTTGGGTGAAAATGTATGTTTGCCTTTTCTTTATCATGTGCCATGACATCCTCAGCAGCTGCTAATCAGTGATTGTTACTGCTGCTGGGCCACGCGACAGCTAAAGCCTGCGGGCCCCATGGAATTAACAATGTAGAGAGCTTTGGGGGCACCAGAAATGGCTCGGCAGGCAGCATTTGGCCCCCTGGCCGGACTTTGGACATGCCTGGTGTAGAAGGACACTGCACTGGAATGGTGAGCTGTAGGAGGGTCTGGGAAGCCTATGGACTATCCAGAGGCTTCCCACTACTTTAGTTTTTATCACTTTAGGTTTAAAAGGAGTATGGAGGGCAAGACTGCTGGCTAACCTGAGTAACATGTATATGCAAACAGTTTGATGATTTGGAAATCATTTAGACCCTGTATTTTCATCAAATAAGGAAAAAGAGGAGTAGTGGGCTGGCACTCAGACAGCAATATGCAGTGAAAGGCCCTATAAACTTTCAGCATTGTTGCCAGTTCGCTAGAGCGTGCGCAAAGCTTCTAAAAAACAGATTAGCATAAATAGGAGAAAGTCAGAACAGCTTGGCACTACTCAGTTTTTATTGATCACACAAATGCATAGAAATATATAACAGTCCATTGACATGAAAAGCTTGTACTTATCATGGGTTGCGGGGGATTGCTGGGATAGCAGTGGGTGCCGGTTAAGTACGCATTAAGTACAATCTTTCCATGTCAATGGACTGTTAAATATTTGTATGCATATGTGTGGCCAATAAAAACGAAGTAGTGCCAAGTTGTTCTTTCTCTCTCCTATTTAGACCCTGTATTCAAATAATACCAGTTGCCTGGCTGGCCCACTGATGCTCTGCCTCTAAAGCCTTGTAGACACGCCTGATTTAAGTCGGCTGATAACGACCACAATCAGGCATGTGTACGGCACCAGACGCCCAACCCGTGAGCGATCCGCCGGAAGGATCTATTCAACTCCAGCGACACCAATCACCCTCTGATCCCATTGTTCACACCGCTGCCCCAGCCCCCTGTGGGATGTCACGCATGCGCCGTGCTTCGTCCATCCTTCGACCCCCCCGCATAGCAACGCAACGTGTCGTCAGCTACACAGCTGACATGCGTTGGTGCAGCCCAGCCCAGTAATGTTGTCCAAGGGGATCAGCCCCTGATCCCTGACAGGCGACATCAGTTGGGCATGTTTATGCAGCATAATACTTTTAGCCATAGACTCTAAACAAGCACGCAGATCAGATGTTTCTGACAAAAGTCTGACAAGATTAGCTACATCCTCTACTACAGCCAAAGAGATCAGCAGGATAGCCAGGCAACTGGTATTGTGTAAAATGAGATAAATGTGGCAGCCTCAAATATACCTCTTACTTCCGGGTCCCTTTAAAGGGCAACTGACCTGAGAGTGATATGTAGGCTGCCATATTGATTTCCTTTTAAACAATGCACATTGCCTGGCTATCCTGCTGATCCTCTGCCTATAATCCTTTAAGCCATAGACCCTAAACAAGCATGCAGATCAGATGTTTGACTGGATTTGCTGCATGCTTGTTTCAGGTGTGTGATTCAGACACTACAGATATGCCTGAAAGATTAGTAGGACACCAGGACAACTGGAGTTGTTTCAGGCCCCTGGCGCTATCGCCCTGTGTTATGCTTTCCCTGCCGCAAGGGCCATGCAAGTCTATGGAGACTTGCACAGATTACGTGATGCGGTGTGCCGGAAGTAGCAAAATTGCCGCAATCCCGACGTAAAGCCTGCAGTGCGTTACCACATGACCCGTGCCTGCCGCATAGATTATGCAGCAATGGAAGTCAATGGGCAGTGCAGTAAGTGTGCACAATGGAAGTGTGGTGTGATGCAGTGCACATGTGCAAACCGTTAGTAATATGTGTACCCGCCAATAGTTATTTATGGTACCTCCTCAATATGTACCTAGTTATACTCATGTTTGATTTATGTAACTGTATAGTTTATTATGTAATTGTATGCAGTGGCGTACCTACCATAAGGCTGCAGGTGCTCACAGCCTCGGGTGAAGCCATGGCTAGGGGTGCCGCTGTGGTGCTCAGTCACTGAGTTCTACCACCTGGTTAACTTTTTTTCATAGTTTGGGCAACATTTGGGAAAATAGCAGCAGGCAGGGCAGGAGACTGTACTACAACCTGCACTAGATGTAGCACCCCTCCCCCTTCCTGCCCCGTGGGAAATGTGTCTCCTCGCTCTCTACACACAGCCTGCAGTGAGTGAATGTGCAGAGCAGCAGGGTGAGTAGAGAGAATGATTCCTGTGTTGAAGCTGGGACATTAGCAGGGAGAGGTGGCAGGATGTGTTTAGTGCTTCAGAAGTTGCCTGTCAATAGTAGCCATGTGCACTAGGCTGCTGTAATACCAGAGTGCCCTAGACTATTGATTATTTATCCTGATCAAAGTAAATAATCAGCACCGGGTGTCAAATTCCCTAGGTACACCATTGCTTATGTATGTCTACCTCCAAGCTGTTTGTGCCGCAAACAATTCCTTGTACGCTACCTTGTACTCGGCGAATAAATAGAATTCTGATTCCTATTACCCTATCGCCTCACAGTGGCACAGGTCATATGAAGCCTAATTTCTGCTGTGCAATGTGGTGTTCGCAACCTCAAACTTTAGGTGTGCAATCGGCCTACAAGGAAATGGCAGCCTCAACATCCCTCTTGGGTCAGTTGTCCTTTAAAAATAAAAAGAATATCAGAGATACACAAAATACCCTTCTTCACCAACACCAGAAGCACCTCATTTACATGTGAAAGGCGTGTGGTCCTGGGCTGTGTGTTTATTGTGGGTGTCACTGCCTTTTCCAGTCAGTTGAATTCACATTAAATGTGAAAGGAATACAATTCTTATTCTATTGTTAAGATAATTAAATCAGTTTGGGGCTAACTTTCAGTAAGCAGGTGTATCAACAATAATCTGTTGTTTTTTTTTGTAATCATTCAGTAAAATAAGATGTGATTAGATGCTTTAGGATTGCATTCTACCATATGGGATAACGTGGTTCCCTACTTACAAACAGGTTCCGCTCAGGGACATTGTTTGTAAGTAGAATTTGTTTCAAATGGAGTCCCGTGTTACGCCCCATTCACACTGGGAATCACAAAACGCTAGAAAAAAAAACAAGTTTTCCCCTGATTCTTCACTGTACATGAAAGTGATTTTAGAGTGAGAGTTTTGTGTTTCTTTAACATTGAAATGCAATCGCTCCAAAAATGCACCATGCGCCAAGCTGGTTCTCACTGAGCGCTTTGGCGATTGCCGTCGATCATCAAAACACTGTTTTTCACCTTACAGGAAAGTGATTTTAGAGTATTGCGTTTTGTGATTCTTTAACATTGAAATGCAATCGCTCCAAAAATGCTGCATGCACCATGTTTGAGATTTCAGCAAATCGCTAATCACTGGCGATCATTACAGTGTGAACACTACCATTGATTTGCATTGGCAGAAGCACTTTGCTGATTGTTGGCTATCATCAAAGCGCTGGCAAAGCGCCCAGTGTGAACTAACCCTATGGTCCGTGCAGCGTTTTTGGAGTGATTGCATTTCAATGCTAAAGAATCTCAAAACGCAATCACTTTAAGGCTTTGTTCACACTACAAATCGCTAAACGCAAACGCTGAGCGTTTTTCTGTCGTTTTCCTCAACAGTATTTTGAGCGTTTTTTCACTGTATGGGATAGCGTTTGTCAGCGTTTTCCAGCGTTTTGCATTTATAAAGGAAATGGCTGCTAGCCAGGAAACAGAGGTGTTTTATGGATAATCTGCTCTGTCTTGTGGCTAATCTGCAATATTTACTGAGTAAAAGCGCTGGAAAAATGCTGAGGATTGTGAACAGCCCAGCGCTTTTGGGGCGATTTTGAAGTGCTCCTATCTTTAACATTGAAGCGCTAATCGCTCAAATCTCTCAGAAATGGTGCAGGTTACGAGTTTGCGTTTCAGCTAATCGCTGAAAAACGCTAAATGCTTAAATGAGAACAGCCACATATACTTAACATTGACCAAGCGCTTTTCAAAACGCTAGTGATTTTCAGCGATGCTGAAATCGCCTGAAAAGTGCTCTAGTGTGAATGGGGCCTAGAGGAGTACTGTAGGGGTCGGGGGAAAAAGAGTTGAACTTACCTGGGGCTTCTAATGGTCCCCTGCAAACGTCCTGTGCCCGCGCAGCCACTCACCGATGCCCCCGTCCCCTCCTCCGGTTCACTTCTGGAATTTCCGGCTTTAAAGTAAAAAAACCACTGCACCTGCGCGGCCGCGCCCTCGCTCCCACTGAAATCGCCAGGAGTCTATTGCGCAGGCCCAGTACGATCTGGCTCCTGGTGACGTCAGCGGGAGTGAGGACATGGCCACACAGGCACAGTGGTTTCCGACAGGGTTGCTCGTAAACTACGCCAGCGCGAATCTACGCATCGCAGTACGCAACTACGCATCGTAGTTCGTAGGCGAAGTTTAAGAACTACACATACGCATTTCCGCGTAGTCGTAGTCCCGGTATGCGTAGCTTCGCCCGCTACGCGTAGTTGACGTATGTATTGCGAAGTCAACTACGCGTGCGGTAACTGCATTTATATGGGTCATTGCGCATGCGCATACATTTTATTGCCCTTTATACGCATACAATTCCGCATTGGATGGTGGAATGTATGCTTATATTAGTTTGTGTATGCGCATAGTTAGCAGATTATTGCGGACATTTTTCCGCATAAGGGCATAAGAGGTCGCATCAACTACGCTACGCGATACGTGAAGCTTGCGTATTTAAATGCGTAGTCTACGGTATGCTAACGTAGCGAAGTGGATGATTTCGGAGCCGTAGATTGCGAAGCGTATTTGCGTAAAAATACGCGTACTTCCAGCGTAGCGAAGTTGGCTGACTACGACCATCCCTGGTTTCCGACTTTAAAGTCGGAAATCTCAGAAGTGAACCGGAGGCGGGGCCAGAGCATCGGTGAGTGGCTGTGCGGGCACAGGATGTCTGCGGGAGACCATTAGAAGCCCCAGGTAAGTTCAACTCTTTTCCCCCATACCCCCTACAGTAGTACCTCCCTGGCGGTACAATAAATCCGCCAGGGGGCAGCGCAACACTTTTGTAAAAAAAAATTTTTTAAAGCATGTAGCTAGCCTAGCGCTAGCTACATGCTTCCCCCCCTCCCTTCGCTATCCCTCCCACCCCTCCAATCACCTCCGCCGCTTTTACCCTTCTGAACGGGATTCCCTGTATGGGCTTCCCCGTCGCTATGGCAACGATCGCGATGACGACACCAACGTCATCGACGTCGTGACACCAGCGGGTGTTCCGATCCACCCCTCAGCGCTGCCTGGCACTGATTGGCCAGGCAGCAAAAGGGGTCTGGGGGAGGGGAGGGCGGCGCACCGCGGCGGATAGCGGCGAATCTGCGGGTAGCGGCGGCAATCGTTATGTACACGCAGCTAGCAAAGTGCTAGCTGCGTGTAGCAAAAAAAAATTATGTAAATCGCCCCAGCAGGGCCTGAGCGGCACCCTCCGGCGGCTTACCCCGTGTCACACACGGGGTTACCGCCAACGAGGTAAACCTCTTGAGGACCACAGTGGTAAACCCCCCTAAAGACCAGGCTGGGGTCAGCCATGACAAGAGAGCCGATCGCTCTCTTGTCATGGCTGTCCCCAGTACAGCGCTGCTGCTGATCGCAGCGCTGTACTGTGTAAATAAATGGCGATCACGCCGTCTAACAGTCTCCCGAGCGGCAATAGACTGAAGACGGGGTGGAGCTCTGCCCCCCGAGAAGGAGAGGTGCGCGCACCCTACGCGCGATCTCCTTCAGTAGCCAGCTCCAGGACCTGATGCTAATCGGCTAGTTGGTGTGGAGCGGCCTTAGAGTAGATAAAATCACTTTCCTGTGCTGTGAAAAATAACATCACCGGCGATCAGCTAAATGCTACCAAAGTGCCCAGTGTTAACTATTTCAGCAAATCGCTGATCACTGGTGATCTCTACAGTGTGAACTACTGCTTTGCATTGCTACAGCACTTTTTCAAGCTCTAGCTAAAATCGCTAGTAAAACGATCCAGTGTGAATGAGACCCTAAGGTGCGTACACAACTTTGACGGATGGGCTGCACATATGCTTGTCAGCTGTGTAGCTGACAACACGCTGTATTACTATGCGGAAGAATGATGTAGGGACGAGCGGCACATGCATGACATCATGCAGCTGGCGGGGGAGTGGTGCGAAAATGGGCGTCGGCGTCGCTGGTGGTGAGTAGATCCACGAGGCGTATCGCTTGGGTGTTGCCGCGCACAGGCCTGATTATTGACACCAAACACACCACATTTAATATGAAAGGCATGACTTTCCTGGGCTGTGTGCTTACTGTGGTTTTAACTGCCTTTTTACACTCAGTTCAATTAACATTTAATGAAATACGAATGGAATACAATTCTTATTGTTACGGTAATTAAGGCCTCTTTTCCAAGAGTTGCTGAAGGCATTGCCTATCAGCTGCTCCCATCCAAGCGCGCAGAGCACAGGCGGTGGACAGGCAGGGGAATCGATCGAGCGGCAAAATCGAGCCGTATATGCCTAGCATAAGGCCTGGAGCCCACTACAAATTGCTAGCGCAGTTAGCGTTTTGTAAGCGATTTTTGGAGTGTTTTCCACGATTTTAAAAAGTGTAAGCATTTTTTGCCAGCAATTGTGTAGCTATTTGCGATTAGCGATTTTAATTCTGATTGGTCCTTTCAATTTATTATATTTTTTTTTTACAGTTTGCAGACATTTAAAATCACACACAAATCGATATTTGTAGCGATTCATGAGCAATTTTCCAGCGCTGATATACATTACATTGAAGTGCAAACGCTCCCAAAATACTGCATGTCCTGCGATTGCGATTTTGCTAATTGCAATCGCTACTGTGGAATTTGTTACATTTATTTACATTGACAGAGCGTTTAGCGAAATCGCTAGCGATTTATAGCGCTCCTTAAATGCTCAAAAAACAAACAAACGCTCTAGTCGGTTCCAGGCCTAAAGCTGTGTACACACATACAACTGTCTCCCGCAGGAATCGGGACACGAGCCGTCAGGGCCCTTTCACACTGAGGCGGTGCGGTATTTTTTCCGCACCTCAGCGCCAGGCAATGAAAATCTAGGGAGACTTTCATACTTGTGCAGTACGGCGTGATTCAATGGAAGTGACTTTTTGGTGCATCCCCGACGCAGGTCACGAACTACGTTACCGCTGTGGCGCTGCATCAAGTTGCAGTGATCTGCATCGGCCAGGAAGTCATGATAGTCTATGGCGTACATTTAAAAAGAAAACACTGTGGCATCGTAGCTGCGCTCATGCCAATGCTCATGCCGTATTTAACCAACACGCTTCCATGCACTTCTGCATACCCGAAGCAGGAAGTGACGGCAAGCACGGTGTTCCCTGAAGGCCTCTTTTTGACGGTGCGATGCATTGGGTGCGTCGCACCACATCGCTGATGCTGGTTTCCAGTGTGAAACAAGCCTTAAAAGGGCTCAGAGCTGACATTAATAAAAAGATTTTATACATACCTGGGGCTTTCTCCAGCCCCATCCTCCTGGATCGCTCCCACGCTGCCATCCTCCGCTGCCCGCAGCTACGAGAACCGGGTCCCATCCCTGACGTCATCGGAGCCAACCTATGCAGGAGAAGAGCGCCCTCTATGTATCTCTCCAGCGGCTGCTGAGGAGATACGTAAACAGCGCACTTCTCTTGTGCTAGACTGGCTCTGACTGATGGAAGTGCGGGGACGCAGTTCTCGTAGCTGCCGGCAGCGGAGGATGACAGCGTGGGAGCGATCCAGGCGGATGGGACTGGAGGAAGCCCCAGGTATGTATAAAATCTTTTTAATTTTCAGCTCTGGTACACTTTAAAGTGAACCTAAAGTCACTTAAAAAAACGAGATTAACTCACCTGGGGCTTCCCTCAGCTCCCTGCAGACGATCGGTGCCCTCGCAGCTCCGCTCCGATGTCCCAGGACCCGCCGGCGAGCACTTCCGGTTTGGCCGTCACCGGCCGACAGGGATGGGAACATGAGTGATTGTTCGCGTTCCCAGCCTGTATATCGCCCCCTATGCTGCTATTGCGAACTCCTGGCCGCAATAGCAGCATAGGGGGCGATATACAGGCTGGGAACGCGAACAATCACTCGCGTTCCCATCCCTGTCGGCCGGTGACGGCCAAACCGGAAGTGCTCGCCGGCGGGTCCTGGGACATCGGAGCGGAGCTGCGAGGGCACCGATCGTCTGCAGGGGCTGAGGGAAGCCCCAGGTGAGTTAATCTCGTTTTTTTTAAGTGACTTTAGGTTCACTTTAAGCTAGATCAAAATGCACGGTGCTTAATATCCAAGGATTTGCATACAATAATCATGCAACAGCTTTCACAGGAAGCATAGGTGTCACCAGTTAATGGAGATACAGTATTTAGTGTGCTCCTCTGTCCACTTTTCTGTGCAGCCTAAATGCTACTGTAGTGTTGCAGCCGTGCACAAGCAAGTCAGAGATGACAGGCAATTCCCACAGGCTAGGCAGATCGCTAGCGTTGTGGACAACATTGGCGTTTTTGCTGCTAATGAAAGTCTAAGGGCCGCAATGGAAAACGCATATGTGTGTATTTTACAGTGTGTGTTATTAAAAAGTTTATTATATCTGGGATGACTATACCAGGCATTACTCCCATATACTTATAATGGTGCTTGGCCAGGACCTGGACATTTAGTTTACTATACCCAAAGTTTTACCATATCATCGTTAACTATAAAGAGATTATACTGTACTTTGGTAATATGTAACTGGCATAATGTGCTGCCTGTGCATGGCAATTTGTGGTGGTGTGTGGGGGGGAGTAACTTCACCTGATGCACTGCTGTGATCTTGTTCCCAATGCTTGCACAGTGCTCGGGTTTCCTCTCAGGGCTTGTTCACACTGTAGGCGTCTTGGCTTTTTTTACACGCAGGCGATTTCTAAAATCGCCCTCCAAACTATTGTGCAATGAATGTCTATGAGAAGGTTCATATTAGCGATGGTCGTACGCTATGCGTGCAGCATAGCGGTGCATAGGCCAGTTTTGGGGCAATTCCGCCTTAATGGGAAGTATAGAAGAAACGCAAAATGCTCACAAAATCGCTTAGTGTAGCGATTGCGTTGGCTAAGAATAAATACATTGTATTTATTATTTTCTGGGTCAAAGAGTTCACTTCCTGACTTGCGTCAGAGGGTGAATTAAAAAACCCCGCTTGGGAAAAGAGCATAGAAATGCGCTTTGCACAAAAAGGAATCGCCCACCCGAGTGCCGGGAGGAGGAAAAAAAAAGACCTCTTCCAAAGACGGCTAACGCGAACGGCCACGCGAGCGGAACGCAATGAGAAGGAGGCCTCACTGTCAAACGCAGGCATGTGCCTGTGTGACCATCAGGACAGGACTTTCCCTGCAGTGGACGGAGAAGGGGAGGGGGGTGGACAGACAGAGAAGAGGAGAAGATGGACAGAGGGCAGGGAGTGGACAGAGAAGGGAGGAGGTGGACGAAGAGGGGTGAGCAGAGAGCAGAAATGTTTTTTTTTTGCACACATTACCCACATGTTGCAATCATATGCTTTAAATATATTTCACCTATATGTGCATCTGTATACTTTGCAAACATCTCACAGTGAAAGAAAGCATTCCCCATCCCAATGTGTCCTTATCTCACCTTAGGGTTGCCAGGTGTCCGGTTTTACACCGGACAGTCCGGTTTTTGTGCGCTGTGTCCAGTGTAAAAAAACATGCTAAACCGGACAATTAAGTTGTCCGGTTTTAGAGCCCCCCCGCAGCGCAGGAGGAGAACAGCGCAGCAGAGAGAGAGCTGGGAGCAGCGGTGGAGAAGGGGGGCAATCTCCCCCCCCCTTCCCTCACCTTAGGGTGCTCTCTCTCCCCCGCTGTCTCCTCCAATATGATGTGCAGGGCTGGCGAGTGGCTGCAGGTGGAACTTACCTCTGTGTCGCTCCAGCGCCGGAAGTTCGGGTCCCGCAGCCGCTGAGAATCTCATTCATGAGCCGGACAACACTATCAGTCTGAATAGTGTTGTCCGGCTCATGAATGATTCGGATCTTTGATCCGGATCTTTTTTGAGTCGAAACTCAGCGGCTGCGGGACCCGAACTTCCGGCGCCTGCGACACAGAGGTAAGTTCCGCCCGCAGCCACCCGCCAGCCTGCACTGTGCACATCAATATTGGAGGAGACAGCGGGGGGGGGGGGGGACAGCACCCTAAGGTGAGGGAAGAAGGGGGGGGGAGATTGCCCCCCTTCCCCCCGCCCCTGGCTACCTATTCTGGGCACATATAGCCCCTGGCTACCTATTCCGGGCACATATACCCCCTGGCTACCTATTCTGGGCACATATAGCCCCTGGCTACCTATTCTGGGCACATATAGCCCCTGGCTACCTATCCCGGGCACATATAGCCCCTGGCTACCTATTCCGGGCACATATACCCCCTGGCTACCTATTCCGGGCACATATACCCCCTGGCTACCTATTCCGGGCACATATACCCCCTGGCTACCTATTCCGGGCACATATAGCCCCTGGCTACCTATTCCGGGCACATATAGCCCCTGGCTACCTATTCCGGGCACATATAGCCCCTGGCTACCTATTCCGGGCACATATAGCCCCTGGCTACCTATTCCGGGCACATATAGCCCCTGGCTACCTATTCTGGGCACATATACCCCCTGGCTACCTATTCTGGGCACATATACCCCCTGGCTACATATACTGGGACATATATACCCCTGCCTACGTATACTGGGACATTTACACCCCTGCCTACATATACTGGGACATATATACCCCCTGGCTACATATACTGGGCACATATATCCCTGGCTACATATACTGGGAACACTGGCTGTTTGTCATTATGTGCATTTAGTGGTGAAAAGCTGTCTCTTTTGTGCATTTACTGGTGAAAAGCTGTCTCTTATTATGTGCATTTACTGGTGAAAAGCTGTGTCTTATTATGTGCATTTACTGGTGAAAAGCTGTCTCTTGTGCATTTACTGGGGAAAAGCTGTCTCTTATTATGTGCATTTACTGGCGAAAAGGTGTCTCTTATAATGTGTATTTACTGGTGAAAAGCTGTCTCTTATGTGCAGTTACTGGTGAAAAACTGTCTCTTATGTGCACTGGACCAGTACTACTGGTGAGGACAGTTAGTGACATGGCTATGTACTCTGTAATGTGCTGCAGAAGATGTCAGTGCGATATAAATACTATAAATTTTTTTAAAAAAAAGCCCATTGCTTAGCCCCACTCTACATAAAAGTGCGCTTCTGACTCCGCCCCTAACTCCACCCCTAACTCCACCCCCTGTCCGGTTTTCTCCATCAGCCGACCTGGCAACCCTATCTCACCTCCAACACTCATCATAAGGATCATATTGCATCATCCCCTCAGTGTCACACACGTGCACGTGGGGGCGGAGCTTCCTGTGGACTGGGGGTGGAGTTTCACGTGGTTATATGGGCGGGGTTTAGCGCCTGGGACCCCCTCAGTGTCACACACAGGCACGTTCTCGTGGAGGCGGAGCTTCCCGGGGACTGGGGGCGGAGTTTCACGTGTTTATATGGGCGGGGCTTAGCACCGGGGACCCCCTCAGTGTCACACACAGGCACGTGCACGTGGGGGCGGAGCTTCCCGTGGACTGGGGTGGAGTTTCGCGTGGCTATAGGGCGGGGCTTAGCGCTGGTTGATGGCCGGACAGTCTCGTTGTTCTAAAGTGTTGGAATACTGGCTCCCTTTCAAATGTATTTGATATAATCTTAGATTAGGTTATATTATGGGATGTATTACTAAAAGGACTTTGGTCAGGTGAGCTGGGGGCGGAGTTTCGTGCCGTTTTTGGGCGGAGCATACTGACCATTCGGGCGGAGCTTCGCGCTGGTCACAGCAGCCTTTTAAATACATGTAATGTAAGAGATTCAGTAATAAGATGAAGCAATGTCGTGCTATTGTATATGGCGTTATAGTGTATATTACAGTACTGTGGCCGGGGGAGCTGGTGGCACGCCCCCATCACGTCACATGCACGAGGCAGCCACATGACATCATGTCAGTGCTGCTGCTGCCCGGAAACAGCCCTCCGCGGACACACTAGCTGCGGACAGGGAAGGAGCTGCACAAGTGGAGGGGACATCTCTGAGCAGCAGCAGAAGGGAGGAGTGTCGCATAGCAACCAGCAGCATCACAGGAGCAGCCCGGAGCCCGTATGTCAGCCGAGAGGACGGCATTAGCTGTGCCGGAGCGCCACCTGCTGGCCGGGATCAGGAACAGCACTGTGAGAATGTCACACTGAGTTCTGTGACGCTGGAAATACATATCGGGGAGACAGCGGAGTGATCGGATATTGTGAGTCTTATTTCTGCATTATAGGAATCCCGTACATGAGGCTGCTCAGCGCACAGGAATAGGGCGGCTGCATACAGAGCTGCACCGCAACAGGGGCGCCGCTGCCAGTGTAATTAAAGTGCCGCACATACTATTATTATTATTATTATTTAGTATTTATATAGCGCCGACATATTACGCAGCGCTGTACAGTGTATATATATATATATATATATATATATATATATATATATATATATCTTGTCACTAACTGTCCCTCAAAGGAGCTCACAATCTAATCCCTACCATTGCCATATGTCTATATTATGTAGTGTAAGTACTGTAGTCTAGGGCCAATTTTTAGGGGGAGCCAATTAACTTAACCGTATGTTTTTGGAATGTGGGAGGAAACCGGAGTACCCGGAGGAAACCCACGCAGACACGGAGAGAACATACAAACTCTTTGCAGATAGTGCCCTGGATGGGATTCGAACCAGGGACCCAGCGCTGCAAGGCGAGAGAGCTAACCACTACGCCACCGTGCTGTCCATATACTATAAGGGGACCATCAGAAAACGTGAGCCCTCATTGCGTTTATTTTCTGGTGAAATGCTGCACTCATTGCGTTTATTTTCTACTGAAATGCTGCACTCGTGTTTATTTTCTGGGGAAAAGCTGCCCTCATTGCGTTTATTTTCTGGGTAAATGCTGCCCACATTTCGTTTATTTTCTGATGAAGTGCTGCACTCATTGCGTTTATTTTCTGGTGAAAAGCTGCCCTCATTGCGTTTTTTTTCTGGTGAAATGCTGCTCTCATTGCGTTTATTGTATGGTGAAAAGCTGCCCTCATTGCGTTTATTTTCTGCTGAAATGCTGCGCTCATTGTGTTTCTTTTCTGGTGAAATGCTGCACTCATTGCGCTTATTTTCTGCTGAAATGCTGCACTCATTACCTTTATTTTCTGCTGAAATGCTGCACTCATTGCGTTTATTTTCTGGTGAAATGCTGCACTCATTGCGTTTATTTTCAGCTGAAATGCTACATTCACTGCGATTATTTTCAGGTGAAATGCTGCACTCATTGCGTTTATTTTCTGGTGAAATGCTACACTCATTGCGTTTATTTTCTGCTGAAATGCTGCACTCGTGTTTATTTTCTGGTGAAAAGCTGCCCTCATTGCGTTTATTTTCTGGTGAAAAGATGCCCTCATTGCGTTTATTTTCTGGTGAAATGATGCCTTCATTGCGTTTATTTTCTGGTGAAATGCTGCACTCATTGCGTTTATTTTCTGCTGAAATGCTGCACTCACTGCGTTTATTTTCTGGTGAAATGCTGCACTCATTGCGTTTATTTTCTGGTGAAATGCTACACTCATTGCGTTTATTTTCTGCTGAAATGCTGCACTCATTGCGTTTATTTTCTACTGAAATGCTGCACTCGTGTTTATTTTCTGGGGAAAAGCTGCCCTCATTGCATTTATTTTCTGGGTAAATGCTGCCCACATTGCGTTTATTTTCTGATGAAGTGCTGCACTCATTGCGTTTATTTTCTGGTGAAAAGCTGCCCTCATTGCGTTTTTTTCTGGTGAAATGCTGCTCTCATTGCGTTTATTGTATGGTGAAAAGCTGCCCTCATTGCGTTTATTTTCTGCTGAAATGCTGCGCTCATTGTGTTTCTTTTCTGGTGAAATGCTGCACTCATTGCGCTTATTTTCTGCTGAAATGCTGCACTCATTACCTTTATTTTCTGCTGAAATGCTGCACTCATTGCGTTTATTTTCTGGTGAAATGCTGCACTCATTGCGTTTATTTTCTGCTGAAATGCTACATTCACTGCGATTATTTTCAGGTGAAATGCTGCACTCATTGCGTTTATGTTCTGGTGAAATGCTACACTCATTGCGTTTATTTTCTGCTGAAATGCTGCACTCGTGTTTATTTTCTGGTGAAAAGCTGCCCTCATTGCGTTTATTTTCTGGTGAAAAGCTGCCCTCATTGCGTTTATTTTCTGGTGAAATGATGCCCTCATTGCGTTTATTTTCTGGTGAAATGCTGCACTCATTGCGTTTATTTTCTGCTGAAATGCTGCACTCACTGCGTTTATTTTCTGGTGAAATGCTGCACTCATTGCGTTTATTTTCTGGTGAAATGCTACACTCATTGCGTTTATTTTCTGCTGAAATGCTGCACTCCTTGCGTTTATTTTCTGCTGAAATGCTGCCCTCATTGCGTTTATTTTCTGCTGAAATGCTGCACTCTTGTTTATTTTCTGGTGAAAAGCTGCCCTCATTGCGTTTATGTTCTGGTGAAATGATGCCCACATTGCATTTATTTTCTGGTGTCTGGGGTAACTGTTGCTGCATTTATTATTTAATGGTCATAGTTGGCTATATTTGCTGCTTTGGGGTTACGGTATGCTAATAAATAGCAGCACACAGTTTCTGCACACCCATGATGCGAATCCTCGTTTGACCACATCATGGCGTAAACACTGCTTTCTTATGCCTCGCTGTTACATCATTACGTTAGCTCCACCCATACAATGTCACGGCCACGCCCATTTTTTCAGTGCTACTCGCGCCACAAACACCCCCACCCCGTGTTGAACCCAGAAAAATGTGGTCACTGTAGGTTTGAGGGCCTGGTATTTGTCATCTCTTCTGAATGGGGGGTCATTTTGTTCAAATTAGCGTGTTGGCACTTTACGAGAGACAAGAGACTTTTGAGTTGAAGTTTGGGCATTCGGTCTCGAAAAGGTTTGCCACCACTGATCTAGAGGATGGGCACTCATATACCTACAGGTAATTATTTCCTAGTCTGTCACTAAATGTTAAATGGGTTCTCTGGTGTATAAAAAACCCACTTACCTGGGGCTTCTACTGACCCCCTGCAGCTATTAAGTCCCAAGCCGTTACTGAACCCCAGTGGCGGCGCCAAGGGGGTGCTTTGGGTGCTGAAGCACCCCCTAAAATTCTTCAAGCACCCCTAAAGCACCCCCCAGCGTGAACTGACTTTCGTCGTCTAATGGACGCAGCGGCAGAACAGGGCTAAGGTAAAATGGCGTCCGAAGCCCTGCTCTGGAGACTTTGAATCCGCAGTGCAGGGCTTCGGGCGCCATTTTCCCGTAGCTCTGCTCTCAGCGCGGGAGTTTCAGTTGCTGGCTGCAGAGGATCGTGGGAGCTGCGTGCCGGAAGAAGGCCGGGACAGGAGGTCTTCAGCAGATGAGTAAATGTTTTTGTTTTTTTATTTATTAACAGGTGTATTTTCTGTGCAAGTCTGCCACACATGATTGAAGTGTTTTCTGGTTAAATCTGCCACATGATTGAAGTGTTTTCTGATCAAGTCTGCCGACGTGATTGAATGTATTTTCTGGTCAAATCTGCCAACATGATTGAGCGTATTTTCTGGGCAAATCTGCCAACATGATTGAACATATTTTCTGAGCAAATCTGCTCACATTACTTGTATTTACTTGAGAAAACCTGCAAAATTCTGTTAATTTTCTGGGGAAAGGGTCACCAAAACTTGGACCCACTGTCTTTGCATTGCACTTTTAAAGGGAACTCAAGATGAGAATAATATTGAGGCTGCCATATTAATCTCCTTAGCAAAACCAGTTGCCTGGCTGCCGTGCTGGTCCTCTACCTCTAATTCTTTCAAACATAGACATGTACAAGCATGCAGCAGGTCAGGGGTTTCTGACAATATTGTCAAAACTGACAAGATTAGCTGCATGCTTGTTTCTGGTGTAATTCAGTTCACTACTGCAACCAAATAGATCAGTAGGGCTGCCAGGCAACTAGTATTGTTTAAAAGGAAATAATTATAGTAGCCTCCATATCACTCTCACCTCAGGTTCACTTTAAATTACAGCTAGCTCCGCCCTCATCCGGTCATGACCATGCCCATTTTTTTACCGGGGCTATAGCCACTCCCATTTTTTGCGCGCTGTGGGTCGTCAGCTACCCCAGAAGTTGGTCCAGCACCTGCATAGCACCCTCCCCCCCAAAAAATCCTGGAGCCGCCACTGCTGAACCCCCCTCTGTTCGTCGCCACAGGTGACCTGCAATTTATTTGTCTAACTAGACGAATAGTACTGCGACTGCATGGCCATGGCCACGCGTGTCCTTGATCCCACACGTGTCATAGGGAACTTACTGTGCAGGTGCAGAACTGTACTGCGCCTGCGCAGTAAGCTCCTAAAGACGCATGCGGGAGTGAGGACGCGCACGGCCGCGCACTTGCAGTGTTATTTGTTTAGATAGATTAATAATTAGCGAATTAACCCAGGGAGCTTCAGTGACGGCGTGGGACTTAATAGCTGCAGGGGGGGGGGGGGGGGGAGGTAGAAGCCCCAAGTAAGTTTTTTTATATACCCCAGAGAACCCTGTTAAGGCTTTGTGCTAATTATCAAATGTTGGTTTGGCTTTAGATTGGTGCTTAAAGGGAACCTGTACTGAGTAAAATTCTTTAAAATAAACACATGAGGTAACTTCAAATAAACATTAAATAGTTACCTTGCCATCAGTTCCTCTCAGAAGCTCACCATTTTCTTCTGACAGTGATCTCTTCCAGTTCTGACAACATTTTGTCAGAACTGAAATATATAAGTTGCTGTCAGTTATATATCAGTTGCTGTAAGTTATAGCTGAGTGGACAACTGAAGTGCCTGGTAATGTCCATGTTTCCCTATGGCTCAACTGGGCGATGTTACAGTTTAACAGTGTGCTGACCAGAAAGCCGTTATGGGGTAATGGCCATTTTCAAAATGGAGGATGGAGAATTCCCTTGATCACATTGGACAAACAGGACACGGGAAAGGAGAAAGAGATTGAGGAGTAGTCTAGACTCTACACGGGAGGTAAGTGTGACTTGTGTATGTTTATTTTGACTTTTAATTTTCAGTTCAGGTTTTCTTTAAGGGCCAATTCAATTGTAATAGTTCTAAGCTAATCTCAGCAGCTCTGTAACTGGATAATTCCCAGAATATATTCCTGTGTACAGATACAGATTCCTGTGCAAAGTCTCCACATCAGAATCCTGGTAAACAGGTACGGCTCATTCTCTTGTGAAATATAATCTAAATCCAGTTTAACAAACTCAAATTAATTTGCAACTTTACGCTTTTGTAGATGGTAATTCTCCTTAGAATATCAGCAGGTAAGTTCCTATGACTTTCTCTCAATTTCAACAATAATTAAACTTATACCAGCTTCTTCTTCTTTTTAGATTTCCTGGCTCATTCACTTCCCTGCAAAGGTAAGTCAGAAAGAAAACTGTGTGCACATCAATGTGTCATTTTAGGAAAAAGGAACAGTAAAAAACAAATTAAGGTGTTTGAAGATGGGAGAAGGGATACACAGTAGGGCAGAAGTAAGACAGCAAAAAAAATTATAGAAAACTGGATAAAGGAACAAGAAGATGAAAGACAACAATTGTAAGTATGAAAGCAAAAAAAGGCAGCATACATGTGTGTCATTTAAGAAAAAAAGAAGTAATAATTCAAAGGAAGGCATATGCAAGTTGGAAGATGGAAAGAGGAAGAAAAAGGAAGACAGCAATGGTAAGTCAAAATAAAAACCGTCGGTATATAAATGTGTCATTTTAGGAAAAAGGAGCAGTGAAAAGAATAAAACGTGTAGGAAAATATGAGAAGGGTACACAGGAAGGCAAAACAAAAGGAAGACAGCATTGGTAATTATAAGAGTAAAAATAGACTGCATGTATGTCATTACAGAAAAAAAGACATAATAATGAAAAGGAAGGAATATGCAAGTTGGAAGATGGAAAGAAGGAGAAAAGGAAGACAGCAGTGGTAAGTCAAAATGTAAATATTTTGTATATGAATGTGTCATTTTAGGAAATAGGAGCAGTCAAAAGTAAGAAAAGTCCTAAAACATGCGAGAATTGGTACACAGGAGGGCAGAAGAAAGACAGTGATGGTAAGTATGAGAGCAAAAAAAAGACTGCATATATGTGTGTCATTTCAGAAAAAAACAAGTACTACATAAGAAGGCATATGCATGTTGGAAGATGAAAAAAGAAGAAGCTGTAGGATATCAAAAGTAAGTCAGAAGGAAAACCATTTGTATATAAATGTGTCATTTTAGGAAGCAATAGCAGTATAAAAAAGAAACGTGCTGGAAGATGCAAGAAGGTGTACACGGGAGTGCAGAAGGAAGACAGCAATGGTAAGTATGAGAGCAATGGAAAAGACTGCATATATGTGTCATTTAAGAAAAAAAAGAAGTACTAATACAAAGAAAGGCATATGCAACTTTGAAGATAAAAAGTGAAAGAAAAAAAGAAGGAAATGGAACAACAGAAAATGTAAGGTAAGTCAAAACAAAAACAGCTTGTTTCCAAATATGTCATTTTAGGAAGAAGGAACAGTGAAAAGAAAGAAAAGTCTTAAATCATGTGAGAATTGATACACGGGAGGGCAGAAGAAAGACAGCAATGGTAAGTATAAGAGGGAAAAAAGACTGCATGTATGTGTGTCATTTCAGAAAAAAGGAGTAATGATGCATAAGAAGGCAAATGCAAGTTGGAAGGTGAAAAGAAGATGATGATGGAAGACAACAAAAGTAAGTCAGATGAAAACAGTTTGTATGTAAATGTGTCATTTTAGGAAGCAGTAATAGTAAGAAGAAAGAAACATGCTGAAAGATGCGAGAAGCAGTACAGAGGGGGGAAGAAGGAAGACAACGATTGTAAGTATGAGAGCAATGAAAAAGACTGCATATATGTGTCATTTCAGAAAAGTAATAATACAAAGGAAGGCATATAGAAGTTGGAAGATGAACAAAGAAGAAGATGGAAGTCAACAAAAGTAAGTCAAAAGGAAAACAGTTTGTATATAAATGTGTCCTTTTAGGAAGAAGGAGCAGTGAGAAAAGAAATCTTTGAAGATGTGAGAAGTATAACACAGGGGGGCAGAAGGAAGACAGCAATGGTAAGTATGAGAGCAATAAAAGACTGCATATATGTGTGTCATTTCAGAAAAAAATGAGTAATAATGCATAAGAAGGCAAATAGAAGTTGGAAGATTAAAAAAAGGATTACATAAGAAGGCATGTGAATGTTGGAAGATGAAAAAAGAAGAAGATGGAAGACAACAAAAGTAGGTCAGAAGAAAACAGTTTGTATATAAATGTGTCATTTTAGGAAACAGTAATTGTAAGAAGAAAAAAACGTGCTGAGAGATGCAAGAAGGAGTACACAGGAGGGAAGAAGGAAGACAGCGATTGTGAGTATAAGACCGATCAAGAACACTGCATATATGTGTGTCATTTCAGAAAAAAAGGAACAATAATACATAAGAAGGCATATGCAAGTTGGAAGATGAACAAAGAAGAAGATGGAAGACAACATAAGTAAGTCAGAAGGAAAACAGTTTGTACATAAATGTGTCATTTTAGGAAGAAGAAGCAGTTAGACAAGAAATCTTTGAAGATTCGAGAAGGATTACACAGGAGGGCAGAAGGAACACAGCGATGGTAAGTATGAGAGCAAAAAAAGACTGCATATATGTGTGTCGTTTCAGAAAAACAAGGACGTAATAATACAAAGAAAAGCATATGCAAGTTTGAAGATGGAAAGAGGGAGAAACTAAAGACATCAGTGGTAAGTGAAGAAAATATTGTATGTAAAAGTGTCATTTTAGGGAGAAGGAGCAGTAAAAAGAAAGAAAAGTCTTAGAACATATGAGAACTGGTACACAGGAGGGCAGAAGGAACACAGCGATGGTAAGTATGAGAGCAAAAAAAGACTGCTTATGTGTGTCATTTCAGAACAAAGGTGTACTACATAAGAAGGCATATGCAAGTTGGAAGATGAAAAAAGAAGATGGAAGACTAAAAAAGTAAGTCAGTTTGTATATAAATGTGTCATTTTTGGAAGCAGTAATAGTAAGAAGAAAGAAATTTGGTGAAAGATGCAAGAAGGAGTACACAGAAGGGAATAAGGAAGACAGTGATTGTAAGTATGAGAGCAATGAAAAAGACTACATATATGTGTCATTTCAGAAAAAAAGGAGTAATAATACATAGGAAGGCATATGCAACTTGGAAGATGAACAAAGAAGAAGAGGGAAGACAACAAACGTAAATAAGAAGGAAAACAGTTTGTATATAAATGTGTCATTTTAGGAAGAAGGAGCAGTGAGAAAAAAAAACTTTGAAGATTCGAGAAGGATTACATAAGAAGGCATGTGAATGTTGGAAGATGAAAAAAAGAAGAAGATGGAAGACAACAAAAGTAAGTCAGAAGAAAACGGTTTGTATATAAATGTGTCATTTTAGGAAACAGTAAGATTTGAAGAAAGAAACGTGCTGAAAGATACAAGAAGGAGTACACAGGAGGGAAGAAGGAAGACAGCAATTGTAAGTATGAGAGCAATGCAAAAGACTGCATATATGTGTCATTCCAGAAAAAAAGGTGTAATAATACATAAGAAGGCATATGCAAGTTGGAAGATGAACAAAGAAGAAGATGGAAGACAACAAAAGTAAGTCAGTTTGTATATAAATGTGTCATTTTAGGAAGAAGGAGCAATGAGAAAAGAAATCTTTGAAGATCTGAGGAGAAGTACACAGGAGGGCAGAAGGAAGAAAGCAATGGTAAGTATGAGAGCAATAAAAGACTGCATATATGTGTCATTTCAGAAAAAAGAAGGAATAATAAAAAGAAAGGCATATGCAAGTTTGAAGATGGATGAGGGAGAAATGGAAGACAGCAGTGGTAAGTCGAAATGAAAAAAATGTTATACATAAATGTATCATTTTAGGTAGAAGGAGCAGTGAAAAAAGAAAAGTCTTAGAACATGCGAGAATTGTACACAGGAGGGCATAAGAAAGACAGCAACGGTAAGTATGAGAGCAAAAAAAAAAACTGCATGTATGTGTGTCATTTCAGAAAAAAACGGAGTAATATTGCATAAGAAGGCAAATGCAAGTTGGAAGATGAAAAAAAGAAGATGGAAGACAACAAAAGTAAGTCAGAAGGAACACAGTTTGTATATAAATGTGTCATTTTAGGAAGCAGTAATAGTAAGAAGAAAGAGACGTGCTGAAAGATGCAAGAAGGAGTACACAGGAGGGAAGAAGGAAGACAGCGATTGTAAGTATGAGAGCAATGAAAAAGACTGCATATATGTGTCATTTCAGAAAAAAAGAAGGAATAATACAAAGAAAGGCATATGCAAGTTTGAAGATGGAAAGAGGGAGAAACTAAAGACATCAATAGTAAGTGAAAATGAAAAAAATGTTGTATGTAAAAGTGTCAGTTTAGGGAGAAGATGCAGTGAAAATAAAGAAAAGTCTTAGAACATGTGAGAATTGGTACACAGGAGGGCAGAAGGAACACAGCGATGGTAATTATGAGAGCAAAAAAATACTGCATATATGTGTGTCATTTCAGAAAAGAAGGAGTACTACATAAGAAGGCATATGCAAGTTGGAAGATGAAAAAAGAAGATGGAAGACAACAAAAGTAAGTCAAAAGGAAAACAGTTTGTATATAAATGTGTCCTTTTAGGAAGAAGGAGCAGTGAGAAAAGAAATCTTTGAAGATGTGAGAAGTATAACACAGGAGGGCAGAAGGAAGACAGCAATGGTAAGTATGAGAGCAAAAAAAGACTGCATATATGTGTGTCATTTCAGAAAAAAATGAGTAATAATGCATAAGAAGGCAAATGGAAGTTGGAAGATAAAAAAAAGAAGATGGAAGACAACAAAAGTAGGTCAGAAGAAAACAGTTTGTATATAAATGTGTCATTTTAGGAAACAGTAATTGTAAGAAGAAAAAAACGTGCTGAGAGATGCAAGAAGGAGTACACAGGAGGGAAGAAGGAAGACAGCGATTGTGAGTATGAGACCAATCAAAAACACTGCATATATGTGTGTCATTTCAGAAAAAAAGGAACAATAATACATAAGAAGGCATATGCAAGTTGGAAGATGAACAAAGAAGAAGATGGAAGACAACATAAGTAAGTCAGAAGGAAAACAGTTTGTACATAAATGTGTCATTTTAGAAAGAAGAAGCAGTTAGACAAGAAATCTTTGAAGATTCGAGAAGGATTACACAGGAGGGCAGAAGGAATACAGCGATGGTAAGTATGAGAGCAAAAAAAGACTGCATATATGTGTGTCGTTTCAGAAAAACAAGGACGTAATAATACAAAGAAAAACATATGCAAGTTTGAAGATGGAAAGAGGGAGAAACTAAAGACATCAGTGGTAAGTGAAGAAAATATTGTGTGTAAAAGTGTCATTTTAGGTAGAAGGAGCAGTAAAAAGAAAGAAAAGTCTTAGAACATATGAGAACTGGTACACAGGAGGGCAGAAGGAACACAGCGATGGTAAGTATGAGAGCAAAAAAAGACTGCATATGTGTATCATTTCAGAACAAAGGTGTACTACATAAGAAGGCATATGCAAGTTGGAAGATGAAAAAAGAAGATGGAAGACTAAAAAAGTAAGTCAGTTTGTGTATAAATGTGTCATTTTTGGAAGCAGTAATAGTAAGAAGAAAGAAATTTGGTGAAAGATGCAAGAAGGAGTACACAGAAGGGAATAAGGAAGACAGTGATTGTAAGTATGAGAGCAATGAAAAAGACTACATATATGTGTCATTTCAGAAAAAAGGAGTAATAATACATAGGAAGGCATATGCAACTTGGAAGATGAACAAAGAAGAAGAGGGAAGACAACAAACGTAAGTAAGAAGGAAAACAGTTTGTATATAAATGTGTCATTTTAGGAAGAAGGAGCAGTGAGAAAAAAAAACTTTGAAGATTTGAGAAGGATTACATAAGAAGGCATGTGAATGTTGGAAGATGAAAAAAAGAAGAAGATGGAAGACAACAAAAGTAAGTCAGAAGAAAACAGTTTGTATATAAATGTGTCATTTTAGGAAACAGTAATATTTGAAGAAAGAAACATGCTGAAAGATACAAGAAGGAGTACACAGGAGGGAAGAAGGAAGACAGCAATTGTAAGTATGAGAGCAATGCAAAAGACTGCATATATGTGTCATTCCAGAAAAAAGGAGTAATAATACATAGGAAGGCATATGCAACTTGGAAGATGAACAAAGAAGAAGAGGGAAGACAACAAACGTAAGTAAGAAGGAAAACAGTTTGTATATAAATGTGTCATTTTAGGAAGAAGGAGCAGTGAGAAAAAAAAACTTTGAAGATTTGAGAAGGATTACATAAGAAGGCATGTGAATGTTGGAAGATGAAAAAAAGAAGAAGATGGAAGACAACAAAAGTAAGTCAGAAGAAAACAGTTTGTATATAAATGTGTCATTTTAGGAAACAGTAATATTTGAAGAAAGAAACATGCTGAAAGATACAAGAAGGAGTACACAGGAGGGAAGAAGGAAGACAGCAATTGTAAGTATGAGAGCAATGCAAAAGACTGCATATATGTGTCATTCCAGAAAAAAAGGTGTAATAATACATAAGAAGGCATATGCAAGTTGGAAGATGAACAAAGAAGAAGATGGAAGACAACAAAAGCAAGTCAGTTTGTATATAAATGTGTCATTTTAGGAAAAAGGAGCAATGAGAAAAGACATCTTTGAAGATCTGAGGAGAAGTACACAGGAGGGCAGAAGGAAGAGAGCAATGGTAAGTATGAGAACAATAAAAGACTGCATATATGTGTCATTTCAGAAAAAAAGAAGGAATAATAAAAAAGAAAGGCATATGCAAGTTTGAAGATGGATGAGGGAGAAATGGAAGACAGCAGTGGTAAGTCGAAATGAAAAAAATGTTATACATAAATGTATCATTTTAGGTAGAAGGAGCAGTGAAAAAAAGAAAAGTCTTAGAACATGCGAGAATTGTACACAGGAGGGCATAAGAAAGACAGCAACGGTAAGTATGAGAGCAAAAAAAGACTGCATGTATGTGTGTCATTTCAGAAAAAAACGGAGTAATAATGCATAAGAAGGCAAATGCAAGTTGGAAGATGAAAAAAAGAAGATGGAAGACAACAAAAGTAAGTCAGAAGGAACACAGTTTGTATATAAATGTGTCATTTTAGGAAGCAGTAATAGTAAGAAGAAAGAGACGTGCTGAAAGATGCAAGAAGGAGTACACAGGAGGGAAGAAGGAAGACAGCGATTGTAAGTATGAGAGCAATGAAAAAGACTGCATCCATGTGTCATTTCAGAAAAAAAAAGGAATAATACAAAGAAAGGCATATGCAAGTTTGAAGATGGAAAGAGGGAGAAACTAAAGACATCAATAGTAAGTGAAAATGAAAAAAATGTTGTATGTAAAAGTGTCAGTTTAGGGAGAAGATGCAGTGAAAATAAAGAAAAGTCTTAGAACATGCGAGAATTGGTACACAGGAGGGCAGAAGGAACAAAGCGATGGTAAGTATGAGAGCAAAAAAATACTGCATATATGTGTGTCATTTCAGAAAAGAAGGAGTACTACATAAGAAGGCATATGCAAGTTGGAAGATGAAAAAAGAAGATGGAAGACAACAAAAGTAAGTCAAAAGGAAAACAGTTTGTATATAAATGTGTCCTTTTAGGAAGAAGGAGCAGTGAGAAAAGAAATCTTTGAAGATGTGAGAAGTAAAACACAGGAGGGCAGAAGGAAGACAGCAATGCTAAGTATGAGAGCAATAAAAGACTGCATATATGTGTGTCATTTCAGAAAAAAATGAGTAATAATACATAAGAAGGCAAATGAAAGTTGGAAGATAAGAAAAAAAAAGCTGGAAGACAACAAAAGTAGGTCAGAAGAAAACAGTTTGTATATAAATGTGTCATTTTAGGAAACAGTAATCATAAGAATAAAAAAAACGTGCTGAGAGATGCAAGAAGGAGTACAAAGGAGGGAAGAAGGAAGACAGCGATTGTGAGTATGAGACCAATCAAAAACACTGCATATATGTGTGTCATTTCAGAAAAAAAAGGAACAATAATACATAAGAAGGCAAATGGAAGTTGGAAGATAAAAAAAAAGAAGATAGAAGACAACAAAAGTAGGTCAGAAGAAAACAGTTTGTATATAAATGTGTCATTTTAGGAAACAGTAATCGTAAGAATAAAAAAAACGTGCTGAGAGATGCAAGAAGGAGTACAAAGGAGGGAAGAAGAAAGACAGCGATTGTGGGTATGAGACCAATCAAAAACACTGCATATATGTGTGTCATTTCAGAAAAAAAAGGAACAATAATACATAAGAAGGCATATGCAAGTTGGAAGATGAACAAAGAAGAAGATGGAAGACAACATAAGTAAGTCAGAAGGAAAACAGTTTGTACATAAATGTGTCATTTTAGGAAGAAGAAGCAGTTAGACAAGAAATCTTTGAAGATTCGAGAAGGATTACACAGGAGGGCAGAAGGAACACAGCGATGGTAAGTATGAGAGCAAAAAAAGACTGCATATATGTGTGTCGTTTCAGAAAAACAAGGACGTAATAATACAAAGAAAAGCATATGCGAGTTTGAAGATGGAAAGAGGGAGAAACTAAAGACATCAGTGGTAAGTGAAGAAAATATTGTATGTAGAAGTGTCATTTTAGGGAGAAGGAGCAGTGAAAAGAAAGAAAAGTCTTAGAACATATGAGAACTGGTACACAGGAGGGCAGAAGGAACACAGCGATGGTAAGTATGAGAGCAAAAAAAGACTGCATATGTGTGTCATTTCAGAACAAAGGTGTACTACATAAGAAGGCATATGCAAGTTGGAAGATGAAAAAAGAAGATGGAAGACTAAAAAAGTAAGTCATTTTGTATATAAATGTGTCATTTTTGGAAGCAGTAATAGTAAGAAGAAAGAAATTTGGTGAAAGATGCAAGAAGGGGTACACACAAGGGAATAAGGAAGACAGTGATTGTAAGTATAAGAGCAATGAAAAAGACTACATATATGTGTCATTTCAGAAAAAAGGAGTAATAATACATAGGAAGGCATACGCAACTTGGAAGATGAACAAAGAAGAAGAGGGAAGACAACAAACGTAAGTAAGAAGGAAAACAGTTTGTATATAAATGTGTCATTTTAGGAAGAAGGAGCAGTGAGAAAAAAAATCTTTGAAGATTCGAGGATTACATAAGAAGGCATGTGAATGTTGGAAGATGAAAAAAGAAGAAGATGGAAGACAACAAAAGTAAGTCAGAAGAAAACAGTTTGTATGTAAATGTGTCATTTTAGGAAACAGTAATAGTAAGAAGAAAGAAACGTGCTGAAAGATACAAGAAGGAGTACACAGGAGGGAAGAAGGAAGACAGCGATTGTAAGTATGAGAGCAATGAAAAAGACTGCATATATGTGTCATTCCAGAAAAAAAGGTGTAATAATACATAGGAAGGCATATGCAAGTTGGAAGATGAACAAAGAAGAAGATGGAAGACAACAAAAGTAAGTCAGTTTGCATATAAATGTGTCATTTTAGGAAGAAGGAGCAATGAGAAAAGAAATCTTTGAAGATCTGAGGAGAAGTACACAGGAGGGCAGAAGGAAGAGAGCAATGGTAAGTATGAGAGCAATAAAAGACTGCATATATGTGTCATTTCAGAAAAAAAGAAGGAATAATAAAAAGAAAGGCATATGCAAGTTTGAAGATGGATGAGGGAGAAATGGAAGACAGCAGTGGTAAGTCGAAATGAAAAAAATGTTATACATAAATGTATCATTTTAGGTAGAAGGAGCAGTGAAAAAAAGAAAAGTCTTAGAACATGCGAGAATTGTACACAGGAGGGCATAAGAAAGACAGCAACGGTAAGTATGAGAGCAAAAAAAGACTGCATGTATGTGTGTCATTTCAGAAAAAAACGGAGTAATAATGCATAAGAAGACAAATGCAAGTTGGAAGATGAAAAAAAGAAGATGGAAGACAACAAAAGTAAGTCAGAAGGAACACAGTTTGTATATAAATGTGTCATTTTAGGAAGCAGTAATAGTAAGAAGAAAGAGACGTGCTGAAAGATGCAAGAAGGAGTACACAGGAGGGAAGAAGGAAGACAGCGATTGTAAGTATGAGAGCAATGAAAAAGACTGCATCCATGTGTCATTTCAGAAAAAAAAAAGGAATAATACAAAGAAAGGCATATGCAAGTTTGAAGATGGAAAGAGGGAGAAACTAAAGACATCAATAGTAAGTGAAAATGAAAAAAATGTTGTATGTAAAAGTGTCAGTTTAGGGAGAAGATGCAGTGAAAATAAAGAAAAGTCTTAGAACATGCGAGAATTGGTACACAGGAGGGCAGAAGGAACAAAGCGATGGTAAGTATGAGAGCAAAAAAATACTGCATATATGTGTGTCATTTCAGAAAAGAAGGAGTACTACATAAGAAGGCATATGAAAAAAGAAAGATGGAAGACAACAAAAGTAAGTCAAAAGGAAAACAGTTTGTATATAAATGTGTCCTTTTAGGAAGAAGGAGCAGTGAGAAAAGAAATCTGTGAAGATTCGAGAAGGATTACACAGGAGGGCAGAAGGAACACAGCGATGGTAAGTATGAGAGCAAAAAAAGACTGCATATATGTGTGTCATTTCAGAAAAAAATGAGTAATAATACATAAGAAGGCAAATGGAAGTTGGAAGATAAAAAAAAAGAAGATAGAAGACAACAAAAGTAGGTCAGAAGAAAACAGTTTGTATATAAATGTGTCATTTTAGGAAACAGTAATCGTAAGAATAAAAAAAACGTGCTGAGAGATGCAAGAAGGAGTACAAAGGAGGGAAGAAGAAAGACAGCGATTGTGGGTATGAGACCAATCAAAAACACTGCATATATGTGTGTCATTTCAGAAAAAAAAGGAACAATAATACATAAGAAGGCATATGCAAGTTGGAAGATGAACAAAGAAGAAGATGGAAGACAACATAAGTAAGTCAGAAGGAAAACAGTTTGTACATAAATGTGTCATTTTAGGAAGAAGAAGCAGTTAGACAAGAAATCTTTGAAGATTCGAGAAGGATTACACAGGAGGGCAGAAGGAACACAGCGATGGTAAGTATGAGAGCAAAAAAAGACTGCATATATGTGTGTCATTTCAGAAAAACAAGGACGTAATAATACAAAGAAAAGCATATGCAAGTTTGAAGAAGGAAAGAGGGAGAAACTAAAGACATCAGTGGTAAGTGAAGAAAATATTGTATGTAGAAGTGTCATTTTAGGGAGAAGGAGCAGTGAAAAGAAAGAAAAGTCTTAGAACATATGAGAACTGGTACACAGGAGGGCAGAAGGAACACAGCGATGGTAAGTATGAGAGCAAAAAAAGACTGCATATGTGTGTCATTTCAGAAAAAAAGGTGTACTACATAAGAAGGCATATGCAAGTTGGAAGATGAAAAAAGAAGATGGAAGACAAAAAAAGTAAGTCAGTTTGTATATAAATGTGTCATTTTTGGAAGCAGTAATAGTAAGAAGAAAGAAATTTGGTGAAAGATGCAAGAAGGAGTACACAGAAGGGAATAAGGAAGACAGTGATTGTAAGTATGAGAGCAATGAAAAAGACTACATATATGTGTCATTTCAGAAAAAAGGAGTAATAATACATAGGAAGGCATATGCAACTTGGAAGATGAACAAAGAAGAAGAGGGAAGACAACAAACGTAAGTAAGAAGGAAAACAGTTTGTATATAAATGTGTCATTTTAGGAAACAGTAATATTTGAAGAAAGAAACGTGCTAAAAGATACAAGAAGGAGTACACAGGAGGGAAGAAGGAAGACAGCGATTGTAAGCATGAGAGCAATGCAAAAGACTGCATATATGTGTCATTCCAGAAAAAAAGGTGTAATAATACATAAGAAGGCAAATGCAAGTTGGAAGATGAACAAAGAAGAAGATGGAAGACAACAAAAGTAAGTCAGTTTGTATATAAATGTGTCATTTTAGGAAGAAGGAGCAATGAGAAAAGAAATCTTTGAAGATCTGAGGAGAAGTACACAGAAGGGCAGAAGGAAGAGAGCAATGGTAAGTATGAGAACAATAAAAGACTGCATATATGTGTCATTTCAGAAAAAAAGAAGGAATAATAAAAAGAAAGGCATATGCAAGTTTGAAGATGGATGAGGGAGAAATGGAAGACAGCAGTGGTAAGTCGAAATGAAAAAAAATGTTATACATAAATGTATCATTTTAGGTAGAAGGAGCAGTGAAAAAAAGAAAAGTCTTAGAACATGCGAGAATTGTACACAGGAGGGCATAAGAAAGACAGCAACGGTAAGTATGAGAGCAAAAAAAGACTGCATGTATGTGTGTCATTTCAGAAAAAAAGGTGTACTACATAAGAAGGCATATGCAAGTTGGAAGATGAAAAAAGAAGATGGAAGACAAAAAAAGTAAGTCAGTTTGTATATAAATGTGTCATTTTTGGAAGCAGTAATAGTAAGAAGAAAGAAATTTGGTGAAAGATGCAAGAAGGAGTACACAGAAGGGAATAAGGAAGACAGTGATTGTAAGTATGAGAGCAATGAAAAAGACTACATATATGTGTCATTTCAGAAAAAAGGAGTAATAATACATAGGAAGGCATATGCAACTTGGAAGATGAACAAAGAAGAAGAGGGAAGACAACAAACGTAAGTAAGAAGGAAAACAGTTTGTATATAAATGTGTCATTTTAGGAAACAGTAATATTTGAAGAAAGAAACGTGCTAAAAGATACAAGAAGGAGTACACAGGAGGGAAGAAGGAAGACAGCGATTGTAAGCATGAGAGCAATGCAAAAGACCATATATGTGTCATTCCAGAAAAAAAGGTGTAATAATACATAAGAAGGCAAATGCAAGTTGGAAGATGAACAAAGAAGAAGATGGAAGACAACAAAAGTAAGTCAGTTTGTATATAAATGTGTCATTTTAGGAAGAAGGAGCAATGAGAAAAGAAATCTTTGAAGATCTGAGGAGAAGTACACAGAAGGGCAGAAGGAAGAGAGCAATGGTAAGTATGAGAACAATAAAAGACTGCATATATGTGTCATTTCAGAAAAAAAGAAGGAATAATAAAAAGAAAGGCATATGCAAGTTTGAAGATGGATGAGGGAGAAATGGAAGACAGCAGTGGTAAGTCGAAATGGAAAAAAATGTTATACATAAATGTATCATTTAGGTAGAAGGAGCAGTAAAAAAAAGAAAAGTCTTAGAACATGCGAGAATTGTACACAGGAGGGCATAAGAAAGACAGCAACGGTAAGTATGAGAGCAAAAAAAGACTGCATGTATGTGTGTCATTTCAGAAAAAAACGGAGTAATAATGCATAAGAAGGCAAATGCAAGTTGGAAGATGAAAAAAAGAAGATGGAAGACAACAAAAGTAAGTCAGAAGGAACACAGTTTGTATATAAATGTGTCATTTTAGGAAGCAGTAATAGTAAGAAGAAAGAGACGCGCTGAAAGATGCATGAAGGAGTACACAGGAGGGAAGAAGGAAGACAGCGATTGTAAGTATGAGAGCAATGAAAAAGACTGAATATATGTGTCATTTCAGAAAAAAAGAAGGAATAATACAAAGAAAGGCATATGCAAGTTTGAAGATGGAAAGAGGGAGGAACTAAAGACATCAATAGTAAGTGAAAATGAAAAAAATGTTGTATCTAAAAGTGTCATTTTAGGGAGAAGATGCAGTGAAAATAAAGAACATGTGAGAATTGGTACACAGGAGGGCAGAAAGAACACAGCGATGGTAAGTATGAGAGCAAAAAAAAAACTGCATATATGTGTGTCATTTCAGAAAAGAAGGAGTACTACATATGAAGGCATAAGCATGTTGGAAGATGAAAAAAGAAGATGGAAGACAACAAAAGTAAGTCAAAAGGAAAACAGTTTGTATATGAATGTGTCATTTTGGGAAGCAGTAATAGTAAGAAGAAAGAAACAAGCTGAAAAATGTAGGAAGGAGTACACAGGAGGGAAGAAGGAAGACAGTGATTGTAAGTATGAGAGCAATGAAAAAGACTGCACACATATGTGTCATTTCAGAAAAAAGGAGTAATAATACATAGGAAGGCATAAGTTGGAAGAGGAACAAAGAAGAAGAGGGAAGACAACAAAAGTAAGTCAGAAGGAAAACTGTTTGTATATAAATGTGTCATTTTAGGAAGAAGGAGCAGTGAGAAAAGAAATCTTTGAAGATTTGAGAAGAAGTACACAGGAGGGCAGAAGGAAGACAGCAATGGTAAGTATGAGAGTAAAAATAGATTGCATGTATGTGTTTCATTTCAGAAAAAAAAGGAGTAATAATATATAAGAAGGCATATGCAAGTTAGAAGATGAAAAAAGAAGAAGGTGGAAGACATCAAAAGTCAGAAGGAAAACAGTTTGTATATAAATATGTCATTTTAGGAAGCAATAGCAGTAGGAAGAAAGAAACATGCTGTAAGAAGCGAGAAGGAGTACACAGGAGGGAAGAAGGAACGCTGTGATGGTAAGTATGGGAGCAAAAATAGATTGCATATGTGTGTGTCATTTCAGAAAAAAAGGAGTACTACATAAGAAGGCATATGTAAGTTGGAAGATGAAAAAAGAAGATGAAAGACAACAAAAGTAAGTCAAACAGAAAACAGTTTGTATATAAATGTGTCATTTAAGGACGCAGTAATAGTAAGAAGAAAGATATGTGCTGAAAGATGCAATAAGGAGTACACAAGGTAAGAAGGAAGACAGTGATTGTAAGTATGAAAGCAATGAAAAAGACTGCATATATGTGTCATTTCAGAAAAAAAGGAGTAATAATACATAGGAAGGCATATGCAAGTTGGAAGATGAACAAAGAAGAAGATGGAAGACAACAAAAGTAAGTCAGAAGTAAAACAGTTTGTATATAAATGTGTCATTTTAGGAAGAAGGAGCAGTGAGAAAAGAAATATTTGAAGATTCGAGAAGGATTACACAGGAGGGCAGAAGGAAGACAGCGATGGTAAGTATGAGAGCAATAAAAGACTGCATATATATGTGTCATTTCAGAAAAAAAGGAGTAATATAGCATAGGAAGGCATAAGTTGGAAGAGTAACAAAGAAGAAGAGGGAAGACAACAAAAGTAAGTCAGAAGGAAAACTGTTTGTATATAAATGTGTCATTTTAGGAAGAAGGAGCAGTGAGAAAATAAATATTTGAAGATTTGAGAAGAAGTACACAGGAGGGCAGAAGGAAGACAGCGATGGTAAGTATGGGAGAAAAAATAGATTGCATGTATGAGTTACATTTCAGAAAAAAGGAGTAATAATAAATAAGAAGGCATGTGTATGTTGGAAGATGAAAAAAGAAGTCAGAAGGAAAACAGTTTGTATATTATTGTTTCATTTTAGGAAGAAATAGCAGTAGGAAGAAAAAAACATACTGGAAGATGCAAGAAGGTGTACAAAGGAGGGCAGAAGGAACACAGCGATGGTAAGTATGAGAGCAAAAAAGACTGCATATATGTGTGTCATTTCAGAAAAAAAGAGTAATAATACATAAGAAGGCAAATGCAAGTTGGAAGATGAAATAAAAGAAGTTGGAAGACAACAAAAGTAAGTCAGAAGAAAACGGTTTGTATATGAATGTGTCATTTTAGGAAACAGTAATAGTAATAAGAAAGAAATGTGCTGAAAGATGCAAGAAAGAGTACACAGGAGGGAAGAAGGAAGACAGCAATTGTAAGTATGAGAGCAAAAAAAGACTGCATATGTGTCATTTTAGAAAAAAGAGGAGTAATAATACATATAAAGGCATATGCAAGTTGCAAGATGAACAAAGAAGAAGATTTAAGACAGCAAAAGTAAGTCAGTTTGTATATAAATGTGTCATTTTAGGAAGATGGAGCAGTGAGAAAAGAAATCTTTGATGATCTGAGGAGAAGTACACAGGAGGGCAGAAGGAAGACAGTGATGGTAAGTATGAGAGCAAAAAAGACTGCATATATGTGTGTCATTTCAGAAATAAAGGAGGAATAATAAAAAGAAAGGCATATGGAAGTTTGAAGATGGATGAGGTAGAAACGGAAGACAGCAGTGGTAAGTCAAAATGAAAAAAATGTTGTACATAAATGTATCATTTTAGGTAGAAGGATCAATGAAAAAAAGAAAAGTCTTAGAACACGTGAGAATTGTACACAGGAGGGCATAAGAAAGACAGCAACGGTAAGTATGAGAGCAAAAAAAAGACTGCATGTATGTGTGTCATTTCAGAAAAAATGAAGGAATAATACATAGAAAGGCATATGCAAGTTTGAAGATGGAAAGAGGGAGAAACCAAAGACATCAGTGGTAAGTGAAAATGAAAAAAATATTGTATGTAAAAGTGTCATTTTAGGGAGAAGAGCAGTGAAAATAAAGAAAAGTCTTAGAACATGCGAGAATTCATACACAGGAGGGCAGAAGGAACACAGCGATGGTAAGTATGAGAGCAAAAAAAACTGCATATATGTGTGTCATTTCAGAAAAGAAGGAGTACTACATAAGAAGGCAAATGCAAGTTGGAAGATGAAAAAAGAAGATGGAAGACAACAAAAGTAAGTCAAAAGAAAAACAGTTTGTATATAAATGTGTCATTTTAGGAAGCAGTAGTAGTAAGAAGAAAGAAATGTGCTGAAAGATGCAGGAAGGAGTACACAGGAGGGAAGACACAGTACACAGGAGGGAAGAAGGAAGACAGTGATTGTAAGTATGAAAGCAATGAAAAAGATTGCATATATGTGTCATTTCAGGAAAAAAAGAGTTATAATACATAGGAAGGCATGTGCAAGTTGGAAGATGAAAAAAGAAGAAGATGGAAGACAACAAAAGTAAGTTAGAAGGAAAACAGTTTGTATATACATGTGTCATTTTAGGAAGAAATAGCAGTAGGAAGAAGCAAACATACTGGAAGATGCAAGAAGGAGTACACAGGAGGGCAGAAGGAACGCAGCGATGGTAAGTATGAGAGCAAAAAAAGACTGCATATATGTGTGTCATTTCAGAAAAAAAGGAGTACTACATAGGAAGGCATATGCAAATTGGAAGATGAAAAAAGAAGATGGAAGACAACAAAAGTAAGTCAAAAGGAAAACAGTTTGTATATAAATGTGTCATTTTAGGAAGCAGTAATAGTAAGAAGAAAGAAACGCGCTGAAAGATGCGAGGAGTACACAGGAGGGAAGAAGGAAGGCAGCGATGGTAAGTATGAGAGCAATGAAAAAGACTGCATATATGTGTAATTTTAGAAAAAAGGAGTAATAATACATAGGAAGGCATATTCAAGTTGGAAGATGAACAAAGAAGAAGAGGGAAGACAACAAAAGTAAGTCAAAAGGAAAACAGTTTGTATATAAATGTGTCATTTTAGGAAGAAGGAGCAGTGAGAAAATAAATCTTAGAAGATACGAGAAGGATTACACAGGAGGGCAGAAGGAAGACAGCGATGGTAAGTATGAGAGTAATATGTGTGTCATTTCAGAAAAAAGGAGTAATAATACATAAGAAGGCATATGCGAGTTTGAAGATGAAAAGCGAAAAAAAGAAGGAAATGGAAGAACACAAAAGGTAAGGTAAGTCAAAATAAGTCAAAGAAAATAAGATTGTTTCCAAATATGTAATTGTAGGAAGAAGCAGTGAAAAGAAAAGTATTAGAAGATGCAAAAATGAATACACAGGAGGCAGATGGAACACAGCGATGGTAAGTATGAGCGCAAACAAGACTACATATATGTGTGTCATTTCAGAAAAAATAAATAATAATGCAAAGGAAGTCATATGCAAGTTGGAAGATGGAAAGAGGGAGAAACAGAAGACAGCAGTGGTAAGTCTAAATGAAAATATTTTGTATATGAATGTGTCATTTTAGGGAGAAGGAGCAGTAAAAAGAAAGAAAAGTCTTAGAACATGCAAGAATTGTTACACAGGAGGCAGAAGAAAGACCGTGATGGTAAGTATGAGAGCAAAAAAAGACTGCGTATATTGTATAAAAGACTGCGTGTGTCATTTCAGTAAAAAGGAGTACTACATAAGAAGGCATATGCAAGTTGGAAGATGAAAAAAGAAAAAGATGGAAGGCAACAAAAGTAATTCAGAACGAAAGCAGTTTGTATATAAATGTGTCATTTTAGGAAGCAATAGCAGTAGCAAGAAAGAAACTTGCTGAAAGGTGCGAGAAGGAGTACACAGGAATGAAGAAGGAAGACAGTGATGGTAAGTATGAGAGCAATGAAAAAGACTGCATACATGTGTCATTTCAGAAAAAAGGAGTAATAATACATAGGAAGGCATATGCAAGTTGGAAGATGAAAAAAGAAGAAGATGGAAGACAACAAAAGTAAGTCAGAAGGAAAATAGTTTGTATAGGAAGCAATAGCAGTAGGAATAAACATACATGCTGGAAGATGCAAAAAGGAGTACACAGGAGGGCAGAAGGAACACAGCGGTAGTAAGTATAAGAGCAAAAAAGACTGCGTATGTGTGTCATTTCAGAAAAAAAGATGTAATAATGCAAAGAAAGGCATATGCAAGTTTGAAGATGGAAAGAGGGAGAAACAGAAGACAGCAGTGGTAAGTCAAAATGAAAACATTGCATATAAATGTGTCATTTTAGGAAGCAATAGCAGTAAGAAGAAAGAAACGTGCTGGAAGATGCGAGAAGGAGTACACAGGAGGGCAGAAGGAAGACAGCGATGGTAATTATGAGAGCAAAAAAAAAAAGACTGCATTGATATTTGTAATTTGTACTCAAGAGAGCAGAAGGAAGACAGCGATGGTAAGTTTGAAAGGAAAAAGACCGCATATATGTGTGGTATTTCAGAAAAAAAGTAATAATACAGAGGAAGACATGCAATTTGGAAGATGGAAAGAGAGTCTTGGAATTTGTTATTAATTTCATAGGTTGTTATACATTTTATTCATCATGTTATATGTGTTACTGTAATCACCAATTCTGTATTTTGTAACAGTGTCCACATTTGACGTATATCATTGTCTGTATTGTATCATTATGTACCCCATTAATGTTTTCTTACTTTGTACAGTGCCACAGAACATGTTGGCGCTTTGTAAAGCAATAATAATAATTCAGGTGGGCCCAAAAAGCTTTGTGATACCTAGGAATTAAGCTTACACCATCCGTCAAAGAGATATATCAAAGATAAATCAACAGAACTTTCCTCCGTTATTGGACAGTATTGGTAGAGATCTAAAAAATGATCTATGAATTACAGGATTCTTTACTTTTACAGACTGTGCCAATAGGTCTTCCTCTGCATGTCATTAAGCAATTGTTTCTAAAATTCATCTAGAGAAATAAGACACCATGGACTGGTTCCTGGAAATAGACAATATAATGAATATTGAATACCTTTCTCAGGCTATGCATGCGCAAACGGATACATTCTGAAACACATAGGCCCAATGGTTGGAGTTTAGAAGATCAGTCAGGGGACTATGCACAAGCCTTTAATTTATAGATCTTCCAGGTTGTGAGGGAAATCGTGGAGGTGGGCTGGGGGCCAGTTGTCTTTTATGAGATGTCCTCATCTTGTCTGGTATGGTTTTGTTTGATTTGGGTGTTTGCCTTAGTCAGCATTCTGAAATCCTAGGCGCTCTCTCTTAGTAACCTTGGTTAAAAGCATGCCTGTTTCTAGGGGTGGGCGGAGCGGAACATTTCCCGAGTGTGCACCAGAAGTTGTCACTCACCTACTAGGATCCACGCAACGCATGTCCTTCTTTCTTCCTGGTTGTATGCATTCTGTATCATGGTAACAGCACCCCCTATGATGACAGGGTGCACTGTTACCATGATACAGGACATCTAGAACCAGGAAGAAGGAAGGACTTGTGATGCGAGGATCCCGGGAGTGACAACTTCTGCTGCATCTCTGCTTGCACTCATCCACCTGCCCCTCTCTGGCTACCAAACAGTGGTGCTCTCTGGCTACCTAACTGGGTGGGCTCTCTGACTTCCTAAAGCGGGGCACTCTGGCTACCTAAATGGGTAGACTCTCTGGCTACCAAATGGGGGAGTGTATGATCTGGCATTGTATTACTATCTGCATTGTGTTGTGTATCTTATTGCTTATTACCTGTACTGCTGTATCTACTGTCTATTACCTGTATTGTGCTGTCACCCCTGTTATCATTGTCTGTAATTCTATTTATTGTATAATATGTTGGCACTATGTAAATCCAATAAATAATAATAATAAAAATAATAATAACTTCAGAACAATCTCTTTGCTCTATATAATTATCCACGGCATGTTAACTTTTGGGTTTTTTTTTTGGGGGGGGGGGGGGGGGGTCTTCAGGTTTTTTTTTATTAAGGCCTCGTTCACATTACACGCTTTGCTGTCCATATTTCGGCAACGCGTGTAGGAGGCAGACACGCACGACATCAGAATGCATAGACTGCACTGTCTGATGTTCACACTGCATGCGTTCCGTACCGGTGTACGAACAAATGCTGCGCACATTTTTTGCACAAACTGATGGCTGTCTCATTCACTACAGTGAATGGGAATCAGCCATGCAAGGCAAGCAAACGCAGATGGCGTTGCGTTCCGATCGCACAGCCATCTCCGTTTGATAATGTGAACGAGGCCTTAGGATTTCCATAAATTGTAATGAAGTTTTAACAGGATGAACTGTGCAGGGAGCACAGAAAGGGTTAAGCTTCAGTCTTTCCCGCAGAAATCAATAGGCAATAGAATGCATCAGGACAGATTGCTTCCTTTGGAGATGTCAGACCATTTACCAAGGCAAGCCCACTTAAAATTTCCTGAGATTAGATCCAAAACATTATGGGTTGGCAAGTGCCAGGCTCACGATAGATTGTTGTACATGAAAAAAAGTAAGTGGATTCACTAAAAATTAATGAATTAATGATGAAATTCAGGGTTTGAATTGTTATGATCTTCCTGAATGTGATGACATGACTATAGAGTAAATGTAGATTGTTGTTCGTGGAACCATAAGAAATCCTCTGAAAATAAGCCCCAAAATAAGTAGCTATGGGGCGAGTTGCGAGTGTTTTCCGCAGATTTTCAAATTGCCGGCAATCGCCACCACTTTGAAAAGTGCTAGTGCATTATATTGCAGTTGTTTCAGTTCATCGATCGCTGGCAATTTGCGGAAAACTAAAACGCAGGGAATGCAGTGTTTTTTCACGATTTTAGAGAAATCGTGGCTCAAATTTTAAACCGTTATGAATCGCAATCGCTCAAAAATCGTGGAAATTATCCAGTGGAAGATCAGGAAAAAACCCTCTGCAGAAAGCTAGAGATTTTGCTAGCGTTTTGCACTCCCCAGTGTGAACGGGGCCTAAAGGATAAATGTGGAGAAAAGAATAGTACAGTGTAAGACCATGCTTTATTTTCAGGGAACACGTGTAAGAAGCATTTCTGATGTGGAAACCAGGATAAATAATGGGTATACTGAATAATTTATTACATTATGCTACTGTATGTGTCATTACGTTTTTTTCTTTGACCACTTGAGGAGCGCAGTGTTAAACCCCCCTAAAGACAAGGCCATTTTTCATAAATTGGGCCACTGCTCAGCACACAAGTAATTCCCCCCCCCCTTTTCTCCCCACCAACAGAGCTCTCTGTTGGTGGGGTCTGATTGCTCCCCCAATGTTTATTTTATTTTTTTTACACATTTTTTTTCTTAACCCTTTCGGGACCAGCACCCTCTGCCCCCTTAAGGACCAGAGGGTGCTGGTCCAGCAAACCGCCGCAAGTTACCGTCGCTCCCGCCGAGCACGTCGCTCTGTCCCCGCCGCAGGCTGCTCTCTCTGCCGTCGCTATGACGGCAGAGCGCTGTGCGCCGGTCAGGAGCCGCTTTCATTGGCTCCTGACCCTGTCAATCAATGTAAGCCAATGGGAACGGCTTACATGAATGACAGGGCCAGGAGCCAATGAAAACGGCTCCTGCCCGGCTCACAGTGCTCTGCCGTCATAGAGGCGGCAGGGCATCACATTGCGGCGGGGGCAGAGCGGACCGAGCGACAGGGACGGGCGGGGGCGCGCGGTCAATGGGACGTAGAGCTTACGTCCGGTCAGGACCGCAGCGCCCCCTGCCCGCCGTAGATTCATACTCGCTCGGTCCGCAGGTAGTTAATTTTTTCTTTTTTTTATAAAAATGCCTATTGTTTGTAATAATTTTCCCTCCCTTTCCCCAGTATAACGCTGCCTTAGATCACAGCGCTGTACAGGCATCGGCGTGCTCCCTCTTCTGCTAGCCCCATAGAAGGCCGTTTACGCCAATTGGCGTGGAGAGGTTGGCAAGAAATTAAAGAGGAAATTTAACCGAGGATAGAACTTCATCCCAATCAGTAGCGGATACCGCCTTTCCCACGGGAAATATTTTCCTTTTTTAAATAGATCATCAAGGGGGTCTGTATGGCAGATATTGTGGTGAAACCCCTCCCACAGTGTGATGTCATGACCATGGTCCTGACAATTTTTTGTCTGAAACTCACTGCATTGTGGGAACGAACCTCTTTTTCCACCTGCCAAGCAAGCAATATCTCCCTCTGTGCATAGAACTCCTAGTAAACAAACATTCCGCAGGGATCACCTGGAAGGACTAAAACTGTGGTCACCTGTGATAATCACCTGTGATAAATTTCAGAATGTAAATCCAGGTGAGGAAAGATTTTACAGTGGGCAAACACTGACTAAATGAATATTGTAAAAAAATAGGCAATTGTATTAACCACTTCAGGACCACAGTCTTTTCGCCCCTTAAGGACCAGAGCCTTTTTCTCCATTCAGACCACTGCAGCTTTCACGGTTTATTGCTCGCTCATACAACCTACCACCTAAATGAATTTTACCTCCTTTTCTTGTCACTAATAAAGCTTTCTTTTGCTGCTATTTGATTGCTCCTGCGATTTTTACTTTTTATTATATTCATCAAAAAAGACATGAATTTTGGCAAAAAAATGATTTTTTTCACTTTCTGTGCTGACATTTTTCAAATAAAGTAAAATTTCTGTATACATACAGCGCGAAAAATGTGGACAAACATGTTTTGGATAAAAAAAAACCCATTCAGTGTATATTTATTGGTTTGGGTAAAAGTTATAGCGTTTACAAACTATGGTGCAAAAAGTGAATTTTCCCATTTTCAAGCATCTATGACTTTTCTGACCCCCTGTCATGTTTCATGAGGGGCTAGAATTCCAGGATAGTATAAATACCCCCCAAATGACCCCATTTTGGAAAGAAGACATCCCAAAGTATTCACTGAGAGGCATAGTGAGTTCATAGAAGATATTATTTTTTGTCACAAGTAAGCGGAAAATGACATTTTGTGACAAAAAAATAAAAAAAAAAAAGTTTCCATTTCTTCTAACTTGCGACAAAAAAAAATGAAATCTGCCACGGACTCACCATGCCCCTCTCTGAATACCTTGAAGGGTCTACTTTTCAAAATGGGGTCATTTGTGGGGTGTGTTAACTGTCCTGACATTTTGGGGGTGCTAAATTGTAAGCACCCCTGTAAAGCCTAAAGGTGCTCATTGGACTTTGGACCCCTTAGCGCAGTTAGGCTGCAAAAAAGTGCCACACATGTGGTATTGCCGTACTCAGGAGAAGTAGTATAATGTGTTTTGGGGTGTATTTTTACACATACCCATGCTGGGTGGGAGAAATATCTCTGTAAATGACAATTTTTTATTTTTTTTTACACACAATTGTCCATTTACAGAGTTATTTCTCCCACCCAGCATGGGTATGTGTAAAAATACACCACAAAACACATTATACTACTTCTCCCGAGTACGGCGATACCACATGTGTGGCACTTTTTTGCACCCTAACTGCGCTAAAGGGCCCAAAGTCCAATGAGTACCTTTAGGATTTCACAGGTCATTTTGCGACATTTGGTTTCAAGACTACTCCTCACGGTTTAGGGCCCCTAAAATGCCAGGGCAGTATAGGAACCCCACAAATGACCCCATTTTAGAAAGAAGACACCCCAAGGTATTCTGTTAGGAGTATGGTGAGTTCATAGAAGATTTTATTTTTTGTCACAAGTTAGCGGAACATGACACTTTGTGGAAAAAAACAATTAAAATCAATTTCCGCTAACTTGTGACAAAAAAATAAAATCTTCTATGAATTCCCCATACTCCTAACTGAATACCTTGGGGTGTCTTCTTTCTAAAATGGGGTCATTTGTGGGGTTCCTATACTGCCCTGGCATTTTAGGGGCCCTAAACCGTGAGGAGTAGTCTGGAAATCAAATTCCGCAAAATGACCTGTGAAATCCTAAAGGTACTCATTGGACTTTGGGCCCTTTAGCGCAGTTAGGGTGCAAAAAAGTGCCACACATGTGGTATTGCTGTACTCGGGAGAAGTAGTATAATGTGTTTTGGGGTGTATTTTTACACATACCCATGCTGGGTGGGAGAAATAACTCTGTAAATGGACAATCGCGTGTAAAAAAATCAAAAGATTGTCATTTACAGAGGTATTTCTCCCACCCAGCATGGGTATGTGTAAAAATACACCCCAAAACACATTATACTACTTCTCCCGAGTACGGCAATACCACATGTGTGGCACTTTTTTGCACCCTAACTGCGGTAAAGGGCCCAAAGTCCAATGAGTACCTTTAGGATTTCACAGGTCATTTTGCGGAATTTGATTTTCAGACTACTCCTCACGGTTTAGGGCCCCTAAAATGCCAGGGCAGTATAGGAACCCCACAAATGACCCCATTTTAGAAAGAAGACACCCCAAGGTATTCCGTTAGGAGTATGGTGAGTTCATAGAAGATTTTATTTTTTGTCACAAGTTAGCGGAACATGACACTTTGTGGGAAAAAACAATTAAAATCAATTTCCGCTAACTTGTGACAAAAAAATAAAATCTTCTATGAACTTCCCATACTCCTAACTGAATACCTTGGGGTGTCTTCTTTCTAAAATGGGGTCATTTGTGGGGTTCCTATACTGCCCTGGCATTTTAGGGGCCCTAAACCGCGAGGAGTAGTCTGGAAATCAAATTCCGCAAAATGACCTGTGAAATCCTAAAGGTACTCATTGGACTTTGGGCCCTTTAGCGCAGTTAGGGTGCAAAAAAGTGCCACACATGTGGTATTGCCGTACTCGGGAGAAGTAGTATAATGTGTTTTGGGGTGTATTTTTACACATACCCATGCTGGGTGGGAGAAATAACTCTGTAAATGGACAATCGTGTGTAAAAAAATCAAAAGATTGTCATTTACAGAGGTATTTCTCCCACCCAGCATGGGTATGTGTAAAAATACACCACAAAACACATTATACTACTTCTCCCGAGTACGGCAATACCACATGTGTGGCACTTTTTTGCACCCTAACTGCGCTAAAGGGCCCAAAGTCCAATGAGTACCTTTAGGATTTCACAGGTCATTTTGCGACATTTGGTTTCAAGACTACTCCTCACGGTTTAGGGCCCCTAGAATGCCAGGGCAGTATAGGAACCCCACAAATGACCCCATTTTAGAAAGAAGACACCCCAAGGTATTCCGTTAGGAGTATGGTGAGTTCATAGAAGATTTTATTTTTTGTCACAAGTTAGCGGAACATGACACTTTGTGGAAAAAAACAATTAAAATCAATTTCTGCTAACTTGTGACAAAAAAATAAAATCTTCTATGAATTCCCCATACTCCTAACTGAATACCTTGGGGTGTCTTCTTTCTAAAATGGGGTCATTTGTGGGGTTCCTATACTGCCCTGGCATTTTAGGGGCCCTAAACCGTGAGGAGTAGTCTGGAAATCAAATTCCGCAAAATGACCTGTGAAATCCTAAAGGTACTCATTGGACTTTGGGCCCTTTAGCGCAATTAGGGTGCAAAAAAGTGCCACACATGTGGTATTGCCGTACTCGGGAGAAGTAGTATAATGTGTTTTGGGGTGTATTTTTACACATACCCATGCTGGGTGGGAGAAATAACTCTGTAAATGGACAATCGTGTGTAAAAAAATCAAAAGATTGTCATTTACAGAGGTATTTCTCCCACCCAGCATGGGTATGTGTAAAAATACACCACAAAACACATTATACTACTTCTCCCGAGTACGGCAATACCACATGTGTGGCACTTTTTTGCACCCTAACTGCGCTAAAGGGCCCAAAGTCCAATGAGTACCTTTAGGATTTCACAGGTCATTTTGCGACATTTGGTTTCAAGACTACTCCTCACGGTTTAGGGCCCCTAGAATGCCAGGGCAGTATAGGAACCCCACAAATGACCCCATTTTAGAAAGAAGACACCCCAAGGTATTCCGTTAGGAGTATGGTGAGTTCATAGAAGATTTTATTTTTTGTCACAAGTTAGCGGAACATGACACTTTGTGGAAAAAAACAATTAAAATCAATTTCTGCTAACTTGTGACAAAAAAATAAAATCTTCTATGAATTCCCCATACTCCTAACTGAATACCTTGGGGTGTCTTCTTTCTAAAATGGGGTCATTTGTGGGGTTCCTATACTGCCCTGGCATTTTAGGGGCCCTAAACCGTGAGGAGTAGTCTGGAAATCAAATTCCGCAAAATGACCTGTGAAATCCTAAAGGTACTCATTGGACTTTGGGCCCTTTAGCGCAGTTAGGGTGCAAAAAAGTGCCACACATGTGGTATCGCCGTACTCGGGAGAAGTAGTACAATGTGTTTTGGGGTGTATTTTTACACATACCCATGCTGGGTGGGAGAAATAACTCTGTAAATGGACAATTGTGTGTAAAAAAATCAAAAGATTGTCATTTACAGAGGTATTTCTCCCACCCAGCATAGGTATGTGTAAAAATACACCCCAAAACACATTATACTACTTCTCCCGAGTACGGCGATACCACATGTGTGGCACTTTTTTGCACCCTAACTGCGCTAAGGGGCCCAGAGTCCAATGAGTACCTTTAGGCTTTACAGGGGTGCTCAAAATTTAGCACCCCGCCCACTTGCCAGGACAGTTAAAAAACCCCACAAATGACCCCATTTTGGAAAGAATACACGCTAAGGTATTCCATGAGGGCCATGGTGAGTTCATAGAAAATTTTATTTTTTGTCACAAGTTAGCGGAAAATGACATTTTGTGAAAAAAAAAAAAAAAACACAAAACCACAATTTCTGCTAACTTGTGACAAAAAATAAAACATTCTATGAACTCACCATGCACCTCACGGAATACTTTGGGGTGTCCTCTTTCCAAAATGGCATCATTCGTGGGGTCTGTCCTGGCATTTTAGGGTCTCTGCAATCATTACATGTATGGCCAGTATTAGGAGTTTCTGCTATACTCCTTATATTGGGCATAAGGGTAATGCACTGTGGGCTGAAAGGAAAAATGAACGTCAAACAATCAATCAATGTGGATGCCAAAAAATTTTGAAAAAAAAAAAAGAGGAGGAAGGCGTCTGCCAGGACATAGGAGCTGCCGCCCCAAAAATCCAAACCCACCAGCTCGTATGCCCTGGCAAACCTGATTTATCCATTCACACTGATCGATGTGGATGAACAAATCATTGCCAGAGTTCTTTTTTGATACAAAGTGTTTGCCAAAGCATATGAATCCCCAACACCACTCCTCGGCCCATATGCCTCGGCAAACGTATCTTTTTGACTGCGGAGGAGAAATCTCGTCCTGCAGCGCTACATGCACCGACTTGTGTGTAAGCTGACAGGCGCGCAATGTTCTGTCAGGATGCACCATCAGTGCTGCAGCTGATTGGTCGGTCTGGATAGAAAAAAAGACAAAACAATACAAAAAGGAGGGGAAGGCGTCTGCCAGGACATAGGAGCTGCCGCCCCAAAAATCCAAACCCACCAGCTCGTATGCCCTGGCAAACCTGATTTATCCATTCACACCGATCGATGTGGATGAACAAATCATTGCCAGAGTTCTTTTTTGATACAAAGTGTTTGCCAAAGCATATGAATCCCCAACACCACGCCTCGGCCCATATGCCTCGGCAAACGTATCTTTTTGACTGCGGAGGAGAAATCTCGTCCTGCAGCGCTGCATGCACCGACTTGTGTGTAAGCTGACAGACGCGCAACGTTCTGTCAGGATGCACCATCAGTACTGCAGCTGGTTAGTCGTTCGCTCGGTCCACCTGGAAGGTTATTGGATGGAAAAAGAGAAAAAACCCCCCAAAAAACAAGCAAGCAGCAAAGCAATTACTTCATTAACATTAATAACCTTTGAACTTTTTTAATAAAAAACTTAACATTGCAAACCAAACATTAACTTCTTTGCTTACCTGTTTTTTGTTTTTTTTTAACTTACCTCCCGAGGACAAACCTCTCCTCCCCCATGGAACAATGTGCGAAGTGCAAATCGCACAGAGTTGTGGCGAAATACATTACGCAATTTGTCCCAAGTGAAAGGAGAGGTTTCTGGCAGCCCTGTGTATTAGGGTCTCTGGAAACCCGATGTTTGGTTTCACACTGCATATTGACATATCCGGTGGGTCGAGCCCGCCGCACCGTATCGTCCAAAACAGACCTTCAGGCAATACCACAAGAGTAGCATTCGGCCTAGTAATGAACTGCGTCGCCATAGACTAACATGACTTCCGCGCCGATCGATATTGCCACAGAAGCCACGCAGTAACGTAGGCATGCACTAGCGTTAAGTCAAGCACTTCCGGCGTAGGGGGGGACCGCAAAGTGTGACTTTTGCTAGGCATTTTGCCCTAACGCATCGCAGCAGTGTGAAATAGCACTGAGAGACCCTTGTGTGCCTACCGCTGTGTGTGGAGTTCCCTATTCTCTAATAGTGTACCTGCTCGTGGTACCTCTCAAAACACTCCCCTAGGCATAGGCCAGGCTGGTCAGGACAGGTGGGACAATAAACAGTGGTGTCACGCCTTATTCCAGCCCTGCTGCAGACACTACAGCGTTTTCTTCGGATTCGTTGACCTGGGGTAGTCGGAATTGGATAGGCGTAATGCCTTCCATGTAGCCGGCTAGTTGCATCTTGGGGTTGGGCCACGGCACCTCCTGGATACAGGAGTTCCATCACGATCTGTTTATTAAATTGAATAAACGAGCCAGTTCTCCCAGCCTTACTGTAGAGAACAAAGCTGTTGTAAATTGCCAATTGAATGAGGTAAAAAGACACTTTTTTATACCAGCGTCTTGTTTTTCGGGCAACTAAATAGGGCGCTAACCTCTGGTCATTGAAGTCCACCCCTCCCATGTTAGTATTATACTCGTGGACGACAAGGGGTTTTTCAATGACCTTAGTTCGCCGTTGAATTTCAACTGTCGTGTCTGCGTGAATGGTGGACAGGAAGTAAACCTCCCTCTTGTCCTTCCATTTCACCGCGAGCAGGTCGTCAGCACACAAGGCGGCCCTCTGCCCCCGTTGAAGTTTGGTGGTAATGAGCCGTTGGGGGAAGCCCCGGCGACTAGGCCGCACGGTGCCACAGCATCGGATTTTTTCTATTTTTAAGTGCTGAAAGAGGGCCACACTTGTGTAATAATTGTCCACAAAAAGATGGTACCCCTTCTGGAACAAGGGTGACACCAAGTCCCACACAACCTTTCCACTGCTCCCCAGGTAGTCAGGGCATCCGACCGGCTCCAATTTTGAGTCTTTTCCCTCATAGACCCTAAAATAAGATGTATAGCCTGTGGCCCTTTCACAGAGCTTATACAGTTTCACCCCATACCGGGCGCGCTTGTTTGGGATGTACTGTTTGATGCGAAGGCGCCCGGTAAAGCTTATGAGGGACTCGTCTACGCAGATGTCCTGGTCAGGGGTATAAGCATCTGCAAATCTGGATGACAGGTGGTCTATGAGGGGTCGAATTTTGTGGAGCCGGTCAAAAGCAGGGTGGTCACTTCGATGACAGGTTTCGTTGTCATTGAAGTGCAGGAAGCTCAGGATGTTCTCAAATCGTGTCCTGGACATGGCAGCAGAGTACAGGGGAACATGATGTGCTGGGTCCGTAGACCAATAAGACCGCAACACATTCTGCTTTACTAGTCCCGTGTGAAGGAGAAGGCCCAAAAAAATTTTCATTTCGGAAACTTGGACTGGTTTCCACCGAAAAGGCTGGGCAAGGTACTTTTCTGGATTGGCGGTTATATATTGTGTGGCCTTACGGTTGGTCTCTGCCACAATTAAGTCCAAGAGATCCTGGGTGAAGAACAGATAGAAAAAGTCTAGGGCCGATCCTAGATTATCTGTCTCCACCTGGACTCCAGACTGGGCGGTGAAAGGGGGAAGTACGGGTGCGGCGGAATCAGGGGATTGCCAATTTGGGTTTGCCAGCACCTCTGGTAAATTAGGGGTAGTACGGGCCCGTCTTCTTGGTGGCTGCGACTGGGATCTTACTGCACGTGCCACCGAACCAGTTTCAACTTCCATGCTGGTGCTCGCCACTTCACCAGGGTCTACGGAAGTACTGGTGCTAGGTCCAGGAGATGTTGTGCTGCTGGTGCCTGCCCCACTATGAAATCTCAGACCAGCACGAACACCACTCTGCTGCCCTTGAGGCTGATCCTGCGCCACCTGCGGTCCAACAACATGGGGTGTGGTACGCCTGGCTTTAGCCGGGACCTCAACCTCGTCATCACTATCGGTCAGTGAGCCACTGCTCAATTCAGGTTCAAACTCTGACCCGGAAGATTCGTCGAATGAGGCGTCCCAATCGTCCTCATCCGACTGGGCCATGTACCTGAGAACCTCATCATCGGAATACCCCTTTCTTGCCATGGTGGGCTGCTAAATTTAGGGGGTATTCCTCTGAGACTACGCAGAAAAAAGAGCACCTACCTAGCAAAAGGGAGTATTTGAGAGGTAGAAAGCTGTGCTCACTGAGTTTTGATAAAAAAAATAAATCAAAACTGAGGTTTACAGTGCCACAGCTATTGTACAGTGTTTTTTGCAGTGATCAGAAAAAAAATTCTGTCACTGCGGTGGGGCGGGCTGAACGCAAGTGCAGGCGAACGATCAGGCCTGATCGGGCAAACACTGCGTTTTTTTTTTGTGGATCCTAGTGACCCTAATAGATCTGACTGCGATCAGTAATGATCACTTACAGATACTATATAGTACCAATGTTGATTAGCGACAGTGATGACGCTAATTAGTGACTGTGGTGCAGTGGGCTGAGCACTAACTGACACTTACAAAGGGGCCTAGCTAACTGGCCTAACTGCTAACACTAGTGATACTAAAAAAGTGACAGTTTTCACTGTTTTTAGATCACTTGGATAGTGACAGGGGGGTGGTGGCGAGTGGGGAATCGGAGGCAATCAGAAACAATCACAGGACAATCAAAGGCAATCACAGGGCAATCGCAGGCCAATCACAGGGCACTCAATTCCCGGGACAATCAAAGTCAATCACAGGGCAATCAAACCAATCACGACACAATCAAAGCCGATCACAGGCCAATCAAAGCAAATCACAGGCCAATCACAGGCCAATCACAGGGCAATCAAACCAATCACGACACAATCAAAGCCGATCACAGGCCAATCACAGGGCAATCACAGGGCAATCAAAGCCGATCACGGGACAATCAAAGCCGATCACGGGACAATCAAAGCCGATCACGGGACAATCAAAGACGATCACAGGCCAATCAAAGGGCAATCACGGGACAATCAAAAAAATCACGGGACAATCAAATACAATTACAGCACAATGAAATTGAATGTCAGCACAATGAAATTGAATGTCAGCACAATCAAATACAATTGCAGCACAATCAAATACAATGCACTGGGAAGGTGATTGGGGGGGGGGGGGGGGGGCTGAGGGCGATCTAAGGGTGTGGGGGGTTGATTAGGTGCCCGCACGGGGCAGACTGGGTCCTGATCTGGTGGGTGGCAGACACAGGGGGTGACGATAGGAGATCAGTGAGGGATTACAGGGGAGAATAGATGTAAACAATGCACTGGGGAGGTTATCAGGAGGGGGGGGTCTGAGGGCAATCTGAGGGTCTGGGTGGGTGATCAGGTGCCCCCAAGGGACAGTTTAGGGTCTGCGCTGATGGGTGGTGGTGACAAGGGGTGATAGACAGGTGATAGATGGGTGATAGACAGGTGATCAGTGGGTAAGACAGCTATATAGCTGTATACAGCATACAGGGGGGTGGTCTGGGAGGGGGGTCTGGGGGGGATCTGAGGGTAGGGGGGGTGATCAGGGGACCCTAGGAGGCAGTTAGGGACCTAACCTAGGGGATAGCGTCCCTAGATAGTGACAGGGAGTGATTGATGGGTTTTTAGGTGGGTGGTGGGGTGCAGATGCTGGTGTGCTGGGGTGGTCAGGGGGGGTTCTGAGGGCTGGGGTGGGCGATCGGGGGGTCTGTGTGGGGCAAAGTGTGTTTTGCTTTCACCTAGCTAATGGCTGCCGTCCTCTCTGATGGTCGCACGACGAGTGACCATCAGCGGAGGAGGCAGCCAGTATAATACACTTTGTTACAATAACAAAGTGTATTATACTCCTCTGATTGGCCGGATCGCCGCATTTGAAACCCGCCGGCGCTGCTAATTGGCCGGCGGGTTTCCGTGCAGAGTGGGCGGAGCCTATTGCCGGCGGCGATCGCGTCATTGATGACGCGATCGCCGCACAGCCACCGCTGATGCCGCCCCCGCCGATGGGCGTATTGCGGTCGTTTGGGCCCGGACTTTGCCGCCGCCCATCGGCTGGGGGCGGTCGTTAAGTGGTTAATTGTGTTATTTTCACTATAGTTCCTCTTTAGGTTTGTGGGAAATCTTAAAGAGGAACACCAGTGAAAATAATGTAATAAAAAAAAGTGCTTAATTTTTACAATAATGATGTATAAATGATTTAGTCAGTGTTTGCTCATTGTAAAATCTTTCCTCTCCCTGATTTACATTCTGACATGTATCACATGGTAACATTTTTACTGCTGGCAGGTAATGTCACTAGAAGGAGTTGCTGCTTGCTTTTTTGGCAGTTGGAAATAGCTGTTGTTTCCCACAATGCAACAAGGCTCCCACAGTGTGATGTCAGTACCTCAGTGCTGTGAGGAGCTGACATCACACTGTGGGAGGGGTTTCACCACAAAATTAGGCATACAGAAGCCCCCTGAAGATTCGTTTGTGAAAAGGAATAGATTTCTCATGGGAAAGGGGGTATCAGCTCCTGAATGGGATGAAGTTTAATTCTTGGTTACAGTTTCTCTTTAAAGTGAACCTCCAGACTAAAAATCTACTCAGCAGCACTGAAAAGGCTTGGTGTTTCTTTAACAGCTTCACAGCTTCAGAACTTTCTTATCCAAGTCACATTTTTGGCTGCACAGAAGCTAAGCTCCGCCCCATCAAAGAAAACTGCCTGGGCATTTTTCCCCTGATATTGTGCAAAGCATGATGGGATTTCTGATGTTGTTCTCGTTGCCTAGCAACTGGGAGGGGTGATCAGGACACAGAACAGTTGGAACTGTGTCTCATGCTCCCTGTCACCTCCTTTCAACCAAAAAGATGGCTGCCCCCATGAAATCACAAACATTTGCCTGTTCTTTTGAAACAGGGTGGATAAGAGATTATATTACCTATCTATTTTAATTAACATAACTAATGTAACTTAATGACAGTATGTTTGATTAGGCTGAAGTTCCTCTTTATATATATGTGTAATGAATAGTGACATGGCAGCGGCGGTGAATGGCGTTACCACCGCAGCTGCTTCTGATTCTCTGCCTGCCAGTCTTCCCGCACCTCGGGCGTCTAGCACGCCGAGGACCGGTGTCTCTGCTGCTCACAGGGTTGCATTAGCGCGTGCGCGCGCTCACCGTCAAGATCTTCATGCCAGGAGGAGGCGCGTCAGCTGACCGGCTGACGTCAGAGGGCACGCTCGCCGCTTCTGATTGGTTGAAGTGCGGTGGGCGTGCCTCAGGGGTCTCCTCCGCTTCTTAAGCACGGCGGATTCAGTGGCAACTTGTCTGCTGTTGCGATCACTTCGTGTTAGCGCTCAGACCTTAGCTAGATCCGGTGTGCTTTGATCCGGGAGGAAACCGGGGATTTCACACAGTGTTAGGATTTGTGCATTTACTGTTTATTATCTGTGTATGACTCTGCTTCGTTCTGACTATTCTTACTCTCAGTGACTCTGTACCTTTGCCCATCTGATCTTGTTGCCAACCCTGCCTGAATATCGTTACACCCCTCTGCATAGTGACTCTGTACTTTAGCCCATCTGATCTTGTTGCCGACTCTGCCTGTTAACCGTTTCCTCTCTGCCTTCCGATTCTGTACTGTATCTGTCTGTCTGTTGCCGAACCCGATCTGTCTGACTCCTCTACTCTCACCAGAGGGCCCTTGACTCTGGTGAGGGGCACTGTACTGTTAGTACCCACCAGCTCCCCTGGTAAAGTATTGCCAAATCTGTCAGTACTTAATGTTTTGCACCAATCACTACACTCAGTACAATAAAGTGTGACTAAGGTCACGGTATTCCTTGTGTTGCTATATTTGCATTATTGGTGATTCTGCAGATCACCATATAATCAGATATTGAATCTGCATTGTTTGGTGATACTGCAGATCACCAAATAATCAGAACTTTGTACTTGCTGACACCAATCGTTACAATATGTCATCATTACACTGCTAAGTTTACAATAACTATCAAAGTGGAAAAATATGATCGGGTTTCCTAAAATAAAATTGACATAAACAAGACAACTAGTGTATAAAGGAACATTTATTTATATTACTACAATAGTTCCATCTCTTGATAACAACATGATTCATTTCAATGCAACATCATTTTAAAAGGACCCGCTGGCCACTCACAGTGGTAGCAGCCATTTTGTGTCTGGACTTCATTCAAAGATATAATATGTATTTGTGTTTGTGAGCTAGTTATGTATTTATGTTTCGTAACATCCATTTTATGCTGATGGTAAAGCTTACTGGGGTTTCATCAATTCATGTCATGTCGTTTGCACATAAACCATTTGTATTATGCCTTCTAATGTACCTGAAATGAAGGGAGCATTTCTAGTGAATTGACGAGGACATACTTTTAGGTTGATTCACAAAAAGTAATTTCCCATCAGAGCAAGTTAATTTTAACAAGCTCACGCTACGCACGGTCTCGGCAGCCTAGCGTGCACTCTTTAGTTATGGCCGATCCTTCTAAATTCCACATGATTGTGACATAGCGCGATCACGATACTTCACTAGTGCGACCACTACTATGTTAATGAATGTAGTAGCGGTCACGCTAGTGATGTCACTATCGCGCGGCATTTATAGAAGGATCAGACGTAACTAAACAGCGCACGCTGTACTGCCAGGATCACGCGTAATGTTCGCTCGTTACTGACGGACATGTTACTTTTAGTGAATCAACCTGTTTGTGTGCTTTAGCGATCACCAAAGCTGCATGTCTATGTAGCACAGCTTGGTAAAAGGAGTACTCCACGATGTGTTAATAATAATAATCTGAACATTTGTATAGCGCTTTTCTCCTGTCGGACTCAAAGCGCTCGAGCTGCAGCCACTGGGAGGCGCTCAGGAGGTCACCCTGCAGTGTTAGGGAGTCTTGCTTTGAACTCCTTACTGAATAGGTACTGACCCTAGCCTGAATTCGAACCCTGGTCTCCCATGTCAAAGGCAGAGCCCTTTACCAGTACTATATTCAGCAACTGTTAATAGAGAGATCCAACAGAACACAATAAATAAAGTACCTCCTAGTTAGGATATATTTATTTACAGTTTTTTCCCCCTGCTTATAAATTTTTTTTGAAAAACTGCTAAAGAGAACAATTCTGCTATAGAAAGCACTGTGGATTATGGAGTGAATATAAACTGACTTTTAGAATCTGATTTTTAACCTGACGTGTTAATCAAAGAGTCTAGTTCTCTAGTTGTCCCATGACTTATATAAACAGAGTTAGTCAGTTCGCGGGTCAGAGAGAGTGCTTAAAGGGACCCTGAGGTGGGGCCACAGGAATAAAATATACATACCTGGGGCTTCCTCTAGCCCTCTCCGGCCTGATCATTTCCATGCCATCCTCTTCTAATTGCCTATTCACCTGCAATTGGCCCCGGAAAGTCCTCTGGTCCGGGGCCAACTGTGAATGTGTAGCTCGGCCATGTGCATACTCCCACCGCGTTCACGTCACCAGGGGCGCTCTGCATCTGTCCCTTACTACTGCGCAGACGCAGAACCCTCCTGTCAGACAGAAGGACATGTCTGGCCGGCCTGCACATGCGCCGACTGACCCTGGCTGACAGATTTTCAGGGGCAGTAGCGGAAAAACAAGCAGTCAGAAGAGGACAGCATGGTTGTGATCAGGCCGGAGGGGGCTGGAGGAAACCTCAGGTATGTATACTTTATTCCTGTGGTCCCATCTCAGGTACACTTTCAAGGATACCTTAATCCTAAAAATATGGCAAAAATGATGCCCTGTGTGTGTAGAGAGTAGTGTAGAGGCTTACCCCACCTCCCTTGCCCAAGCGTCAGCCTCTGTTTCCCTGCAAAGTGACCCATTAGGAAGTCCTAGTTGGTGGGGTCGGCGCATGCGCAGTATGTCCGTGGGAAGACGTACCCGGCGCACATGTCCTCTGACCTGGTCATACGCTATGCATGTGCAGTATGTCTTCTTGGGCACGTTACGATTGTGCTCCCCACCGACCTCAAGTCCAGTGCGTGCATGCGCCGGTTACATCTTCCATACTGCGCATGCGTTGACCCCGCCAACCAGGACTTCAAAACAGGCTGCTTTGCAGAAAAACTGAGACTGATGCTGGGGCAAGGGAGGAGCAGTAAGCCCCTGCACTCCTCCTTATACACACACAGGGCACCATTTTTACAATATTTTAGGACCAAGGTATCTTTTAAAACTTTGAAATGTGCTTTTAAAAGAGCAATGGAAAGCACCATATTTTTCGGACTATACGATGCACTTTTTCTCCCCCAAAAGTGTGTGTGTGTGGGAGGGAAGGGGGTGGTGGTACTCAATTCATATTTTAGTCCGAATAATACATATTCAGACCAGCACCAGGTGTCCTCAACAAACATCTACATATAGCAGCGTCTACTGCCACCGGTCCTGGTCACTGTGCCAGGGGAGCCCCGAGGCTTCAACTGTATGGTGTGATAGGTGCACGCCGCTCTGATCAGCTGGGAGTACAGTAGCATCTGGCCACTGCTATTGAGGGATTGCAGTGATTGGCCCAAATGACGGGCGCCCACCTGCGAGACCATCGGCTCCAGTTAAGAAAAGAAGCAGTGGGTGGCCATGATTGGCAGGTCTGGGGCAGTGCCCCCTCACCTGACTGGTAGATAGCTTTCCAAAGCCAGTAGAAGGCTATCTGTGGCTACGGTACTTCCTGGTGATCGAAGTGGTATGCACCGTACTGGCAGCATGGGATACAGAGGGCAGGGGGGCAGATTACACTGGGGGAAAAGGGGACAAACTAGGACACAAGGAGACATGAGAGGTAAAAGGAAGGCTCAAAATGCACATAATAGGTTATTACAGTGTATTTGTACTATGTGTAATATTGGGAATAATTTATCAATATAGGTAAAAAAAAAACATACAAAGTGAACCTAACAGCTAAAACCTGATCGTTTTTTTCTGGATAGGCTGCTTCCATTTTTATTTGCACCTGTCTTGATAAATTAGTCCCATTATCAAGTTTCCATTAACCATATAGGGCTTGATCCACTATGCGGTGCTAACCTACTTAGCACGTCTAAAGTCTTTAGGCGCGCTAACCAGGGTGCTAAGTAGGTTAGCACAGGTTTTCTCAATCAGATCGCGCGCTAAGTACCATGCGCAAAGTCCTATGTGCGCGCTAAGTCCCATAGGCTTTAATGGGCACTTCGCACGGAGTGCCCTGCGCTCTGTGCAGTGCGCGCGTAAAGTTTTGCACGTGAAAAGCTCGTTTAGACGTGCTAAGGGGGTTTTCACAGGCGTGCTAACAGTTAGCACCGCTTTTTGAATCAAGCCCATAGACTTCAGTTATAATTTGCATACATGAAGCAATCAATAATCTATCGTGTTGGCTTATTAACAAAATTGTATGTGCAACTTCTGGGCACTACTCTGTGTGATATTGCTCAAAATGTAAACCGTTATGTACAAAGGCACAACCACATATCCTATATTCTGCTAACCAATACATGATTTCATTTAATAACTAGCTGTGTGTGTGCAAACTTTTGGATCTCAAGGAACCCCTGGCATGGTCTATAAAAGCTGATGTGGCTGTTTATGCCATTACCCCCTATTACAGTGCCCTTTATTACAAATTTTAATGCTTTTTATGAATGTGCTCATTATTATTCTGACCCCCAATTTAGTGCTTCTTTTTACAGTATCCACTATTATAGTGTGCCCGCTATCATACTTCCCCAACCCCCAGAATGGGGAAAATGCAAATGAACCCCTGCAGGGTACTCAGGAACTGGTGTAGACAGTAATTTGGCATCATTTATATGATCTGGAGGAGTGGCGTCTAGGCAATAAGGTGGAATGGTAAGAGGAAGTATTCCCACCACCTCACAACCCCAAGGGCCTCCTGTAGCCATACAGACTGTTCCCCTTAGAGTTACACCTCTGATATTTTGATGGTAGTCATCTTTTTTTGTCTCAGGATGAGAGGTGTGTGTTAATAACCAATAGCCTTAGTAACTGTGTATATCTCAAAATGGCTGCCTTCAAAGCGGTAGGCAACAGGCCTTCTTCGATCTTAACTCATTCAAAAATTAAAAGCAGTAAAAAATATTGACATCTATGTTGTGTGACCATAGCTTTGAAACTTAAGTGAATTGCCTTTTTCATCAAGTTCACTGAGCCTTAGAGGTACATGACAGCTCCACTATGAAGAATAGTCCCTTCTGGCTAGTTTGGCAGTGATGGGTTGGGTCTACAAGCAGAAGGGATGTAAAGAAAGTATCTCAAGTTATAAAAAAATATAATGTTGACTCCACAGTCAGCAGCATGTCGACCATAGTAACGATGCTTAAATGAAGCCCTTAATCAGAACTTGCATTTGCTCCAGAGATTTCATGCTAAATTTCCTATAAGGAGAAAAAGTTCCTCTACTTCCATGTGGATGGCAGCTATGCAGAGAACTATAGATTTGAAGTGCATTAAGTAACTCGCTTAACATTATGGGCAGCTTTCGGACACCTTGTACCATGTAGAGTAGGTATACCAAGCTGTAGTCATTAGGATGTTCAGTCTTATTTTACATGACACTTTTGGCCACTGCCAAATTCTCAACATAAGCATGTCCGTTGCATCAACCACAGATTCTTCCAATGGGATCTGGAACTTTAAGAATGCTTTGTCCCTTTGTGTTCACTGTAACAATCATCAGTGTTACTCAGACGTTTCAGCAGAACAAGCTTTTCTTTGTATAGAGTTCTATGGCTTACTGGATGGATAGTTGCAGTGAGGTTCCTAGTTAAACTGAGAAATATGTAACAATAGCAGATATTCGATCATTCTGTACTCTAAGCTATTCAGAAAGCAAATTTGGGAGACTTAAAAAAATATATAGATTTTGCTAGGAAGTGAGGTTGATGCTGGTCTCTTGGCTTCAGCTAAATCTTTTCAGTACTTCTTAGAAAGTTCACAGTGTTTACTGGGGACAAAGTTTTTTTTTTTTAATTTTGCCTGCAGTCTAACTTGAGACAAGTGAAAGTGGCCAGGAGGTGCTTCTTTGGAAATGCTGAAATATCTGGCTTGAGGTGGATAAAGCTCCCACAGTCCCAAGGTTTGAACCTGAGTCTTCTCCTAGCTGAACACTAGGATGGTTAAGCACGTCAGCAGGTGCTCTCCATGACCCAAGACCCGTACGTTGGGTTCCAGAGGTTTTTGGATTTGTTCTTTAGTTTGTGGGACATTTGGGGTTTTGTCTCTGTGCTGGAGATGGGGTTAGATGGAGCCCATGAAACCTCTGGAGTTTCACCAGCACATTGCAGACTCGGGGCTCTGAGGCTCCAGCCCACCAGGTTTTCCACCCGTAATTCCTCAGGAATATCTGCTAGCTTATGTTCCATGGTTTGCGTGTCCAGCATAGCCGGGAGAGAAGGGTTGCCAATCAGAGGAGTCATGCCGTTGCAACTGGTTGGGCGCATTATCGTACTACCTTCGTCTTCTGGAGCTGGGCCACTTTCTACAGGAAGTTCAGTATTGATGACATCAGGATCCTGAAAGATATGACAGATGGTGAGGATTTGTTATATACTGTATGTATACAGCAGCATCAATACTAATACACAAAACTGCTCGGCAACCCAACAGTATGTCCATGCTTTATGGCACGGGTGTCAAACTCCAGTCCTCGAGGGTCTAGGATGGACTGAGAAATGTGTCCTAGATGATAAACCACACCTTCCCTGATTCAGTCCTATCAATTCATTTGAGCTGTGCCAAAACAGTGTGAGGATTTCGGCCCTTGAGGACTAGAGTTCAACATTCCTGCTCTAAGGCATACATGTTAAACTCTGGCCCACGGGCCAAATCTGGCCCTTGGAACCATCAGATTTGGCCCTCAGGTTCTTTTTCTACTTTACATTATGTTTGGCCCACTGTAGACCACCAGAGAAGCTATATTGAAGGGTAAGTCCTAGATCATCAGGTAAGCCATATGGGGAGCGGGACAGCACTAGATACCAGGGAACTGTATTGGAGAGGGAGTGGGCCACTAGACACCAGGGCGCTGTATAGGGAAAGGAGGGGACACTAGGAAACTGTATATGGGAGGGAGAGAGAACAACTAAACTTCAGGGAATTGTATAGGAGAGGGAGGGATAGCCACTTAACACCTGGGAATTGTATAGAAGAGGGAGGAGGGCCACTAGACATCATACAGACCGTATAGGGGAAGGAGGGGGCTATTAGACACCAGCAGAGCCAGGACAAGGTCCTCCAGCTCCCAAGGCTGAGACACCGAAGTGCGCCCCTCCACCCCCCCTTCCCCCCAGCCATCACACACTGATTGCTATTAGACTAAGAGGTGCCCCAAGGCCCCCAACACCTTAATCTCTAGTTATCTGGCTTGCAGTCACTGCCATGTATCCTCTTTTCTTATTTCTCTCTGCTTCAAACACAAAAGGGGAATGATAGCTGAGTAAGCTGTGCCTCCTACACTGCGCCCTGAGGCTGGAGCCTCTCTCGCCTCTGCCTCGGCCCGGCCCTGGACACCAGGGAATGTTATAAGAAAGAGAGGCGGCCACTAGACATTGAGGTTGGCCTGCGACTTGTTCCCAGAGCTCAATTTCAGCCCACTATGTATTTGAGTTTGACACCCCTGCTCTAAGGGTATGGTCTAATAGAGTGATGTCCAGTAAAGTGAGGGTGATTTTATTTGAAATATTCAGTGATTCTGAGACAGGTTTCAATTTTTATAAAATGCCTGTGTATAATGAACAATTAGATTGTCAGTATTGGTTCTGATAAAAGTGAAAGTACACAATTAGACTACATGGACTCAGTTTAAAAAAAATACACTGCAAAACTGGTTTAGAAAGTCTAAAGGCATGAGCATACTAACGTGCTTCTGTCCGCTTTTCAGCAACACATGAATGTTACAGATGCTGTGTGTCCAGGACCTTAAACTACATTCGCAGTGGGATGCTGCGGAGTGACGTAATGTCTGCATTGAAACACAGAACTTGGAACTACATTGCACCACCTATGCGATGTTTACAAGGTGGTCCAACGGCGCACGGCAGCACGCGTTACTACAAAACAAGATCATTAACAGAGACAGTGAAGCATATTTTTCAATGACTGTATGCTTCACTGTATGTGACGCAACACTCTGATAATGTGCGATGACTTATGTTACGTTCCTGCTTTTACAGGGAATGCAATGCCCACTGTGAACGTAACCTACAGGTGACTGTATACAGTTCAAGGGCAATGATCAATTTTCAAAAGACTTGATTGTTTTGACCAAACCTTACTGAAACCCTGTTACTGCACTGAAGATCAGTTTATAACGATCTTTCAATTAAAAAAAAATGCTATCAGGCAGGTTGGAAATTTTGATTAAATTTGCTGCAAATTAGAAACTTGAGTACTGCATTGAGCTACTGCCTAAAGGATGTAAAGTATCCGATTAGCATACAAGTTATGTTCAGAAATGCACTTCTGAAAGTTTGTTAAAACGAGTGTTTTTAACTGGCCTTTAAAACGTTTGTTTTCAAAGTAGTGCAATTTAAAGGGAACCTGAAGTGAAAGGGGTATAGAGGCTGACATATTTATTTCCTTTCAAACAAGGCACATTACCAGGCAGACCTGCTGATAGTCTGTCTCTAAGCGCCCCAACAAACCAAAAAGTGTTTTGCAGTTCTTTTTTTTTCTTTTTAAAACTCCTCCAATTAAAATTGTGGCAAAATTGTCAGGATAACGATTTTTCAAAAAATCATGATCGCTGCAATTTTCCCACGATTTTAATGTAAAGGTAGCCATACACTGGTCGATTTGCCATCAGATTCGACCAACAGATAGATCCCTCTCTGATCGAATCTGATCAGAGAGGGATCGTATGGCTACCTTTACTGCAAACAGATTGTGAACCGATATTAGCCTGAAACCGTTCACAATCGGTGGAGGTGGTCCCGCCGCCGCCGCATACATTACCTGCTCCGCCGGCGCGACTGCCCCCGGTCACCGCTGCTCCGTCTCCGCTCTGGTCTGGTCTCCGGCATGCTTCACTTCTTCCTGCCCGGCAGGAAGTTTAAACAGTAGAGCGCCCTCTACTGTTTAAACTTCCTGCCGGGCAGGAGGAAGTTAAGCATGCCGGACCCGGAGACCAGAGCGGAGACGGAGTAGCGGTGACCAGGGGCAGTCGCGCCGGCGGAGCAGGTAATGTATTGCAGCTCTATTGCATCGGTCGTCAGGCACTCGAACGCCGCTAGCGAAGCGCTCCCTACCCGCGGGCGATCGACGGTAATTTTCCGCACGGAGCGATCGACGGGATCGGACGAAATAGATCGAAATTCAGCGTGTAGCGGGAACGATGTGACAGCAGATTCGATCCCAGTGATCGAATCTGCTGTCGATCAGCGGGGAATCGGCCTAGTGTATGGCCAGCTTTAGTCAATGGAGGCATTTTTTAAAAAACGAAAAAAAAACTACCCGCAAAACGCTATTTGGTGTGTCAAGTCCCTAATACTTAAAGCCATAGACCCTGTACAAGCATGCAGATCACGTTTATGAAAAAAATCTGACAAGTTAAGCTGCATGCTTGTTTCAGGTCTGTTTGCACTGCTTCACTCATTGCGGCCAATACTGTCACAGATCCTACCTGTGTGCAGTAGATGATCCGCTCCAATATGGTAGAGAAGTTTGGTCGGTGATCGGGTGTGTGCTGCCAGCACTGCGTCATTATTCTATACCTAAAACACAGAGTGCAGAAAGGAGTTAGCCAACACTACTTGCTATTTTTTTATTATTATTATTTTTTCGCACCTCAGAGATACAAGGTTCAGAACTGGCAGACAAACATTGGTACAGCATATCATCAACTCCCTGACTTCCCCTATAACAGATGTGATCATGCAATCAGATTTTTAAAATCTGAATGTTTGAATTTACAATCGTATCTGAAGAAAAAAAGTACCCTAATCATCCAGTTTATGGAAACAATCGATAATAACCCTCCGATTACTTACAATCCCAGCAAATCTGATCGAATGATCACATCTAAGGAAAATATTATACCATTAAAGAAAACCTGTAACGAGAAAAAGTTCCCCTGGGGGGTACTTACCTCGGGTGTGGGAAGCCTCCGGATCCTATTGAGGCTTCCCCGTCCTCCTGTGTCCCACTGCGGTGGCAAAAAAGCTCCCGGAATGGCGGGATGTAAATATATACCTTCCCGGCTCCAGCGCAGGCGCAGTATCGGCTCTCCGCTCAGAGATAGGCGGAAATAGCCGAAATCTCCTGCGCCTGCGTAGTACAGCGGACCCAACGGAGATTGGCTTTTTCCGCCTATCCCCCAATAGAGCCAGCCAGGGAAGGTAAATAAATGTAGCTTGTCAGGCTTGTGGAGCCAGGATTGCGGGAGACTTCTGGGGAGCCAGCGCTGGATTGCCTGCAGCTACAGGGGAGGGGAAGCCTCATTGGGACCCTGAGGCTTCCCCCTCCTGAGGTGAGTACCGCCCAGGGGAACTTTTTTTTTTGTTACAGAGTCTCTTTAATGGGCACCTTAGAGGACACAAACAGGAAGTGGAAATATCTGAGGAATGGGATCTGACAAAGACAAACTAAAGGTAAGTAGAACAAAACAAAAGTTTGCCTTTTTGGTCCTTTGAGGGGCTTACACACCCCTAGCAGTTCTGGATCACCATGAGCTTTCTGAGTAGTCTGTAACTAAAGATAAGTAGCTAATCATGCTACAGAGGAGAACATACAAATATTTTTATTTAAAGTAAACCTACAGTTTTAGGGGCCTTTCACATTGGACCAGTGCGGTATTTTTACCGCACCCCCCTGCTTGGCAATGAAAGTCTACAGGGACTTTTATACCAACGCGATCCGACACAAGTGATGTTTTCGCTGCATCCCTAACATGAGGGCAAACCTACGTTACTGTGTGGTTCTGTGGCGACCTGCTTCGGACCGGAACTCTTGTAAGTCTATGGCGATGCACGTGTGTTAAAATGCCATATTTTACCAATAAGCTTCCGCACACGTGATCGCTTCAGCCACAGGAAGTGAGCGTCACTTCCTGCTTGGCCTACTGCCTGACGGGGATAATCCCCGAAGGCCTGTTTTTGGCAGTGCAGCCCCCATGCCGCCACTGCACTGCTACCGCTAATTCTCAGTGTGAAAGCGGCCTTAAAAAAGTTGCATACTTACCTCAATAGGGGGGAGGCCTCTGCATGCTCCAAAGTCTTCCCTGATGTTTATGACCCCCCCCCCCCCCCGCCAGCTGTTACCCTCTTCCTCTGCATGGCCATGCTCCCCTCTGTGTACAAGCGGGGCCGCATGGCGCAGGCACATGGGCGCCTATGCCTGTGCAGTAGCACAAAGCTGTGCATGGATGGAGAAAGAAAGCTGTGCATAAGCGGCTCCGTGATACTGCGTAGGCAGGGGCAGTGTTGTGAGCCTGCGCCTATGTACATGCCGATGCCTACAGGCACCTGTGTACATGGAGGCGAGCAAAGTTGAAAGGCTGGAGCAGAAGAGCTTTGGAAGATCAGGGAAGACAACTCAACCATCCAGAGCCTTCCCCCTACATAGGTAATTTATTTTTTTTACAATGTGATTTTAGGTTTACTTAAAAAAAAAAAAAAAAAAAAAAAAAAAGTAGAGTTCAGGAAATTATTTAGAAACAGCTTTTGCCCCTTATACAGCCCCTTGCCTCTGCTGGTCTGCTGATAGTAATAAAGCACTGAACCTCTTGACCTGAAATCTCACATCAGTCAGAGAGTCTCTTTGGCCTAGTGCACACCAGAGCGGTTATGCTGCGTTTTGCGATCCGCTTGCGGCTGCGGATACGCTTGGGTAATGTATTTCAACGGGCTGGTGCACACCAGAGCGGGAGGCGTTTTGCAGAAACACATACTCCCGGGCTGCTGCAGATTTTGGATTGCGGAGGCGTTTCTGCCTCAATGTTAAGTATAGGAAAAACGCAAACCGCTCTGAAAAATGGCACTTCAGAGCGGTTTGCCAGGCGTTTTTTGTTACAGTAGCTGTTCAGTAACAGCTTTACTGTAACAATACATGAAATCTACTACACCAAAAACGCTTCACAAAACCGCAAAATGCTAGCTGAAACGCTACAGAAAAAGAAGAAAAAGCGTTTCAAAATCTGCTAGCATTTTGCGGATCTGCTAGCGGTTTTTGGTGTGCACCAGGCCTAACAGGCTCTCAATGCACATAAATACTTACACTGGTCCTGGGCAATTTTTGGGGGGATCCATCCGTCCACCACTGGTTACAAATTCTAGCACCTCTTGGTTGGTTTTGCATGGGTACGGCATATATCCTAGTGAGAAGATCTCCCACAGTAGCACTCCAAAGGACCTGCAATAGATTAGAAGTCTTAAATATACTTTTATGGGACAAACACTAATATTATGTAAAGAAAATGGTGCCTCTTTTTTTTAACTTACATGTATCCCAGGAACCCCATAGAAAACTACTAGAGCTGTATACCCACCTGGTGATTTTCCCGATGACCAGCGATTTTCAAACAGCGTTGTGAGGTGGGTACAGGCGCACGATTGCGAACGTTGCCTAGCGCCGTGCAGATGACAACGAACCGACATGGCGGATTGAATCTCCCTGATGACATTGGGCAAAGTACCGTGATTACGGAAGTCTCGCTTCCACCACCGTATACGTGGCGTGATCACGCACTTTAACCCGCCAACAGGAAGAGGCGTCGCTAGCGACCGTCAAGGGGACGTCGCTGGACTCGTCGAGCTAGATAGAGGAAAGTCTCTGGATGGTCCAGAAGCTTCCTGTTTCTTCCTCAACCCTACCGTTGTCATGAACTAACCCTCTGAACATATCCGACACGAGCTTTGTAGATATGTTCTCGTGGCCGCGCTCCCCACCATGTATGAGCAGGACAGCCATGCTCGTACACAAAGAGGAGCACAACCACAAACTTTCAGAGGGTCCCTGACTCCCTGCAGCGGCGGTGGTCTTGAGGAGGATGGAAGCATCTGGAGAATACAGAGGCTTACCTCTTCTTAGGTAAGTATTTCCAGTATTGGGCATTCCAGTAATCTTTGAGAACCCACAGGAAATATAATAAGCAAAACCGTTAATGTGGACTGGATTTTTTAAAGACTGTCTGCTACTGTGATTGCAGCCCTCAGTTGGGTAATATTAAAACATGAAGGGGGGAGGAGGGGATTGCTGAAAGGTTGTGGGACTACAGTCACATTTTACTTTTGAATAAATGTGGGTTATCCTGAGTTAGTAAAGTGGAAAAAAAAAACCCTTCTAGTGAGGATGCTGCATGCACCTTCATTTAACAACCACTAATTCACACACCTCTTAGCAACTTTCACTATGATCTGATATGTCACAGGTGATGGAAGAAAATCCTAACCGCTTAATAGCAGTCAATGTCCTAGTTATAGCTGTGTTTAGAAAAAGAAGTGTGGGTAGTTGACAGATGACATTAGTGTATTGGTTACCAGGAGTCAGTCTTGGAGGTAAATATTCCTTCTAGAAAGGCTTCAGGTGGCATCCACTTCACAGGCAGCATAGCTCTCCCTCCCTTTCGATAGTAACTTGCTCTAACAAAAAAACACACACAAAAAACACATATTACGCATTTTGTGAGAGGGACAGCGAGATGGAAAAAATACTCCTGACAGAGCTTTATAAAAGTATATGGTACAATACAAAAAGACCGTCGGTTATTTAATTAGCTTTTCTCTTAACCTCCTTGCCGGTTATCCTGAGCTGAGCTCGGGGTAACTCGCGCAGGAGGATTGCTCTGGCCCTACTGGGCCGATTTTTGCAATTTTTTTTTCCTACACGCAGCTAGCACTTTGCTAGCTGCGTGTGGTACGCGATTGCCGCCGCTACCTGCCGATTCGCCGCTACCCGCCGCGCCGAGCCGCCCCCCCCCCCAGACCCCTGCGCAGCCTGGCCAATCAGTGCCAGACAGTGCTGAGGGGTGGATCGGGATTCCCTCTGACGTCCTGACGTCATCCCGCCCCGTCACCATGGCGACCAGGGAAGCCCAGCAGGAAATCCCGTTCCGATCTCCGGCGATCAGAGTGGGTGGGGGGATGCTGCTGCTCAGCGGCTATCATGTAGCTAGCGCTAGGCTAGCTACATGATTTAAAAATAAAAATAAAAAAAAATAACAAAAAAGTGCTGCGCTGCCCCCTTGCCGCAGGAATTGGACCGGCAAAGGGGTTAAATGCATTCCCAAGGTGAGAGTGACATGGAGGCTGCCATATGTATTTCCTTGTAAACAATGCCAGATGCCTGGAAGTCCTGTTGATCTTCTGGCATAGGTAGTGTCTTCAGTCAAAACCTTGGAACAAGCATATGGCCAATTCAGTAAAATCTGAGTCAGCTGAGTGAGAGTACCATCTGCTGCAAGCTTGTTCAGGATTAGAGACACAGGACCAGGAGGACTGCCAGGCTACTAGCATCGTCTAACCCTGGCATTATGATTATTTCCAGATTTAGGGTCTAAAAGCCGTGAATTTTTTTTCACAAGCTTTTAAACCCCTAAAAACAAACAAGAAAATAAAACATACTACAGAGAGATCTGCAGCAGCTGGTACATATAACTCACTCAGGCACGGGATTACCGCTTTGAGCTGCAGATATGCGGAAATAAATATGACAGCCTCCCAGGGCCGGTCCTCTCATGAAGCAAAGTGAAACATTTGCATCAGGTGCAGAGATTACAGGGACAGCATGTTTGTACTGTGTTTACACTAACAGCAGACAGTCAGAGTAGAAGGAGAAGCGAGAGGAGAGCGAGGTAAAGAAGTCATCAATGGGGAAAAGCAGCTTGGTGTGCTGTGTGAGGAGTCTGAGAGTGAGTGAGGAGGGGGGAGGCAGGAGAGCAGCAGTGTTTAATTTGGCTTGCACAGCAAAGGGGAGAAGATGGCACTGCTGTGCCGACTGAGGAGGAATGGAGTGCCACATCCTCACAAGTTCGCCTCGGGCAGCAGAAAGTTTAGAACTGGCCCTGCAGCTGCCATATCATTCTCACCTTGGGGTCCCTATAAGTTTTCTCCAAGGAGATATATTTGCATCTTATCTACAAATGAACTTTTCAGCAAGTAGAAATTGCCCCAGAGGCCTCCCCTGACTAGGATCCTCTTCAGGTCCACGCTTCCCTCCGTGTATGAATGCGGCCGTTTCATATGCTTCATACTTGTGTTTACAAGCCCAAATGGTAACATAGTATAATGCTTTAGATTCTTACCTGTAAATGTCACGTGCCATTCCAAAGTCACCTATTTTAGCCACACGTCCGCTGCTGCTGCGAGTCAGAAGGCAATTCCGGGCTGCGATATCCCTAGTGGACAACATTTCCAGGTAAGTGCACTATGTAAAGGACTTTCAATCAGTTTCCCTGACGTAACTGTATAGCTATATACGTAAGAGGCCTGGCCGGGGCTGGGGCCTAAGGCAGCATACCGCTTGCCTAAAGTAAATCTGAGAGGAAAGGGTGTGAAAGTGTTATACATACCTGGGGCTTCCTCCAGCCCTCTACACACGGATCGCTCCCGTGCCGCCATGCTCTGTCTCCTGGATACTCCTGTAAATGCCCCGTTATCTTCGGGCAGTTTAGGCGCACTGCGCATGCGCTGCCCATGGCCATGCGTGCCCTGCTGCAGGGAGCGTTCCATGCCTGCGCAGGGACAGAGCACTTTCAGCCGCCGGCGTGACTGGGGAAAGTGCGCAAGCCGAATGCACCTCTGCCGACTGGCCCTGACAGCCCAAAGATAATTGGGAATTTACCGAAGCATCCAGGAGGTGGAGGACAGTGAGGAGGGAGCGATCTGCTTGGAGGGGGCTGGAGGAAGCCCCAGGTATGTATAACACTTTTACACCACTTCATCTCAGGTACACTTTAAAGTACCAAGGTCAGCAAGATGGTATATGTTTGTATGTGCCTTGTTTTATATTGACTCTGTGTGATATAATCTTTTATGTCTGGCTTAACTATGACTGTACCCTTTTTCTGTACACTTTTTGTGTCAATAAAACTGTATTAACTTAAAATGGAACTGAGGCGAGAAGCTCCTCAGATTCCATACTTACCTGGGGTTTCCTTAAGCCCCCTTGAGGCCGCTCGTCCCTCGCCGTCTCCCTGGGTGGCTCCTGTCACCCACAAAAGTGCCCAAAAGCCTGTCCAAGTAGCACTTTGTCACTCATGTGCAGCCAGGCGCGCTCCCATGGCTGGGAGCATTCTGCACTTGCAGAACACTCCCAGGGACGAGGTAGCGCGCCTGGCCCCGCATGCGCGACAAAGTGCGACTCAACTAGGCTTTTGGGGACTTTTGTGGGTGACAGGAGCCACCCAGGGAGACGGCGAGGGACGAGCGGCCTCAAGGGGGCTTAACCATCCTGGCTGTCTATTAGAAACCGCCAGGGGGCAGCACAGCATTATTTAAAAAATGTTTTAAAATCATGTAGCGAGCCTAGGGCTCGCTACATGATAGCCGCTGTACAGCGGCATCACCCCGCCCGCTTCGATCGCCTCCGGCGATCTTTGATCAGGAAATCCCGTTCAAAGAATGGGATTTCCTGAAGGGCTTCCCCCGTCACCATGGCGACAGGAAGGGATGACGTCACCGACGTCATGGACGTCTTGACGTCTAAAGGAGTCCCGATCCACCCCTCAGCGCTGCCTGGCACTGATTGGCCAGGCAGCGCACGAGCTCTGGGGGGGGGGGAAGCAGCACGGCGCGGCGACGAATCAGCGCAGAGCAGCGGCGATCGGAATGCACACGCAGCTAGCAAAGTGCTAGCTGCGTGTTGCAAAAAAAAATAAATAATGCAAATCGGCCCAGCAGGGCCTGAGAAATCCTCCTGCGCGGCATAGCCTGAGCTCAGCTCGGGCTTACCGCCAGGAAGGTTAATGAAACCCCAGGTAAGTATGGAACCTCAGATGCTGCTCATCTCAGGTTTTCTTTAAAAAATATATACTCTGTAAAGCCCTGCGGAAGATGTTGGCACTTTATAAATACTAAATAAATCTCAGTTGATCCTCTTTAACCAAGTGGGATTTGTTTAGTATTTAGCGCCAACTTTCCCCCTCACCTTTTAATTGAACCCCTTGCAGAAGCACTCCACTCAAATCCACATACCACAGGCACCCCTCATAAACATTCACAGCATGTAGTAGGACTTTACGCTGGTGATGTAATACCTCCAAAAGCCTCTTTCTTCCTCATTTGTCCCTCTTTCAGGACTGATCTATGTAAATATACTGTATGGGCTGGTGCACACCGAGCGGCTTTTTGGGCGTTTTCAGATCCGCTTGCGGCTGCGGATCTGCTTGGTCAATGTATCTCAATGGGGTGGTGCACACCAGAGCGGGGGGCGTTTTGCAGAAACGAAAAATGCCTGGGTGAGGCATTTTTTGGATTGCGGGTGCGTTTCTGCCTCAATGTTAAGTATAGGAAAAACGCAAACCGCTCTGAAAAACGGCACTTCAGAGCGGTTTTGCAGGCGTTTTTGTTACAGAAGCTGTTCAGTAACAGCTTTACTGTAACAATATATGAAATCTACTATACTGAAAACCGCAGCAGCAATCCGCAAAACGCTAGCAAAACGCCTCATAAAAATAAAAAAAAGCGTTTAAAAATCTGCTAGCATTTTGCGGATCTGCTAGCGGGTTTTGGTGTGCACCAGCCCTATGTATGTATCCACAGAAAATAACATACGGTACTCTAAATGTTATTTCTATATTTATTTTTAAATGTTGACGAGAAGGAGAACTAATGAAAATAGAGAAGGCCAGTGTGGTCTCACTTAACCTCTGTGTTGATTGTGTGTTTGGACTATACCTGTGAATGAAGTGGTTCTCCTCCAGGTACTTGCAGCCGCAGGCAATATCTCTGGCCATATTAAGCAGGTCTGACATTGTTAAGGACGATGGTTGATTCTTGTCAGAGTTAAAAAAAGGATTTGGTTAGACACAGGAATGTAACATTTACAATGTATACGCGTGTGAGACATACATATCAGTATATTGAGTGCTAGCTGTGAACAATGACCTCTGACCTATTAAAGTGAACCTGTGTTCCAATGTTTATGGAGGGAGACTCAAGACTAAGTCATAAACTGTAAGTCACTGAACTGCTCCTATTGGCCACAGTCACCATCTCTATTCAATGGAAGAAAGATTAGGCAGGCACTCAATATAAACCCGTGGGTGCTGAAAGATTCCTGAGCTGGCTGTAATGTAACTCCTCAGCAGATGCTACGTGCTCTAGACCGTAATGAAACAGTATCATGGAACATCAAAAAGAGAAAGGCTCCGAAGTGTGCACACAGGCCTCCGAAGAAGCAAGGCTCACCCCACTGCGAAACGGTCGTAAGGTCGTGCACTCACTGGTGCCCACAGACATCTCCCTCACCTCAGCAGCAGCACGATAAGTACTTGTGAGACTTATGTACCACTTTTTCCTACATCACTGTTTCTACCATTGAACGTTTGCTGACATCCATTTAAGCTACAGTGCCAGACCAGCCTTTCTCTTTTTGATGTACCATCTCTATTCATGTGATATTGCTGATGGAATAAGTGGGCATTTGTCTAGTTACAGTTGGCCAATGGGAGCGGAACAATGCGTCACATATACTAAAGCATAAGTCAATAAAAAGTATGCCTCACTGTTCACACGTACGTTGTGGGGTAGCGCAATGCATGCAGTGTGTTGGGATACCGGACTCTGTTACACCCCACTGCACCGGATGCACTTTGACTTTTGCACAGATTTAACATTGACAAAAGGAAGTCAGTGTACACTCACCTCCCATGGGCAACTGTGTCAGAGAAAGTACACAAGGAAGTCAGTGTGTACTCACCACCCATGAGCGACTGTGCTGGAGGAAGGACAGGAGGAAGTCAGTGTGTTCTCACTTCCTGTGGGAAATTGTGTTGGCAGGAGGATAGAAGGAAATCAATGTGCACTCACCTCCCATGGGTGATTGTGTCAGCAGAAGTAAGTCAGTGTGTACTTACCACCCAGGGGTGAGCCTGGGGTGCCTGGCACCTGGGTGCAAGATTTTCTCTGGCGCCTATGGGAGTGGTTAAATTAACCACGCCCAACCACATAACCACACCCATGTCCTTCCTAATCACACCCACACCTTCCACCTCTTTACGCATGCATGTGATACCCCATTCCTACCCCTCTTCCATGGGCTTGCTCCTGGCTGGCTTTGGCTTCCTGCGAGTGACAGTCTGCTAGTCTCTGGACTGACTCAGGCTGAGAGGCTCTGCGAGTGCGACGTAGTCACACACTGCGTATTTATGGCTGCCTGCGGCCACCCTACTCTCGCTCGCTGACGTCGGCTCCTCCCCCCTGCCAAGCCCAAGGTGGGCTGCCTGTATCTTTCCCGTTGCGCCACACAGCCTGCCAGTGTTGCCAACCTTTCACGTTATTTTTTACTGACAAATACCTAAAAATTTACTGACAAAAGATTATTTTTACTGACAAAAATTCCCCACTAAATGCACATAAGAGACAGCTTTTCCCCATGTAAATGCACATAACAAGAGACTGCTTTTCACCAGCAAATGCACATAACGAGAGACTGCTTTTCACCAGCAAATGCACATAATGACAAACAGCCCCGGGATAGGTAGCCAGGGGGTATATGTGCCCGGGATAGGTAGCCAGGGGGTATATGTGCCCGGGATAGGTAGCCAGGGGGTATATGTGCCCGGGATAGGTAGCCAGGGGGTATATGTGCCCGGGATAGGTAGCCAGGGGGTATATGTGCCCGGGATAGGTAGCCAGGGGGTATATGTGCCCGGGATAGGTAGCCAGGGGGTATATGTGCCCGGGATAGGTAGCCAGGGGGTATATGTGCCCAGGATAGGTAGCCAGGGGGTATATGTGCCCGGGATAGGTAGCCAGGGGGTATATGTGCCCAGGATAGGTAGCCAGGGGGTATATGTGCCCAGGATAGGTAGCCAGGGGGTATATGTGCCCAGGATAGGTAGCCAGGGGGTATATGTGCCCAGGATAGGTAGCCAGGGGGTATATGTGCCCAGGATAGGTAGCCAGGGGGTATATGTGCCCAGGATAGGTAGCCAGGGGGTATATGTGCCCAGGATAGGTAGCCAGGGGGTATTATGTGCCCAGGATAGGTAGCCAGGGGGTAATATGTGCCCATGATAGGTAGCCAGGGGGTATTATGTGCCCAGGATAGGTAGCCAGGGGGTAATATGTGCCCAGGATAGGTAGCCAGGGGGTAATATGTGCCCAGGATAGGTAGCCAGGGGGTAATATGTGCCCAGGATAGGTAGCCAGGGGGTAATATGTGCCCAGGATAGGTAGCCAGGGGGTAATATGTGCCCAGGATAGGTAGCCAGGGGGTAATATGTGCCCAGGATAGGTAGCCAGGGGGTAATATGTGCCCAGGATAGGTAGCCAGGGGGTAATATGTGCCCAGGATAGGTAGCCAGAGGGTAATATGTGCCCAGGATAGGTAGCCAGAGGGTAATATGTGCCCAGGATAGGTAGCCAGGGGGTAATATGTGCCCAGGATAGGTAGCCGGGGGTATAGGGCCGGAGGAAGGACAGAAGGAAGTCAGTGCGTACTCACAACCCATAGGCGATTGTGTCAGCAGAAGGTAGTCAGTGTGTTCTCACCTCCCATAGACCATTGTGTCAGCAGAAGGACAGAAGGGAGTCAGTGTGCACTCACCACCCATGGGTGATTGTGCCGCAGGAAGGACAGAAGGAAGTCAGTGTGTACTCACCTCCTATGGGCGATTGTGTCGGCAGAAGGAAGTCATAGTGTATTTACCACCCATGGGCGACTGTGTCAGCAGAAGGAAGTCAGTGTGTACTCCCCACCCATGAGCGATTGTGCCGGAGGAAGGACAGAAGGAAGTCAGTGTGTACTCCCCACCCATGAGCGATTGTGCCGGAGGAAGGACAGGAGGAAGTCAGTGTGTACTCACCACCCATGGGCGATTGTGCCGGAGGAAGGACTTCATATCTCCACCAGACATAAGCTCCAGCAAGATGAAGCGTGGAAGGGTCTGCAGGCTGACTCCGATACAACGCACTATATTCTGATGACTGAACTTACTGTGTACAGGAAACACAGAACAGAGGAAAAAATAATAGTTTTCTTCTAAAGATAAAATACTGATTTAGAATATTACATGTGAATGCATTTTATTTGCATCTACAGCATGGCTGTTAAAGGACTTACGAGGCCAGTTTAAAAAAAAAAAAAAAAAAGTTAGATACCTGCATCCGTTTGTAAGGCACGCAGGACGGCGTCCGCACCCTCCGTGCCGTTTCGCCGGGTCCCCGCCACTCAGTAGACCCCCGAACCGCCCCCGACGCACTGCCCGGGTCGGGCTCTCCAGCCTGCAGAAAGATGGCCGCCGGAGCTGGCCGCAGCTGCGCAGTCCACATAGCCGCGAGTGCTCTAGGGCCACCCCCCCGATCCACGTTTCCTGTAGCGTGGATCGGGGGGTTGGCCTTAGAGCTGCGCAGCCGCACTCGCGGCTATGCGGACTGCGCAGCCGCGGCCAGCTCCGGCGGCCATCTTTCTGCAGGCTGGAGAGCCCGACCCGGGCAGTGCGGTTGGGGGCGGTTTGGGGGGGGGGCTACTGAGCGGCGGGGACCCAGCGAAACGGCACGGAGGACGCGGGCGGCATCCTCCGTGCCTTACAAATGGATGCAGGTATCTAACTTTTTTTTTTTTTTTTTAAACTGGCCTCTTAAGTCCTTTAAAACTGAATATTAGCATTTAATTGATCAACTCTACGAATCGATGTTAAACGGCTCTACAGAGATCATTTGAAGAACTCAGCTGTGCAGTGCAATATTATGAACAGATTATGTAGGTAAACTCTCATACTACATGGAGGTGGTAAAATTGGTCAATGATTGGCCAATGAAAATTTGATGTGTGTACCAGGCTGTAGGCCTTTTTTCCACAGGCAGCTGAAGGCGGTGAATTCCTTGGTGCAGAATCTGGTGTTACTGTGGTCATCCGTCTCTGACTCAAGACAGATGCCGCCAGCGGTAAGCGTGGGTTATCCCAAGGTGCAGAGTCTCTTTTTTGCACACAACACCCAACTGTTGCCACAAAATCAGGGGCACGTGTGTGTGAGTGCGATGAGACGTGCAGACGCCCAGCAGGACCAGCTGGACAGTAACAAGCATGTACACAAACACAACAAAAAGCCCACTTCATCCATACCAGAAATGCCTGGTAGTTAGCGAGAAGGCAGCCAGCAAGTATATTTCCTCTGTTCTCACTAACCCATTATGTAAAATGGGTCCATGGTGGTCCTTGGCAGGTTTTGGAATGCCGTATCAACTGTTATGCATAGAGTGGCCCAACGTAAAACTTGCACAATTGTTTCGGGGCCTTTAGCTCCTTAGCTAAATCACTGATGGTTAGTTGACGCTACCAGATGCATGAGTATCGATTAATTAGGACTCTATTGTATGTTCATGTAGAAAATTACCTGATTATAAGAGCTTCCATAAGAAAATCCATTTCATCCTGTTCTGAGCAAATTTCTGGCAGAGTCTGTTAAAAAGGAAGAAACATTGTTAAAAAGGAAGTGTGTCAACACGCTGTGCTGTGTAATATTTCGACTGTTGTGCTTATGTTAAACTTCCTTTATATTATGCACCCTGTCCTTCAGCCTCTCTCTGCACTTCCTGAAAAAAGGGATCCTCTACGGCACCGAAATTGTCATATCTTGTGTTGATACATGCATTTTGGAATACATACTCTTGCAAACAATTTATGTTGTGCTAGCAGATCTTGGACTTTTTGTACTACACTGGATGTTGCTTTGCATCTTGGCTATGCACCCAGCTACTTACGGCAAGGTGTGCCTCTTCCAACCCCTCTTCTGCAATGTCACATGTACAGGTATAATGAGGGCCTGTAATGTGCAGAGAGTACACGTGTTGCACATGGGTGTAATATTGAAATTACTCTACCATGTGAGGGTGTTAGATAGAGACAACCAGCGTAGAACAACCGTAATGTATGGAGATCTCTCTCTCCACTGCCTCTATCTCTATCGAACCTCTGTCACTCGTCCGATCTCATTCCCCCTTTCCATTCCCTCTCTTACCCCTTTCCATTACAACTGTCTCACTCTCTCTGCCAAATCTGTTTCTCTCTCCACCACCACTAACCTGTCTATCCTCTCTGCACTCCTTCCACTCAACTTCTATCTCTGTTCAATGTCTCTCTCTCCTCCTTCCCACAACATCCGCACTATGGCCTCAGTTCACTAAGCATTACACATTCGATAAGGTAAAAAACAGCTGATTTTTCTGATTACCTTGCCAAATGTCGATTCACTATACCTATTAACGCACTCAAAAGTAAAATGACCGACTAGTGAGGTAAATTATCGACTAGTGAGGTAAATTAGCGACTTGTGCGGTAAATACCTCAAGAAATGTCAAGCAGTTCACAAAGATTAAAGCATTCATTAACCACTTAAGGACCCACCCTTTACCCCCCCTTAAGGACCAGCGCTGTTTTAGCTGATCTGTGCTGGGTGGGCTCTGCAGCCCCCAGCACAGATCAGCGTGCAGGCAGAGCGACCAGATCGCCCCCCTTTTTTCCCCACTAGGGGGATGATGTGCTGGGGGGGTCTGATCGCTCCTGCCTGCCGGGTGTTGCGGGGGGGGGGGCACCTCAAAGCCCCCCTCCGCGGCGAAATCCTCCCCCTCCCTCTCCTACCTGGCCCCCCCCTGGAGATCCGGGCTGCACAGGACGCTATCCGTCCTGTGCAGCCAGTGACAGGCTGTCTCCTGTCACATGGCGGCGATCCCCGGCTGCTGATTGGCCGGGGATCGCCGATCTGCCTTACGGCGCTGCTGCGCAGCAGCGCCGTACAATGTAAACAAAGCGGATTATTTCCGCTTGTGTTTACATTTAGCCTGCGAGCCGCCATCGGCGGCCCGCAGGCTATTCACGGAGCCCCCCGCCGTGAAGCGAGGGGCTGCTTCCTAATTAATCAGCCTGCAGCTGGCGACGCAATACTGCGTCGCTGGTCCTGCAGCTGCCACTTTGCCGACGCACGGTATAAGCGTGCGGTCGGCAAGTGGTTAAATCACGTAAAAGTGTTCATTATTTATGTACAGCTCCTCTGACCAGCTGGTAACTTATAATCTATAAACTGACAGATGTAGCAGACAGCCAATAGTAAGAGCCACACAGCCCTGATTCTCATCCCATTTAATCTTATTTAAAATGGCTTTTCTGTATACCTTTAGATGTGCATATCTGAATACTGATAAACAGAAGAGCTCTCTCTAGCTAGCACACAGATGCATATCTAAAGGGATGCTGTGGATGCACTGGACAGAAAATAGAACGGCTCATGCACAGACTTGTAAGTGAAGACTGATAGCAGCTGTGGTGCAGGTCAGCCAGCAAACTGAGACTACTGAACAGGGCTTTCAGTGAATTAAAGCGGACTCAAACCAAATTTTTTTTTTAATCCAAATATTTCGTTGCACCACTCTGACACATAGAAAGATAAATAAATACTCCTTTAAGCCTATAAGGATTTAAGTGCATGCTTTTCACTCTTCTCTTTTCATAACTAGGGTTATACAGGTGGCAGCCATTACTTCTGAGCATAGTAGGAGGTTTTAGATCATGAATGTGTTTGTCATCAGCTACCCTCCCTCACAGGGGCGTCGTCTATGTGAAATCTCACACAAGCTGAGATCACCTCCCCTGTGACATCATCAGTAGCAGCCTGTGTTCTGTTTTTTTATCTCCTCCACCAGCCTGCCGGATTCTGTCCTGGCAATATGAAAGGAAGGGAGGGGTTCCTCCAATAAATGTAAAATATTGAAATACATTTTATATTTGTCATCATGCAGATGAAAAAAGGCTGCTATTTATTATTATAATTTAGAAAATAGATTTTATTTCTGAAATCTTGTATTTTTAATTTGGGCCCACTTTAAAGCATGTTTTTTTTTCTGTATATTACCGAACTTCTACCACACGTGGGAAATCTTAGTGAATTTGGGGAAAAAAAGTGTGAAGTAACGAATGTGGAATTTGTTTGACACATTAACTTTCTTGATGAAACAAATCCTACAGCTCATTCCTTCCACACTTTAAACATGCCAAGCACAATTTTGCTTGTAGAACAACAACAATAACACTAAAATAAAATAATAATAATAAGCTTCTATAAGAAATGTATGTGGCTAGAAGCGCAGAACCGTAGGATCCTTGTGCAGTTTTATATGCATCCTGCAGAGGGCATTAGTGAACTGCACTGGATCAGAGAAATGAGATATACTGTAGTATTGTGAGTCTGCATATTTTCCTGGCTTAGCTTACACTCAAATAGATCCCAACTGTCCCTCTTTCGGAGGGACAGTCCCTTTTTGGGAGCCCTGTCCCTCTGTCCCTCTTTCCCCCACATTTGTCCCTCTTTCAGGACTTTGTCCCTCTTTCAATATAAATATATATATTTCTATACTAAAAATGTGTTTGATTGATTCAACTTTATTCCCATCCTTTAAATTGATATATTACTAATTTTAAAATGTTACTATGAAGGAAAATTAACCAGGATAAAAAGGACCAGTGTGGTTTGAATTATAAAACAACATATTTTTCTTATGAAATCTTTATGGTATGCGTGACTAGGGGCATGGTGGGGCGTGGCCAGGGGTGTGGCATGGGCGTGGCTTAAGTGCCCCTTTTTCTCACCTCAAAAAGTTGGGAGGTATGCACTCAGTGTGTCTCAGTGCAGTATGCCTGGCTTAAAGGCATAACCGAGGGAAAGATAAGAAGCTTCTCATAGCTGTGGGTATACATTTTCATATAGGAAAAGACTGGGCTAAGTTCTTAAAGGAAACCAAAGACAAAATAAAAGTTTTATACATATCTGGGGCTTCCTCCAGCCCCATGCGCACAGATCGATCCCACGCCGCCATCCTCAGCCTTCTGTATAGTCGGTAACAGGTCCCGTAACTTCAGCCAGTCGCGGCCAGTCTGCGCAAGAGAAATGCGCTCTCTACGTATCTTTCCGGCAGCTTCCGGATAGTCCGGCCCAAAAAGGTCAGCATGCCAGATCTTAAAGGATACCCGAACTGACATGTGACATGATGAGATAGACATGAGTATGTACAGTGCCTAGCACACAAATACCTATGCTGTGTTCCTTCTTTTCTTTCTCTGCCTGAAAGAGTTAAATATCAGGTATGTAAGTGGCTGACTCAGTCCTGACTCAGACAGGAATTGACTACAGTGTGACCCTTACTGATAAGAAATTCCAACTATAAAACACTTTCCTAGCAGAAAATGGCTTCTGAGAGCAAGAAAGAGATAAAAAGGGGAATTTCTTATCAGTGAGGGTCACACTGTAGTCACTTCCTGTCTGAGTAAGGACTGAGTCTTACATACCTGATATTTAACTCTTTCAGGCAGAGAAAGAAAAAAAGGAATACAGCATAGTTATTTGTGTGCTAGGCACTGTACTTACACATGTCTATCTCATCATGTCACATGTCAGTTTGGGTATCCTTTAAAGAGACTCTGAAGCGAGAATAAATCTTGCTTCAGAGCTCATAGTTAGCAGGGGCATGTGTGCCCCTGCTAAACCGCCGCTATCCCGCGGCTAAACGAGGGTCCCTGACCCCCTCGAAATCCCCTCCGAGCAGTGGGGGATCTCTTCCGGATTGAGGCAGGGCTAACCGCCGCAGCCCTGCCCCACGCGCGTCTGTCAGCGCGTATCTCCGCCTCTCTACCGCCCCTTTCAGTCTTCCTTCACTGCGCCGTTGATAGACGCGACTGGAGGCAGGGCTGCAGCCGTTAGCCCTGCCTCTAGGAGCAGCAAAATCTACGACCAATTTGGGGGGGGGGTTTGGGGGTGAAGGGACCCCCGTTTAGCCGCGGGATAGCGGCGTTTTAGCAGGGGCACATGTGCCCCTGCTAACTATGAGCTCTGAAGCGAGAATTATTCTCGCTTCAGTGTCTCTTTAAAGGGATACTTGAATGAACTACAAAAAAAATCCAGTTTTAATTACCTGGGGCTTCTACCGGCCCCCTGCAGTCGACCTGTGCCCGCGCCGGTACTCTGCGATACTCCGGTTCCCCACTGTGGCTCAGTTTCGGTTTCGTCAACTGAGCCTATCGGCAGCCATTGTGACTGTGCATCCCTGGCCGCGCGCGTATTCATTTGCGCTCCTGGCACCGGGAGCATCCTGCGCAGGTGCAGTAGAGATTTTTGTGTACTGCTCCTGCGCATGACGCTCCCGGCACCCAAACGGGGACGCGCGGCCAGTGCTGCGCAGGCCCAGTGGCCAACGACAGGCTCAGTTGCCGAAAATGAGACTGAGCCACAGTGGGGAACCGGAGGATCGTGGAATACCGGCGTGGGCACAGGCCGACTGCAGGGGACCAATAGAAGCCCCAGGTAGGTAAAACTGGCCTTTTTTTTTAGTACGCTGAAGTATCCCTTTAAAGCACACCTGAAGTGCGAGAAATATCCCTCTCGCGTCTAGTGTGCGTTATAGCAGACCTGAATTCAGAACTTTTTCTCTGCTCTAAAAGATACGCAAAGCATTATAACTTTTAAAGAAAAACATTTCTTTGTTACAGCTGATACAAATCCTACAATAAATCTGTGACAGCTGACACGGGGAGAGGTCAAATAACAACTTGTGATTAGACACAGATGAGGGGGAATTAGACAGGCTAAACTCTTGAAATACATACAAGGTGCATTTCTCTATTTTCCTTCTGTCCTGTGCAAGAGTTCAGGTCCACTTTAAGACATTTATTTCCTTTAGAAGGGCTGCCAGGCAACTTTCAATCTCTTTGGCTACAGTAGTGTCTGGATCACACCCCTGAAACAAGCATCACACCCCTGAAACAAGCATGCAGCTAATCTAGTCAGACTTCAGTCCGAAACATCTGATCTGCATGCTTGTTCAAGGTCTATGCCTAAAAGTAGTAGAGACAGATGATCAGCTAGGCACTTTGCATTGTTTAAAAAGAAAAAAAAAAGTCAGCTTCCATAAAGTAAACCTGAGACGACAGCTTACAAAAGTTTTACAGACCTGGCGCTTCCTCCAGTCCCCTCCATGCCAATCGCTCCCTCGCCGCCATCCTCTGCCTCCTGGATTCTTTGGTAGATGCCCCGCTAGATTCACCAGACGCGGCATACTGCACATGCGTTGCCTGGCTGTGCATGACCCCCCGCAGTGCTCCCATCGCCGGAAGCATTCTGCGCCTGCAGCAGGAGGCGGATGACGGAGGCGAAGGAGCGATCAGCATGGAAGGGGCTGGAGGAAGCCCCAGGTATGTATAAAACGTTTGCTCCCTGTTGTCTCCAGGGCCGGTTCAAGTAACAATTGGGCCCTAGGGCAAAATTAGCCTGGGGGCCCCCAACAGACACCCCCCCAACCAAAAAGCGTCATTAGAGGCCCTTTGTTGCAGCCCAATTTCCCTCCTGGGCCCCTGAGCAGGCTACTGACCCTCCCCCAATCAACTCCCAACTTAACAGACTCTGCAGAGTCCCTGGGGAGCAACAGCTAAGATGGGGAAGGGACACCTTGGGGGCCCCTACAGGCTCTGGGGCCCTGGGGCAATTGCCCATTTTTTCTTATGGTAGCTCCGGCCCTGGTTGTCTCAGGTACATTTTAGGCACTTAGGGCTTGTTCACATTGCAAGAGCTTTTCTCTTATGTTATCCTATGTGTGTTCTCACTGGGGCGATGTGATTTTGTAAAAATCTCCCATAGCATTGCATTAGCAAGAGCTTTTCTTCTAATGTGAACAAGCCCTTAAAGCAAGTTTAATTAAACCAGTCTCAGCTTATTTACTGATCTCCACTGGAGATGCTTCTAGCAGTCTAGTTTCAAAAAGTAGAGAACAATGAAAGGTCACATTTGGTTGTTCTCTATTTCTTAAATCCTGATTGCAGCCTTTGGTTAGTTGCACTTTTACCTTTACTGTCTTAAGGGGCCCATACGCCTAACAATTTTTCCGCCGCCGGTTACTGTACAACAGGAAATCACCACATGTCCGGTCTAGTAGTCACCTGCTGCCCAATCAAATGTATATTCAGCGGACAGGAGCCACCTCACTACTCATACTGCCCAACTTTTTTGAGATAAGGAGCAGTTGACAAGTTGTGGACACACCAACTCAACTGCTTAAGGCTATAGGGAAGGGAGACTGGAAATCATATTTACTACATCATACAAGTTCATAGCCTACCCCAATTTGTTCTCATGATGAATAATAGACACAATGGTTATATTTGTTCATCTGACCTTTCTTATAATAGGCTTGTTTATTGTAAACAGGCCAGCTTAGCATCCCATGGAAAAACTTATACACAAAAGGAACCAAGATCAGTGCTATGTGACAAGCAAAGGTCATTAATGTCTCTAGATTGATTCCATTCAGAGCCGGATTAAGAGCATGCAGGGCCCCAAGCAGAGCAATAAATTTACCCCCCCCCCCCCCCCGCCACACTCTTGAAAGGATGTCTTCCAGCAGGGGCGTAACTAGAAATCACTGGGCCCCCCTGCGAATATTTGGATGGGCCCCCCCCCCCCCCCCATAGGTGCCAAATAATCGTAATGGGGCAGCGTTTCACTGTAAATTAATTGTAAAGTGGGCAGCATTTTACCAGACAATCGTAATGTGGGCCAGAAAATCGTAATGTGGGCAGAGTTCACCAGAAAATCGTAATGTGGACCTTTAGAAAATCATAATGTGGGCAGAGTTCACCAGAAAATCGTAATGTGGGCACCAGTCACCAGAAAATTGTAACGTGGACAGCATTCACCAGACAATCGTAATGTGGGCAGCGTTCACCAGACAATCGTAATGTGGGCAGCGTTCACCAGAAAATCATAATGTGGGCAGAGTTCACCAGAAAATCGTAATGTGGGCACCAGTCACCAGAAAATCGTAACGTGAGCAGCAGTCACCAGAAAATTGTAACGTGGACAGCATTCACCAGACAATTGTAATGTGGGCAGCGTTCACCAGAATATCGTAATGTGGGACAGAAAATCGCAATGTGGGCAGCAGTCACCAGAAAATCGCCATGTGGGCAGCAGTCACCAGAAAATCGCCATGTGGGCAGCAGTCACCAGAAAATCGCAATGTGGGCATCAGTCACCAGAAAATCCTAATGTGGGCAGCAGTCACCAGAATATCGTAATGTGGGCAGCAGTCACCAGAAAATCCTAATGTGGGCAGCAGTCAGTCACCAGAATATCATAATGTGGGCAGCACACACCAGAAAATCCTAATGTGGGCAGCAGTCACCAGAAAATCCTAATGTGGGCAGCAGTCACCAGAAAATCCTTATGTGGGCAGCAGTCACTAGAAAATCGCAATGTGGGCAGCAGTCACCAGAAAATCGCAATGTGGGCAACAGTCACCAGAAAATCGCAATGTGGGCAGCAGTCACCAGAAAATCCTAATGTGGGCAGCAGACACCAGAAAATCGTAATGTGGGCAGCAGACACCTGAAAATCGTAATGTGGGCAGCAGACACCTGAAAATCGTAATGTGGGCAGCAGACACCTGAAAATCGTAATGTGGGCAGCAGACACCTGAAAATCGTAATGTGGGCAGCAGGCACCTGAAAATCGTAATGTGGGCAGCAGACACCTGAAAATCGCAATGTGGGCAGCAGACACCTGAAAATCGTAATGTGGGCAGCAGACACCTGAAAATCGTAATGTGGGCAGCAGACACCAGAAAATCGCAATGTGGGCAGCAGTGACCAGAAAATCGTAATGTGGGCAGCAGACACCAGAAAATCCTAATGTGGGCAGCAGTCACCAGAAAATCGCAATGTGGGCAGCAGTGACCAGAAAATCGTAATGTGGGCAGCAGACACCAGAAAATCGCAATGTGGGCAGCAGACACCTGAAAATCGCAATGTGGGCAGCAGACACCTGAAAATCGTAATGTGGGCAGCAGACACCTGAAAATCACAATGTGGGCAGCAGACACCTGAAAATCGTAATGTGGGCAGCAGACACCTGAAAATCACAATGTGGGCAGCAGACACCTGAAAATCGTAATGTGGGCAGCAGACACCTGAAAATCGTAATGTGGGCAGCAGACACCTGAAAATCGCAATGTGGGCAGCAGTGACCAGAAAATCGTAATGTGGGCAGCAGACACCTGAAAATCGCAATGTGGGCAGCAGACACCTGAAAATCCCCCTGCAGAATTTCAGAGCGCCCCCCCCGGGGCCCGCTCGTGGCCGGTTTTTGGGGGCTGGAGGGGTGGCAGCATGAGGGGAAAGCCTTGCCCACAGTCGGCGGGGAGAGGGGAAGTTCCCCCCTCTCCCTCACCTCGGGGCTCTCCCCTCTGCGCCCCCCTCCAGCTAGTTACCGTCTGTGGGCAGCGGGCCGGGCAGCAGCGGCGGCGGGATACATACCTTCTTCCTTGCGTTCCATCGCCGCCTTCTCGCTCTAGCGGCTGACGTCACTTCCGCTTCCGGAAGTGACGTCAGCCGCTAGAGCGAGAAGGCGGCGATGGAACGCAAGGAAGAAGGTATGTATCTGCCGCTGCTGCCCGCTGCCCACAGACGGTAACTAGCTGGAGGGGAGCGCAGAGGGGAGAGCCCCGAGGTGAGGGAGAGGGGGGAACTTCCCCTCTCCCCGCCGACTGTGGGCAAGGCTTTCCCCTCATGCTGCCACCCCTCCAGCCCCCAAAAAACGGCCCCGAGCGGGCCCCAGGGGGGGGGCCGGGCCCCCCCGCGGGCGCAGGCGCTGCAGGGCCTATTGCTACGCCCCTGTCTTCCAGCATACAGCATCTCACAAAAGTGAGTGCACCGCTCACTTTTTTGTAAATATTGTATTTCATCGTTTCATGGAACAGACAACACTGAAGATATGACGCTGCCTGTAATACAATGTAAAGCAGTCAGTGTACAGCAGTGTAAGGTTATTTGCTGTGCAACAACATCAACACACAACTAATAAAGGACAACTGTAACGAAAAGTATGTGGAGGCTGCCATATTTATTTACTTTTAAGCAATACCAGTTTCCTGGCTATCCCGTTGATCCTCTGTCTCTAATATATTTAGCCATTGCCTCTGAACAAGCATGCAGCAGATCAGGTGACATTATTGTCAGACCTGACATTAGCTGCATGCATGTTTCTGGTGCGATTCAAACACTACTGCAGCCAAATAGATCAGCAGGGCTGCCAGGAAACTGGTATTGTTTAAAAGATAATAAATATGGCAGCCTCCATATTCTTCTTGCTACAGTTGTCTTTTAACCTCCTTGCCGGTTATCCCGAACTCAGTTCGGGGTAACCTGCGCAGGAGGATTTCTCAGGCCCCGCTGGGCCGATTTGCATAATTTTTTTTTGTTACAAGCAGCTAGCACTTTGCTAGCTGCTTGTAACTTCCGATCGCCGCCGCTCGCCGCCGGTCCGCCGCAACCTGCCGCGCCGAGTCGCTCCCCCCGCCCCAGACCCCTGCGCTGCCTGGCCAATCAGTGCCAGGCAGCGTTGAGGGGCGGATCGGGATTTCCTATGACGTCCCGACGTCCATGATGTCGGTGACGTCATCCCGCCACGTCGCCATGGCGACCGGGGAAGCCCTGCAGGAAATCCCGTTCTCAACGGGATTTCCTGCATACTCTGATCGCCGAAGGCGATCGGAGTGGGTTTGGGGATGCCGCCGCTCAGCGGCATCCCCCACCAAAAAAAAAAAAAAAAAACCTCCTGCGCTGCCTCCTTGTCGGAGGAACTGAACCGGCAAGGAGGTTAATGTCTAAACCACTGGCAGCAAAAGTGAGTACAGCGAGGCAGATTTAAGATCAACAACTTCATGATTGTTCACACTGAAAATGTGATGACCCCTTGTACTTCTTTATTGTTGCCTAAGCCTGTCACATGGCAAATTTGACTGTAATGTCTGGTACACACCATGCAATTTCCCATTAGATAGATGAGTTAAATCAATTATCTGAAAAGTCCGAATGGATTTCCAATCATTTTTCTGATCATTTTCCAAACACTTCTATACAAAATTGATCAGAAAAACGATCGGAAATCAGAATCGGATCACTTTCGGATCTGTCAGAAATAATCCATTTGACCTGTCTGATGGGAAATTGCATGGTGTGTACCGGGCATTCGGGTTGTGAGGATCTCGTACAGCAAGATTGGAGTTTATTCACAGCAAGTTTGTCAGTTTCGCTCATTCTCATTAGTCATACACAGGTCAATAATGCCCCAATATGTCTAGCCAATTGATCATTATTCCATTCAATTGGTTAGTGATCAACCTCTATCACAGCAAGTTTAATTCTGATAGGCTTCAGCAGAACTCTATCAAGCTTCAATCAAACTGCAAGTGCTATACTGCTTAATGCAGAGCAAAGTTATGGACCATCGATCCCCAACCACTACTGTCCTGCCCCCATACCACAGAGATTGATAAACAGCACAATATCGCTTGAAAGCCAATCGATTGGATATGTATGAGCAATAGATTACTGGAAGATTCAATTAGTGTTCAAAATCGATGTGTGCATAGCCAGCTTTAGATATTTTTTGGACAACTAGGGTGATAAAATTAAGGTCAAGTTCAGCAATGACAGGAACCAACTGTGAACATCACAAGCAGAACTCTTATCTCTATAGTAGAGCATTGCTGCAGAGATCTAATGCTGGGAATACATGGTACGTTTATTCCCGCATAATCAAGCCGCTGATGTCTCGATTGATAATTTCCGACGTGTCCAATACCCCGCCGGATCGACTCCGCGCTCGATACCGGCGGGCAGGACAAAAGAAGAAACGAGCGGAAGATAAGAAAGAGCCTGCGGGGACGATCGGGAATCGATCCGGGCGCCCGAGGGAACGAGCGGGGACGTGCCGGAATCAAGCCAGCGGCTCGATTATGTGGGAATAAACGTACCGTGTATTCCCAGCATAAAGACTGAAAGAGTTGAACAGAGACAATAAGCAGAACAGAGACAGACAATAAATCTTTATGTGCCTCTTATGTGGGAAATAAAATTAAGGCTAATAAGTTCAGCAAAGACCGGAACTAAATGTAAACATTACGCACAGAAGTCATAGGCTTTTGAACAAATGATGATGCTACTATGAAAAAAAGTTTAACTACAGATGTTTTTGCCACATCAAATTTCTCTAGCTAAGCTAGCAAGTGGCTCCTGTATGAAGAGATCACATTCCAGCACCCAGCCCATGTCTGACAGCTCTGATTTAAGGGGAGGGGGTTAACTCTGTGTGTGCCTGCCTGTATAACTTCTTATCTCTGTAGTTAGTAGAGAATTGCTGCAGAGATCTTGTTTTTAAAGACTGAAAGAGTTACTAAAGGACTACATGAACAGAGGCAATAAATCTTTATGGGGCCCTTTTGACCTCCTGGGGGCCCATAAGCAATTGATTAGTTTGCCTGGTTGAAGATCCGGCTCTGATTCCATTTCCTTATGTGTCCTATCCACAAATAAAGAGAGGGCTTTAAACAGCTGATACTACTGAGCGAAGTCTGAATCTTGTTTGTAATACTGGAGTCCCACGTGTAAATCCCAGCCAGGACATAATCTTTGTGTGTCCTCCCTTTGCTTTTTGTGGGAAATGAGGGGGGGGGGGTGATATTCCTCAAGACACTCCTCCCACAACTCAAGCTCAAACTGATGAGGTGAACTGGATTCCAAGGCAATTGCCCTTAGACTATACAAGTGCCCAGATATTTTTCCTGATGGATTGACCATTCAATTCGATAGTTTTATCAGATTGGGGGTGAATCTATTCTGCTCAATCGATAGAAATGAGCCGATATTTGTTCAAATCGACCACTTAACTTGATTGGGCAGGATGGAAAATATCGGTCGATCATGAAGGAATCTGCTATTGTTCACATGAGTTTGATTGACACAGAATCGATTTTTGGTTTCAGAACTTGGAGGCACAACATTGTTCAGCTTGATTGGTGAAGAAAAATAGCATAGGCTCTCGTTCCATCGCATAAGACCCTCCCCCCCCCTTGCTGAAAATACACCTTCTGTTTTCTATTCCAAGTAGAGAAAACAGAATTGGAACTCTTATATAGAACTCGAAGGCTACGTGGCTTCGGGGAGTTTTTTTCCGGCGGAACAGGTAAATTAACAGACCCGGCAGGTAAATTACCAAGTTTTATGTGACAAGAGGATAGCAGCATAAAATGAAAGTGTAATTTCGGTCTGTATAACCTCATTAATTTCTCTTCAGGAGTGACCTCTGTTTGTTTTGTATTTCAACCACCAGCCAACCGCACACCGTTTTAATACGTCCTGTCGGTCCCTCTGAACGGACCAGCAGACGTTTTAAAACGTCCTCCACCACTGCTGTGCACTGTCGGGACTGAATGATGAATGGGAAGAAATGTTCCCTGAACCAAAGATCATTGGCTTCAAGAGAAGCCAATGATCTTTCCTGTAACAACACTGTCTGTGTGATTGTTCTAAGCACACACAGTGTGTGAGGCCATCTAGTGGTAAAAAAAAAATACACACAAAATAAAAATACAGTTCACATTTTACAATACATTTGATACCTCTTTATACCTTTTTGCATTAAATAAAAATAAATAAATACCTTTCATGTACATAAAAGGATGATTTTCACATTCAGCAGTGATGCATTGTGGGAGGCATCAAATGCTCACTCCAATTTGAATAATCGCAAATACTTTCTGTTTTAAAAAGGCAAATTTTTGTTCTTCATTTCCTAAAGATTTAGACTGTTGAATTACTGCTTTTAGTTTATTTATTTATTTGTTGTATTTATAAAGCGCCAACATATTACGCAGCGCTGGACATTAATTTAGGTTACAGACAATATTTAGGGGTGACAAACAGCAATATGACAATACAGGAATACAAGAAAACCAGATCACACAGCACAGTATGAGTACAAGGTAATGCTTAGTCAGTCACTGGATGGGAGCATGGAGTTAGGCAAGTTAGGTTCACTCAAATGCATAGCATGGGTGCACAGTAATAGAGGTGCATGATCAGGTAGGACACAAAAGGAGTGAGGACCCTGCCCAAAGGCTTACAATCTAGAGGGAGAGGTATGGACACGAGAGGTAGGGGACCAGAGTTCGGCTGTGGGTTTAAAGCAATTGTGAGGGGTTGTAGGCAAGAGTGAAAAGGTGAGTTTTGAGGGCCTTCTTGAAGGTGTTGAAGGAGGGGGCTGCCCTAATGGGTGGAGGTAGGGAGTTCCATAGTGTTGGAGCGGCTCTTGAGAAGTCTTGGAGGCGTGCATGGGACTGGGTGATGCGGGGGACGGTCAGGCGAAGTTCATTGGAGGAGCGGAGTGAGCGGCTTGGTGTGTATCTCTGAGTAAGATCAGAAATGTAGGTTGGACAGGTTTTGTGGATGGATTTGTAGGTCAGACACAATATCTTGAATCTGATTCTGGACTGGATAGGAAAGCAGTGGAGGGATTCACGGAGGGGAGCCGCCCTGGTGGAGCGATGGGAGGAGTGGATAATTCTGGCAGCCGCATTCATGATGGACTGCAGTGGGGCTATTCGGGTCTTAGGGAGTCCAGACAGAAGGGCATTGCAGTAGTCGAGGCGGGAAATTATGAGGGCATGGATGAGGAGTTTGGTGGTGGCAGGGGTCAGGAAAGGGCGAATCTTACAGATGTTACGAAGGTGGAAGTTGCAGGACTTTGTGAGGTTTTGGATGTGGGGAGTGAAAGAGAGTGCGGAGTCCAGGGTGACACCCAGACAGCGGGCTTGAGAGGTAGGGTGAATAGTAGTGTGGTTAACAGTGACCTGCACATCTGGGAGGTCCAGGGATGACCGGGGTGGGAAGATCATAAATTCCGTTTTGTCTAGATTTAGTTTTAGGAACCTAGCGGACATCCAGGAGGAGATGGCAGATAGGCAGAAGGAGACCTTGTCCATGGTAGTGGTGGATATGTCAGGGGTGTGGAGATAGATTTGGGTGTCACCTGCATACAGATGATAGTTAAAACCCATGGAGAAGATAACCTTGCCAATGGAGGATGTGTATAGGGAGAACAGTAGGGGGCCAAGGACCGAGCCTTGGGGGACTCTCACTAAGAGGTGGTTGGGGGTGGACGAGGACTCATTGAAGGAGGTCGTGAAGGAGCGGTTGGAGAGGTAGGATGAAAGCCAGGTCAGGGCGAGATCGTGAATGCCCATGGATTGGAGGGACTGGAGGAGTAGGGGATGATCTACTGTATCAAAAGCTGCTGAAAGGTCAAGGAGGAGGAGAATGGTGTATTTACCTTCAGCTTTAGCTAAGGCAAGGTCATTGACCACTTTGGTGAGAGCCGTTTCGGTTGAGTGGGCAGGCCGAAATCCAGATTGCAGTGGGTCTAGTAGTGAGTTGGCATTGAGGTACTGGGTCAGGCGTTTGTGAACCAGACGCTCAAGGAGTTTTGAGGCGAAGGGGAGGAGGGAGATCGGGCGGTAGTTGGAGGGTAGCGAGGGGTCGAGGGAGGGTTTCTTGAGCAGAGGCAGTACAGTGGCCTGCTTGAAGTCTGAGGGGAAGGTGCCTGTGGATAGGGAGAGGTTAAACATGGTAGTGAGGACTGGGGCCAGATCCGTGAAGTGAGGCTGAAGTAGATCAGAAGGGATAGGGTCAAGGGGGGAGGTAGTGGTATGGGAAGTCTGCAGTAGGTGGTTGACCTTCTCAGTGGTAGTAGGAGTGAAGGAGGTGAGGGGAGGATAGGGTGGAGAAGGAGTAGGTTGTGAGCAGGTGGGAGGTGAAGATTGAAGATTGGATATTTCCTGACGGATGGAGACTATTTTGTTGGTGAAGTGGGTGGCTAAATCTGTGGCAGAGAGGGAGCAAACAGAAGGTGGGGGGGTGGGTTTAAGCAGGGAGTTGAAGGTGCTAAAAAGACGCCGGGGATTGGAAGCTTGTGCTCCGATGAGCTTGGTAAAGTATTCCTGCTTCGCATGAGCAAGGGCAGTGTGGAACTGCTGCAGGTTAGTCTTGTACTGTAGGAAATCCTGGTTTAGTCGAGTTTTCCACCATTTTCGTTCAGTGGCGCGTGTTTCCCTCTGGAGGTTGCGAGTATGGGTAGTGCGCCAGGGCTGGGGGTTAGGGGGTCGGTTGCGGCGGAATATTGGTGGAGCAGCTTTCTCTAGGGCTGATGAGAGAATTTGGTGATACTGAGCTGCAGCAAGATTAGGACAGGTTAGGGTGGGGAGAGTGGAGGATAGGCCATGGAGGGAGTCAGCAAGGACGCCAGGGTTGAGCTTGCGTAGGTCTCGCTGCCATCGACCAGGTGGGTGGGCGGGTAGTTTGGAGGTGCCTTCCGTGAGGAGGTTGAAGGCGAGAAGGTAATGGTCTGAGGGTGGAAATGGTGCAATGTCGAGGTCTGCAATGGTGGTGGATTTAGTGAATATAAGGTCGAGAGTGTGACGTGCAGTGTGAGTGGGGGCGTTGGTGTGTTGTACTAGGCCATGTGAGTTGGCTATGGTGAGTAGCCGGGTCGCAACAGAGTTCTTGGGTTCATTGATGGGTCGTGTACTGTCTGTAATGTGATGTATTGTTATGTGAATAGGTGTCATTGTGATGTACTAACCTTAATGGCAACTTGCAGAGGATTGGGGTCCCCTGAAATGCCAACCACCAGCCCTTCATAAACTTCACCGAAGGCACCATGACCAAGGGCTCTAGTGAAGAGTAGAAAAAAAAGTGAAAAAAGTTGCAGAATGTCCAGAAGCAGATACGAAACTTTCAGAGTCTGACCATCGTACGTCTTCTCACCATCCAGATATTTATATTGTGCATATAAGTATTTAATAAATAATATCAAAGTACAGTATCTCTCAGACAGGTTGCAGACCTGAAATACTTCTTTCACCTATTTGAGAGAAGGGGGCTACTTGGTTGTTTTTGTATTACGGGTGGAATCACATAGCACCATATGTCCCCTCATTTTGTTTTGGGTACATGGAGGTGAGCAAGAGTTCCTTGCCCTTAACCTTTGGGACAAGGATGTGTTGCAGAGGGAGGGAATTTCCACTGCGATTTCCAAGATACTTCTTCCTATCCCCCGACACTACTAAACTCCCCTTACACACTCTCATTGTCTGTACTTTATGTGCCCTTGTCCATGTCTTAATCTGTGTACATAGCATTTTATTGTTAAGGTGGCCATACATCAGGCGACTTGGCGGCTGATCGACCATCCAATTCGATTATTATAATCAAATTGGATGAAAATCGGTGCCGCCAAGTGCATGCCCAACCAACAAAGCGACCAATTTTGGGACGGAAATCATCTGCAGCAAGATGTTGGGCTGAAGTTGGTTAGTTGGGCATGCGGTGGTACAGCAGACGATTTCGGAACGAGCAACGAAACCCCGCCCGCTACCGCTGCAATGTATAAATGTGCCCCCCCCCAGTGTTTGCATTTATATTTATACATTACCTGTCCTTTAGCAGCCTCTGCGCGGCGTCCGTCCATCTCGCCAGGTTCTAACACACACATGACTGTTGTAACCCGGCGAGATGGATGGAAACCGCGCGGAGGCTGCTACAGGACAGGTAATGTATAAATGCACACACTGGGGGGGGGGAGGTTTGGGGGCACATTTACACATTGGTGGGCTGCGGTGGTGCGGACGTGGCGGGCTCAGACGATTTCCTGAAGATTTCATGCTGAAATCGAACGGGAATCGGCCTGTAGTATATGGGCAGAATCGACAACAGACAAATTTATCTCTAATCAGATTGGATTAGAGATAAATGTGTCTCTTTGTGGAATCTGCCCATAATCGTCAGGTCTATGGCGACCTTAACAGTGTAGCAACACCATGGACTGATGCTTGGCATTCTGCTTTAATTGCTGTAATAACATTTTTGTGAAGGAATGGAGGAGTGACATGAAGCAGAAGCTAACCATATATCAGTAACTATGGAGAGACCATAAATTGTTCCCATACCTGGAACATCTCCAAACCCCTAAAGAGAGGCAAGTCCTGAGTCTCTGCAGACTGAGTGCTCACAACTTAGAAACTGAGTCAGGACACACAGACATTCATACAAACCCACAGAGAGAAAAGACTCATTGTGACCAAAGGACCCTAAAGGATGCGGCTCATTTCCTGCTGCACTGCCCCTAATATACAGCAATAAAGCCCACTCACTTTCAGCTCCTTATAGGCAGGGCCGGCGCTACCATAGAGGCAAAGGGGGCAATTGCCCCAGGGCCCCAGAGCTTGTAGGGGCCCCCAGTGGCTACAAGAGGAAAACATTTTTTTTCAAAAAGACCTTATAGTTTTTGAGAAAATCGATTTTAAAGTTTCAAAGGAAAAAAAAATACACATTTAAAAACCTGCCGACTTTAACAGCTAATAGCAAATCCACATTAAATGCTAGCAACCCTAAATTTTCAGGATATGTTAAGGAGATCATTGGGAATAAGAGGTAAAAACATTTTTTCAAAAAGACCTTATAGTTTTTGAGAAAATTGATTTTAAAGTTTTGAAGGAAAAAAGTATACTTTTAAATGCAGTAAATGTCACTTTTAGTAGCAAACCCAATGGTAGTGTAATTTTACATGCATCAAAAGAAAGAGCAATACATTTCCTGATGGGGTTTCCAGGGGGTCCATACGCAGCTGCAGCACTTTGGCCCGGGATTGCTATACAGCCGCAATATGGCTGTATGAAGATCTCTGGCATTTTTTCCTATTTTCCCATTTTTTTTTTTATGTTTAGAGTGTGGGAATTTTTTTTTAAAAAAATTATGTGGCGTCCCCCCTCCTGAAACTTTTTAACCCCTTGTCCCCCATGTAGGCTGGGGTAGCCAGAATGTGGAGCTCCAACCGATTGGGGCTTCACACCCTGACTATACCAGCTGCAAAAAAGGTCCCTTAATACTAATTTTTGTTCCGGGGTATCTGATGGGGGCCCCCCAGGTTTATTTTGCCCCGGGGCCCCATTGTTGCTTAAACCGGCCCTGCTTATAGGGCAAGAAGAAACTACAATCTACTGCAGGGGTCTAGTCCTGGGAAAAGAGGTGAGTGTAATCACCCCAACCCCCCCCCCCCCCCCCCCCGAAAAAAAAGATATATAGATATATACAGTGGGATGCGAAAGTTTGGGCAACCTTGTTCAATAATTAGTTCTAAAGGTTTTGGAATCAATAAAATGACAACAGTGCCCAGTATATCTGGCAGGCAGACTAGTGGTCAATATCTGGCAGTGGCAAAGGCAGACTAGAGGCCAATTATCAGGCAATTTATCTGGCACTGGCAGGCAGACTAGAGGTCAATATCAGGCAATATCTGGCACTGGCAGGCAGAGTGGCAGACTACACTGTCAGTGTCACAGCAACTTGCTACCAACAAGTACAGTAGGTGCTGAGCCTGAGAAGCGAGCGAGAGCAAAGTGGCCGGGTGGTCAGCGAGAGGCTAGAGACACATTCTGTTGTGATGCAGAGTGGAGGAAGGCTGACAACATGCATGATGGAACGGCACAGAACAGGTGGAGTGACTAGGAGAACAACACCCCTGGCCTGCAAGACTGATCAATCACCGGCGCACTGTGAAGCATCGAGGACCACCGTACACAAGCTAGATTCTCGGAAGAGGTGAAGTCCGAGAACCATTCAGTGAGTGTACTGGACTTCAGTCATAGCATGTCAGAGACTGAGACCAGCATAAATGAACTCTAACCTGCTAATGTCCACAGAATGCATATCTCTATCCCTCCCCCAGGACTCAACCCCTTTCATTTCTCCCCATCCTTCCTTTGCTTTGGCAATGTGTGTAGAACTTCTTTAACCAGTTGAGATTCTATGATGTCTACTTTCTGCATTCACCCCCATTTTTTCCCTGTAAAATGCCACCAAAAATTAAACAATTAGTGGAAACAAATTACACCCAAACAAAAAGCCTAGATACACAAAAGGGGAGGAGGCGCCCCAATGTGGTATGCAATGGGTAAACGTGGCTATTAAAACGGTCTTACCTCAGGTAAGAAGTTTAAAGATAATAATTTATTGGACACAGAAAAAGCGCGTTTCCCGGGACCTGCCTGCTTCCTCAGATCTACAGTACAGTGTCTTATGTAGCTGCACACATGGACTGGGAGCGCCAGTGTCCAATAAAACTCTTTAAACCTCCTAACTCAGGTAAGACTGTTTCATTACCCTGGTTTAGCCATTACATACTACACTGAGGCGTCTCCTCCTCCCATTTTGTGTACAGTTTTCCCCTCCCCACAGGGGTGTCCCTTGAGATAATTATCTAGTGGTATTTTTTTCTGGAGTGCGACCCAACCTATCCTGAAGAGGATACTCTATACGTGTGGAGCTGGATACTCCACCTGCCAAACCTAAACTCAGGTTTGTAAGTAGTATCTGTTTCACACATTATTTCATTGCCTGGAAATACTACACTATCTAGCACTCCTGATGTTTTCTGTTTCCTTTTTCCTCTCCTGGTTCCTGAAGTTCGTCACCCGAACTTCATTGACCGGATACCCCTCACCATAAAAAAAAACAATCTATGTCTCACTTTGATGGGCTAAGTAATACAAAAGTTATAGTTGTATCGATAGAAACACTGCTGAAATGCCAACATTGTCAGGAATCTTAAAGAGAAACCGTAACCAAGAATTGAACATCCCAATCAGTGGCTGATACCCCCTTTCCAATCAGAAATCTTTTCCTTTTCACAAACGGATCATCAGGGGGCTCTGTATGGCTGATATTGTGGTGAAACCCCTCCCACAGTGTGATGTCAGGACCATGGTTCTGACATCACACTGTGAGAGACTTGTTGCATTTTGGGAGCTGTTTCCAACTGCCCAAAAAAAGCAAGCAGCATCTCCTTCCACTGACATCACCTACCAGCAGTAAAAATGTCTCCATGTGATAAATGTGAGAATGTAAATCAGGGAGAGGAAAGATTTTACAATGGGCAAACACTGACTAAATCGTTTATACATCATTATTGTAAAAATGAAGCACTTTTTTTTACTACATTATTTTCACTGGAGTTCCTCTTTAAAAGTAGATACTGACCTCAGGAGTGGTTACCCTCTGGATCCTGGAAAGGATATCCCCATCCTCCTCCATTGGCTCGATCCAGTACTGAAATCCCTGAAGCGTGGCAACCAGGGGCGTTTCTAGGGTCCTTGGAGATCGGGGGCACCTGTGGGCACCGCGGCAAAAATGGGCATGGCCATGAGGTGAGTGGGCGTGGCCATGGGTGGGGCCAAATGTACATGGACTTAGCAGCGGTGTAAGCTACAGATAATGGGCCTGCCCATCGAAATATTGGATGGAGCCCCCTGTCCTTTATTTGGATAATTTACAATCAGTATAGGCATAGATCAAAGATGTATACGCACATACAATTTTGATTGGTCAATCACTGACCCCCAATTTTACCACCCCCATGCAGTAAGTGGGCCAACAGACAATGAATTTTATGAACAGAGCTAAAATTGGCTAATCAAAATTGTATGTGTGTACCAGCCTTTACAGCTAATACTGTACATACTGAAAGTAGCAGGGATCAGCATACAATATAGCTGGTTTACAATCAATAAAGGCACAGAGTAACACCTTACACTGTACACACTGGAGGTAAATCAGCACACAGTGCAGGCACTAGAGAACAGCGTATACTGTACATACTGTAGGCAGCAGAATTCAGCACACTGCAGCTAGCGTGCCAAAAAAATGAGGATCACGTTGTGCGGCGTGCTTATCGCGCCGCACCGAAAAATGGGTGGGCCATGGACCAGAATATAGGTGTGGTAACGGGTGGAGACAAATTTACATGAACCTAGCAATGGTGGGACATTAAATTATGATAGAGGTGGCGAACCTTTTGGAGGCCGAGTGCCCAAACTGCAACCCAAAAGTCACTTATCTATCGCAAAGTGGCAACAGCAATTTAAACTAAATACTGTACAAACGTTTTAATACATGAACATTATGGAAAATCCAAGTTGAAAATAAACTGTGAAGATAAACAATTTCATCCATCCTACTCCTGAAAAATGTATTCAATTTTTTAGAACCTCCCAGTTTTATTGTCTGTTTTAAAACGCTAAAAAAGTAGGTTTAATGCTATTGTCTCATATGATAAGGATTCAGCTTTTCCCATAGTCTCGCAGTTAGCAATCATGTGACCCCCAACAAGACATATTCAGCAATCATGAGGCCTCCAACAAATCATGAGGCCCCCAACAAGACAAATTCAGCAATCTTGAGGCCCCCAACAAATCATAAGGCTCCCAACAACACAAATTCAGCAGTCATGAGGCACATAAATAGACAGCATTTTACATAAATAGGCAGAATGCCCCCTTAATATGGTAGCCCCCCAAGTTAGGTAGTGAGTGACAGGGACCCCCAGGTTAGCTAGTGAGTGACAGGCGCCTCCAGTTAGGTAGTGAGTGACAGGGACCCCGATAGTGAGTGACAGGGAGCCCCTTTAGGTAGTGAGTGAGTGCCAGGGAGCCCCTTCAGGCAGTGAGTGAGTGCCAGGGAGCCCCTTTAGGCAGTGAGTGAGCGACAGGGAGCCACTTTAGGCAGTAAGTGAGTGACAGGGAGCCCCTTTAGGCAGTGAGTGAGTGACAGGGAGGCCCTTTAGGTAGTGAGTGAGTGCCAGGGAGCCCCTTTAGGCAGTGAGTGCCAGGGAGCCCCTTTAGGAAGTGAGTGAGTGCCAGGGAGCCCCTTTAGGTAGTGAGTGAGTGACAGGGAGGCCCTTTAGGGAGTGAGTGAGTGCCAGGGAGCCCCTTTAGGGAGTGAGTGAGTGACAGGGAGCCCCTTTAGGGAGTGAGTGAGTGCCAGGGAGCCCCTTTAGGCAGTGAGTGAGTGCCAGGGAGCCCCTTTAGGGAGTGAGTGAGTGCCAGGGAGCCCTTTTAGGAAGTGAGTGAGTGACAGGGAGCCCCTTTAGGAAGTGAGTGAGTGCCAGGGAGCCCCTTTAGGGAGTGAGTGAGTGCCAGGGAGCCCCTTTAGGGAGTGAGTGAGTGCCAGGGAGCCCCTTTAGGAAGTGAGTGAGTGACAGGGAGGCCCCTTAGGGAGTGAGTGAGTGCCAGGGAGCCCCTTTAGGGAGTGAATGAGTGACAGGGAGGCCCCCCCTCTAGCCGCCGCCGCTCCCCCCCTACCTCTCAGCAGACCTCAGGATCAGCGGCGACCCGACCAGTTGTAGTGTTGTCCGGATCATGAACGATTCGGATCTTTGATCCGAATCTATTTTATGAGTCGATCATCCGAATCATCAAAATGAGTGATTCGGATCGCAAAAGGGGCAGGGCCAGGAGCGACACGCCCCCTCTCAGCGGGGTCCTGGAAGCAGAGCTGAGATGGATCGCTCTGTTGGAGGGGAGCCAGCCTTGCAGCCACAGGTAGATGAGAGAGAGGGGACATGGATGCCACTGCCAGATATGTGTAGAGCACACATACTGGCTATAACGTGCTGCCCATTATAGACTGGCTGTTCCGTAGTGCTGCACAGTGATCACATTGGAAGCTTTTGGCTCAGCACAGCTCAGTAACTTTGCAGACAGTGTGATTGAAAGGCAATATAATCCTCCTGCACTCGGCACTAAACAGCTGCACTTATCTTCTGGTAATGGTTTCTTCCACTGTGCGACCTTTTCTTTCAAAGTGTACAGATGAACATATAGGTGAAATATATGTAAAGCATATGACTTCAGCATGTGGGTATTACGTGCAAACATTTCTGCTCTCTGCTCGTCCCTCCTCCCTTCTCTGTCCACTCCCTGCCCTCTGTCCATCTTCTCCCCTTCTCTGTGTGTCCACTCCCTCCCCTTCTCCTGTCCACAGCAGGGAAAGACCTGTCCTGCTGTTCATTTCACCCCCGAATGCTTCCGGTAGTAAAATGATCCGAGATTCGAATCAAAGATCCGGATCTCTTCAATGATCCGATTCGAATCATCCGGATCATTGAAAAGATCCGAACTTCCCATCTCTAACCAGTTGTACGAGCGGGCGCTGGACGCACCCGCTCTATATGCGGAAGTGATGTCACTTCCGCATATCAGTGCGGGCGCTGGGTCCTAGCGCCCGCACGATTGGTCGCCGGCTCGCCGCCTGATCCTGAGGTCTGAGTGACGCGGCGGCGGCTGGAGGGAGCCGCTGAGATCCGTGGCACCCCAGAACAGATTGGGGGCACGTGCCACCCCAAAACAGGGCTAGCGACGCCCCTGGTGGCAACACTGCCTCTGTGCAGTAGCGTCGACATGCTCTGGCTCTGGTGAAAAAAGTGAGGCCCAATCGGGTCCGTGCTACTCCACCGGTGCAGCCGGATTGTGTATGCGCGGTAGCATGGATGTGATCGGGCTTGGGTGGAAAAAGTGAGGCCCAATCGGGTCCTTGCTACTGCACCGGTGCAGCCGGCATTTGTAGCATGGACCTGATCGGGCTCAGTTTTTCCCACTGCCCCTGCAGGTCTGTGTTGTGCACATGCTTGAGCTGTCGACAAGTAATCCTTCGAAGTGCCAGTGCTGGAACAGGCGGTGGAGGAGGAGGGGGAAACCTCTCTTTGTTCTACTGTAAGTACACAGATTTATGCACCTCTATGGACTGAAATTTAAAAAAGAACAATGAGGAAAGTAAGAACAGAGGCATTTTGTTCATAAAGAGAGGTTGTTTCTTTAAACTGGTGATCATTGGAAGCTTTAAATGTATTGATAATTACTGCTGAAGTTTACTAGGTATTTTTTTTATACACATAGCCGTTCTGGTGCAGTTAATTATACCTGAGTAAAGTTATGTTTTTCCGGGGGACCTCCTTCAGCTCACTCAGCCCAGCTCCTTTCCCAGCAAAGCAGTAATTGGGGTTGTAATCCGTCATGATGATGGAGCTGCGGATCTTACTGAGCTTATATTCCGTGCTCTGCAGCCTCACCCGTGCTCCCTCCAGCTGCTTTTTCTTGCGATGGTAAACTGCAGGAGAAACAGGATAACATCGCATTACAAGCGACCCCGACTTAAGCGGTGTAAACCAAGCATATGATTATAAACTACTTACTGCAATCAGCGGTTACCTGTGCCTGTTCTGTCACGCAGAATTAACTTTAGAAGATACTGTGGGCAACAGATCATGGATAGATACCATGGAAACAAGAGTTCCCTAGCCTCGGTGTACAGTATCATTTAATTGTTGTCATAACTGCAGGACAGAGAAAATCGGGACTATGTAACAAAATCAGTGTTGCTACTAAAGACCATGAGTGAATGGTATGCTGTAATCTATGGAATAGCACTTAATGGTGTACACACACACACTCAACTTCCGTGGACTGATCAAAAAATCTAGTGTGAGTACACCCTTTAGTCACTAGAGATTCCTAATGTTTGTTAAGTAATGACTGACCTCTGTTGGTCTTCAACTGTAGCTTCCAAAGTGGGGCACCTCCTGTACGCTCCCTCTCTCCTCCCCATCACTAGAACAAAATAAGCAGCCTAGCAGTGTGTCTGTACAATGATGATTCCCAGAATCCTCTTTCTAGGCCATACATGTCATACTACGGCCCGCTGGAAAAATCTGGCCCTCAGAGCCATAAAATTAGGCCCTCAAGTGGTTTTCCCACTTTGCATTATGTTTGGCCCACTCTAGACCACCAGGAAAGCTATATTGGAGGTGAAGCCCTAGATCACCAGGGAAGCCATATGCGGCAGGGAGGGGGAAAGCACTAAACACCAGGGAACTGTATGGGGGAGGGAGGGGGGCACCTGGGAACTTTATATGGGAGGAAGGTGGCCAGTTAACATTGAGGTTAGCCCACGACTTGTTCTCAGTGTGGAATTTCAGCCCTCTTTGTTCTAGGCGATGATTGGTGGATGTACGAATTTCCCTGGTCGCTCCAGTGTCCTTCCACATCCCAAAAACATACTGGTAAGCTAATTTTCTCTCCCCTACAATTTACCTTAGGACCTCATCTCACAAATGCAATTCTATCTGCTTTTCCTTCTGACCAGGAGCAGGGGGGGGGAGCTTGTACCTAATTTCATTTTGCAGAACACGCAGCGGAAGGACGCATTCTTATACATTACCTGCTCCTGACGATCATTATCAAGTGCTGTGCAGCCAGCCAATCACCATGCTGAGACTGAAGCTGCACGGCACTTGCTAACTAACCAGGAAGTGGATGAGATGCGATCACCAGCAGCAGGCAATACATAATGATATTAGGTAAAGGACAGCCCCTGGGCCCCCTACAGCTCCCGATTCCCCCCTTGCCACTGCAGAGGCAGCGGGCGCTATAGTTACGCCACTGGCAGCCAGTATTTGTCTCCCCTAATAAGAAGTGCAACCAGTATCAGCCCCCCCCTCCCCCCATGAGAAGTGCAGCCAGATCCTGTGTCTCCCTCCCTTAGTATAAGGAGTTCTTGGGGGATACGAAAGAAGAAACTGAGAGCCCAATATAGTGTAATATGTATTGGAAATAAGGTGGGAGAAAATAAGACGCAAGTATCATACTTACAAACCAGGGTTACCTCCAAGGCAACCACTGAATAGGCAGGTGGGGAGAACAAGCCTGTCCCCACTCAGGATTAAAACGTCGCTCTCTGACAGGGGAGAAAAGAGGGTGTGACACCCTTCCACCAAGGATGGATAGCTTTGTATGTAGAGATGTACAGAGGAGCCAGTAGGATAAAAAGCACTAAAAACGTTTAAAAAGTTCGGGATGCGGTGGTGGACCAGCCAACCCAAAACAGACACCGGTACTGTCGATTATGGTTGTAGACAATTTATTCACATACTCCTAAAACAGGTTGCAACGCGTTTCGCAGGCAATATCCCGCTTCATCAGGCATTAAACAGGAGCAAAAACACTAAAAACGACAGAGATGAAAAAAGCAACAATCAGGTATCCATGTATGGCGGTTATGTGTTTGAGAGTATACATTAAAAAGGGGGTGGTAAAACTTCAGTAGTGTAGAAGTATAATGTGTGCAAGATTACCATAATATTATGTGATGTACTTTGGTGAAAGATGGGAATTAAAGTATCAGTAAGTCCTAAGATATATTTGGCGTATTGTGCCGAACCAACATTGACCAATTCAAACACAGAAACATTTGTATCAGATAAGAAAAAGTAAGATGTGTAGGTAAATATATACACATTCTATACATGCCTATATACCCGCATTAATAAAACACTATAAAACTATACCAATGTGGGACCTCTGTGATATAGGTCGATATAAATGTGTATGGCTTATTATATATATATATATATATATTTACCTACACATCTTACTTTTTCTTATCTGATACAAATGTTTCTGTGTTTGAATTGGTCAATGTTGGTTCAGCACAATACGCCAAATATATCTTAGGACTTACTGATACGAACTTTTTTAACGTTTTTAGTGCTTTTTATCCTACTGGCGCCTCTTGGGGGATACGGCTGCCTGAATAGCTGAGTGACCGCATGGGAGAACAAATACCCAATCAAGCACCATCCCTCTGTAGGCTACCCATGCATGTCACGTGACATCAGGAAGCGATGCTGCTGCACAGTGATAGGCTGCAGTACAGAAGAGAAGAGGACCCAGCGGTGCACTAGGTATTTGTCTTCCACTGAACGCCCTGGTTCAGTGAATACTGCTTGAAAACTGATTGTGTACTGTAGAGATATGCCCATAAACACCCCTTCCTTAGGAAGTCTATTTAAATAGGAAATTGTACTAATCACACTGGGAACGGTTATTACATGAAATATGCTCTCTCCTACCATCATGTGCTTTGGATGACAATAACAGGAACGTATACACCATAACTGTGGGTCATAAAGTTCATGGGCTGCGGTTTGAAAAAAAATCAATATATAAATGATTTCTGCGTTAGTCAAGTCCTCTAACCTCATTAAAGCAATCAGTGGGAATGGGCTGCTAAGCACAGGGAATGACCTGCAGAAGGATGAGAGGATTATCAATGGAAATTGTATTGGCTGAATGTTAATGTCTTCTTGTGGTGCAGACATTGGGAGATCAACACTGCCAGTTCCTTTTCCCTAATAACACTTCAAGTTCAAAATCATGGCTTTCTATCCCTTAGGACACTGTGTATTTAACACATAGCAATGCTCATGGCAGATGGGTAAAATGTCCTTGTATATTTATATTTATATATTATTTAACTCTGATAAGGCACGCTAAGCGTGCAGTAAGGAGAACTTTAGTGATACTGAATCAACCCCATGATGTGCAGAAAACGCATATAGAAAAGCACACACAGAAAACTGACAGACCAATGTGCTCCCAGCCTCAGTTTCTTATTACACTCACTCTGTCCATTTCTGATAGCGCAGAACTGGCTCTGCAGACTCCTCCAGCATCACTTGGGTAGGGGTAGAGAGGTTGGGGGCAGAGCACTGCTATACACAACACCCTGCTGTACACTGAATAGGGACTGTTTACAAATCTTTGTCTACAAGACTTTGTAAATTTGTTATCAGTGGCTGAGCAGACGTAGTAATTAGAACAATTGCCCAGAGAGCAGAAAGCTTTTTCTCTCTATGCCCAGACTCCTTAAGCATCACTACAGTACATAGCACTTGGGAAGGGGTAGAAAGGCTGTGGGTAGGGACAGAGCAGCATTGTACACAAGACCCTGCTGAACACTCGATAGGGACTGTCTACAAATCTTTGTCTGCAAAACTTTGAAAACTTTGTATGATCCCTTATCAATGGCTGAGCAGATGCAGTCAATAGAACAATTGTGCAGAGAACAGAACATTTTTTTCTCTCCGTGCCCTTAGTTGTCAGTCTCTCAGGACAGGTAAAAGGAACTTCTCCCCCCACGGGGCCCCGTGCAGCTTCTGGGCCCCCCTGTGGTCCCTTGTAGGGTCTATTGTTACACCCCTGCGTTTGTCCCCACATAGGGTTCCATGTCTCAGGTTTCACTGATCCTGAAGTTGAACACATGATGCTGAAAGAGCTTTTCACTTTCACATGAACAACGAATGAATGAATGAATGTAGACTTACCAAATGACAGACTTCCAAAGGCAAAGAGGATTCCAAGTATCACCGTAGCAATAAGCACACCCAGAATGAGGGGAAGAGGGAGCTGCCTGTCTGGAATGGGACCCTTGGGTTCTGCAAACAAAAAGTTCATTTATTACCATCTCAGTAGCAGAAGACTTCATGCAACACAAGGGATTGGTACATTTCGTTAAGGCTACATTCACAGCGGTGCATTGCGGTGCAGCATAACGGATGCTTTACTGCTGTGCACCACCTATCAGGGATTGGCTTTCGAGCAGAAACAAGTTTGTAGCTACTCGGATTCAAAATGCTAATGAATGCAGTTGTGACCGCGGGAGACGGGAGTTAACTTACCGAGAAGTCCTACGCGCATCATACCCATCACACGCTACGTATGTGACGCGTTCCACCACTCACTACTGCACTTCCTCCTTCCGGCCTGAAGGAGGAAGTGCAGTACTGAGTAATGCCCATCCCTGCCACCTATGCGACATTTACAGTGCGCCGAATGTGGTGCATTATAATTGCGTGCAGCATCGTAACGCACTGCATGAAAAATGCACGTGTAAAAGGTACAGTGTAGCATACTTTTCATTGACTACATGCTGCACTGCATGCGACGCAACGTGCAGATAACATGTGATGCCAACTTCCCAATCTATTGCATTGCAGTCCTGCTGTCACAGGGTACGCAACGCAACAGCCACAGTGAACGTAGCCTTACACTTAAAAGAGAACTATCATGAGCATATAAAATGTAGATAGGAAAATGCACCATAAATTACCTTTTTTCCTATGTGGCTGTCACTTACAGTTTTTTGGTATTGAAAATCTGAAAGATCTGACAGGTTTTCAGCCCCATCTCTTTATGGGGGATTCTTAGGTATTTATTTATTAAATGCACTTTCTAAAACACAGAAATGCCGAGAGCTGGGTGAGTAATCTCTCTGCTTGGGACTCTGCATAGGGTAGGAGGGAGGAAGGCATTATGGGAGGGGAGTGAGCCACCATTCCATCATCGGGCACCTGTAAGCATATGCCTACAGGGCCTTATGGTAAATCTGGCCCTGTGTACATGTGACTTAACCTGGAGCTTCAACATAAGAGGATCTTGTTGCTTGGTAAGAGTTCATGGTAAAACAGAAGCATTGCTACTGGCACAACAGTGTGATGTGGTTGGAAGCAGTGGCATAGCAATAGGGGTTGCAGAGGTTGCGATCGCATCGGGGCCCCAAAGGGCCTTCCCTCAACTACAATATTAGCTCTGTATTGGTCATGTGCTCATAATAATCACTTCTATAGATACTTTGAATAGTGGTAATCATTAACAAAACTGTTCCCCATCCCCTTCCTGCACCTCTGACACTGAAGTTGCCATTGGCAGGTTTTTGTGTGCCGTATCAATTGTTATGTATAGAGTGCTTGGAGGGCCCCATTGTAAAACTTGCATTGGGGCCCACAGCTCCTTAGCTATGCCACTGGTTGGAAGTGAACAGTTATAGACTAGCCTCCATATTTTCTCAAGACAGTTGTACTTAAATGACAATATAACAGCAGCATGAACAGAGTTAGAGAATTTCCTACCTATGCAAGTAACATTATCATTTGCCAGCATAGTCCCAGCTTCGCACAAGCATATCACTTTGCGCTCAATCTCCTTCCTGCAGCTTCCAGACTTGCAGTGGCTACAGTTCAAGTAGAAATCGATATGCACTTCCCCATCATTTTCCATTGCTATGGAAACCAAGAAAACCAAGGAAAAGTTAGAGACAAGTAGGTTTTGGTTTTTTTAAATACATTTAAGCCTGTTACACACTTCAAGCGATGACCAATTGTACCACCTCCATAAAGTATTACCTACACAATCTGCTCATAGAACTTATAGTAAGTCTGAAGTGAGTTTAAAAAAAAAAAAAAAAGGCTCTGAGGGAAGGCTCTGAGTCCTATAGAGCCTTTCTGTTCCTCCTATGGTGCCAGCATTGGATCCCCATTAGCAGTCTCCGACAGAGCTGAGTGCTCCGGGCCGCTCTGTACTGAGCATGTGCGAGAATATGTGCTTGCGCATGCATAGTATGGAGCACTAGGCTCCCGAAGATTGCCGAAGCCTCCCACAGCAGCGGAAGTGAGCAGTCCATTGGTCGGAGACTGCTGATGGAGAATCGATTGCTGGAACGCTTTAGCCTTACTTTAACCCCTTCCCGACTGCCTAATGCTGATAGGCGTCGGGAGGGTGGCAGCTCCAGGACCGCATAACGCTAAAAGGCATCAAGTCCTGGGGCAGGGTTTTACATGGGAAGGGCACGCTGATGTGCGCATCCACCACTTGAGTGACGTCGTCAGTCTGCCAGCGGAGATCGCTGCTAGGAGACTGTTAGATGGCGAAACCACAGTCTATTTTGATTGTACAGTGCTGAGATCTACTGCAGCGCTGTGCTGGGGACAGCTGTGTCACTCGGCTGTCCCCTAGAGAGGCTCCGATCGCGATCCCCTCTCATAGACTGATGCCTATGAGAGAGGATTGCCCTGATTGGCTGGCGGGGGGAGGGTTTGAGGGGAATAAAAAAAAATAAATAAAAAATAGAGAAATTTATTTAAAAAAAAATACAAACAAATAAATAAAAAAATAAAGAAAGATGCCAGCAGCGATCAGAGCCCACCAACAGAAAGCTCTGTTGGTGGGCAGAACAGTGGAGGGAATCACTTGTGTGCTAAGTAGCATGGCTCTGCATCGAGCTATTAAAGAGACTCCGAGCACCTCTCATGGGTATGCCTTTAAGACTCCGACCAGTACTGCAAAGTAGTTAAAGATGCATACCTTTCCGTAGCTTGTGCTCTCCTCTTTCATTTGATGCCTGAATCGCCGTTCTACTCAAAATAGTTTTTGTTCGATTTCAATTTTAAAATCGCGGCTGCCATCTTGGCTATGTTATAACTTCTGGGTCACCGCTGTCTTCTCTGTTAGAGAAGTGCATCACTGAATGAAGCAGGAAGAGGAAGTGACACGCATGGCCATTGCAAGAGGCTCCCCCAGAGGGGTCATAGCACAACTTTGTTGGAAGTCGTCTGGCTTAAAGGCATGCCCATGAGAGGTGCTCGGAGTCCCTTTAAAGCTGCAGAGCACTAAATTGTAAAAAATAGGTCACTGGTCACTAGGGGGGGTGTAAGCCTACGGTCCCGAACTGGTTAAAGTGAACCTGAACTAAGTAAAATTATTTAAAATAAATACATGATGTACCTGCAATTGTATATTATATACTTACCTCGTCATCAGTTCCTCTCAGAAGCAATTCCTTCCAGTTCTGACAAGGTCTTGTCAGACTTGTCTCTCAGGAAGCTGAAAGTAGGGCCCATTTCCACTTGTGCGGTGGTAATCGCTGCAGTAAAAATTCACATGTGAATTCGCATGGATGACTATGTATGCGAATTTAACCATGGCAGTGCCTGGGTGCTTTTCCATTGATTCCATGCGAATTCGCATGAAAATTCGCATACCAAAACCGCATGCGAATTCCCTATTAAAGAGAGTCTGAAGCGAGAATAGATCTCGCTTCAGACCTCATATAAAGCAGGGGCACGTGTGCCCCTGCTAAAACGCCGCCATGCCGCGGCTTAACGGGGGTCCCTGTCCCCCCAAATCCCCTCTGTAATGCGGGGGAGCGCTTCCGCATTGGGGCTAACCGCCGCAGCCCTGCCCCACGCGCGTCTGTCAGACGCGTATCTCCGCCTCTCCCTCGCCCCTCTCAGTCTTCCTTCACTGAGAGGGGCGGGGGAGAGGCGGCGATGCGTGTCTGATAGACGCACTGGGAGGCAGGGCTGCAGCCGTTAGCCCTGCCTCCAGGAAGACAAATTCTGCGACCAAGAAGATGACCAAGGTTTGCGGGGGGTGGGTTGGGGGTGAAGGGACCCCCGTTAAGCCGCGGGATAGCGGCGTTTTAGCAGGGGCACACGTGCCCCTGCTATATTTGAGAGCTGAAGCGAGATTTAGTCTCGCTTCAGTGTCTCTTTAAATACATTGTATGCGAATCGCATAGCATGCAGATTCACTTTAGTGGAAACGGGCCCTTAGGGTCCTTTTTCACTTTATCAGCTGCTGTCAGTTATAACTGAAAGGATAGCTGATGTGCAAGGTCATGTCCATGTTTTGCTATGGCTCAAGTGATATTACTGGTTAATGGAATGCTGACCTAATGGGGTCACAGCTATTTATTTATTTTAAATGGAGGACAGAAAACTCCATTGATCATAGTGGACAAACAGGATGCAGGAGAGGAGAAACAGATTGATAAGCAGAATATGGGAGGTAGGTATGACATTTCTATGTTTACTTTGACTTTTATTTTTCAGTTTAGGTTTGTTTTATTATCTGTTGACCCTCATACTACATGCAGGTGGTAACATTGGCCAGTGATTGGCCATCATAATTGAAAGTGTGTGTACCAGGCCTAAGATGTGGTCACACTAGCTACAACATTACGGAAGAAGGTACAAGACTACAGATAAATATGGACGATAACAGATGAAGTTAGGTGGGAAAAAATGACATGGATTACAAGGGAAATTAATAATAAAAATAAAAAAAAACCCTACATTTATTTTAACAGCAAGTCTGTGTTTCTTTCCATTTTTTTCAATTCAATGTGGGTATACAAAACACCCCCTTACTTACTTACATATACCACTGAAACTAGTGTGTTCCATTTAATATTCCCAGTACAGAAATTAGACACCAATATACTAACCAGTTCAACCCACAGGTGTTTTCTCCTTAAAGAGACTCCGTAACAAAAATTGCATCCTGTTTTTTATCATCCTACAAGTTCCAAAAGCTATTATAATGTGTTCTGGCTTACTGCAGCACTTTGTACTATCACAGTCTCTGTAATAAATCAATGTATCTTTCCCTTGTCAGATTTGTCAGCCTGTGTCTGGAAGGCTGCCAAGTTCTTCAGTGTTGTGGTTCTGCTATGCACTCCCCCCTCAGGGGGGAAAGAAACACACAAATGATCTCTTGAGATTCAAAAGGAATGCTGTATACAGCCTGCTTGTGTATGGATGTATTTTCTATGTGTGGACATACTGTACATCAACCTACTTCCTGTTTTGGTGGCCATTTTGTTTGTTTATAAACAAACTTTTTAAAACTGTTTTTAACCACTTTTAATGCGGCAGGGAGCGGCGAAATTGTGACAGAGGGTAATAGGAGATGACCCCTAACGCACTGGTATGTTTACTTTTGTGCGATTTTAACAATACAGATTCTCTTTAAGTACGGAAGCAATTTTCCCTTGTATCACTCCTGACATTCATTGACCAATAACTTTATCACTACTAATCACAACAAAATGATCTAGATCTTGTTTTTTTTCACCACCAATTAGTCTTTCTTTGGGTGGTACATTATGCTTAGAATTATTTTATTTTAAATGCATTTTAATGGGAATAATAAGAAAAAAATGAAAAAAAAATTATTTCTTAGATTTCGGCCATTATAGTTTTAAATGAATATATGCTACCATAATTTAAACCCACACATTTTATTTGCCCTGGCTATTACAACAACTAAATTATGTCCCTAAAACAATGAATGGCGCCAATATTTTATTTGGAAATAAAGGTGATTTTTTTCAGTTTCACTTCCATCACTATTTACAAGCCCATATATGCAAATATAACAGTAATATACCCTCACAATATACATATTAAAGTTAATTCCCTAAGGTAACTATCTTAACTATTAATGTATTTTTTTTTAAACTGTAATTTTTTTTTTTGCATGTGTTTGTGGGGATAGCCAGGGGACGGGGGAGGGATCAATAGGATTTTAAGTAATATTACATGGATTCATTTTAATTTTTTTTTAACTTTAATATTACTTTTTGGCCACTAGGTGGCATTGAGCACTATAACGGTAGTTAACAGGAAGTGCTCAATCTTTTTTTTTTTTTTTTTTTTACACTTTGTAACTTGCGGTTTTATGAATCAAAATGCCTTGTGATTCATTCACAGGGGATCGGTTGGCTTGAGGAAACTCTAGTTTCCCTTTCCCTATCGATCCCCTGTCATAGCCACTGGGACTGTGCATGCACCCGCCGGGAACATCCCTATTGCCGCTAAGCGGCGCCTGATGGATCTATATATCCGTCCAGTTAAGCTTAGCTGGTTAAATCCCTTTCAAAAAGCAATCATTGCTGAAATTGATCAGGAATCAGCCTGCAGTGTATGGGCAGCTGCCAGATGCTAAACTTGAGATCCGGCATTGGTCGATGCCCAAATTAGTCACTGGGTGCCGCTATAGCTGTGATTCTCATTGCGGCCTATGGTGGAACCCAAATGATCAGTGCTACACTGAAACTGCAGAAGTTCCAACCACTTTGTTTTGTTTCTTTTTACTATTATTTTTGCCTCATGTTTGGCTTTATGGCTTTCTGTTTTTCCATAAAAGAAGGATGTAGCAGGCAGCCAGATTTTTTTTTTTATGCTGTCCACTCCCTTCACTAGATACTCCTCTCTGTCCTTTCACACATACCTTGTCAGTAATGAAAATACAAAGCAGATTACTCAGACAAGAAACAGAAGAACCCAAAGCCTACAGGGTCATAAATAAAGCTGAAATGCTTCTAGCTTCTGTTTCCTACAGGGTCATAAATAAAGTTGAAATACTTCTAGCTTCTGTTTCTGTGCATGCAGAGCAGTGATCTCACCAGCCAAGGGTTGCACAAATATCTCTCCAAATGAATTTATGAAGGAAACACCATCCTGACCATCAGCTGAGACATCATCCAGTTGGGACGTATGTCCACCTATATGAAAACAAGAGAAGAGAGGTAACCAGAAGCACGGCACTTTCCATGTCTGGTACATTTCAACTAGTCAAACCTATAGAGCATGTTGTATAAACAATCAATAATAGTAACAATAACTAGGACTCAAATCTCTTCCCAGGAAGCTCCTGGTCTCTGCTGCTGGAGAGCTTTCATTCACAATGATAACTTTCCTGGAATATGTTATTTAAATACGGCCTTATAGCGGCTTTGTTTTACTGTGTTTAGAACAACAGGGCTTATTTATAATCTACCACTTCCTTTTCCATCCTGCCCTGGAGAGATCAAGCGGAAGAGAGATCAGATTTATATTATGAGGTTTGTAACCATAATTCCATTGTGGGTGTTGTAACCAAGCTGCATATCTTCATGTAGCAAAAGCCTTCCTAGGAACTTGATGAGGCAAACTATTATTATTATAAGCAGAGCATCAGTATTACAAATGAGAATTGAGTGTTTTTAAAGGCTGCAGACTCCATAGCAAGGTTGGCTCATCCTGAGCTTGTGAGGTTTGGGGGCTATACGAGTCAACTGAATGGGACGGATTTCTGAAAAGGCCACAATGGCCAATGGGCGGCTGGGCATGGAAACAAGGTTGCTGCTTATAGAAGAATAGGCTGCAAATGGAATAATGAAAGTGCAAATGGGAGCAACACATAGAAAAGGGGAGGTGCTGCCTAAGGGAGCTGTAGATGAAACAGAGCGATTTCTATAAGTAATAACAATTACAATATTTGTATAGCGCTTTTCTGCTGGCGAACTCCAAGCACTTGCGAGGTAGCCACTAAAGTGCACTCAGTAGGCAGTAGCAGTGTTAGGGAGTCTTGCTCAAGAACTCCTACTGAATGGGTGTTGGCTTGCTGAATAGGAAGAGCCGAGATTTAAACCCAGGTCTCCTGAGGCAGAGCCCTTAACCACTACACTATCCAGCCACTCTAGATGTTACTAATGGAAGAGGGCATTGTGCATGAAAGGGGAGGGGTGCTACTGCGCCTGGAAGAGGAGGGATGCTGCTGGGCCTGGAAGGGGAGGGGTGCTACTGCGCCTGGAAGGGGAGGGGTGCTACTGGGCATGGAAGGGGAGGGGTGCTACTGCGCATGGAAGGGGAGGGGGTGCTACTGCGCTTGGAAGGGGTGCTACTGGGCATGGAAGGGGTGGGTGCTACCGCGCATGGAAGGGGAGGGGGTGCTACTGCGCCTGGAAGGGGAGGGGTGCTACTGGGCATGTAAGGGGTACTTCTGCGCATGGAAGGGATACTTCTACTCATGGAAGAGGTACTTCTACGCATGGAAGGGGTGCTACTGCGCATGGAAGGGGAGCGGTGCTACTGCACATGGAAGGGAAGGGTTGCTACTGCGCATGGAAGGGGAGGGGTGCTACTGCACATAGAAGGGTTGCTACTGCGCATGGAAGGGGAGGGGTGCTACTGTGCATAAAAGGGGAGGGTTGCTACTGCGCATGGAATGGGTGCTACTGCGCATGGAAGGGAAGGGGTACTACTGCGCATGGAAGGGGAGGGTTGCTACTGCGAATGGAATGGGTGCTACTGGGCATGGAAGGGAAGGGGTGCTACTGCGCATGGAAGGAGAGGGGTGCTACTGCCCATGGAAGGGGAGGGGTGCTACTGTGCATGGAAGGGGTGCTACTGCGCATGGAAGGGAAGGGGTACTACTGTGCATGGAAGGGGAGGGGTGCTACTGCGCATGGAAGAGAGGAGTGCTACTGCCCATGGAAGGGGAGGGGTGCTACTGCGCATCGAAAGGGAGGGGTGCTACTGTCCATGGAAGGGGAGGGGTGCTACTGCGCATGGAACGGGAGGTGTGCTACTGCGCATGGAAGGGGTGCTACTGCGCATGGAAGGAGAGGGGTGCTACTTCCCATGGAAGGGGAGGGCTGCTACTGCACATGGAAGGGGAGCCACAAGAAAGTTGGCCTGGTGCAAAAAAACTATAAATCCAGCTTTGAATGGAGAATGGAAATTAGTCATGCCATAACAGATCCACTACTGAACTAAACTGCGCCAGGCTTTACATATCACCCAAGCATCTGGCAGTTAACCTATTGGTTTGTTTTTGTTTCTGTATTGGGGATATTGGTACTTGATTTTTTGCATTAGGTGTGTTAATGGAAGATTGGAAGGTCTGAGAAGGGAATATCATTTTATGGTTGGTGAGAGGGAAGGCGATATGGCTATATTATGGCCAATAGTATTTTACAGCCGTGACATGCTTAGCAGGCGGGTTAGCATGCGTACAGGTTTGTGCGCATAAAAGTAAAGGTTTGCGCACATTAACTTCCCCATTCACGCGCTAAAATTTGGGTTAGCACGTGAACGGGAAAGTTAATGCACGCAAACCTTTACTTTTATGTGCGCCCATTGATTGCTATTAGACTAAGAGGCTCCCCAGGGCCCCCAGCACCTTAATCTCTAGTTATCTGGCTTGCAGTCACTGCCATTTATCTCCTTTTCTTATTGATCTCTGCTTCAAACACAATAGAGGAATGATAGATGAGTGAGTTGTGTGCCCCTCCTACACTGCGCCCTGAGGCTGGAGCCTCTCTTGCCTCTGCCTCGGCCCGGCCCTGCGCATGGTGCTGTATGGAGCTGGTACAGTAAAGAGGAGTGAAGAGGAGATGTTCCCCTGTCATAAGATGGTAATGTAAGGCTCTGCTGCTGCTCTGCATTTACACATGAGCGGGACCAACCCCATGTTGGCAGGGGTCACAGGGGCTATTGCTGCACTCCTACCCACAGGTATTAGGCTCCAAGTTTCTCCAAGTCCATGCGCACAACTTTTAAAGACTCTTTTTATGGTTGACCTTACGTAGTGAGCGAGTCCCTGCGAAATGTGTCGTCTTGGTGCCCAATAATCTTTTTTCTTAAAGGACAACTATCAAAGTTAACTAACATTCTAAACGTATATTTTCAGTTATTAATAGCAAATAGCATTACAAAGGATTTTTTTTTCATCGTTTTATGTGAAGAAAATATGACATTTACAGAGAACAGTTTTCACTCTGAGCATTACTATGGTGGTCTGCGCCCAGCACATCCAGCATACAAAAACAATCTTCATTGGCTTTAATCCTGTGAGTAAAATGTGTTCAGAATGATATAAAGCAGAAATATAGCTTCAAATGTGTGTAAATAATCATCAGCTGCAGCTCTGTGTTCCTGGTCCTGTCTCTCCCTCTCTCTGCCTTGCAATGTAAAGTAAACAGTGTACAGCCAGGGAGATCTCATTCTGAGTTGGGGAGTGTGTGTGTGTGTGTGTGTGTGTGTGTGTGTGTGTGTGTGTGGGTGGGTGTGTGTGGGGGGGGGGGGGGTCATTCAAGTAAGGAAAAAGTACAGGTCCTTCTTTTCAGATCCTTCTCTGTATTTAAAAATACTAATATAATCTGTGAGAAAGCAGGCAGGGCTGAAAATGAATGTAAATACAGTAAAACATCACGATTATGTCATTCACATGCTCAGAGTGTTCCCGGCCACGGTCGTGCGTTGTAGGACGCATGCAGCAGGGCTAGTGCAGGTGCAGTGATGCCCGACTTTGCCGACCGGGAGGGGCAGAAAAAAGTAGGGGAGCAGTGGGCCTCAGGACAGCTCACCATACAGGCCAGCTCCCCCAGTTTGTCCTATATTTTTCAGCTCTGGTATCCTTTAACCGGATACGGACCGCGACGTAGTTTGAATGTACATCCAGCAAGTGGCGCTGCGGCCCTTACTGGCCATAGGTTCAACGTCCCATTAATCGCCAGTCCCCGCTGTTACCGACGACCTCACCACTTTGACCCAGCTGCAATTCGCTCGCCCTGCCGTCTCTATGAAGGCAGAGCACTGTGTGCAGGTCAGGAGCCGTTTTCATTGGCTCCTGGCCCTGTCATCACTGTAAACATTGATTGACAGGGTCAGGAGCCAATGAAAGCAGCTCCTGACCGGCGCACAGCGCTCTGCCGTCATAGAGACGGCAGAGAGAGGAGCCTGCGGTGGGGACTGAATGGTGTGACCGGCGAATTTTTGTGGCGATTCGTTGGGAAGCGGCGTTTTAGTGTATCAGCAGCCTCTGGTCCTTAAGGGTGCAGAGGTTGCTGGTACCGAAGTGGTTAACCTCCAATCTGATGTAAGACTGTTTTTTATTTATTTACATAAATATGTCTAATGCAATGATTAATACTCAGAACGTTAGCCTACCTTGGTAGCCGCCTCCTCCTCCTCCAGATGTACATGGGCCTCCACCACCACCAAAGCCGCCATGTGTGTCCCACTGAAGAGAGGATTTTGCCTGATAACAAGACTGGCCCCCTTCGGCCCCTTCAAGAAGAGACTTCCCAGACCATGGCAACAGCGTGGTGTCACTCCACCCACCACCTCCACCTGAATGGATAGCACAGGAAACAGGAAAACAAGGCAATATTACAGCATGTATAGTAGGGTGACCATATTTTGATTTCCAAAAAAGAGGACGATCACAACAGCATGTGGGCGTGGTCATGGGTGGGGCCAAATATACAAGACCTTAGCAGTTTGCAGTCCAACTTCGTGGGCATGGAGGGCAGTTTTTTTTCCAGACCACATGGTGGAGGGCCGACCGACCACAAAATGCAATCAGATTCGCAGAAGATTTCCCCACAAAATGCAATGAGATTGGCAACAGATTTCCCCACAAATGGAATCCGATTGGCAGCATATTTCTCTACAAATGCAATGAGATTGGCAACAGATTTCCCCACAAATGCAATAAGATTGGCAACAGATTTCCCCACAAATGCAATAAGATTGGCAGCAGATTTCCCCACAAATGCTATAAGATTGGCAGCAGATTTCCCCACAAATGCTATAAGATTGGCAGCAGATTTCCCCACAAATGCTATAAGATTGGCAGCAGATTTCCCCACAAATGCTATAAGATTGGCAGCAGATTTCCCCACTAATGCAATGAGAATTGCTCCCACAGGCCACACAGCACCAGCGTGACAGATCTTATCTGGGGTTTCTTCCTGCTCTTGGCAGCCTATGTGTCCCTCACCTCAGCCCTGCTCCCAGGAGTTATCCTGGGGTCCCCTCCATAGCAGCCGGGGACCTGGTGAGGTTGGCCAGTTCTGCAACTGCACACAGCCATGCCGCCTGCGCATAATGTTCCCGGCCACACCAGGTCGCCAACTGCTACGGAGGGGACCCCAGAATAACGTCTGGGAGTAGAGGGACACAAAGGCTGCAAGGGGCAGGAGGAAGCCCCAGATAAGATCTGTTTGTTTTTTATAAAAAGCCTTGATGTTTCCTTTAAATGCAATGTACCAGTGCTGCAACAAGCTGATTCATTCAGCTAATACCAGCAATGAAAGGGTTACAGGAGACAGATGTGGGCTGTGCTAGCAGGGCTTGCCTGTTCAATGCATGGAAGACAAATGGAGAGAAGAGGTGTCGGCTTACCAGTTAGAGTGTCTGTGGTGTCTGCACGGCCAGTGTCCCTGTCCCATCGGAGCTTCAAGAGCCAGGATGCTGGGACTGAGCTGAGGGGGACACTTGGCACTCTAGGAGCACGCTGCAGACACGAGGCAGGACTGGACTCTTCTGGTAGTCTCTGCCATTTCAAATGAGGATAGGTGCACCACCACGCTATCTCTGCATCTCCTCACTGGCTGTGTCTGGCCCCGACCCGACCTCCTCTGTCCTCCATCCTTCTCCTCCTCCGGGCCAGCGAATTCTCCAGTCCACCCCTGGGCGGAGCAGAGCAGTGCAGCAGGGATTGATTGCCAAAGAGCCGTTTGGGGAGTCGAACATGAGTCAGAAGAGTCGCTTGCAGAGACAGTGTCTCTGCAAGCAGCTCTTCTGACTCGTGTTTGGCTCTCTGTCTCTGCAAGCGGCTCTTCTGACTCCAGTTCGGCTCTCTTGCTCTGCAAGCGGCTCTTCTGCCGCTGGAGTTCAGATCCTGTTCGGCTCTCTCACCGGACAATTCCAAATCCCGGCAGGACGGCCCGGACAGGTCTGAAAAAGTGGACCTGTCCGGGCAAAAGAGGACGCCTGGTCAGCCTAATGTATAGGCTATACTTAACAAGTGGGTAAGTTAAGCACATGATAATAATAACTATCTTGCAGTGCAGACAAATTGTGCATTCATTTCTTCTGTTTTCCAAACAATATTCTGTGACTCCTATTGCAATATTCAAAGCCTGTATTACAGAGGTTGGCATACAGACAGGAAGTTTTGAGTCAGGATAATACCATTTATTAGCTAAAAGAAAAACAGTAATCTTTCAGCTAGTAAGTCTTCTTCAGACTCTCTTCTGTTTCAACAGATTTCCATTGACTGACAATGTTAAAACATACAATCAGAAGATGCTAGATTTTTTTTTTTTGCAAATATAAGTGTCATCCAGATATATTAATTACAAGGGATCTTGCAAGGATTGTGAAGTATTTATGGCAAATTTATAAGACCCCATAGTTTACTTAACCATTTCTGCCACCCGGACGTGAAGCTCACGTCCGGGCGGCTGCTCTGCTGCGGTGTCGTGTTTCGGCGCGCTCCCGCACGCGATTGCGGGCGCGTCCCTGTCCCCCCATGGTGTCCCCTGGTAGCCCTGGGATCAGTGAACGGGAACATGGTTCCCGATTACCGATCCGTCTCCCCAGCAGAAAAACCGAAGCGCTCTTACGAGCAGCTTCAGTTTTTCTGCCCAGAAAAATTTCCGCATCCCCCTTGTACTTCCGCTTAGCGAGAAGCACAAGGAGGGGGACAAAAATTTAGGTTGGCCATCTTGTGACCAAATGGTAAAACTACATCGACATATTTTTTACATTACAATTTACACATATAATAACATTAAAAATTAACTGATTATTTCCCACACCAAAATATTACCCAAATAAAATTTTTAATGGAAAAAAAAATTACAATTAAAAAAAAAAAAAGACATAAATAGTTAACCTAAGGGTCTGAACTTTTTAAATATGCATTTGAAGGGGGTATACCAAATACATTTTTTTAATTATAAGCTTGTAAATAGTGATGGAAGCAAAACTGAAAAAGTGCACCTTTATTTCCAAATAAAATATAGGCGCCAAACATTATGATAGGGACAAAATTTAAATGGTGTCATAAACGAGACAAACGGGCAAATAAAATACATAGGTTTTAATCATGGTAGCTGGGATTATTTTAAAGCTATAATGGCCGAAAACTGAGAAATCATGAATTTTTTCTATTTTTTTCTTATTAATCCTGTTAAAATGCATTTATAAAAAAAATTCTTAGCAAAATGTACCACCCAAAGAAAGTTTAATTAGAGGCAGAAAAAACAAGATATAGATCAATAAATTGTGATAAGTAGTGATAAAGTTATGAGCGAATGAATGGAAGGTGAAAATTGTTCTGATGCATAAGGTGAAAAATCCCAGCGGGCTGAAATGGTTAAAGGACAACCGAGGTGACATGTGACATGATTAGACATGTGTATATATAGTGCCAAACGTACAAACAACTAGGCTGTGTTCCGTTTTTTCAGGTATGCAAGTGACAGTTTCTGCCCGGGTCGGGACCGGGTCAGACTTGGTCAGACTATAGCATAGCCCTGACTGATAAGTAATTACAGCCATAACACACTTTCCTGTCAGTAAGTGGCTTCTGAGAGCAGGAAAGAGATACAAAGAGTCAATAATTCATAGATTTCAGCTCTGACATACTGTACATCAATGAAGGTGTCATTGAGCAGAGAAAATGAAACTGTTTAAAAAAAAGTTAAAAACTAGATTGAAATATAAAATGAAAAATTTCTGCATCCCCCTTGTCAAATAAAAAGTCATCTTTAGGAAAGGGAGGATAGATGCAATTTTTTTTCATCACTTTATTTTCACCCCGGATATTCTTCAATGCCTACACAGACTCAGGCTGACATGGAGAGAAACAGGCTGTATGTTGCTGAGCAGGTGGTAGTGGTGGTGGGGGGGGGGACACTCAGTGATCCCCAGGTGGACCAGTGCCCCAGCATGCCCTAATGTAGCGCCGCCAGAAGCAATAATGCACAAGACATGAATGCTAAGAAAATGAGATGTATTATTCTAAAGGTTAAATGAGATTTGTTAAGCTTAAAATATTAGATTAAGCACTGGAGGAAACATTACAAAAAAATCGCAGGATAAGACAATCTGCAAGCTGTCTGGTTCTGGCAGACACAGCTGAATAAGATAATTTAGGTCTTATCAATTATTTATATTCTGTACATACAGTAATTCTTGTTTTAATTAATAGGGCTTTACTGTTTAACACCCAGTGTCAACTCAAAAATGAACAATCATCTGCAGATCTGAAGATCCATCCTGGTGAATCTGATCTGCAGATGAATGTCAGTTAAACAACGTGCGTATGAGATCTGCAGATATCATAGACTATGAATGCAATTTGCAGGAACAGATTTTTAGTAGGAACAGATCTTTTGCAGATACTGATCTGTTGCATGTGTACAGCATCTGTGTGTGCAGCATCTTGCAAAGATTTCTATCTGATGGGGAGTTCAGCTCCATAGAAAAGACTGTGTAGGTATGGCTCTCATACTACATGGAAGGGGGTAAAATTGGTCTGTGATCTTTCATTTCCCAAAGACTTTTATCTGATGTGTGTACCTACCTTAAGACAGGTGCTCTTTGCCAAGGTGCACTTAGTGGTCTTGCATGCTGGGACACTTGGTTTTGGGCCTTGCAATATCTGATAATGCAAAGGTCCCTGCACGTGTTGTCACTTTTAAATGTATCAGGAGGCTTTGGACTGGAACACAATTTTGAGAACGGACGAATTGCCGCGTTAAACACGAAATTCCCACTAGTTTCTGTTACAAAAATGATCGTAATTACGGAAAACGATTATAATTACGAAATTCCGCATAAACGCGAAAGTTTGCGTGATTTCACAAAATTACGAATTACGCCATAATCATAATTTTGCAAATTGCACAAAGTTTTTCACTACAGATTTCACTACAGATTTCATGTAGAAATCTATTGACAATCTGTGTATGGTGTGTGGAGGGGTTCAACCAGATAGATCCTCCTCTGATCAGACACAGGGCCGGATTTGTACTCTTTACCGCCCAAGGCCACTGTCGCCAGCCCCCCCCCCTTCATTATAGGTAGTAGAGATGACCCCTCCCTCTTCTCTCCAGTATAGGTAGCCAGAGGACCCCTCCCCCTTTCCCTCCAGTATAGGTAGCCAGATGACTCCCTTAATCCTTCCTTTTCCCACCCCCCTTCAGTATAGGTAGCCATATAACTCCCTTAATCCCTCCTTTTCCCACCCCCCTTCAGTATAGGTAGCCAGATAACTCCCTTAATCCCTCCTTTTCCCACCCCCCTTCAGTATAGGTAGCCAGATAACTCCCTTAATCCCTCCTTTTCCCACCCCCCTTCAGTATAGGTAGCCAGATAACTCCCTTAATCCCTCCTTTTCCCACCCCCCTTCAGTATAGGTAGCCAGATAACTCCCTTAATCCCTCCTTTTCCCACCCCCCTTCAGTATAGGTAGCCAGATAACTCCCTTAATCCCTCCTTTTCCCACCCCCCTTCAGTATAGGTAGCCAGATAACTCCCTTAATCCCTCCTTTTCCCACCCCCCTTCAGTATAGGTAGCCAGATAACTCCCTTAATCCCTGCTTTTCCCACCCCCCCTTCAGTATCAGTAGCCAGCTCACCTTCACACTGCAGCAGACATCAGTGTCACTCATTTCTCCACTCATCTCCAGTGCAGAAGCTTCCTCTTCCTTTGCGTCTCCAATCCTGCCCAAGTCCATAGCTGCCGGCCACAATGCAAATGTGCACAGAGAGCAAGGTGGCTGCTGCACAGGTGGCTACCGTGGTCAGGCGCTCATCTGATCTCGCTGCATTGCAGCATTTGCAAGCTTGCAAATGCTGCACCAGTTTAGCCTGCTGCTTTGGTGCCCTTGCTCCTGTGGTGCCCTAGGCCATGGCCTAGGCGGCCTTGGCCTAAATCCGGCCCTGATCAGACAATGAGAGGAGAGGGCAGTGGCGTAGCATTAGCAATGGGGATGTAAAGGTTGAGACTGTACTAGAGCCCCTGGATCAGAGGGGCCCGCCTTCAACTGCTTTATTAGCTCTTTATTGGTGCTAAGCATATCATCTCTGTATGTGCTTTGATTAGTTGTAACCATTAATAGACTGTTGTCTTCCTCAGCGAGGAGAACCCCAGCGCATACCGCTAAGGCTGCATCTGAAATGACCACCAGCTCAGTGTGTAGCACCTAAATAGATTTTCTGCACACTTCACATTCAATTCAGATGCAAATCATATGCAAATCTGCTACTACTTATTATGCAAACAGGAAACTCAGAAGGAGGGGCTGGGAGCAGCTAACCTAATAGTTACATAGTTACAAAGTTAAGAAAAGGTGGGGGGAAAGGCTGCGCATCCCTAAACACATGCTGCAATTGAATGGTTAATCGCACAGGCATACACCGCCTCTGCCAGACTGAAAAATGCATGCCCTGCATCCAAGACAAATGCTAACATTTAACACTTTCCCCCCCCCCACCTTTTCTTAACTTTGTAACTATGGAACTATTAGGTTAGCTGCTCCCAGCCCCTCCTCCTGAGTTTCCTGTTTGCATAATAAGTAGTAGCAGATTTGCATATGATTTGCATCTGAATTGAATGCGAAGTGTGCATAAAATCTATTTAGGTGCTACACACTGAGCTGGTGGTCATTTCAGATGCAGCCTTAGTGGTATGCGCTGGCGTTCTCCTCGCTGTTCAACAAAATGTAAGTAACACATTTTCTTTTTGCTTAGCTGCTCCCAAGGTTTTAAATTTAGGTTAGGTCACTTGCCCGGAGGTTTGCCTCACCGTGGCACAAGTGTCTAGTATAATATACTTTGCATGCAAACCATATTGGAAGCTAAAGTTCCTCCTAGCTTAATAAATGTTAGCATTTGTCTTGGATGCAGGGCATGCATTTTTCAGTCTGGCAGAGGCGGTGTATGCCTGTGCGATTAACCATTCAATTGCAGCATGTGTTTAGGGATGCGCAGCCTTTCCCCCCACCTTTTCTTAATGTTGTCTTCCTCAGCCTACACCTCTCTGACACTGCGGTTGTCTTTTGCAGGCTTTGGTGCTTGTACTCCATATCAATTGTAATGTATAAGGACTGCTTAAGGGGGCCCAATGTAAAACTTACACTGAGGCAGAGATGGATAAGGATGTAATAGGGCCCCAGGTAACGCAGTAGAGCTCCCTTTTATAGATCCCATTCATTGATCGAAGTCCCCCGCAGAAAAACCGACAGCTTCTTATCAGAGGCTGCGGTTTTTCTGAGTTACAACATGTTTCCCGTCCTCCTAATGCTTCGATCATGCTTCCAGGACTTTTTGACTGTGGCCATCTTGTGTCCAAATAGTAAAACTACACCCACATGTATTTTTTATTAAACAAATACATTATTTTACATTTGAAATTAACGGTTTTCCTCCCACACCACAAATTACCCAAATACATTTTTTTATAAAAAAAATAAAAAAAACTACATTGAAAAGAAAACATAAATAGTTACCTAAGGGCCTGAGCTTTTTAACCACTTAACGACCGCCCCCAGCCGATGGGCGGCGGCAAAGTCCGGGCCCAAACGACCGCAATACGCCCATCGGCGGGGGCGGCTGCGGGAGTGGCTATGCGGCGATCGCGTCATTTGTGACGCGATCAGCCGCCGGGGACTGGCTCCGCCCACCGCTCGCTGTAACCCGCCGGCCGTTCGGAAGCGCCGGCGGGTTACTAGCTGCCCGATCGCCGCACGGAAAGTGTATAATAGGCTTTGTAATGTATACAAAGCCTATTATACTGGCTGCCTCCTGCCCTGGTGGTCCCAGTGTCCGAGGGACCACCAGGGCAGGCTGCAGCCACCCTAGTCTGCACCCAAGCACACTGATTTCCCCCCCCCCTGCCCCCTGATCGCCCACAGCACCCCTCAGACCCCCCCCCCCTGCCCACCCCCCAGACCACTGTTTGCACCCAATCACCCCCCTAATCACCCATCAATCACTCCCTGTCACTATCTGTCAACGCTATTTTTTTTTAGTCCCTAATCTGCCCCCTACTCCCTCCTGATCACCCCCCCACCCCTCAGATTCTCCCCAGACCCCCCCCAGACCCCCCCCCCTGTGTACTGTATGCATCTATCCCCCCTGATCACCTGTCAATCACCTGTCAATCACCCGTCAATCACCCCCTGTCACTGCCACCCATCAATCAGCCCCTAACCTGCCCCTTGCGGGCAATCTGATCACCCACCCACACCAATAGATCGCCCGCAGATCCGACATCAGATCACCTCCCAAATGCAGTGTTTACATCTCTTCTCTCCTCTAAACACCCACTAATTACCCATCAATCACCCATCAATCACCCCCTATCACCACCTGTCACTGTTACCCATCAGATTAGACCCTAATCTGCCCCTTGCCGGCACCCAATCACCCGCCCACACGCTCAGATTGCCCTCAGACCCCCCCTTATCAATTCGCCAGTGCAATATTTACATCTGTTATTCCCTGTAATAACCCACTGATCACCTGTCAATCACCCATCAATCACCCCCTGTCACTGCCACCCATCAATCACCCCCTGTCACTGCCGCCCATCAATCAGCCCCTAACCTGCCCCTTGCGGGCAATCTGATCACCCACCCACACCAATAGATCGCCCGCAGATCCGACATCAGATCACCTCCCAAGTGCAGTGTTTACATCTCTTCTCTCCTCTAAACACCCACTAATTACCCATCAATCACCCCCTATCACCACCTGTCACGGTTACCCATCAGATTAGACCCTAATCTGCCCCTTGCGGGCACCCAATCACCCGCCCACACCGCAGAACGTCCTCAGACCCCAGCCCTGATCACCTCGCTAGTGCATTGCTTGCATCTATTTTGCCCCCTCTAATCACACCTTGAGACACCCATCAATCACCTCCTGTCACCCCCTAGCACACCTTCCCATCAGATCAGGCCCTAATTTGCCCCGTGTGGGCTCCTGATCACTCGGCCAAACCCTCAGGTCCCCCTCAGACCCCCTTCCGATCACCTCCCCAGTGCATTGATTGCATCTATTTTCCCCTCTAACCGCCCCCTGAGACACCCATCAATCACCTCCTGTCACCCCCTAGCACTCCTATCCATCAGATCAGGCCCAAAACATCCTGTCATCTAAGAGGCCACCCTGCTTATGACCGGTTCCACAAAATTTGCCCCCTCATAGACCACCTGTCATCAAAATTTGCAGATGCTTATACCCCTGATCAGTCATTTTGAGAAATTTGGTTTCCAGACTACTCACAGTTTTGGGCCCGTAAAATGCCAGGGCAGTATAGGAACCCCACAAGTGACCCCATTTTAGAAAGAAGACACCCCAAGGTATTCTGTTAGATGTATGATGAGTTCATAGAAGATTTTATTTTTTGTCAAAAGTTAGCGGAAATTAGATTTTTATTGTTTTTTTCACAAAGTGTCATTTTTCACTAACTTGTGACAAAAAATAAAATCTTCTATGAACTCACCATACCCCTAACGGAATACCTTGGGGTGTCTTCTTTCTAAAATGGGGTCACTTGTGGGGTTCCTATACTGCCCTGGCATTTTAGGGGCCCTAAACCGTGAGGAGTAGTCTAGAAAACAAATGCCTCAAAATGACCTGTGAATAGGACGTTGGGCCCCTTAGCGCACCTAGGCTGCAAAAAAGTGTCACACATGTGGTATCGCCATACTCAGGAGAAGTAGTATAATGTGTTTTGTGGTGTATTTTTACACATACCCATGCTGGGTGGGAGAAATCTCTCTGTAAATGGACAATTGTGTGTAAAAAAAATCAAAAATGTGTCATTTACAGAGATATTTCTCCCACCCAGCATGGTTATATGTAAAAATACATCACAAAACACATTATACTACTTCTTCAGAGTACGGCGATACCACATGTGTGACACTTTTTTGCAGCCTAACTGTGCTAAGGGGCCCAAAGTCCAATGAGTACATTTAGGGTTTCACAGGTCATTTTGAGACATTTGGGTTCAAGACTACTCCTCACGTTTTAGGGCCCCTAAAATGCCAGGGCAGTATAGGAACCCCACAAGTGACCCCATTTTAGAAAGAAGACACCCCAAGGTATTCTGTTAGGTGTATGATGAGTTCATTGAAGATTTTATTTTTTGTCACAAGTTAGCGGAAATTGATATGTATTGTTTTTTTTTTCACAAAGTGTCATTTTCCGCTAACTTGTGACAAAAAAAAAAATCTTCTATGAACTCACCATACTCCTAACAGAATACCTTGGGGTGTCTTCTTTCTAAAATGGGGTCACTTGTGGGGTTCCTATACTGCCCTGGCATTTTAGGGGCCCTAAACCGTGAGCAGTAGTCTAGAATCCAAAGGCCTCAAAATGACCTGTGAATAGGACGTTAGGCCCCTTAGCGCACCTAGGTTGCAAAAAAGTGTCACACATGTGGTATCGCCGTACTCAGAAGAAGTAGTATATTGTGTTTTGGGGTGTATTTTTACACATACCCATGCTGGGTGGGAGAAATATCTCTGTAAAAGGACAATTGTGTGTAAAAAAAATCAAACAATTGTCATTTACAGAGATATTTCTCCCACCCAGCATGGGTATGTGTAAAAATACACCCCAAAACACATTATACTACTTCTCCTGAGTACGGCGGTACCACATGTGTGGCACTTTTTTGCACCCTAAGTGCGCTAAGAGGCCCAAAGTCCAATGAGTACCTTTAGGATTTCACAGGTCATTTTGCGACATTTGGTTTCAAGACTACTCCTCACGGTTTAGGGCCCCTAAAATGCCAGGGCAGTATAGGAACCCCACAAATGACCCCATTTTAGAAAGAAGACACCCCAAGGTATTTCGTTAGGAGTATGGTGAGTTCATAGAAGATTTTATTTTTTGTCACAAGTTAGCGGAAAATGACACTTTGTGAAAAAAAAACAATTAAAATCAATTTCCGCTAACTTGTGACAAAAAAAAAAAAATCTTCTATGAACTCACAATCCTCCTAACGGAATACCTTAGGGTGTCTTCTTTCTAAAATGGGGTAATTTGTGGGGTTCCTATACTGTCCTGGCATTTTAGGGGCCCTAAACCGTGAGGAGTAGTCTTGAAACGAAATTTCTCAAAATGACCTGTGAAATCCTAAAGGTACTCATTGAACTTTGGGCCCCTTAGCGCAGTTAGGGTGCAAAAAAGTGCCACACATGTGGTATCGCCGTACTCAGGAGAAGTAGTATAATGTGTTTTGGGGTGTATTTTTCCACATACCCATGCTGAGTGGGAGAAATATCTCTATAAATAGACAATTGTGTGTAAAAAAAATAAAACAATTGTCATTTATGGAGATATTTCTCCCACCCAGCATGGGTATGTGTAAAAATACACCCCAAAACACATTATACTACTTCTCCTGAGTACGGCAATACCACATGTGTGGCACTTTTTTGCAGCCTAACTGCGCTAAGGGGCCAAAAGTCCAATGAGCATCTTTAGGCTTTACAGGGGTGCTTACAATTAGGCACCCCCCAAAATGCCAGGACAGTGAACACACCCCACAAATGACCCCATTTTGGAAAGTAGACACTTCAAGGTATTCAGAGAGGAGCATAGTGAGTCCGTGGCAGATTTCATTTTTTTTGTCGCAAGTTAGAAGAAATGGAAACTTTTTTTTTTTTCTTTTTTTTGTCAGAAAGTGTCATTTTCCGCTAACTTGTGACAAAAAATAAAATCTTCTATGAACTCACCATGCCTCTCACTGAATACTTTGGGATGTCTTCTTTCCAAAATGGGGTCATTTGGGGGGTATTTGTACTATCCTGGAATTTTAGCCCCTCATGAAACCTGACAGGTGCGCAGAAAAGTCAGAGATGCTTGAAAATGGGAAAATTCACTTTTGGCACCATAGTTTGTAAACGCTATAACTTTTACCCAAACCAATAAATATACGCTGAATGGGGTTTTTTTTTTATCAAAAACATGTTTGTCCACATTTTTCGCGCTGCATGTATACAGAAATTTTACTTTATTTGAAAAATGTCAGCACAGAAAGTTAAAAAAATCATTTTTTTGCCAAAATTCATGTCTTTTTTGATGAATATAATAAAAAGTAAAAATCGCAGGAGCAATCAAATAGCACCAAAAGAAAGCTTTATTAGTGACAAGAAAAGGAGGTAAAATTCATTTAGGTGGTAGGTTGTATGAGCGAGCAAAAAACCGTGAAAGCTGCAGTGGTCTGAATGGAAAAAAAGTGCCTGGTCCTTAAGGGGTAGAAAGACTGTGGTCCTGAAGTGGTTAAATATGTATGTCAAAGGAGTATATTAATATAACTTTTTAAATTATAGGCTTGTAAATAGTGATGGACGCAAATTGAAAAAATCCACCTTTATAGCCAAATAAAATATCGGCGCCATACATTGTGATAAGGACATAATTTAAATGGTGTAATAAGCGGGACAAATGGGCAAATTAAATACATGGTAGTTATGGTAGCATGAATTAATTTCAAACTATAATGTCCAAAAACTGAGAAATAATGATTTTTTTCCCATTTCTTTCTTAATATTCCTGTTAAAATGGATTTAGAATAAATTAATTCTTAGCAAAATGTATCACCCAAAGAAAGCCCAATTGGTGGTGGAAAAAACAAGATATAGATCAATTAATTGTGATGAGTAGTGATAAAGTTATTGGCAAATGAATGGAAGGTGAAAGTTGCTCAGATGCAAAAAAAATAAACAACCCTGTGGCCTTAAAGGGGAACTGAAGAGAGAGGTATATGGAGGCTGCCATGTTTATTTCCTTTTAAGCAATACCAGTTGCCTGGCAGCCCTGCTGATCCTCTGCCTCTAATACTATTAGCCATAGCCCCTGAACAAGCATGCAGCAGATCAGGTGTTTCAGACTTTAAAGTCAGATCTGACAAGACTAGCTGCATGCTTGTTTCTGGCGTTCTTCAGATACTACTGCAGAGAAATAGACCAGCAGGGCTGCCAGGCAACTGGTATTGATTAAAAGAAAATAAATATGTCAGCCTCCGTATATCTCTTACTTCAGTTCCTCTTTAAGTGGTTAATGATTCTTGATTGTACAATCTTACCAAACGTATGTAGTAGAAGGGCTAACTGAGTAAATGTACTCTGTGGGATACTTAAAGCGGAATATAACCCTGCATTTCAACTTTGCTCTAAAACATTATTTACAGTATATTATATGCAACCAGCATTTTTTTTTTACTAGACCAGCATTGGAAGGGTTACACAGTGCTTTAAAGTTCCTGGAGATTTCTGCAGACGCATCCGAAGCTGACATAGATACATTTTGTTTACATAAATGTATCTAAGTGTTGAATGTGACTCATCTCTTTGACTGAGAAGGAGTTGGAGGACAGCCAAAGAGTGTGTAACATTTCTCAATAGATACATATAACTAAATAGAATGCAACAATCTGAACTTCTGCATATCTCTCCACGGAACTTGAAACCTCTATGTTTAACCCTTCCAATGCTGGTCTAGTAAAAAAAAAAAATCTTTTTGCATATAATATGCTGTAAATAATGTTTTAGAGCAAAGTTGAAATGCAGGGTTATATACCGCTTTAACTCCTTTACGAACGCGTCACGCCGATTGGCGTGAAGTCGGTGTCTCCCCCCAAACCGTGTAACACCAATTGGCATCAAGTCCTGGGGGCGTGTTTTGCTGGGGACCGTGCGTGCCAATGTGTGCCCATCCCGGTTTGTATGACGGAGCTCAGCTCCGTCATTTGTGTGCACGGATGTGTGGCTCTGCAGCAAGCCATTAAAGTTGCAGAGCTCTAATTTAACCACTTGAGGACCCACCCTTTACCCCCCCTTAACGACCAGCGCTGTTGTTGCTGATCTGTGCTGGGTGGGCTCTCCAGCCCCCAGCACAGATCAGCGTGCAGGCAGAGCGACCAGATCGCCCCCCCTTTTTTCCCCACTAGGGGGATGATGTGCTGGGGGGGTCTGATCGCTCCTGCCTGCGGGTGTTGCGGGGGGGGGGCACCTCAAAGCCCCCCTCCGCGGCGAAATCCTCCCCCTCCCTCTCCTACCTGGCCCCCCCTGGAGATCGGGCTGCACAGGACGCTATCCGTCCTGTGCAGCCAGTGACGGGACGTCCCCTGTCACATGGCGGCGATCCCCGGCCGCTGATTGGCCGGGGATCGCCGATCTGCCTTACAGCGCTGCTGCGCAGCAGCGCCGTACAAATGTAAACAAAGCGGATTATTTCCGCTTGTGTTTACATTTAGCCTGCGAGCCGCCATCGGCGGCCCGCAGGCTATTCACGGAGCCCCCCGCCGTGAATTGACAGGAAGCAGCCGCTCGCACGAGCGGCTGCTTCCTGATTAATCAGCCTGCAGCTGGCGACGCAATACTGTGTCGCTGGTCCTGCAGCTGCCACTTTGCCGACGCGCGTTATGAGTGCGCGGTCGGCAAGTGGTTAAAAAGGAAATAGCCTGGTCACTGCGTTGCATTGTGGGAAATAGCTGTTTACAGCTGTTTCCAACTCCCAAGAAAGCAAGCAGCAGCTACTTTCACTAACATCACCTGCCAGCAGTAAAAATGGCACCATGTGATAAATGTCGGAATGTAAATCAGGGAGAGGAAAGATTTTACAATGAGCAAACACTGACTAAATCATTTATACATAATTATTGTAAAAATGATGCACTTTTTTCATTACATTATTTTCACTGGAGTTCCTCTTTAAAAGGTTGGGTCCACACTTGTATGCGTAGAAACTACATACATAAATTCATAGACGTTTTTTGGACAACATAATCTGACCAATCAGGCAAACAACCAGTAAAGTGGATGATGCTATTTTCCCTCAAGGCTGGTTAACTTTGACAGCCCCATGTAATGTATACATTCTCATACATCACTCTCCTTTATGTGAACTCCTTTGCATCTTAAATTAAGGGCCATACCATCCTCACTATTTTATTGCACAGCATTTACAGTTCAGCGGCAGGTCATGACGATCGCAATGGTTTTTAAAAGTTTTACAGAGATGACAAACACAGGCTGGGACAAAGGGATAACGAGGGCCCTGTGCATAGCTAGTGATACCGCTATACACAATACAATGCTGTAATATGGCACAGGAAAAAGTACATTCAAAAAGGGTGCACATCAATCTGTACAGTTCCAGTCCTGTCCTGTCAGTTTTCCTCAGTTTTGTATCAGTTTTCTATGGTTGAGCTGTGAGCTCACACATATACAATGTGTACAGTTCCATTCCTGTCAGGTAAAACTGATGAAAACTGACAGGACTGGAATGGAACTGTACACATTTTAGGCTACTTTCACACATTACACGTCGCAAAGCATTGTGAAACGCTTTCTTGACACTCCCCCGTCAAAGTGGCCATTAATCTGAATGAGACATGCAGGGGCGTAGCGAGAATCCTAAGAGATCCAGTGCACTTTTAGGCATGCCAGCTGGAAATTGGTGTGGCCATGCGCCAAAATGTGTGTGTGGTCATGGGTGGAGCCAAATTTACATGAACTTAACAGCGATCGAGGTAGGCCTGCCTAGCAAAATGTTGGATGAAGCTACCTCTCCATTAATACAAAAAAATAAAAAAATGCAGCATATCACATAAATAGTCCCTTAAACATAACTAGGCAGCGTTACCTGGCTTCTGTGCTGGCTTGTCTGGCTTTCTGCTGGGCAGGCTGGCCTGCTATCAGGCTATCTGGCAGTTCTCCCATAGCATTCCCTGACCTTCTAGTGGACCCCCTCCCATGCTCTCACGGGCCCCCCATTGAGGCACCACAACTCCCAGCATGCCTCCATAGAAGAACCACTGCTCTCTGCATGCCCCTATAAAGGCATCACAGCACCCAACATGGCACCACAGCACCCAGTATGCCCACATAGAGGCAACACAGCACCCAGCATACCCCAGATTTATGCACCACAGCACCCAGCATGCCTGCCATTGAGATACCACAGCTGACTCTGCCTGGGGGACATCCGGGGCACCCCAGAATAGATCGGGGCACGTGCCACGGATCTTTGGGGCTAACAACGCCCCTGGAGACATGCCACAGTTCCTGTGGTGCGATGCAATGCGAAGTGGTCACGATGACGCAGAGGAGACACAGATTATGCAGTGCGCTGCTGCCCCGTGTGGCAAGCATTTTCATTGGAGTTAACGGCACCGCAACAATCTATTTAAATTGTTGCCGTGTAGCGCACATGTGCCAATCGGGAGAAAAACAGTGACGTACTTCCTGTCCACCACTGTTTGGGGGTGGAGCTAAAATATTGCCTTGTTAACACTCTCTGCAGCAGGCTATTATGCACGGGTGAATGATGCGGTGCAATTGTCCTGCCCTTGACTCCATTGCTCCAGACAAACTACAGTGAGTGTAAGCCAGTTAATATAAGTAAAGCAAAGCAGGGTTATTCACCTAATGGCTAGACACATGTATGTACATAATAAATAAATACTTGTCTTCACACAATCAGTGTTGCGTAAGTGGTGGTATGGAGGGTGCCCAATTCCTCCATCCAAACCTGAGCGGAACGGACAAACGCCAAAGGACCATGTCCTTTGGGTATAACCCAATTCAGGATTATGAGTATAAACTTTAATAAAAAACTTCCAAGACTTCCAACAAAGTCGTGCTATGACCCCTCTGGAGGAGCCTCTTCCCTAACAGAGAAGACAGGGGTGACCCGGAAGTTATAACAAAGCCAAGATAGCAGCAGCGATTTTTAAATTAAAATCGAACGAAACTATTTGGTGTAGAATCATGATTCAGGCATCAAATGAAAGAGGAGAGCACAAGCTACAGAAAGGTATGCATCTTTAAGTACTTTGAAGTACTGGTCGGAGTCTTAAAGGCATGCCCATGAAAGGTGCTCGGAGTCCCTTTAAAGGCTTGTGAATGTGATTTACCCTGTTCCTGTGAACACTTAGGCCTCTTTTCCACGGACAGTTGAATTGTGTGCTCAGCAAGCAGTTACCAGGCAGCAGTGAGTAGTTGCCAGGCAGCAGCATGCATTTGTGAGAGTTTGAGAGGCATTTCATTGCCTATCAACAGTCCGTGGAAAAGAGGCCTTACATAGTTGTTTGGGTGGAAAAAGACATACGCCCACCGAGTTCAACTAGAAAATGAAGTACAACACCAGCCTGCATCCTCACATATCGCTGTTGATCCAGAAGAAGGTGAAAGACCCTTACAAGGCATGGTCCAATTAGCCTCAAAAGGTAAAAAAATTCCTTCCCGACTCCAGATAAAATCCCTGGATAAACACCAAAGGGAATTACCTAGTAATTATAGCCCTTGGATGTCTTGCAACGCAAGGAAAGCACCTAAGCCCCCCTTAAATGCAGATATAGAATTTGCCATATATATTTCCTGTGTTAATACAGTCCACACTGTAATCACTCTTACCGTAAGAACAGGGCCAGTTCAAGTAACAATTGGGCCCTAGGGCAAAATTAGCCTGGGGGCCCCACAACAGACACCCCTGACCAAAAAGCGTCAGAGGCCATTTGTTGCAGCCAAATTTCCCTCCTGGGCCCCTGAGCTGGCTGCGGACCCTCCCCCAATCACCCCCCAACTTAACAGACTCTGCAGAGTCCCTGGGGAGCAACAGTTAAGATGGGGGAGGGACACCTTGGGGGCCCTACAGGCTCTGGGGCCCTGGGGCAATTGCCCATTTTTTCCTATGGTAGCTCCGGCCCTGGTAATGAACCCTTTCTTAAATACATGGCTAAAACTTTTTTCCTCCATACGCAGATCATGTCCCCTAATCCTTTGCACAAACCTAGGGACAAAAAGCTAATCTGCCAAGCTTTTATATTGCCCCTTTCTCAGAGGAACACATATAGCATCCAGATGTGTTTTCTTTTTTTCTTTTGAATTGACAATGAGGCAAGACATGTAAATTAAACAGATAAACCTCTCTCTCTGAAAGGTAAGCAGGGGCGGACCTCCCATGAAGCTTCCTGAATCACGTGATTTAGGCGCCAGAATAGGGAGTGGTGTTTAGGTCATCTGGCGTCTGCCTCCTCTCCACTTTCCCGCCCACCTTCTTGGCACATACATTACCCTCCACACCTACGCTTCCCCAAATCCCTGTTCTCATTCGACACCGGTTGCCCATGACATCGTAAGCAGGAGAGGTGTGGATATATGCCTGTTATCGAGGCATGCTACAGTAACACCCCATCACAGCCAATCACAGCTGCCCAATGCTCCTTTTGCTAATTGGTGCCGATGGCCTTGTGGGCAGGACCTCGGCACCGTCATTGGGTTAATAGCTGCACTCGATCAGCAGCAGTGACATCTGATAGGTCACTGTTACTGATGGGGTTTATATGGTGAGTAGTACATACAGTATGATGTGATGTAAATATGATGGGATAGTTCAGGCTAGAAACAGCCCTGAAGGTAAGACTTCACTAGCACCTTTGGATGATCAGGAGTACTCATTTGTGAGAGGTTCTCTATAATATGCATTTATTCTCCACAAGGCAGTACAAGTGCACTTGAAAGGCTTAAAGAGACTCTGTAACAAAATTTTGAGCCTTATTTCTTCTATGCCTGTGGTAATGTGGTATGTCTAACTGCAGCCTTTTCTAGTTGCACTGTCTCTGTAATAAATCTTATCTTCTTTCCTCTGTCGGCTCTGTCGGGCTCAGGCTGGAATGTGTGGAATGTGCAGCACTGCTTGTCATTTTTCAGAAGCTATACACACCCTCTCCAAGCTCTGCATGAGTCACGCAGTAAGCTGTTCTCAGCATATCAGCATATCAGCATGGTTAGAAGCCATGTGTTTTGTTTGTAAACACTGCCTAAAACTGTTAATTACAAGCCAGGATTGCAGCAGGGAGTGGCAGAAACAGCACAGAGGGGCCCAGGAGAAACATAATGAAGAGAATGGTATGCTTTTTATTGTAAGAATTTTAGAGTACAGATTCTCTTTAAGTGAGCATATGTAACACATCACACATCCATCTGTTATTACTTCACCTCAGGCATACATTCTTATATGATACGGTAATAAAAGGTACATTACACTTCAGGATCAAGCAGACAGCACCAAAATGACCTGACGGCCCAAAGGATTGTTTAACCTAAATTTTTATGTGATAGTAAACTTTTCTCTTTCCCTCACACTGTCTCTTGTGTGTCATCCATTCCTGTTTCTGTAATTGTAAAGAAAAGGCACTTTATAACCTACAAGTCTGTAAAACTATAAACACACGGTAACATCACTGAGGAATTGTGATTGGAACTATATTTTCTGTAGATGTGAACATACGCATTCTTCTAACACAAGAAATATGGACAGGAGAAGCCGGGGGAAAAAAAGGTAAAATAGTTGCCTGGCGTGAAATATTGGAAAATGACTGAAAATTATGTTACTGTGGAAAATACCTTTTAAAGTTAGGGTCTTTGTATACACAAGACATGCTATGTGTCAGGGAATACATTCAATGAGCAAGCGCACCACCAAATAGCAGTAAACTAGTTTCACGCTTTTTACATATGATTCAGTTACTTTGGGCACAAAACCAAACTGCTTGACATAATGTATACATGTGGCGCTTGGTCTGCTGAAGACCACATCTAGTTGCTCCTTTAATTGCGTGATGAAGCAGGATTGCACCTGCGAAACGTGTTGCCCTGTGAAGTAGTTGATTAAAGTTTTTGAACTGAAAACAACATTGTTGTGTCTTCTATTGGAGAGGTAAGTTCACCGCTGCCACCCTTTTTAACGTTTTTAGAAAGTTGTTTTTACTCTGTTTGGCGACTCTGTACAAGTTTACAGTGTAGTGTATACATGTATACCTTTTCCTTAACAATCTCATTTTGGTGCTGAACTTACACTATATGCCACTCCAGAAATCTTACAGCTAATGAACTTTACCCAACATTAACCGTGATTTATAAGGTATAGAGTACAAAAAAGGGAATAATTTGTTGATAATTAGAATAAATGCAAAACAATTGTGGAAAGTGTACACATTAAACTTTAAGTGACATGTGACATGATGAGATAGACGTGTATGTACAGTGCCAAGCACACAAATAACTATGCTGTGTTCCTTTTTTTCTTTCTCTGCCTGAAAGAGTTAAGTATCAGGTATGTAAGTGGCTGACTCAGTCCTGACTCACACAGGAAGTGACTACAGTATGACCCTCAATGATAAGAAATTCCAACTATAAAACACTTTCCTAGCAGAAAATGGTTTCTGAGAGGAAGAAAGAGATAAAAAGGGGAATTTCTTATCAGTGAGAGTCACACTGTAGTCACTTCCTGTCTGAGTCAGGACTGAGTCAGCCACTTACATACCTGATATTTAACTCTTTCAGGCAGAGAAAGAAAAAAAGGAACACAGCATAGTTATGTGTGCTAGACACTGTACATACCCATGTCTATCTCATCATGTCACATGTCACTTTGGGTATCCTTTAAAAGTACAACCTAAATGCTATATGAGGCGACTGATAAAAACTAGCTTTACTTACCTGGGACTTCTTCCAGGCCCTAGAAGTCACGCGTGTCCCTCGCCGTAGCTCCGATGTTCTCCTGGGTCCCAGGGGCAGCCTCTGAAGTATCGCCGCCCCCCGATGGGTCGACGACGTACATGTCGGTGCATGTTGATCATGTGGGCACATACGCCCATGCATGCCCAGAAGACACCGGCCCATCGGGAGTCGGTGATACTTCAGATGCTGCCAGCGGGCCTCGGGAGAAGACTTGAGCTGCAGCTAGAAAAAGCCCCAGGTAAGAAAAACTGTAAGGAAACCTGTAAGGAGAAAAAAAATAAAAGTTACATACTTACCTCAGTAGAGGGAGGCCTGTGAAAATTCCAGTCTTCCCTTGTCCTCCTTGACCCAACCTCTGGTAGTTAGAACCCTCTTCACAGACATGCTCCCTCTTCGTAGCATGGAGCCGCTGTGTTCAGAGGGACAGTGTGCAGGAATGGAGCACTTAAGGAGGATGGGGGAAACCTCTGGACTAAACAGAGGCTTCCCTCTACTGAGTTAGTATCTAACGTTTACTGTTTTTCTCCTTACAGGTTCACTGTAAAATTCCTGGTCCCTCTAGCATCAACCACTTAGCACTGCTCCTATGACACACTCAGAAACATCTCTAAAATGAAAGTGGACCCGAACTCGTTCACAGCACACCATGAAAAGTTGGTAAATAAATTCACTGCACTGTGTTCTGGGTTTGTTTAAACAGATGAATACTGTATATACTCGCATTATAAGCCTAATTTTTCAGCATAAAAAATGTGCTGAAAAGTTACCCCCTTAGCTTATATGCAAGTGAGTGGGGCAAACCAGATGGTGATCCTGCTCTTACCAGCTGGCTCCCTGCTGCACACGTGCCCCGCATCCCCTGCAACATGGTGTGATGGTGTGCAGAGTGTGCTGCTCAAGACTACCTGTGTCCCCTGGCTTGTGGAGTGGAGCATGCAAGCAACGTGCCAGCGGTGCAATGATCGGGGATTCTTCCTGTGTGGCAATCGTTGTCTCTCATATCTATGACATCATCTAGCTTCTTGAGACACAGGTGTATGATCCTGGGGCACATCTGGCTATGGGGATTGGGGCTGACTTGTACTGGGGGAACATCTGGCTACTGTGGAGGGGGCTATATTGGGGAGAGGGCTTATACGCAAGTCAATCACTTTTTACTGGTTTCTGAGGGAAAAGTGAGCACCTCGGCTTATACACGGGTTATGTGCGAGTATATACGGTATGTCTAATTAGATCCTATCCGCAACAGTGAATAGTCTGCAGGAGAGCTAAGCAGTTCTCCATATAGCATAACACTGAGGGCCCTTTCACACTGGTACGGTGCATTGCATCAAATTGCCGCACTGCTACTGCAGCCTATTGATACCCTATGGGGAAGTTCATACTTCCCATGTTTGTGGCATGCTGCGCTGGAAGTCCCCGATTTAACGCTAGCGCAGAACTATGTTATCGTGGGGCTCTTGCAGTGATCTGTGTTGGCACGGAATTCATGTTAGTGTATGGCAATGCATGTGATATCTATGATAAGGCGTGATATCGTTGATAAGGTGTGATATTTGAGTTATCACAGTTCAGTGAATCAAGCCCAAAGTGTTCATTGTTGCTTTTTTACTCGCATAAAAGAAAGCTGGTGTTTTGCAAACTCATTCTTGTTTCCTGTCCTCCTCAACTTGCTTAGCCTCATAGCAACCAATGCAGCCCATAGTCACCCAGTTCAAGATATTCTTTTGTTATCTGCATTTGAACACTACCTGCTGCGCCGCTGTGTCCATTCAGCCCCGGAACTTCCATATCCCTTTCATAAGTCTCTTCTTGCTCATAACTGGATGAGTCGCCGGGGTCTTGTAGATAGGATTTCCCTCCTCCTCCTGCTCCAACCAGTAATGGTAGAAACACACCATTCACCTCCTTCAACAAAGAGGAAGAAAAAAAGTGCTAATGCAAACAGCGGACATTATGCATCCTATTCAGTGTGCCTCTTCAGATGTTGCCATTGCTTATGTGGACTGAAAGCCTCTGTGTGTTGGTTCTCTTTCCTTAATGGAGGACATTAGAAACTTTGCTAAGCACAAGAACATTGTATGGAATCTTGCTGGCCCTCCTCTGTTGCAGCTAGCCAGCCTTCTGCATGAGCCCTCATTCACAGTGGGACGTTGCAGAACTGCGTTATAAACTCTTATAACGCAGCTTACCGCAGTGCAATGCTAATCCTATGGGAGGTTCACAGAGTGACGCTAGCGTGGCATTGTAACGTGTAGCGTTATGGTAACTCACTGCTTGCACTGCATTACCTCTAAACGCACACGCTACCAGGTACAGGAAAGCATACATTTCATTGCCTGTATGCTTCACTGTACCTAGTGTATGCGACGGCAGAGCCGGGACAAGGTCCTCCAGCACCCAAGGCTGAGACACCAAAGTGCGCCCCTCCATCCCTCCCACCTCAGCTGTCACACACGGATTGCTATTAGACTAAGAGGGCCACAGGGCCCACAACCTCCCCAACACCTTAATATCTGGTTATTTGGCTTGCAGTCACTGCCATGTATCCCCTTTTCTTATTTCTTTCTGCTTCAAACACAATTAGGAATGACAGCTAAATGAATTGTGCGCCCCCTCCTACACTGCGCCCTGAGGCTTGAGCCTCTCCAGCCTATGCCTCGGCCTGGCCCTGTGCGATGGTAACACAGCGTTAATGTGCGTTACCACCATTTTTTTGTGTTGCGCTGTAATGCTGCGTTGTGACTTTAGCGTCACATTACAACGCAACATGCCACTGTCAATGAGGCCTGAAAGGAGTGGTCAGAACTTGCTTTTGGGCATTTTTTTTCATAAATTATAGTTTTAAATATAAGTACAGCTACTTTTAAAAGTGTACCTGAGGGGAAAAAATGTTCAAAGATATACTTATCTCCATTATACCTCCAGGCTCCTTACTGAATCTGGTCTCCCCCAATGTTTTGCTGCTATTCCCGCTGTTCGTAGCTCCATGTGCAAATGTGTATTGATTTTTGATTGGCTGTGCACACCAGCTGTGGGCGAGTACTTCCTGAGCATGTGCTGCTTGGAAACAATCGGAACCATGCATGCCCACGACACTCCCAGTGACAATTGTTACACAGCCATATGGGAGTGCGTACAGACAGGTCAGGTGGATGGACAGAGCATGCCTCATGGAGTTCCCACCGGAGTTACACAGGAGCTATAGCAGCAAGACGGAGGGGAGGCCGGACACAATAAGAAACCTGGAAGTATCTTAAAGGGAACCAGAGACGAAGCACCCTTGTGTATTTTACCATATATATTAGTAAGAACATTAGAGAAAACACATACCATGCTCTCTGTTTCATCCTCACTGCTAAAAGTGTCTGTTATCAGCTGTGATAAGAATCCCGGACTGAGCATTCAGTCTGGCTTTGCAGGGAATAATTATAGCTGAGTCATTATAGCAGAGCCACAAGGGGGCAGGCTTGGGCTTGAAAAGACACACCAGAGAAGACAGACTCAGCTATAATCTTTCCGTAGCAAAGCTAGACTGAATGCTCAGTTTTTATTTTTACCTTTTATATTGACAATGGGGAGAGTTTTGGGAAGGATTAAAGTCTGTAATTACACAACAGTAGGTAGGAACTGGATAGGAACATAAGACTCTGCTGAGCTGTAGCTGCAGTGCTGACCATAAAGAGTTAGTCTTTCAGCAGCTGCTCCTCTTTGACTAAAGGTCTGTACACATGCAAGATTAACCACTTAATGGATAACGCGCTGCATTAAAATGTCCTGTTTTACCCTGTTAACGGCAACAGGACGTTTTAATGTGTTGCTCGCCGCGCCTGCCACGCGTACTTGCCGGGACTCAGAGATCCATGATAGGTAGATGGCTTATGATCCAGAGCCAATCAAAGTGCCTGGAATGAATGATGAGCATGACCCCAATTAGGTGCCATGCCCATTCATAATAATGAAAGCAAAAGATGATGTAAACAAAAAACGATACCAGGATAGTGTTTGTAGCGTCTTCTTGTGGCGAAAAAGTAAAACCACAGTTAAAATAAATAATAATAAAAAAAATACTAAAACCTCTCAAACCAGACAGTTTTAAAAAACAAAAACAAATCAAAACAAAACAACAAAGAATACTGTAAGTGGGCAGATAAAATGTGTGGGTTTTGTTTACAGTAGCATTGCTTATTTCAAAACTATTGGGGATGGATTTGGAGAAAGTGTATTTTTCCCCCTTGTATTTTCCTTTAAAATGCATAGAAAGTAAAGTAAATACTGAAAACAAATATCACCCCCAAAAAGCCTAATTTGTGGCAAAAAAAAACCCAAGGTATAGTTCATTTGGGTGTGATCAGTAGAGATGGGATCATGGACACGTGTGTATTTAGTGGAATGTCTTACTTGAAATCTTAATTTCTTCTGCAATGTGTACTTTAAAGTCGGGTAAAAATGTTTATTAAGGCAGCTTCTAGCTAGTACAAAAAGGAAAAACCCTTTAGTTAGAGTATAGTCAGTCGATAACAACATGATGCTAACCTTGAAAACATATGTAGCTCCGCCTCCACCTCCTCCACCTCCTGCCCAGGTCGAGAGACTACTGTTATTCTCCCTGTGTTCATCCTCAATGACCGATAATGCTCCCTTGCATATTTCTTGGGTCCTATTATTTCCCTGAACAACACAAAGTTTTTGGTTATTACTAGAAAAAAAGGTAATAAGTAAGTTGTAGTTGTGTACTTGTAAAAATACATGCTATTTTGTGGTCATTTCTGGTTCTAGTGATTACACTGTATGTAAGGTTCAGGCTGGATTTACAATGTAGGAGCCTATGAGCCAGATCCAATTCACCTTTCCTCCTAAAGTTGTCTCCTATCCAGGTCTTTACATCTTATCTTGTAAACCACCAGCAAGCAAAAAAACAACAACAACAAAAAAACTATGAATGAAAATTTTGGCGCTTTTTCAGTTGCAGAATTCTTGAAAATTTGAAGATAAAAAATGATATCCTAAGAGAAAACTCAGGAGAAAAAGTGAATTGGATCTGGCCCTTTGGTTGCTAAAAATCCAGTATCCCTAAACACACACCACACATGCAATTCAGTTGCCCCCCCCCCCCCCCCCCCCAAAAAAAAAAGACCAACAGGAAATAGTAAGAAATATTTGTCAGTATTCTCTGCTATCCAACAAAGTAACACTGCATACACCCTTCCACTTAATGTGATGCCATTAATACAAACTTTTGCTTACATTATAAAACCTTTTGCAGTGTAACAGTTGAGGCCGGTATAGTCTGCAAAGCTCACAAAACCTCTGGAAAAGTTACTCTCTGAGAAACAATTACTGCTTGGACTACAGAAAGTGTATGGAGCGGTGGGGTCATACCTGCTCAATTAGATATTGCATTTCCTGAAGGTAATTTACAGACATTTGTCTGAACCAGTGCCCAGGACACAGGGAGCAGGCAATGGAAGGGATAGAACAATCCTAGCTCAAAGTTGGAATAGAGGGGTTGAACTGGAAGAATTGTGGCACAGAGCAAATGTACCGTATATACTCGCATATAAGCCGACCCGCATATAAGCCGAGGTACCCACTTTTCCCTTAGAAACCAGGAAAAGGTGATTGACTCGCGTATAAGCCCTCGCCCCAGTATAGCTCATTCCACAGTAGTCAGATGTGCTTCCAGTACAAGCCAGCCCCCCTCCCCATAGCCAGATGTGCCACAAGGACGATAGCTGTGTCTCTAGATGCCACCAGATGGGGTCATAGATATGAAACAGCGAATGCCACACAGGAAGAATCCTCAATCATTACACCGCTGACACATTGCTTGCACTCTCCGCTCCACAGGAAGTCTGAACACTATCTTGCAGGGGATGTGGGGCACGTATACAGCAGGGAGCCAGCTTGCAAGAGCAGAATTTCTAGTGCACGATCTTTAGGCTCCTCTGCCAGTAACAAAACCTGCTCCACCATCTGTTCTGCTCCTCTGACTCGCATATAAGCCGAGGAGGTAACTTTTTAGCTCATGTTTTGTGCTGAAAAATTGGGATTATATGTGAGTATATACAGTAGGTAGTGGTAGTGGGCATTTGGGTAAAAAGAGGTGTGCTGCTCCATCTTTAGATTGGCCTTTATCTATGGTAAGTGCCCTGATCGATTGCTGCCCCCTTTATAACAGCTCTATCATAGCACTGCACCTATTTTTAGTTTCACACCCCATTAAAGCTGATATTTCCTTTAGTTCAATTTGAAATGTAGCCTTACACTTGTCCATTTATGTGTGATATTCACATTTCTAGAAATACACCAATTGGTCAAGTATAAAAAGTTGGGGTTTAAAGTTTACCCCTGGGCACGCATCTTCTCCCTGCTGGCCAACTACGATGTACAGTAATTCATCTTTCTCCAAGTTGAACACCCCAGACATGAAGATCCCGTAGGAGCGCTTGTTATGGTTCTTGGCTCCTTTACCTCCTGCTGCACCATATGCAGAAATCCTGCAAGTATAAAAGAACAATCACAATTAAAGAGGAACTCCAATGACATATCGGAAAAATGTAGTTATTCAGGATACCCACTAATACTTTAATTACCCTGGTTTCAGCATCAGCAACACCTACTGTATCCATATACAGCAAAGTCCTTAGTATCTGGCACCGGCAGGGTTCGCCTGGTGATGCCGGATACATGTGTTTGCCAGTTTCTTGAGCAACCGGCTGAAAAAGCACAAACCTCCCCCCAGTGCAGGACAAAATACTCCCCGAGTCTCCAGTGACGTTCTGTAGCTCCTGGTGGCTTTCCGGCATCTTCCGAGTATGGCTCTGTTACCATGGCGGGTGACGTGACACACCGAGAGCCATGCACCGATGCTGGAAAGCTGGTAGGAGCTGCAGGACGTCGCTGGATGTTCCATGAGTATTTTGTGGCTGGCATTTCCCCCCCCCCCCCCCAAAACCAGTCCCCGTTATCCCCTCTGAGGTGCCTGTTAGTTGAGACTTCCGGATGCCTGAGTTCCGGATAACAGGGACTTTGCTGTATTGCTGTACATTGGTATATAACCCCACCCTACCACTGATGTTTAAAATGTTTGGCCAACCATAGAAATGAATGGTGCAGTTTTATACTGCAATCATCAAATTCATCATCACATCATTAACCACCCTGGCGTTCTGATTAAATCGCCAGGGTGGCTGCGGGAGGGTTTTTTTTGAATAAAAAAAAGGCTGCATGAAAGCCCACTAGAGGGCGCTCCGGAGGCGTTCTTCCGATCGCCTCCGGCGCCCAGAATAAACAAGGAAGGCCGCAATGAGCGGCCTTCCTTGTTTTGCTTAGATCGTCGCCATAGCGACGAGCGGAGTGACGTCATGGACGTCAGCCGACGTCCTGACGTCTGCCGCCTCCGATCCAGCCCTTAGCGCTGGCCGGAACTTTTTGTTCCGGCTACACTGGGCTCAGGCGGCTGGGGGGACCCTCTTTCGCCGCTGCTCGCGGCGGATCGCCGCAGAGCGGCGGCGATCGGGCAGCACACGCGGCTGGCAAAGTGCCGGCTGCGTGTGCTGCTCTTTATTTGATGCAAATCGGCCCAGCAGGGCCTGAGCGGCAGCCTCCGGCGGTGATGGACGAGCTGAGCTCGTCCATACCGCCCAGCTGGTTAATGACCGGTTTGGCTCATGCTTTATAGGATAGAAGGTTAGACTGCAGCGCATCATCTCTGACCAGCAGTAAGAATAGGTAGCTGCAGCTTACCTTCCCTGCAGGATCTTCACACTAGCCAGTGCAGAAAGAGAGCGACCAAGATTGCCTCTGACCCACTGGCGCAACAATAGGGGAAGCAGCCCCTGCCCCCGCAGGCCGGGCCCGGGGCCCCCCTGGGGTCCGCTCATGGTTGTTTTGGGGGGCAGGAGGGGTCGCAGAATGAGGGGAGAGCTTTGCACATCAGCGGGGAGGGGGGACAGTCCCCCCCTCCATCACCTCGGGCTCCCCCCTCCTGCATCTATCTAAGCAGCAGCAGCGGCGGCGGCAGCAGCTATAATTACCTCCATTCGCCACGGAGGTTGCCGATCTGCAAGGGCTTCACATTACTTCCTGTTAAAACAGCAGGCAGTGCAGAGGACTGTTTTACTTTCTGCACTAGATGTAGCACCCCTCCCCCTTCCTGCCTTGTGGGCACTGTGTCTCCTCGCTCTCTACACACAGCCTGCAGTGAGTGAATGTGCAGAACAGCAGGGTGAGTAGAGAAAATGATTGCTGTGCTGCAGCTGGGACATTAGCAGGGAGAGGTGGCAGGGTGGGTTTAGTGCTTCAGAAGTTGTCTGTCATTAGTAGTCATGTGCACTGGCTGCTGTAATACCAGAGTGCCCTAGACTATTGATTATTTATCCTGATCAGAGTAATTAATCAATAATGTAGGGTAGTCTGCTGTTGCAGAAGCCAGTGGCGTGGCACTGACATCTTCTGCAGCATTGTATAGAGTACAGAGTTTATTAACGGTTAGCACCGTCCACATTTTAATGACTCCTTTGTCCCAAAAATCCCCCCAAATTTGCAATGACTTGCTCTGCACCCCAACCCGTCAACCTTCCCATCAAAAAAATGGTTGTTTTTGGGGGGTGTCTGTAAAAAATCAGCACCGGGTGTGAAATTCCCTAGGTACGCCACTGAGCATATTTTACTCTGGGAGAAATGTACTGTTTATTTATGTGTTTTCATGTATTTTAAATGTTAACATTTTTTGGGGTAGTAGTCTTTTAATTCTTCTTACAACCTAGCTGCAGTGGCTGAGATCTCTGTAACAAGTTACCAGTGAGCGCACAGAGAAGTAAATTATGCACAGGAATACCCGTCCATGTGGAATATCTCCATTTTAGTAATGTGTAAATTTGCCTGCGGAGCGCACGAGACGGATGAAAAGAAAAACGCCACTCTGGAAGAATCTTGACTTTAAGACGTTAATCAATAAGAGAGAACATTACAGCCGCCCCAGAGCCACTTCATCAACACAATGTCACTCTGGTCTCGCTATGACATCATCTGATCCTTTTAAAAGTGTTCCGCTGAGTTATTTGGAGACTCTGAGGATATCTGCAACAAGTGAGATTATTCGCTGGCCTTGTTTGCATCAAAATGTAGTGGAAAAAAAGCAAAGACCAGTTACTGGAATTAAAGTGGATCTGCACTCAGAACGTCCTCTCTGCTCTAAAAGATACGCAACAGCATATTAACCTTTTAAACAAATTTTTTTTCTTACAGCTGATTTAATTCCTGCAATAAATCTGCAGTGTGTCTACTTCCTGATTCATGAAGGCAGACATACTGTTAACATCCAGTGCTTTCAAATGATCTTATCTGCCTTATCTGCTGTGGCAGTCATGTGACACAGGGAGAGATCAAATAACAGCTGTGTTTAGACACAAATTAAGGGGAATTAAACAGGCTAGACTCTCTAAATACTGTAAATACTGTACATACAGGGTGCATTTCTCTATGCTTTCTTTCTGTCCCGTGCAGGAGATTAGTTCCACTTTAGGGCCCTTTTCCACTACGGCGTTTGCGATGGCTGAATCGCAAAACCGCAAACCGCTAGTGATTTTACAAATCGCTACAGTTTGCTTTTAACATAGGAATCGCGGTAGGTCATTTCCACTACCGCGATTCGTTTTTGACCTGATCGCGATCGCGCGGCGGAGCGATTATTGCCGCGATTTTGCTATGCAGTGCTTAGCATAGCAAAATCGCGGCCGCAAACGTCGGGAAATCGCCGGTCATTTTTTACATTTTGCGATTCAGCAATCGCTAGCGTTCAGCGCGAACGCTAGCGACTGCTAATGGAAAAGGGCCCTTAATGTTTTGTTACTAACACCTCCCTGTCTCACACGGCCCGTTCCAACTACAATGGGGCCCTGGGGCAAAATTACTTTGGGGGGCAGGGGCGTCACCCCAGTGCCCCTGAGCCATCTGCTAGGCCTGATCCAATCCCACTTCTCCCCCCCCCCCCCCTCTTCCCCATCACACAATATCATTGTGTGCCCATTATATGCCCCTAAAAAACATTTCTGGGGTTTCCATTATTCACCTCCTCCTTATTCTATATGGAGAGTACACACAGCATCCCCACTTCTGGGGACCTTGAGCAATTGCCCTCTTTGCCTCTATGGAAGCGCCGGCCCTGCTGCCCCAACTGACCTAACAGTGCCCCCCACCCATACTAAAACAAGAAAGTGTGTACCCTCTAATATCTCCTAAAAAAAGTTTATTATGGTATTTCTTCCAAAATCCACCTTGATGATACTCTTTGGTGTATCCCTACCTATAAAATCATTGTTAAAGTGGTATGGAATTCAAAATTACATGTTTGCCCTAAAACATTAAAAGCCTAAAAAAAATGCAAAACAGTAAAGCACTGATATAATGTCACTGTAAACCATATTTATAAATCACTGAAGCTAACAGATAGCATTGCCAATTGCAGGACAAAAGATCAGTCTGTGTAGTAATTAAATAATTGGTGAGTGAATAAAACAGAAAAAGTTATCTGCTCCATCCAGGGTTGTCACCTCGTCCCTTTAAATATGGCCACATCTAAGTTATACAGGTTCTGGTGGTATACTCACACATAATCAGTGCCTAAACTGCATCTAACTAGCCACAAGGCATGTATTATTATTATTTAGTATTTATATAGCGCCGACATATTACGCATCGCTGTACAGTGTATATATATATCTTGTCACTAACTGTCCCTCAAAGGAGCTCACAATCTAATCCCTACCATTGCCATATGTCTATATTATGTAGTGTAAGTACTGTAGTCTAGGGCCAATTTTTTTAGGGGGAGCCAATTAACTTATCTGTATGTTTTTGGAATGTGGGAGGAAACCGGAGTGCCCGGAGGAAACCCACGCAGACACGGAGAGAACATACAAACTCTTTGCAGATAGTGCCCTGTATAATTTATATGTGCTGGTATTTAAAAGGATAAGGTGTCAACCCTGGCTCCATCCCCCACCCTGGATACAGCAGAAGCTTTTACACATAGTTTACTCTTCTGATTTATTAACCCTTCCAGTAACTTGGAAATCGATGATATCTTTTTTTTTTTCTTATCTGTTTTATGCTGAATTTAAAGAGAACCTAAACTGAAAATAAAAAGTAAAAATAACCATACACAGGTCATACTTACCTCCCATGTAGTCTACTGCTCAATCTCTTTCTCCTCTCCTGCCTCCCATTTGTCCACTGTGATCAATGGAATTCTCTGTCCTCCATTTTAAAAATGACCATTACCCCTTAACAGCTTCCTGGTCAGCACACTGTTAAACTGTAATGTCGCCCACTTGAGCCATAGGGAAACATGGACATTATCTTGCACATTCAGTTGTAACTGACAGCTGCTGATATATAACTGACAGCAACTGGTATATTTCATTTCTGACAAAATATTGTAATATTCATTTGCAGCTACGCCATGTGTTTATTTTAAATAATTGTACTCACTACAGGTTCCCTTTAATGGTTTAGATCATAGATGAAATTTTTATTAGTTTTTTATTCTACTTTTAATCGCAAACCCAGTGAGTATTTTACATTCTACTGATCCTCCTGTTGTAGAATGTTATAATTACCTACCAAGTAATTTTCATCTAAATATCTCCGGGATTTCCGTGCCCATCGACTAGCCCCATCCCCCTTGCAGCAAAATGCCTGGTGTTCTCTCTACTAAAGATAGACAAAATACCATGGTGTTTTGTTGCAAGGAGCGAGGCTACATGCCAGAAGTTGCCGGGCACAAAGCTTCGGTATAGCAGAAAGAAATGGCAGCGCTTCGAAAACAGACGCTGCACCTGGATTGACTACCTGTACAAGTATGCAGAGCTCGAATAACGGGCAGATTACACACCTTGCATTCAAAACAGGTACAGTAAAGGAGGGCGTTAGCTTCAGCATAAGTTGTGCACAAATTATCCCTACTAGACTCTCCCACGGCGGTGACGGGACCCCACGGGAGAGACCTAACCACTAGTCTAACAGTGAAGCATATCCAATAGTGAAGCATGTTCAAACTGTGAAAATTATCCAATCAAAAGGTTAAAATCTCAAACTAATGTAACAGTGAAGCATATCCAACAGTGAATCCTAGCTAGTCTAAACTAAAAACATAATCCTTACCTGGTGCAGCTAGCCATGAATGGTATACACATTTGTTCAAAAGACAGCAAGCAATGGGCAGCGCTCACAGGCTGCAAGTGAAGTGAAAGCTCCAGAGATGTGCCCAGCCCCTTGAGGCTAAATACACACCTTGAATACAAATCAAATGCAAATGATGTGCTAACACTAATCTAAATTCTAAAAATTTGAATGCAAGCTGACGCCCCTGGAGGCAGCTAGCCTGAAGTATACTTAAGTTTTTGTACAGCAGAAGGTGATGGCAGCGCTTCCAAAGCTTCGGTATAGGTTTAGATAAAAAATACTGGGCAGGTAATTATAACGTTATACAACAAAAGCATCAGTAGAATGTGAAGTAGTCACCGGATTTACCACAAGGCACTACAGGCACATGTGCGCAAGCCGACAAGAAGGATATCTGCAGGGGTCCCAGCACTGGATCCCCTCTACTGCGAAGCATGGGGTAAGCCTCTTTAGGATCTAGAGGCTTCCCTATCCCAAGGTAAGTAACACGCAGGTACACTTTAAAGGGCATTTTATTGATAACGTGGTGTAAAAATATCACCTAGGAGAAAACTTAGGAGAAAAAGTGAATTGAATAATGCCCTAGGGGAGAGAACTGCCCATACTGAGCGCACATGCGAAGATGCATTTGTTCTCCTGGTACCTTTTGCACACAAAATAAGCGTATGTCAGAACGCGGTCCCTCTTTGGTGCATTTTATGAATTTGGCAGCCATCTTCTCCATGGCATGACATAAATATCAAGTTTAGCCAGCTTGCCAGGCAGGCAGGTCACAAGACTCTCAGACACGACCAATTACATCTCCTCCCACCCTCATCCATTTCAAGGGTAATATGAAAGTGCAGAAACTTTTTGAAGAATGCCTGTATGTTCATTGAACACAATTCATAATAATTATATGCTTCATTTATAGAATTATTCTGTCAGATTGAGTGAAATCTTTACTCACTTGTATACTTTAGTGAATGGGACTCTCCATATCTGGACCCCTTTGACAGGGCCTTCTTTGCCAACAAGCACAGAGACGTTGGTGTTGCGGTATGCATTGTTGCACTGAGCCTGAGTTGGTCCATATGGTCCTTTGGCACCACAAGTGGAAAACCACCAGTATATGTCTTCTTCCTCCTCTGTATAGAACACCAAGGACAGAGCATATCCGTAATTGATTAGGCAAATATTTATAAATATTATTCTCACTTGCATAACGTCACATGCAATGTTGGTCAACCCAGTAATAATCTCTTAATATTTAAATCAGATCATCTGATTAGCGTAGCAATTACAAGTCCTCTCCCTCCCATGGTAGGACAGTGGAAAATACAGCTTGATGTCTATTTAAAGATTGTAAAACTAAAACTAGTTTCTGCTGTATAAAAGAGGAAGGGTGGTAACGGTGGTGATGTGTGTGTGCGTGTGTGTGTGTGTGTGTGTGTGTGGGGGGGGGGGGGGTCAAGAGGGGCCCATGCTAAATTTTGCTCAAGGTCAAGGACCCATTTTGTTTAGAACCAACCTTGAGCAGGCCTTTTGATTTAGTCTGCTAAACTTGTTAGGTAGCCCTGTGCCACTCCCCTCTCCCAGTGCCTTCTTTCCTATGCAGAGTTCCAAGCAGTATGCAGAGTTCCGAGCAGAGAGTTAATAAGAGGTTACCCGGCTCTCGGCATTCCCCTGATAAGATCTCCCTCCAACCGGGGGCATCTCAAGCTACCTAATACTAAGGGGCACCTGTGCCTACCTATGCTGGACATGGGAAGTAGGGTTGAGGTGACAGCTGGTCTAGCCAGCACATTGGTGGTGCGGCGAGGGTTTGTGGAGGGTGAAGTCTAGAATGCGAGACCATCTGTGCCTATTGGGTCCTGTGATGTATATCCAAGCCTGCCTTACACAGAACTGAAGGAGGAACCCTGTAAGACAACACAAACTACAACGCAGGGAGTGTATGGGAGGGGGGGGGGGCAATATATGATCTGGGTGATCATATATTGCCCCCCCCCCTCCCATACACTCCCTGCATTGTAGTTTGTGTTGTGGGTGACCGACATCTTGTTGTAGATTACAGTCATTGACTTACTGAATATCCCTACATTGCTAATCATTTTCCAGTTACTGAAGACAACCAGAGCAGCAGGTAGTGAAAGGTATGCAAATCCGTTACTGTCCTTTGTGCCAGAATTCTCGTCATTGTTGCCTTAAGCTATGTACACACGTCAGATAAATGTTGTGTTAAATGTCCGAACGACAGATATCACCGGACAATTGTTACAAAATATGTAGCCAAATGAGGGTAAACAACAATGATAAATGGCTGATATTCTACCCAATTATTATTTAGTATTTATATGGCGCCAACATATTCCACAGAGTTGTACAGAGTATATTGTTTTGTCACTTAAAGTGGACCCAAATTAAAAATACAAGATTTCAGATATAAAATCTATTTTCTAAATTATAATAATAAATAGCATCCTTTTTTCAGCTGCATGATGGCAAATATAAAATATTTTACATTTATTGGAGGAAACCCTCCCTTCCTTTCATATTGCTGGGACAGAATCCGGCAAACTGGTGGAGTAGGTGGTGTCCGGCAAAGGAGGAATTGCTAATGGCTGACCCCAGTATAACCCTAGTTATGAAAAGAGAAGGGTGAAAAGCATGCACTGAAATGCTCATAGGCTTGAAGGAGTATTTATTTATCTTTGTATGTGTCAGAGTGGTGCAACTAAATATTTTGAATTCAAAAAATGTTTGGTTTAAGTGTCCTTCAGAGGGGCTTACAATTAAATCCCTATCAAAGTCATATGTCTATATTGTGTAGTGTATGTATCGTAGTCTAGGGCCAATTTTAGGTGGAAGCCAACTAACTTATCTGTATGTTTCTAGGATGTGGGAGGAAACCAGAGTGCCCGGAGGAAACCCACACAGACAAAGGGAGAACATACAAACTCCTTGCAGCTGTTCACCTGGCTGGTATTTGAACCAGGGACCCAGCGTTGTAAGGCCACCACGCTGACCCAATCGAACTGGCAGATCAATTCAGACAACTATTGGGCCGATATTATGCTGTTGGCTAAGTGTGTACAATCCTATTCAAATGACATTGTTTCAGAGCATGCCCGCATGTTGTGTTGAATGTCACCTCTGCTTGGGTGCGCAGTATTCAGGACTGGTTCAAGCTCCAATGGGGCTTCTTAACAAAGGAAACCGGGGGCCCCCCTACCACCCCCCCCCCCCCAAGCAAATTCAGCCTCCCATCCGGCTACCCCACCCTTCTCCCCTCAACTCTACTGTGCTCCCCGGGGCCTCTGCATGATTTGCAGCATTGCAACTCCCCTGCTCTTAGCGCACTGCTCCATCCCTGCTGCTTGTCTTCATCCCCACTGGCTGCCTCTTCTCAGTGACCCAGTGCATGTTATTGGAATGAAGGCAGGGGACATGGATGGAGCAGCGCACCAGGAAAGGTGTGTTGCAAAGCTGTAACAAATTGTGCAGGACACCCCGGCGAGCACAAATGGGGGGAAGACCTGTGTGCTAATCACCCTTACAGTGCTGCACCCGGGGACATATGTCCCCCCCTTGCCCACCCATGGGTACTAGCAGCATGGAGGGGCCCAGTAGGGCTCAGGGACCACCCCCTTCTCCTTATTGGTAGCTCTGGCCCTGGCAGTAGTCGAACAACATAATAGTTTAGAACATCAGTGTGTATAAACAACATTGTTTAAACTACGAGTGATATTTTTAATATCACTCGTTTGTGTGGACTGACTTTAATCTAGCGTGTGCACGGACCATTAGTGCAGCTTTAAATGGAGTTTTCTAGTTTTAGATCCTCCTCCCCCCACTGACTTTTCTTTAATTAGCATCACCATTGTTTTCAGCAGGTGTGAGAAAGGAACTGATTAGCCATCTGATTACTAACCAGGCTTCGGCAGGGGGCTCAGGATCTCGTCTTCCCAGGGATCAGTCTCATGTGGTCCCTCCTGTTCTGCAGAGCTGCTTTCTGTTCTTCCTGGCACAACAAAAAAGCATATGCAAACAAGCTTATACTTGCCAAAATGTTACACACTCACAAGGCAGATCAGGGCACGCAGCATGCATTGATTTTGGTAATATAACACACATTCCTTACATCCACACGAGTATCACACTCCAGCTGGGAACTCGGAATTCCACAAGATTTACCTGAATTAAAACAATCTGCAGAGAACGTGATGTTATCGATGAGGATATGGGAGAATGAACTCTTTCCCCATGTGGCCACCAACTGCATGCAGAACCTGAGGGGATACAGCACAGTATGAGGAATAAAGTCTGTAAAGTGTACAGCAACCCTGAAACATGCATGGAGTCTGGCAATACAGAAGAAATCTACATTCGTATGTTCTCACACAAATAGATGGTGCAGGGTCATAGTTAATTAACTATTAAGTGTATCTGAGATGAGAATAAAGAAAGATTTGATACTTACCCAGGGCTTCCTCCAGCCCCATAAGCACCATTAAGTACCTCACCATCCTCCCCAGTGTCTCCATTCTCTGGCTAACTGTCCCGGGAACTGACTCAGCCACGCCAGTCGGGCTCTTCTGCACATGCTCGGAAGACCCCGAACTTGTACGACTGAGCAAGATTACCGGGACAGATAGCTGTATAACGGAGGCACTCAGGAGGATGATGAGGGACTCAGCGGTGCTTATGGGGCTGGAGGAAGCTTTCTTTATTCTCGTCTCAGGTACACTTTAAAGGACACCTGGAGGCTGCCATACTTTTTTCCTTTTAACCGCTTAATGCAAACTGAACTTATATACATGTCCAGCGTAGTTGTGGCAGGTACACCACCAGTTTGTTACTAAATGAGGCAAATGTGGTATCATTTTAACCGTGATGAGTTGTAGAATACGTTTTGGTGTGTTTTAAAGCTAGGACCCACATCACTTAAAAAATAGGTAAGGACAACCTCAATCCAACGTAAAAAGTAATTTTCAAAACTATGATCAAACTTAGGAAAGTTTTAGCAAAACTACAATACCAGTTACCTTGTAGTCCTGTTCATTATTTCTAGCATCAGTAGTGTCTGAATCACACACCTGAAACAAGCATGCAGCTATTCCAGTCAGATTTCAGTCAGAACATCTGATCTGCATGCTTGTTCAGGATCTGTGGCTAAAAGTATTAGAGGCAAAAGATCGGCAGGACAGCCAGGCAATTTGCATTGTTTAAAAGGAGATAAATATAACCCATAGCTCCCAACCGTCCCTCTTTTGGAGGAACAATCCCTCGTTGGTAACTGAACCCAACTCTGTCCCTTTTTTTGTCATTTGTCTCATTTGAAAGAGATTCAGGACTCAAGTACAGGTCTATATAAATATATGTATTTTTCTACCGAAAAAAATTGTTTTACTCTAAACTTTATCCCCTTTCTTTAAAATGATATATTTCTTATTTTCAAATGTTAATATGAAGGAAAATGAACCAGGATAGAAAGGACCATATAGAAATGTTCCCCTCCCCTCAGCTGTACGTCATTTGTGCGCACGTATGATGTGCGGCAGAGGGGAGGGGAACAGAGAAGCAAGTCTACGCATGTGCAGAGTGGACCCGCAGACTTCCTGTTTTTTTTTTATCTCATTGTAAGGTCAGTGGAGCTAAATTTGAAAATGTGCAATATAATCATTGTATTATTATACTGCATTTATATACCACTTTTACAGGGTATATATCCTTGTCACTAACTGCCACCTCAAAGGAGCTCACAATCCAATTTTTGGTGTGATCCAATTATATGTATGTTTTTGGAATGTGGGAAGAAAGTGGAGTACCTGGAGGAAACCCATGCACACATGAGGAGAACATACCAGCTCCATGCAGATGGTGTCCTGGACCAAATTTGAACCAGGAACCTATTGATGCTGGAGATCGAATTTTTAGCATGTTTCATGGTGAAAATAAAGTGTCCATGCAAACCTGTTGTTGAAATGGGGAACCTTGAACACTGCTGAAGACCAGAATCCATTGTCACTTTCATCTTTCTGCCATAACTTAACTTGGCTTGTCCCAGTGTTGTCTTCCAGGGCATACACCACTAGGGTCCCATTGAAGGTGCCAAATATGAGGAACTTCAAACTGAACTAAAAACACAGAATAGGATCTACGTCAAACAAGCAACAAAACTCATCCAATCAAATCATTATAACTTGATGCTACATATCACTTTTCCTAACAAATTTCTTAGGCGTTTTTTTTTCTATCGGTAGTGAAGGCAACCATTTAACTGTCTGTAAGACCTGTGGCCCCAATGGAGAGCTTTCAGCAGCGATTGATGATCACTGACGATCATCAAAGCGCTGCAACAGTGGAACCTTATGAGGGTGGTTCAACTGCAGCGTTCAATCATGGAACGATTGCATAAGTGCTTCCTGCATCATTTTTGGAGCGATCCTGAAGCGATCGCATTGAAGGAATGCAGGGGCAAGTTAAATTCCTTCAAGATCGCCACAGGAATCATGCACAAAATTGCAGTGTTTTGCGATTATAAAATTGCAACCGTTTTCCAATCTCGTAAAAGCACTCGTAGTGGGCCCTTGGCCTTAACTCCCATAGGAAAGAATTTGCAGTAGAATAGAAGTGGCTAGGTAATGGAGGAGAAATAGTAATTCATGTTGGGGGAAGAAAGTTGTGGACAGGGAACAGTTATTTACATATGCTGGATGTTTATGGCTTGGTTATAAAGGAGGTATAGTTTTTAATGTTAAGGGAAAGGGAAGTTTACTGCCAAATTTACCCCTGTGGTCTACACGATTAACCATGCCATCAAAATAAAAACATGGAGGGAAAACCAGTTATTTTATAGTTACTGAAAGGTTATTTGGCTGTGTTTCACTTTGCCTTTTTGGCGCATCTAGTGTACCCCTTTGTGGGTCATCCCTGAACCAATGTACCCTCTATGCCCCTATGCTTTTTGTAAGTACAAATTAAGACATTTTTTTCCTACCTATACTGTGTGTACTACTAACACCCCCCCCCCCCATTCTGTTTCCAGTGGCCTGTCTTTCTGTTACCTGCTACCCAACTTTTTTTTGTATGAACTATGGGTAAATGGTGGCCAAAGCCCAGAACTGGAGGCACAAATAGACTCTAGTGCTGGACTTTCCTGTTGCCCTTTTGCTTCTTCACACTACAAACTGGCACCAGCGTTGTGGTGCGCGTTTCCTCCAAAAACAGGCCTTCAAGGAATACCGCATCAGTACATGGTATTCCCCTTTTGTCATCTGGCCAAACAGAAAGTGAAGCGCGCTAGTGGTCACTTTCTGTTTTGGAAATACAGAAGTGCACTGAAGAGTATTGTAAAAATACGCTTCCGCGTATGCGCGATGCACCGCTGCTGTCATCCTTTTTAAAAATACATAGACTTACATGACTTCCAGCCCGACGCAGATCCCCGCAAGCCTCGCAGGAGCCACATGGTAACATAAGTTACCAAAAGTGCATTAGATAGGGCACTTCCAGTGCAGCATACCGCAATGTGGGGAGTGTGAATTCCCTCATAGACTTTTATTAGGCTGCGGTAGCAGTGCGGGTCAGATGTGGTCACAGCTTTTGCATCTCTGGTTGCTACGCCAATGCCTGCTTGGCAATGAAATTGATGGCACTGAGCCAACATGTAAGTTCTAACAGACCTTATATGGCTTCTTCAAGAGGTGTCAGTTCTCTGGAGCATGCAGACATACCTGGCAGGTTTTATTGGGCACCACAGGAGGGAAATAGTCACTCTGTACACTTGCTGCGCTCTCATTCCACTCACTTTCCACTGGTAGGTAGAGGAAGAACCCTGCAAGGGAACATGGAACAAAAGTTGTATTATTTTATTTATGAAATAGGACTATAGTCCTATCTCTGACACCTCCACTAGCAGGGGTGTAGCTAGAAGTCACTGGGTCCCTTAGCAAAAATGTTGTTGGTGTTTGGTAGCCAGAGTTGCCTTCCAGTTTAAGTAGCCAGAGGTGCCCCCCTAATATTAGTGGTCAGAGGAGCTCCCACCCAGTATTAGTAGTGAGAGGTCCCCCCTCAGTATTAGTGGTCAGAGGAGCCTTCACACCCAGCATTAGTAGTGAAAGGTCCCCCCTCAGTATTAGTGGTCAGAGGATCTCCCACCCAGTATTAGTAGTGAGAGGTCCCCCCTCAGTATTAGTGCAAAAGGTGGATCAGCGCATCACCAGGCCACCTCCGAATGGCCTCCAATCAGAGGTGCGCTGAGCCCCCCCAGAAACTGCAAACGCACCTTGAACCCAAACAGAAGCTCTGCATATACACCAAAAGCAAAGCTGTTAAGTGGGAGCAGCTGACCAAAAATGAATTAAATTAGTACATGGCAAAGAAATGAGCAGCGCTACTTAAAAACAAATAAGTGCCTACCTGCAAGAGCGTGCAAGCCCCACTTGTGGGGTAAAATACACACCTAGCATACACATGACCTGTCTACCACTGAAGGATGTTGGTTTCCTGTAACAGCTTGCATGCAACTTGTTAGGTTCTCGTCCCTCCCACTGCGGAGAAGTCATCCTCGATGGGAGGGGACCTAACACTAAGGCTAGGTTTCCATTTGTGCGGCGGCATGCGTCTTGCGAGACGCGATGCCGGCACAGCTGCTGCCTCTCGCAGCCGAATCCCTCTAGCCGTGCTACGCGCGGCTATGGGATTCGGACAGCTACGCACGAAATTATGCTGCAGGGCCTCAGATTTTTCCTCGGCCACGAATTCGGATGGCTCTCATAGACTTTTATAGGCTGCTGAAATCCATCCAAATTCGTGGGCGGGGAATCGACCCGGATTCGCAGCAGTGGAAACCCGGCCTCACTAAATCCTAACCTATGCATATGCATAGCCTGGGTACGCCACTAAGTAAAATTGAAATTGAAAATTGCGCAAAAGGTGGATCAGCGCATCACCAGGCCGCCTCCGAATGGCCTCCAATCAGAGATGCGCTGAGCCCCCCCAGAAACTGCAAACGCACCTTGAACCCAAACAGAAGCTCTGCATATAAGTTGTTAAGTGGGAGCAGCTGACCAAAAATGAATTAAATTAGTACATGGCAAAGAAATGAGCAGCGCTACTTAAAAACAGATAAGTGCCTACCTGCAAGAGAGTGCAAGCCCCACTTGTGGGGTAAAATACACACCTAGCATACGCAGTAGTGAGAGGTCCCCCCTCAGTATTAGTGGTCAGAGCAGTGGCGTAGCTAAGGAGCTGTGGGCCCCGATGCAAGTTTTACATTGGGGCCCCCCAAGCACTCTATACATAACAATTGATACGGCGCACCAAAACCTGCCAATGGCAACTACAGTGTCAGAGGTGCAAGAAGGGGATGGGGAGCAGTTTGTTAATGATTACCACTATTCAAAGCATCTATAGAAGTGCTTATTATGAGCACAGGACCGATAGAGAGCTAATACTGCAGTTGAGGGAGGGCTCCGATGCGGTCGCTACCTCTGCAACCCCTATTGCTACGCCCCTGGGTCAGAGGAGCCTCCACACCCAGTATTAGTAGTGAGAGGTCCCCCCTCAGTATTAGTGGTCAGAGGAGCCCCCACCCAGTATTAGTAGTGAGAGGTCCCCCCTCAGTATTAGTGGTCAGAGGAGCCTCCACACCCAGTATTAGTAGTTAGGGATGGTCGGAATGCCAATTTCCGATTCCGCGGTAAATCCGCATTCCGCCATTGCCAAATTACCGATTCCGCCTTCCGCTACCAATTTCCGCATTCCAATGCGGAATTTCCGCCGGAAATCGCGGAAATTCCGCCCGACTTTAACATCGATTTTCTCAAAAACTATAAGGTCTTTTTGAAAACTTTTTTTTGCAACTTGTTCAAAAGATTCTGTTTAATAAACCCTGCAAATTTGGTGTTTCTAGGACTTACGGGGGCTTTGCTATTAACTGCTAAAGTCGGCGGATTTTTACTGTAATGTAAAATGCAGAAAATAGGCATATGCAGATTTTCTGCATTTTACATTACAGTAAAAATCCGCCGACTTTAGAGGTTAATAGAAAAGCCCCCTTAAGTCCTAGAAACACCAAATTTGCAGGGTTTATTAAACTGAATCTTGTGAACAAGATGCAAAAAAAAGTTTTCAAAAAGACCTTATAGTTTTTGAGAAAATCGATGTTAAAGTCGGGTGGAATTTCCGCGATTTCCGGCGGAAATTTCCGCGATTTCCGGCGGAAATCCGCCTACCGCACTAGAATTACCGATTTCCGCATTCCGATGCGGAAATGCAATTTCCGATCGGAATTTCGGAAATTGCATTTCCGCGGAATCCGAATGAGCATCCCTATTAGTAGTCCAATCCGATTTTTGGAATGCTTGCAATTTGCCAATCGCAAGATCGACACCGATATAATGGGAATCATAGAGACGCATTCAGATTCAGACTACATTCACAGTGGGATGTTGCGGAGCTGCGCTATAAAGTCTTATAATGTAGCTTACCGCAGTGCAATGATAAGCCTATGGGATGTTCACAGTGCGACATTAGCATTGCACTGTTACGTGTAGCGTTATGGTAACGCATTGCTGCAGTGCATTACCTCTAAACGCACATGTTATCAGGTACAGGAAAGCATACCTTTCATTGCCTGTATGCTTTACTGTACCTACTTTATGCAACGTTAAAGTTGCAACGCAAATTACAACGCAATGCCCCAAAAAAGCCGCAATGCAACTTAACCACTTGCCGACCGCCCACAGCCCATGGGCGGCGGCAAAGTGGACGCCTAAAGGACCGCAATACGCCTTCAGGCGGCGCGTCCTTTAGGCATGCCGGGGGAGCGATCGCGTCATTGATGACGCGCGCTTCCCCCGGCAACTGGCTCCGCCCACCCGCCGTAACATCCCGCCGGCCATACGGAAGCGCCGGCGGGATGTTAACCCCGCGATCGCCGCTACAAAGTGTATAATACACTTTGTAATGTATACAAAGTGTATTATACAGGCTGCCTCCTGCCCTGGTGATCCCAGTGTCCGAGTGACCACCAGGGCAGGCTGCAGCCACCCTAGTCTGCACCCAAACACACTGATCTGCCCCCCCCCCGCCCACTGATCGCCCACAGCACCCCTCAGACCCCCCCCTGCCCACCCCCCAGACCCCTGTTTGCACCCAATCACCCCCCTAATAACCCATCAATCACTCCCTGTCACTATCTGTCAACGCTATTTTTTTTTTATCCCCCCCCCCCCTGCCCCCTGCCCCCTCCTGATCACCCCCCCACCCCTCAGATTCTCCCCAGACCCCCCCCCAGACCCCCCCCCCTGTGTACTGTATGCATCTATCTTCCCTGATAACCTGTCAATCACCCGTCAATCACCCGTCAATCACCCATCAATCACCCATCAATCACCCCCTGTCACTGCCACCCAACAATCAGCCCCTAACCTGCCCCTTGCGGGCAATCTGATCACCCACCCACACCAATAGATCGCCCGCAGATCCGACATCAGATCACCTCCCAAATCCATTGTTTACATCTATTCTCTCCTCTAAACACCCACTAATTACCCATCAATCACCCATCAATCACCCCCTATCACCACCTGTCACTTTTACCTATCAGATCAGACCCTAATCTGCCCCTTGCGGGCACCCAATCACCCGCCAACACGCTCAGATTGCCCTCTGACCCCCCCTTATCAATTCGCCAGTGCATTAATTACATCTGTTCTTCCCTGTAATAACCCACTGATCACCTGTCAATCACCTGCCAATCACCTATCACCCATCAATCACCCCCTGTCACCCCCTGTCACTGCCACCCATCAATCAGCCCCTAACCTGCCCCTTGCGGGCAATCTGATCACCCACCCACACCATTAGATCGCCCGCAAACCCGCCGTCAGATTACCTCCCAAATGTATTGTTTACATCTGTTATCTTCTCTAAACACCCACTAATTACCCATCAATCACCCATCAATCACCCCCTATCACCACCTGTCACTGTTACCTATCAGATCAGACCCTAAGCTGCCCCTTGCGGGCACCCAATCACCCGCCCACACGCTCAGATTGCCCTCAGACCCCCCCCCCCCCTTATCAATTCACCAGTGCATTAATTACATCTGTCCTTCCCTGTAATAACCCACTGATCACCTGTCAATCACCTGCCAATCACCTATCACCCATCAATCACCCCCTGTCACTGCCACCCAACAATCAGCCCCTAACCCGCCCTTGCGGGCAAACTGATCACCCACCCACACCAATAGATCGCCCGCAGATCCGACATCAGATCACCACCCAAGCGCAGTGTTTCCATCTATTCTCTCCTCTAAACACCCACTAATTACCCATCAATCACCCCCTATCACCACCTGTCACTGTTACCCATCAGATCAGACCCTAATCTGCCCCTTGCGGGCACCCAATCACCCGCCTACACGCTCAGATTGCCCTCAGACCCCCCCCTTATCAATTCGCCAGGGCATTATTTACATCTGTCCTTCCCTGTAATAACCCACTGATCACCTGTCAATCACCTGTCAATCACCCCCTGTCACTGCCACCCATCAATCACCCCTGTCACTGCCACCCATCAATCAGCCCCTAACCTGCCCCTTGCGGGCAAACTGATCACCCACCCACACCAATAGATCGCCCGCAGATCCGACATCAGATCACCACCCAAGCACGGTGTTTCCATCTATTCTCTCCTCTAAACACCCACTAATTACCCATCAATCACCCCCTATCACCACCTGTCACTGTTACCCATCAGATCAGACCCTAATCTGCCCCTTGCGGGCACCCAATCACCCGCCTACACGCTCAGATTGCCCTCAGACCCCCCCTTATCAATTCGCCAGGGCATTATTTACATCTGTCCTTCCCTGTAATAACCCACTGATCACCTGTCAATCACCTGTCAATCACCCATCAATCACCCCCTGTCACTGCCACCCATCAATCACCCGCTGTCACTGCCACCCATCAATCAGCCCCTAACCTGCCCCTTGCGGGCAATCTGATCACCCACCCACACCAATAGATCGCCCGCAGATCCGACGTCCGATCACCTCCCAAGTGCAGTGTTCACATCTGTTCTCTACCCTAAACACCCACTAATTACCCATCAATCACCCCCTGTCACTGCTACCTATCAGATTAGACCCTATCTGCCCCTAGGGCACTCAATCACCCGCCCACACCCTCAGAATGCCCTCAGACCCCAGCCCTGATCACCTCGCCAGTGCATTGCTTGCATCTATTCCCCCCTCTAATCACACCTTGAGACACCCATCAATCACCTCCTGTCACCCCCTAGCACACCTACCCATCAGATCAGGCCCTAATTTGCCCCGTGTGGGCTCCTGATCACTCGGCCAAACCCTCAGATCCCCCTCAGACCCCCTTCCGATCACCTCCCCAGTGCATTGATTGCATCTATTTTCCCCTCTAACCACCCCCTGAGACACCCATCAATCACCTCCTGTCACCCCCCTAGCACTCCTATCCATCAGATCAGGCCCAATACAACCTGTCATCTAAAAGGCCACCCTGCTTATGACCGGTTCCACAAAATTCGCCCCCTCATAGACCACCTGTCATCAAAATTTGCAGATGCTTATACCCCTGAACAGTCATTTTGAGACATTTGGTTTCCAGACTACTCACGGTTTTGGGCCCGTAAAATGCCAGGGCGGTATAGGAACCCCACAAGTGACACCATTTTAGAAAAAAAGACACCCCAAGGTATTCTGTTAGGTGTATGACGAGTTCATAGAAGATTTTATTTTTTGTCAAAAGTTAGCGGAAATTGATTTTTATTGGGTTTTTTTCACAAAGTGTCATTTTTCACTAACTTGTGACAAAAAATAAAATCTTCTATGAACTCGCCATACACCTAACGGAATACCTTGGGGTGTCTTCTTTCTAAAATGGGGTCACTTGTGGGGTTCCTATACTGCCCTGGCATTTTAGGGGCCCTAAACCGCGAGGAGTAGTCTAGAAAACAAATGCCTCAAAATGACCCGTGAATAGGACGTTGGGCCCCTTAGCGCACCTAGGCTGCAAAAAAGTGTCACACATGTGGTACCGCCGTACTCAGGAAAAGTAGTATAATGTGTTTTGGGGTGTATTTTTACACATACCCATGCTGGGTGGGAGAAATTTCTATGTAAATGGTCAATTGTGTGTAAAACAAATCAAACAATTGTCATTTACAGAGATATTTCTCCCACTTAGCATGGGTATGTGTAAAAATACACCCCAAAACACATTATACTACTTCTCCTGAGTACGGCGGTACCACATGTGTGGCACTTTTTTACACCCTAAGTACGCTAAGGGGCCCAAAGTCCAATGAGTACCTTTAGGATTTCACAGGTCATTTTGCGACATTTGGTTTCAAGACTACTCCTCACGGTTTAGGGCCCCTAAAATGCCAGGGCAGTATAGTAACCCCACAAATGACCCCATTCTAGAAAGAAGACACCCAAAGGTATTTCGTTAGGAGTATGGTGAGTTCATAGAAGATTTTATTTTTTGTCAAAAGTTAGCGGAAAATTGATTTTTATTGTTTTTTTCACAAAGTGTCATTTTCCACTAACTTTTGACAAAAAATAAAATCTTCTATGAACTCACCATACTCCTAACGGAATACCTTGGGGTGTCTTCTTTCTAAAATGGGGTCATTTGTGGGGTTCCTATACTGAACTGGCATTTTAGGGGCCCTAAACCGTGAGGAGTAGTCTGGAAATCAAATTCCGCAAAATGACCTGTGAAATCCTAAAGGTACTCATTGGACTTTGGGCCCTTTAGCGCAGTTAGGGTGCAAAAAAGTGCCACACATGTGGTATTGCCATACTCGGGAGAAGTAGTACAATGTGTTTTGGGGTGTATTTTTACACATACCCATGCTGGGTGGGAGAAATACCTCTGTAAATGACAATCTTTTGATTTTTTTACACACAATTGTCCAATTGTTTTTTTTTTTCGTTTTTTTTGTCACAAAGTGTCATTTTCCGCTTACTTGTGACAAAAAATAATATCTTCTATGAACTCACTATGCCTCTCAGTGAATACTTTGGGATGTCTTCTTTCCAAAATGGGGTCATTTGGGGGGTATTTATACTATCCTGGAATTCTAGCCCCTCATGAAACATGACAGGGGGTCAGAAAAGTCATAGATGCTTGAAAATGGCAAAATTCACATTTTGCACCATAGTTTGTAAACGCTATAACTTTTACCCAAACCAATAAATATACACTGAATGGTTTTTTTTTTATCAAAAACATGTTTGTCCACATTTTTCGCGCTGCATGTATACAGAAATTTTACTTTATTTGAAAATTGTCAGCACAGAAAGTTAAAAAAATCATTTTTTTGCCAAAATTCATGTCTTTTTTGATGAATATAATAAAAAGTAAAAATCGCAGGAGCAATCAAATAGCACCAAAAGAAAGCTTTATTAGTGACAAGAAAAGGAGCCAAAATTCATTTAGGTGGTAGGTTGTATGAGCGAGCAATAAACCGTGAAAGCTGCAGTGGTCTGAATGGAAAAAAAGTGGCCGGTCCTTAAGGGGTAGAAAGACTGTGGTCCTCAAGTGGTTAATACCCCGTTAAGGTCGCATACAGTAGAGCGTACAGGCAATGAAAAGTATGTTTCCAAGTCATTACTTGGAAACGGCGTAAGTCATTACTTGACGGCGGCCGGCGTGACAGCACGGCGCATGTGCGATTAAACCGCGCATGCGCCGTGCTGTCACGCCGGCCGCCGTCATGACGCGCGGCGGCCGGCGTGTGACGTCATTTGTGACGTATACGGAAGGAGAAGGCCCGACACTCGCCAGTGTCGCCCGGGGGACCGGCCTGTCCGCGCTATGCGGACAGCCGCCGGGAGAAGAGCCAGGAGGCCGGCGTGGGACGTCCCGACCAGGGCTGGGATGGAGAAAGCCCCGGGTAAGTTCAAATTTTATTTTTACTCTGAGCTCGGAGTCACTTTAAAAGCAATGATGATACGATATGGACCTTATTCAAGCTTTCTCCTTGGAGATCATTTTTCATCTTCTGCTTAAAATCACTTTTCTGCACTCAACAAATGAAAAAGTATCAAAGTAGGTGACTACCGGTAAGTACTGTCAATAGTATTTGCAACATTTTCTTGCTTGCTGGTGAATTAAAAAGGCATTTTATTGATAAGGTGTAAAAACATCTCTTAGGTCGCATTCACAGTGCCACGTTGTGGAGCTGCGTTATAAAGTCTTATAACGCAGCTTAGCGCACTGCAATGCCAATCCCATGGGCCGTTCACAGTGCGACGTTAAAGTCACGTTGAAAAATGTTGCGTTGTGGTAACTCACTGCTTGCAGTGCGTTACCTCTTAACGATGACACGTTGCGACTTTAACGTCGCATTAAATGCAACGTCCAACTGTGAATGCGGCCTCAGGAAAACATGTTAGAGAATAAGGGCTGGTTCAGACAGACGCTTGCAGAGCGTTTACTGCCAGCGTTCGGGGCTTGGCGTTAAACGCTCCCATTCAAGTGAATGGGAGCGTTTGTACCAAGCTTTTACGCGCGTTTCCACGAACGCGGCGTTCGGGTCCCGATTTTCACTGGCGATCAAGGAGCCCCTGGAAGCTACATGTTGCTTCCAGGGGCGGTTAACCGCGACGGGTAATGTCCCCCTAGGGGAAGAAAAAACACGACCGCATCCGAACGCAATGCGAACGCTGCTGAAACCCCAAACGCATTGCCGCCACGACGCCAACGAACGCGACGCCTCCAAACGTCCGTCTGAACTAGCCCTTAGTAAGTGACTTGAAAAAGGTCCATTGGCGTATATGCAATTCACTTTTTCTCCTGATTTTTCTCCTTGGTGATATTTTCACAACTCGTTAATAAAGTGCCCTTTAAGCCACCAGTAAGCAATAAAATACTCGAAATACTTTTGACAGTATTTTTCCACCTATTTTTGGTACTTTTTTTCAATTGCAAAGTTATGAACAGTTATTTTAAAGAAAACATAAAAATGATCTCCTAGGAGAGAACTCAGGTGAAAAACGTAATTACATATGGGCCATTTTCTCCTAGCATGGTCTATGCCCATTGTACTGCTTTGCTTCCGGGCATGCTTAATAGTTAGGAAAGGTGGGGGGAAAGGCTGTGCATCCCTAAACACATGTTGCAATTGAATGGTTAATTGCACAGGCATACACCGCCTCTGCCAGACTGAAAAATGCACGCCCTGCATCCAAGACAAGTGCTAACATTTATTAAACTAGGAGGAACTTTAGCTTCCAATATGGTTTGCATGCAAAGTATATTATACTAGACACTTGCGCCACGGTGAGGCAAACCTTCGGGCAAGTGACCTAACCTAAATTTAAAACCTTGGGAGCAGCTAAGCAAAAAAAACGTGTAACTTACATTTGGTTGAACAGCAAGGAGAACGCCAGCAAATACCACTAAAGCTGCATCTGAAATGACCACCAGCTCAGTGTGAAGCACCTAAATAGATTTTCTGCACACTTCGCATTCAATTTAGATGCAAATCATATGCAAATCTGCTACTACTTATCTACTACTATGCTTAATAGTGCTTATGCCGGATTAATGATTTGGAGACACAAGCTACATTTATGCATATCTCATACCTTCTGTGAGTCCTAAGTGGTCTTTGTGAATTAGCTGCACAGAATCAGTGTGTGTCCACGAGCTGCCGGCTGTAGTACTGGCTGTCCAGCCGCAGGTGCCTCCTTCAAAGGTGCAGTGCGCCCCTAGAGGAAGGATTTCTTCTGAAAGGACAACACAAAGGGTATTAAAGCTTCCATTCTCCCAAAAACACAGGATGTCGAGAGAGAGCTACCTAGGGAACACATGAATATTTAACTAGCTCAGTTAACACCAATTGGCGTAAAGTCCTGGGGCTGGCTTTTGCAGGAGATTGTGCGCGCCGCTCTGCCTTCAGTCTCCCAGGGGCGATCGCCGCTCGGAGGCTGTTAGACGGCGAAACCGCTGTCTAATTGCCCTTTATAAAAAAGACCTTATAGTTTTTGAGAAAATTGATTTTAAATTTGCAAAAGAAAAATGTTTTTTAAACGCAGAAAAAGGAGTTTAAAAACCATTTCTTTTTGTATTTTTGTATTTAAAAACTTTAAGGTCTTTTTGAACAAATCTTTTTGTAACTTGTACGATTCTTCTTAACATATGTAGCAATTTTGGTGTCAGTAGCATGTATGGAGGCTTTGCTATTCACTGCCAAAGTCGGCACGAAATTACGCGTAAATTAATGCTTGATTACGAATGGTAACAATTACCTACAAAATTAATTACACTATTCCCCCCAACATGTCACATTACAATTACGATGTGTAATTGCGTATTACGATGCGTAATTATGTATGGGCGTAATTTCTACTCATCACTAATGGTCAATGAGACGCAAATAATTCCGACTTGATTACACATTTAATACAGACTGTACGCGGTTTGGAATTTGGCCAGTTGAACACACCTCCTGTCAGATTTGATTTGCCGAATTCCAAATTGCAAACAACTAACATTAAATTTGCATGCAAGAGAGAATTACTGGTGTTTGACTAACTATCCCTAATGGTGAATAACCAGGCTGAGGGTGTATGTGATATAAAGGCATCAGGAAATTTAGGCTCCGGGATATAGCTGATAGTAGACTATTAGGAACATTTTACATTTACCGATATTTTACTAAAGCTAAACCTAACCCTACTCTCACACAGAATCCTTCCCCCTCCAATGCCGTTACGGCCAGAACCCAAAGTCTGGCCACTTCAGGTTATGCCGGTCAACACTAGAAGTGGCCGTCTCACTGTGGCCAATATCAGAAATTAACCACTTCACCACTGAGGGGTTTTACCCCTTGAACACCAGAGCAATTTTCACCTTTCAGCGCTCCGTCCATTAATTTGGCTATAACTTTATTATTACTTATCGCAATGAAATGAACTATATCTTGTTTTTTTTTTGCCACCAATTAGGCTTTCTTTAGGTGGAACATTATGCCAAGAATTATTTTATTCTAAATGTGTTTTAATGGGAAAATAGGAAAAAATGTGGGAAAAAAATATTATTTTTCAGTTTTCGGCCATTATAGTTTTTAAATAATGCATGCTACTGTAATTAAAACCCATGTTAACCCGGTTATAAAACCGTTTAAATTATGTCCCTATCACAATGTTTGGCGCCAATATTTTATTTGGAAATAAAGGTGCAGTTTTTTCAGTTTTGCGTCCATCCCTAATTACAAGACCGTAGTTTATAAAGTAACAGTGTTATACCCTCTTGACATAAATATTTAAAAAGTTCAGTCCCTAAGGTAACTATTTATGTTTTTTTTTTATTGTTTTTTTAATTACAAAAAAAGAATAATTGGGGAGTGTGGGAGGTAATGAGTTAATATATTGTGTAAAACAATGTATTTGTATGTGTAAAATGCTTTAGGGTGTAGTTTACTATTTGGACACAAGATGGCCACAGTGAGTCTGTTTACAGGCGACCTGTAAGCGTCCGGAAGGACACTTACAGGAAGCAGTAGGAGGCTGGGAGAATCACAATGATCGCGCTGTTTCTCAAAGAAGCAGCAGATCATTGCGGTGGCTTAGATCAACGAAAGGGAATGGATTTTCCCGTTCATTGATCTCCGGGCGAGCGGGCGGCAGTGTGCACGAGCGGCGGGAGCGCGCGCACTAGCGGCGGGGGCGCGGACAGCAGCGGTAGCGCGGAAGGTACGGATTTCTCCGTCCCTGGTTTTTTGTACCGCCAGGGGTAAAGTGGTTAATGAAGATCTCCGGATTCGGCGGCAATGTGAGAAAAATGAAGCTGGCTTCTCGGCACTGGTTCCACCCGCTGCCCGCTCCTATTCAGCTCTGGCAGCCGGGGACACACGCATGGCCCCCAGAATCATTTGTAGCGCCAAGGAAGCAAGGATTCCTGCTGTTCGTTTCAGAAGCAATGTCTGCACCCTTCCCGCCCTGCTTCCCCGCTGCTACAAACAACTCTGGGCGGAATGCGTGTGTCCCCTGCCAGAGCTGAATAGGAGGGGGCAGCGGGTGGAGCCAGTGCCGGGGAGCCGACTTCATTTCTCTCACAATCTTCATCATTTCTGACATTGGCCCCAGTGAGATGGACACTTTTAGTTTTGACCGGCCAGAACCCGAAGTGGCCAGACCTAGGGTTCTGGCAGTAACACACACACATATATATATATATATATATATATATATATATATATATATATATATATATATATATATATATAACCTTGGATTGAGAGTAACTTTGTTTATTTCATTTATACATGGGTCACCTCATCACAACTAAGGCCCAGTTCACATTAGCGTTTGTCAACGGAACCTGTACGGTTATACGGTTCCGTGGTCCATGCCGCTGAGTGGACCAAAAATGCAGCAGGACCCCATTTTCCAGACCTTTTCGCTCAGCGGAGCGGAAACAGAAGGTTTTGCAGCATATAGGAACCAATGAAAACGGACGTTTTACAACATACTGGCTGTAATGACCGTTTTCATCAGATCCAGATGGCCGGATCCGTATGTCCGGTTCTGTAAAAAAACGCAAATGTGAACTTGGCCTAAGCTAATAGTTCTTCTCCCTTTGGAGCTGCAGGATTGTACTAATTGTACTTGATCTGAGTTTAGAGACTGTGCAAAGTCACATTTCCATGCAATTCTCAGAAGTACAGTAACTGTCATTGGGTAAGTTCCTTGTTAAAGCCACACAAAAAAAAATGTGTGGCGAGCCGACACATGGCAATGATTCTGTTAGTTATAGTGAAAGTCTTGTTTACATTTTTATTTTATACTATTTTACTATAACTGTTTTTGGATTGTGGAATGAATCAACTGGGGTTCCATCAATTCTTATGGGGAAATTTGCTTTGATATAAGAGTGTTTTGGATTACAAGTATGTTTCCGGAATGAATTATGCTCGCAAACCGAGGTTCCACTGTGTGTATATATATATATATATATATATATATATATATATTTATATATATAATAACAATGTTCAATGTCTAGTGGATGTTCCTCTTCGGATCTGTTTTCCAATGTCATAGCCTTTGAATTTAGGATGAGAATATATCTGATGTGAACTTCCGCTTGAGAAAGCAAGGGCCTGGAGTGTGAGGGCAGGGAGCTGCAGAAGTTCCCCACATGATAGGGTAGCCGGCACTGGCAACCAAGGGGTTAAGGGTTTGGGTCAGTGCTGGTCGTAATGGAAAAATCTACGCTTACGGATCATTACGCGCAATTTTACGCTATTACGCATTACGCAATTACGGTTACGGCGTAGGAAATTATCTACGGTACATCACTGTAATTACGCGTAAACTTACGCAATTACGCGTAAGGATACCGTAATGAAGGCGCTTACACTACAATGTTACGCGTAGTGCCGTAATACCCATTAATGCGTATTTTTTTACGCATGCGGACGATATGTACGCAATAGCCGTCAATGTGACAGTTATTGCGTACATATCATTCGTATGCGTCAAAACGTACGCTTATACTGAAGGGCGGGAGAAGATACTATTGGTTGCTTAGGATGTTGACTGATTGGCTACTCTTAGAAAATGGGAGATTTTACGTTAGTAATTACGCGTAAAATTACGCGTAAGTGTTCGTAAAATTACGCATGCCTAGCAATTACGGTAGACAGTGTAATTACGATACCACTTACGGTCTTACGCGTAAATAATTACGCGTAAGACCGTAAGTTACGCGTAATGCTTACGCGTAAATTTACATTGAATTACGATGCGTAATTACGCTCATGCGTAATTTCGGCCCAGCACTGGTTTGGGTGGGATGAGGACAGCTTCCGGGGTAAAGAGGGTTGAGCTGAGAGGTGGGCTTGGGAGAAGGGATAAAAGGAAGGGGCGGGCTCTAATTAGGAAAGCAATCTTGAGGTGGAAAGCTCCCTCCCTCCCTGTGGTTTTTTGTTTTTCTGTCAAATGTTTTGTCATTGCAGCCGGAGGGGTAAGGGCTCTGGAGGTTGGTGGCATGTTTTGGGAGGATTTGCCTCCGGTGCAAATCCCACAAGTTACAGTTTCATCGGCAAGTGGTGATTATGTGGGGCATGCAGAACGCGAATGCGGCGGGGGACCGGTCACAAGGAAGGCTGCATGCCAGGTTACGGTGCGGTGCTCTCTTGGAGCCTCCGGGGCCCTTTCCTCAACTCTCTGAAATTGTCTGTTAATTTACTGTGTTTTAAAGCGGACCTGAACTCAGAATTTCCTCTCTGCTCTAAAATATACACAACAGCATAGTAACCTTTAAACAAAAAACATTTCTTTGTTACAGCTGATACAAATCCTAAAATACATCTGCAGTGTTTCTACTTCCTGATTCATGGAAGCAGACCTATTGTTAACCTCCTCCTGTACTTTCAAATGAGCTCATCTGCCATCTCTGCCATGGCAGTCATGTGACACAGGGGAGTGATCAAATTACAATTTGGGATTAGACACAAATGAGGAGGAATTAAACAGGCTAAACTCTTTAAATACATACAGGGTGCATTTCTCTCTGTTTTCCTTCTGTCCTGTGCAAGAGGTCAAGTCCACTTTAAAGAGTTGTATTTGGTTAATAAACAAAGGGCTGCTTTGGCCTTATTAAATCCAAATGCCAAGTAGTCCTTAGAGCAGCACGGTGGCATAGTAGTTAGCGCTCTCGCCTTGCGACGCTGGGTCCCCGGTTTGAATCCCAGCCAAGTCAACATCTGCACGGAGTTTGTATGTTCTCCCCATGTCTGTGTGGGTTTCCTCTGGGCAGTCTGGATTCTTCCCACATACCAAAAACATACAGATAAGTTCATTGGCTTCCCCCTAAAAATTGGCCCTAGACTATGATACATACACTACACCATACATACATAGACATAAGACTATGATAGGGACTAGATTGTGAGCCCCTCTGAGGGACAGTTAGTGACAAGACAGTATATTCTGTACAGCACTGCTAAATAAGTCGGCACTATATAAATACTTAAATAAATAAATAGTCCGTGTTTTCATTTCAGGTTGTATTAGGGGTTTTTGTAAGGTGGGAAGGGTCAATAAGCACTACTATCAAGGAATATCATAGCTCTGAAACATTCACATTATATAATTTATACCTAAAAGCTATAGTTCATTGCTTTCAGATAGAATGGACTTGTCCACACTCACCCACAAAGGTAGCAAAAGGAGTGGTCTCTAAGTGGAAAACAGACAGTAATGATCCTAATTCATCCTCGTTTAAGTCAAAACAAAAAATACTGAATTTCCAGTTTCAGAATGTGGAACGTTTTCAAGGTCAAGATTAACAAAAAAAAAGTCTACATAGGCTATGCAGTAGGAGGAAGGAAGGTACTCACCACAAACTGCACCTTCATCATCTCCTCCTGGGCAGTCCGTCTGAAAGTCACACACCTTCATGCGGCCAATACATTCCCCATTCTTACAAAGGAAAGAGGATTCCCATGGGCAGGAAAATACATCCACTTCACCATCACCTAAAGAAATACGGTATTCCTTCTTAAACATTTTTATCATTAAAGAGAAGAAAAGAAAAACATTTGAGATTTTATTTTTTAGAGGTCAACCTTACCTAAAAACACGGGGATGGTCCATATTTTGATCAAACTACTACAATCTCAGTGTCAACCTTCTGTTAATGATACTGTTAATGTTTTGACTATGTGTTTCATTATCTAGCTCAGCTGTGCCCAACCTACGGCCCGCGGGCCATTTGTGGCCCGCGAGGCCAGTTTCTGTGGCCCGCGCGGCGGTGTCCTGCGGAGGGGGAGACTGAGGAGGGGTAGAGGATCGGGTGGTATTGCGTAGTAAAGTATCGGCTGATTCCTATTGGAGGAAGGTTCCTGCACTAACCAATGAGCGAGGCTTTCTAACTATCCCAGCGCTACCCGGGGCTGAATACCAGCACATTCTCAAGTATTCGCGGGACTACGCCGATACTTTACTACGCAATACCCACCCGATCCTCTCCTCCTCGGGCAGCCCACTCAGCCCCACACACACAGGGCAGCCTCCTCAGCCCCACACAGACAGGGCAGCCCACTCAGCCCCACACAGACAGGGCAGCCCCCTCAGCCCTACACAGACAGGGCAGCCCCCTCAGCCCCACACAGACAGGGCAGCCCCCTCAGCCCTACACAGACAGGGCAGCCCCCTCAGCCCCACACAGACAGGGCAGCCCCCTCAGCCCCACACAGACAGGGCAGCCTCCTCAGCCCCACACAGACAGGGCAGCCTCCTCAGCCCCACACAGACAGGGCAGCCTCCTCAGCCCCACACAGACAGGGCAGCCTCCTCAGCCCCACACAGACAGGGCAGCCTCCTCAGCCCCACACAGACAGGGCAGCCTCCTCAGCCCCACACAGACAGGGCAGCCTCCTCAGCCCCACACAGACAGGGCAGCCTCTTCAGCCCCACACAGACAGGGCAGCCCACTCAGCCCCACACAGACAGGGCAGCCCCCTCAGCCCCACACAGACAGGGCAGCCTCCTCAGCCCCACACAGACAGGGCAGCCTCCTCAGCCCCACACAGACAGGGCAGCCTCTTCAGCCCCACACAGACAGGGCAGCCCACTCAGCCCCACACAGACAGGGCAGCCCCCTCAGCCCCACACAGACAGGGCAGCCTCCTCAGCCCCACACAGACAGGGCAGCCTCCTCAGCCCCACACAGACAGGGCAGCCTCCTCAGCCCCACACAGACAGGGCAGCCTCCTCAGCCCCACACAGACAGGGCAGCCTCCTCAGCCCCACACAGACAGGGCAGCCTCCTCAGCCCCACACAGACAGGGCAGCCTCCTCAGCCCCACACAGACAGGGCAGCCTCCTCAGCCCCACACAGACAGGGCAGCCTCCTCAGCCCCACACAGACAGGGCAGCCCACTCAGCCCCACACAGACAGGGCAGCCCCCTCAGCCCCACACAGAGCTGACAGCCCCCTCAGCCCTACACAGAGCAGACAGCCCCCTCAGCCCCACACAGAGCGGGCAGCCCCACACAGAAACTGGCTCACGTTCACGCATCACAGATGATCATCTTCATTCTGTATTAAGAATAAATGTTACAAATTTGGAGCCAAATATCCAGAAATTGGTTTCTGAAAAACAGCCGCAAACTTCTCATTAAGAAAATGTGCATCAAATGGTGAGTACAACAATTCTTATATTGTCGTTTTCTTTCCATTTCCAACACCATGTTAACTGTTACTAGAAAAACGTTTAAAGTTTTACATCGAAAATTTGTATGCATGTGTTCTGGCCCTCGAGATTTTTCTTGATTTAAAGTTCGGCCCTCGGGCCAAAAAAGGTTGGGCACCACTGATCTAGCTTAAAGGACAACTAACCTGAGAGGGATATGGAGGCTGACATATTTATTCCCTTTTAAGCAATGCACATTGCCTGTTTGTCCTGCTGATCCTCTGCCTCTAAAGCCCAGTACACGCCACGTAATTTCCCATCAGATCAATGGGTTAATTCGATCATTTCCAACCAGTCTGATCAACTCCTAATTGATAACGCAATACATTTTCCATAGTAGTTAATGGAAAGTTGATTGCATTATTGATTTGGAGCTGATTTGACCAGTTGGAAATGATCAAATTGACCCGTCAAATTGCGTGATGTGTGTACTGGGCTTAATACTTGTAGCCATAGACCCTGAACGAGCATGCAGATGAGATGTTGGACTTAAAGAGTGATGAAACTCTATAAATACTTAAAAAGCTATGTAAACACCCCAAAAAATATTTAAAATGTCAAGCATTTAAAAAAATGTTTATTGCCTTTAGTCACCACCTTGTTTATCTGTCAACTCTCTTTATCTCTCCTTAGTGCTGAATCCGAGTTAGAAGAAGCTTTCAGTTTGCAAGGCATTGTGGCCCCTTACACACTCCAATGAGTTCTGGGTCACCATGAGCCTGCTGGTTAGTCTGTACCTCTCGGTGTTACAAGCCCTACTCCATAGAGCCAAATTAATCCATGCCATGCACTGATGAGGATCAAACAACCCGAAACAGTCTGTATGCATGTTGGATTATTATAGCTCTGTACAAATTAACAAGGTGACACATCATTGCATTCCAGCGGATCTGGAGGTGTGTTTAGCTTCTAAGGGCAACAATGGTTAATTTGCATATATTCAGCAGTGATGCACTGGGAGACATCTCAAGCTCACTCCAACCTGAATTATCGCAAATTCTTTCTGTTTTAAGAAAGAAAACTTTTGTTTGCAAGGCATTGTGGGAGTCTTTTTTTTCTTACAGAAGGAGTCTAAGAATGACCAAGAGAATTGACCAAGTCTTGCGAGATTACTGAGCTGATGTCCATGGAGCAGAACATGCATTGTTCTCTCCCTTCTATATGCAGTAGCATTCAGCCATATTATTTGGCTCCTGTGAAGTGCTCTGTGTCTACCAGAGACGGTTCAAGAAACAACTGGGCCCTAGGCTAAAATTAGCCTGGGGGCCCCCAACAGACACCCCCGACCAAAAAGCGTCATTAGAGGCCCTATGTTGCCGCCAAACTTCCCTCCTGGGCCCCTGAGTTGACTGCTGACCCTCCCCCAATCACTTCCCAATTTAACTCTGCAGAGTCCTTGGGGATTAACAGTTAAGATGGGGAGGGACAACTTGGGGGCCCCTAGAGGCTCTGGGGCCATGGGGCAATTGCCCATTTTTTCCTATGGTAGCTCCGGCCCTGGTGTCTACCGTTCAGCATCAGAGTGAAAGGGAGAGAACTATGTGACATCACTGGATGCACCCCACTCATAGCTCTGCTGACTGAAGTTTTAATTACTGTGCTAATAAGATAAAAATAGGTGCACAGAGGGATAGGGGATTAACTACAATTCATGCCCCCCCCCCCCCTAGCAAAACTTTGATGGTGCCCCTTTATGTTCACAACTCTTCCTTTAACTCTTCTTGGTGACCCTCACAGCCTGGGGGCCCATCTCACAAGGGTCATAAAACAAGTGCGGTCATCAGGATCTCCACACCCAGAACAAGTGTAGCCACAAAAACACCTGATCTGAGGGATGAGCCCCTGTATCAGAGGACGGGAAGGTTATTAGTTGCCCCCTCCCAAACTTCCGGGCTGCTCCCCTCTAGTTATGCCCAGTGCTGGTCGTAATGGAGAAAGCTACGCTTACGGATCATTACGCGTAATTTTACGCTATTACGCGTTACGAAATTACGCTTACGTCATAGACATTCAATTTCGGTACATGTCTGTAATTACGCATAGCACTTACGCAATTACGCGTAAGTATACCGTAATTCAGGTTATTACGTTATAGGCTTACGCGTAAAATCCTACTAGCAATTAATGCGTAAGGTCATGCTGCCAAGCGGAAAAGTTGACGCATGGATCAATGTTAGGTAGCCGCCGACTTTAAGGGTTAATAGCAAAGCCCCCTTAAGTGCTAAGAGCCTCAAATTTGGAGAATATATTAAGGAGATCAGAAGGAATAAGGGCTCGTTTCCACTATTGCGGTGCAGAATCGCCTGGATTCCACCGCTGTTGAAATTCCATGAATTAGCATGCGGATGCGAATTTTTGCGCGTTTTTTGCCGCGAATTCGCATGCGAATTCGCATAGGTGAGGGTATATGCGAAATTAACCATGTCACTGCCTGTTTGAATTACATTGGTACCTATGCAAATTCGCATGCGAATTCGCATGAAAATTCGCATACCATAGCCGCATGCGAATTTCCTATTAAATACATTAGCGGCGATTCGCATGCATTCCACTCGCAGGCGAATTCGTTGGCTCTTTTGTGCGTTTTTTTACCGCTGAAAAAAACGCACCTCAACAACGCTACAGTGGAAACAGGCCCATCCACTTGCATTACATGTGCGAATCTGCATGCGTTGGACGCATGCAGATTCGCGATAGTGGAAACGAGCCCTAAGAGGAAACATTTTTTTTTCAAAAAGACCTTATAGTTTTTGAGAAAATCGATGTTAAAGTTTCAAAGGAAAAATATATACATTTAAAAACCCGCCGACTTTAACGGTTAATAGCAAAGCCTGCTTAAAATTTAGGAACACCAAATTCACAGGGTATATTAAGGGGATCAGTGGGAATAAGAGGAAAAATTTTTTTTTCAAAAAGACCTTATAGTTTTTGAGAAAATCGATTTTTAAGTTTCAAGGGCGAAAATGTCTTTTAAATGCGGAAAATGTCAGTTTTTTTTGCACAGGTAACAATAGTGTTTTATTTTCATAGATTCCCCCAAGTGGGAAGAGTTTTACTTACTTCGTTCTGAGTGTGGGAAATATAAAAAAAAAACGACGTGGGGTCCCCCCTCCCAGACCTCTTTAACCCCTTGTCCCCCATGCAGACTGGGATAGCCAGAATGCGGAGCACCGGCCGCGTGGGGCTCCGCACCCTGACTATACCAGCCCGCATGGTCCATGGATTGGGGGTCTCGGAAGGGGAGGGGCAGCCAAGCTTTCCCCTCCCCCTCCGAGCCCTTGTCCAATCCAAGGACAAGGGGCTCTTCTCCACCTCCGATGGGCGGTGGAGGTGGAGGCCGCGATTTCCTGGGGAGGGGTTCATGGTGGCATCTGGGAGTCCCCTTTAAAAAGGGGTCCCCCAGATGCCCACCCCCCTCCCAGGAGAAATGAGTATAGAGGTACTTGTACCCCTTACCCATTTCCTTTAAGAGTTAAAAGTAAATAAACACACAAACACATAGAAAAAGTATTTTAATTGAACAAAAAACATAACCACGAAAAAAGTCCTTTATTATTCTTAATTAACCATTAATACTTACCTGTCCCTTTAAAAGCCAGTTCCCACGCAATATCCTCGGAAATATACTAATCAGTTACAATGTAACAAAGTTATTACAATGTAACAACTTTGTTACTTTGTAACACCACCGCACCCGACGTCACTCGCCGCTCACCCGCCGGCTGCCGCATACACGCTAGTCCCCGCCGGCTCCCGCCGTCCACTCCGCCCACACCTGTCACCCATATACATGCTGGCACCCATGGGTGCCAGCATGTATATAGGTGACATGTGGGAGAGGCGGGGAGGGCAGCGGAGCCGGCGGGGACTTAGCGTCCCTTCACCCGACAGAGCTTTGAGCTATATTAGCTCAGAGCTCTCGAAAGCATCTTTGTATTTGGGCTCCAAGGAGCCCCATTGGTCCTTAGCAGACCAATGGGGTTCCTTCTGATTTGAAGGAACCCCATTGGTCTGCTAAGGACCAATGGGGCTCCTTGGAGCCCAAATACAAAGATGCTTTCGAGAGCTCTGAGCTAATATAGCTCAGAGCTCTGTCGGGTGAAGGGACGCTAAGTCCCCGCCGGCTCCGCTGCCCTCCCCGCCTCTCCCACATGTCACCTATATACATGCTGGCACCCATGGGTGCCAGCATGTATATGGGTGACAGGTGTGGGCGGAGTGGACGGCGGGAGCCGGCGGGGACTAGCGTGTATGCGGCGGCCGGCGGGTGAGCGGCGAGTGACGTCGGGTGCGGTGGTGTTACAAAGTAACAAAGTTGTTACATTGTAATAACTTTGTTACATTGTAACTGATTAGTATATTTCCGAGGATATTGCGTGGGAACTGGCTTTTAAAGGGACAGGTAAGTATTAATGGTTAATTAAGAATATTAAAGGACTTTTTTCGTGGTTATGTTTTTTGTTCAATTAAAATACTTTTTCTATGTGTTTGTGTGTTTATTTACTTTTAACTCTTAAAGGAAATGGGTAAGGGGTACAAGTACCTCTATACTCATTTCTCCTGTGAGGGGGGTGGGCATCTGGGGGACCCCTTTTTAAAGGGGACTCCCAGATGCCACCATGAACCCCTCCCCAGGAAATCGCGGCCTCCACCTCCACCGCCCATCGGAGGTGGAGAAGAGCCCCTTGTCCTTGGATTGGACAAGGGCTCGGAGGGGGAGGGGAAAGCTTGGCTGCCCCTCCCCTTCCGAGACCCCCCAATCCATGGACCATGCGGGCTGGTATAGTCAGGGTGCGGAGCCCCACGCGGCCGGTGCTCCGCATTCTGGCTATCCCAGTCTGCATGGGGGACAAGGGGTTAAAGAGGTCTGGGAGGGGGGACCCCACGTCATTTTTTTTTTATATTTCCCACACTCAGAACGAAGTAAGTAAAACTCTTCCCACTTGGGGGAATCTATGAAAATAAAACACTATTGTTACCTGTGCAAAAAAACCTGACATTTTCCGCATTTAAAAGACATTTTCGCCCTTGAAACTTAAAAATCGATTTTCTCAAAAACTATAAGGTCTTTTTGAAAAACATTTTTTCCTCTTATTCCCACTGATCCCCTTAATATACCCTGTGAATTTGGTGTTCCTAAATTTTAAGCAGGCTTTGCTATTAACCGTTAAAGTCGGCGGGTTTTTAAATGTATATATTTTTCCTTTGAAACTTTAACATCGATTTTCTCAAAAACTATAAGGTCTTTTTGAAAAAAAAATTTTCCTCTTATTCCTTCTGATCTCCTTAATATATTCTCCAAATTTGAGACTCTTAGCACTTAAGGGGGCTTTGCTATTAACCCTTAAAGTCGGCGGCTTTTTTATATTATACGGGAGCGTAATATTACGCGATTACGGCAGACTGTGTAATTTCAATGGGAGTTTACTGTCTTACGCGTAATTTGTTACGCGTAAAACGTAACCCCACGGTCTACGCGTAATGAATTACGCGTAATACCGTAACCTTACACGTAACGCTTACGGTGCATTTGTAGTGAATTACGATGCGTAATTACGCTAATGCGTAATTTCGGCCCAGCACTGGTTATGCCCCTGTGGAGGAGGAAAGAACCTGCCCCTGTTACTGCAGACTAAAGGTGGCCATTAACAGTCCAATTTCTAGTGACAAATCATTAGAGCGATTAGAAATTCTGATCAGAAGAAAAATCGTTCACTACACCATCAACCACCCATTCTTTGCTTCCTATCTATCACAACCAGTAAGAAAATCCAAATTTTGGTTTGACAAAAATCAAATCGGAACAACTATTTTAATAATCATTCAGAATCAATTGTGCCCATCAACTGAGATTATTTACAACCAATCCGATCAGAATTTCTGATTGCTCAAACTATTTTTCGCTAGAAATTGGACCGTTAGTGGCCACCTTTAGATGTTATCAGTCACAGTTTCTCTCACTTGCTATACCAGCTTGCCAGCTCCTAGAGGCAGGGATGTCAATCTCCAATCCTCAAGGGCCGAGTTCCTCAAACATTTTTGGCACGGCTCAAATTAATTGAGGGGGACCAAATCAGGAAAGGTGTAGTTCAACAAGAGAAACACATTTCTCTATTTATCAGTCCACCTTCAACACAATCATGCATTTGGACCCCAAGGACTGGAGTTGACACCTGTGACTTATGCCTGTCACCTTGGCGGTGTCTACACAGTGTGTGTGTGTGGGGGGAGGGGCTACTTCAGGGAGGTGGGAAGGCAAAAAGGTGATCTCTATTCTCTACTGGAAAAAAAAGGGGGGGGGGGGAGTGACATTAACTTCAGCTTCAGAAAGAAGAAGTGTAAATGGAAACCTTGGCAAATGTTCAAATTTCCTTGTATTCAGCTGCTGATAACTATCCAGAGTTGGATAGGTAGGTGATACTTCTTATTAGCCATCAGTTCATATTTTTTTTATATGGAGTTTCAACCCACTTTAAGTTTGACGACATTTGCTGTCTGCTTGTTTTAGGTGTGTGATTCAGACACTACTGATGCATGATGCAAAACCTATGTTTTGTTGTTTTTTGGATTATATTAATGGCAAGCCAGGTGTTTTCTATTACAATAATGATTTCAGTCCGGATTTTGAGGAGGTTAGTGATTTACTGACTATTGAGTGTAACGTTTCCATGGACCTGAAGATAGTTGAATAAGATATGACATTAAAGTAATGGAGGTTGAAATATAAACGTTTCCCTTTCTGATGATTAATGGCAGGACACATATTTTGGAATTTATGTATAGGTGGTCTGCTTTTACTAAATCTTATACATCATTAATGTATTCTTAATTATATTTATTATTTATGTAATGTTCTAATTTATTACATGCATGTATTTATTTGGAACCTGTTATTCATATATTTTATTTGGTATGTATTACATGTATCGTAATTATTATGGATTATGGTATTGATTTTTAAATACAATATTGATTAACGTAATGATACCCAGTACACCTACCTAATTTATCAGATATGGCGGTTTATAAAATTTACAATAGCAATCATGCCGTCACAAAAAAATGAAGTTAGTATTGTTCATTTAATTATATTTATCCTGATTAACATATCTTTTAATTTACATTACTTATTTTAGTTTTACTGTGTGTTGGATAAACATACTGATTGTCAATTGTATGAATCCATTCAGAAGAGATGTTTGGTTGTGTTATTAAAATATGAACATTTGTAAAAATGTGAATGTGTCACATTTTGGCTCACAGTTAGCCCTTTAGTACAGTCTAAAGGGGCATACAGACATGCGACTAAAGTCGTTGGTAACGAACGACTAACGATCGTTTATAACGACGATCGTTACAAAATAACCGCTAACGATCGTTAAGGGTAACGATCAGCGACTGAAGTCGTTGCAAACTGGAAATCCGTCCTGGCGGATTTTTTGTAACGACGATCGTTAGCAAAAGTACGTGTGTATGCTGATCGTTACAAAAACGATCGTTCGTTAAGTACCGTACATGCGCAGACAGAGAAAGAGAGACAGAGAGATGTATATAGATATATGTATATAGATATATGTATATAGATATATATATATGTATATATAGATGTAGATAGATGTATAGAGATATATAGATATATGTTGACATAGATAGAGATAGATCTATCTATATCTCTCTCTCCCTGTGTGTATATATATATATATATATATATATATATATATATATATATATATATATATATATCTCTGTACGCAACTTCCTCTTTCCTACTGGCCATTAACAATGACGTTCGTTCCGGGTTCATTGATCTGAATAACGTTTAGCATACTAGATGCGCTGCATCATACGTTCGTCACTTCCGCATCGTTCGTTCGGAAACGATCTGATCGTTTCCCACTTTCAACACCTCTTTACTAACGACCTTTTCATTTCTCTCCTTAATTGATCGTTCGTCGTTGCTTACGAACGATCGTTATCGCATGTCTGTACGTAGCTTAAAGGTGGCCCCACACCATACATTTTTTTTTTTAACTTTGATTCGATTTGAGAATTTTGATCCAATTTTCCGATTGATTGGAAATTTCGATCAGACTCTTCGAGGTACCACACACACATTTTCGAGATTGCCGCAATTTTGGGATAAAATATCGTAAACTCCTAAAACATTGGTTGGTTTGAAAAATCAAGAATAATGAACTGAATAGTTATATACAATTCTTGATAAAATTGGTTTGAATTTTCCAAACTGTCCAATCTCAAAAAAATCGGAAAAAAACTCTGGAAATTTGATCAGACTTCTCTATCAAATACCAAAAGGCTTCCGATTTTATGGGACAACCGATCATATTTATCAAATTGGTTTAAAATTGGAACCAGGCATGAGCTCCGGATGAAATCCGAATGGGTTTCATTCGGATTTCAGCCAGATAATTAGTGCAGCTGAGTGGGTGGGCGAGGGGGGGTGGGGGGTGGTTAAACTTACCCAGCAGCTGTCTTCTTTAACCCATCGCGTCTCATGCTGCGTTCCAATTTGCGGTCACGTGACTACCACTGCTCCCTCCTTCCGGGTTGAAGGAGGAGGCGTAGTAGTCACGTGACAGCTGCTGGGTAAGTTTAACCCCGCCCACCCACTCAGCTGCACTAAATATCTGGATGAAATCAGAATGAAACCAATTTGGATTTCATCTGGAGCTCATCCCTGATTGGAACATTTAATAGTATGGTGTGTGGCCACCTTAAGGCTCCGTTCACACTTGAAATCGCAAATCGCTAGCAATTAGCACTAGCATTTTATGCAGACGATTTTTATGAGATTAACGAGTATATATCACTGGACATTTTCGCAATTAGCAATTGAAATACATTGGAATCACAATCACTCAAAAAACGCAAAAAAATGCTGCACGTAGCACATTTTGCATTTAGTGATAATCGCGAATCACTGCCGATCGCAGCAGTGAGATCACTGCCATATAGTTAACATTGCGCTAGCATTTTAAAAAGCGCCCGTGATCACCGGCGATTAGTGGTAAATGCACGCTAATCATCTAAGTGTGAATGGGCCCTTACAGTGAATCCTAGATATTAAACATAAATACATATTGGTATATTGATCAAAAACCCATAGTCTAAGCAAAATTGATTGTAATAAAGGGATGAAATTCAGGGTTCAAAATCTACAAAAACAATGCCACAGCACGGATAACTGACATATAAAAAATAACTTTTATTATTCATACATATAAAACACACCTCCAAACCCCCATAATTAAATGCCCGCTAATAGGGTACTACCAGTGAGAGTCCCACAGTGTGCAATGTAATATTGTAAAAAAGGTGAACATAATCACCTAAACACCTGGTCTGAGGCCTCTGATGAAAATCATCCATGCAAATATGTCCATCAAACGAAGTATATCGATATATATCAGTAAAATACTGGTTGAATATCAACGAAAAATGATGATGATCCAGAACTTGAAAAAGTCCATGTACTATGTGCCTATTCTGCTATAATGCACAAATCACCATATAAACGGCTTTAGCTGGTGTAGGATTCATGAATTATTGTCCATATCCTGCCAACTGTGCCTTTTTGTGTAAAGCCATGAGTATAACAGAGCCAAAAAACAATTAGAACGGTCTTACCATATTTGCCACCCTTTCGCAGTGGAATCGCTGGATGCTTCCAGTAAATTATAAACAGACCTTGCTTCACCGCTCTGGCGACGTCTCACCTTGCGGTTATCAGAGCTCCATGTTGTACTCTCGGCTGCCTTAATAAGGTAGATGCAGCCCCAGTCGGTGTGAAAGTCATCACGGTCCCACTGTTCAGGCACTGTAGCAGCACATCCCAAGCGTGCAGTGTGGGGCTGTCACACGTGTCACCGGACACGCCGGTTTTCTCAAGAAGTCTTGATGAATCCTACACCAGCTAAGGCCGTTTATATGGTGATTTGTGCATTATAGCAGAATAGGCAAATAGTACAAGGACTTTTGAAAGTTCTGGATCATCATCATTTTTCATTGATATATAACCAGTATTTTACTGATATATATCGATATACTTCTTTTGATGGACATATTTGCATGGATGATTTTCATCAGAGGCCTCAGACCAGGTGTTTAGGCGATTATGTTCGCCTTTTTCAATATTACAGTGCGCACTGTGGGACTCTCACTGGTAGTACCCTATTAGAGGGCATTTTATTATGGGGGTTTGTAGGTGTGTTTTATATGTATGAATAATAAAAGTTATTTTTTTATATGTCAGTTATCCGTGCTGTGGCATCGTTTTTGTAGATTTTGAACACTCTGAATTTCATCCCTTTATTACAATCAATTTTGCCTAAATATTAAACAGATAGAAAAAAATCTGCAATCAACTTACTACCAAAGCAGTTCCTGAGATGCAGAGAGGCAATAACTATGAAAGTCTCTGTTTTTGGATAACACAGCGCATAATCCAGGGAGATTTCAAATGGATTATCCATCCGGCCAATTTCAGTGGTCAGCATCTTCCAGGGAGACCTGTTGTTCAGAGCAGAGTACAAAATCACACATTGTTAGCAAGCCCACTCTAAGCTATTTGGCAACAAAGCAGCATAGTATGTCAGGCAGAACAAGGGATGTATATATCCGACAATGTAAGGCTTGTCACAGCTCCGGACAGCAAGGTGGCTGCAGGCAGTTCTCATTGTGCTGAACAAAGCCGTAGGAAATGGATTTCCATACTGCTGCTACCCTCATTATCCTCCTTGGCGGTTAATTTTTTTTTTCCTTATTAAAAAAATCCTTTTTTTTTTTTATTTATTTTTTTTGTTTCATGTAAAGCTACCAGAGCGGTAGCTTCATGAAACACCACTAGAGGGCGCATGTGGCCCTCTAGTCCGATCGTCGCCGGCATCTATAGCAAACAGGGGAACGCGTATATAACGCGTTCCCCTGTTTGGCTTCTCCTGTCGCCATGGCGACGATCGGGATGACGTCATGGACGTCAGCCGACGTCCTGACGTCAGGCTCACCCGATCCAGCCCATAGCGCTGCCCGGAACTCATTGATCCGGGCAGCGCAGGGCTCTGGCGGGGGGGGCCCTCTTCAGCCGCTGCGTGCGGCCGATCGCCGCAGAGCGGCGGCGATCAAGCTGTGCGCGCGGCTAGCAAAGTGCTGGCTGCGCGCACAGCAATTTACAGCACAGAAATCGCCCCACCAGGGGCTGAGATCTCCCCCTGTGCGGCATAGCCCGAGCTCAGCTCGGGCTTACCGCCAGGGAGGTTATACAACTAGCAGCGCTGTCACATGATGATTGACAAAGAACTTACTGAGATGTCAGCTCTGCATACAATAAAGTTGGAAACCATATTATTTGGAAATTAGCAAAAGGCGCTTTATTCTCCTATACAAATGCAGCAATGTTACTGTGGGTCAATGGTAGAGTACAGTTAGTTCCTAAGGGCCAAGTTCTCCTCTTGGTGGACATACTTCATTTCTAAAAGGGGATGTTTAGTTATTTTTTTTGTTTTGTTTAACCTTTAGTAGCTAAAGCAATCAGCAGGATGTGGAAGTTGCCATACTATTTCCTTTTAAACAATGCCAACTGCCTGTATGTCCTTTTCATCTTCTCTCGCCATTGCTTTAAAGTGTATGGAGCTCTCATGTACCGAAGTACATGAAATGAATCTCCCCTAAGGGAGGTCTGTAAATGGAATGTGCTGTAGAGGGGGTGGGCGGGACCTGGCAGGCATCATTTAAGGGGCTGCTCTCTAGCCCCTTGTCCTCATGCTGGCATCCATCTTCTCTGGGGGACCTGCAGCTGCAAGTTCGAAGTACCAGGTGTCGAGTGCTGCATTATGTGGCCGAGAGTGCCCAACACAGATGGGAGCTTAAATATGCAGCATCTGCAGGTTTCCCCAGAGAAGATGGATGTCAGCATAACGACAGGGGGCTAGGGAGCAGCCCCAAAGGTAAGTAGTGCCTCCCTCTCACGGCACACTCTAATTACAAACCTCCCTACAGGAAAGTATATTTGATACGTATATTCCGGCATATAAGACGACCCCCAACTTTTCCAGTTAAAATATAGAGTTTGGGATATACTCGCTGTATAAGACTACCCCTCTTCCAACGCACACCAAATAAAAATTAAAAAAGCATCATATACTGGTGCTATGTATGAACAGATCAGTGTTCTCTTCACGCCCTTTTAGCCGGGTGCTCCACCCGGCTAGTTTTGGTAAGCACCCGGCTGTTATCGGCTCACCTCCTACTATGTTGTAAGCAGAATTAAGCAGAGAAGCGCCAGTCCTGCATTCTCTCATCTCTCCCCACCTGGCTACTTTTTCAAACCACCCAGCTACTTTTTCATGCCACCCAGCTGGAAAAAAATTATGGGGAGAACACTGCATATACTGGTGCTGTACTGTATGTGGTACCCAGTATATAACAGTGTATAGGCCGTTCGACTGGTTGGATTGGTCAACTCTCCCTCTCCCTAAGTGGATTGGTCAGTTCTCCTTGTCTACATGTTTATCAGAGCGATATGGAAGAATAGATTGCACTGTGCCCATAAAATACGCCTCTTTCACCAGTCTGGTCCACCCTTGTATCCTATTTACCTTCTTTTCTGCCTGTAGAGTCGGTAACAGGATAGGGCATATCACCCGGCATCAATGACACCCGGCGAATAAGACGACCCCTGACTTTTTAGATGATTTTCAAGGGTTAAAAAGTAGTCTTATACGCCAGAGTATGTTGGTAAACAGGTGCTTAGTGCACTTTGAAGGAATCCTGGAGTTTCTGGGTGTTGCAGATGCTTCTGGATGGTCCTGATCCCCCGCTGCTGTGCAGGACCCCTCCAAACATATTGGACAAGGGCTTGTCAGATGTGTTCTGAAGGCCACGCTCCCCGCCCGTGTACGAGCATGGCCGTATTCACACTGTGGCCACACTTGTACACAGAAGGGAGCAAGGCAGCAAACTAGATGAGAGACTCAGCCAGCAGCAGTATGTCTGAGGAGGACACAAAAAGCATACCTCCCAACATTTTGAGATAAGAAAGATGGACACTTTAACCTTCCTGGCGGTAAGCCCGAGCTGAGCTCGGGCTATGCCGCGCAGGAAGATATCTCAGCCCCTGATGGAGCGATTTGCTCCATTTAAAATGCTGTACGCGCAGCTAGCACTTTGCTAGCCGCGCGTACAGCTTGATCGCCGCCGCTCTGCGGCGATCGCCCGTACGCAGCGGCGCAAGAGGGGCCCCCCCCCACCAGAGCCCTGCGCTGCCCGGACCAATGAGTTCCGGGCAGCGCTATGGGCTGGATCGGAGGTGTCTGACGTCAGGACGTCGGCTGACGTCCATGACGTCATTCCGATCGTCGCCATGGCGACAGGAGAAGCCAAACAGGGGAGCGCGTTATATACGCGTTCCCCTGTTTGCTATTGATGCCGGCGACGATCGCACTAGAGGGACACATGCGCCCTCTAGTGGTGTTTCATGTAGCTACCACTCTGGTAGCTTTACATGAAACACAAAAAAAAAAATTAAAAAAAAAAGGATTTTTGCCATTTTGGCAAAAAAAATTAACCGCCAGGAGGGTTAAGACACGCCCATGTCACATTTCTTACCACTCCCCCCTCATCATTCATATCAATGAGAATTCAGAAGCAGAAGATGTAGTTTTATCATTCAAACCACACTGCTCCTTGTCTAGTATCATTAGTTCATATCACTGCCATTGCCCAGGACCCTCTTGAAGTTTGCCTCCAAGCTCCTCTTCAAGCACGAGAGTGGCTGTGCTGCACCTGTGGAAGTATTACTGCACATCCGTGGTTGTACTCGCTCAGTACAGCCGTGCTCTCTGCCATTTACAAGCACAGCCATACTGTGCCTGTTGGATATTTTCTGGTGGTCCACGCTTGGCAACGGTGGGGACAAGGAGGACACAGGAAGCCTCTGGAGAATTCAGAGGCTTCCCTCTTTGTAGGTAAGTCTCTGTTTTTTATGTTAAAATTCACTTTATGTATACTTTAAGAGAAGATGGACTGACTACAGATAACTTTCCACATTCCTGTTTCTTTTATTTAGCTGCCAATGCATCTTCTTTTACTGTGAGCCTGGTGAGAAATTCCAGGTGGCAATTGATATTTATTATATAGCTAAGAAATATATACAACTGGCTAAACACCCGGGTATGTATTTGGTTGTTCTTGGATCTGGCCACTTTTTCTAACCTTGAGAAACAGTCAATCAATGATCAAGTTTGTGAGCTTTGGGGTCCATGGCATCAATAATGTGAGAATGTAAGCAGTCCCCCACCCTCATTTACCCTCCTTTACAGCACCAGACTGCGTTCTAGACCACTGAGAATTGCCAGCGACCCCTCTCACCCAGGTCACTGTTTCTTCAACCTGCTCTCATCAGGCCGGAGCATATGGGCCATTTCTACTCGAACCCCTAGACACAGGAACTCCTTTTTTCCCTCGACTGTCAGCCTCCTGAACTCTCTTCACATACTGCCCCCACAAGCTGCGGCTAACCAGCCAACCTGCCCACAAGACTAACTGATCAGACTTTTTGTGTCACTTCTTGTGAACTTTTTGTATGATATATACTGTGCTTTTTGGTTTTATTAATTGCATCTTGTGAACCTATTTTCTGTTTGTATCCTCTACTTGAAATTTGTATTGTGCCAAACCCGATTCCAGGCAGGACCCAGTCATGCTTGGCGAAATAAACAATGCTGATTCTGAGTTAAAATGTTCCCATTGAAATCAAGCAAACAAATCTGATTGGCCGTTTGTGGCTCCTTCCCTTTTGTTTAAATTTGAACCCCAGTCACCCAATGACCGACTAGCATTTTGAGGCCCCAGCCATTAACAATGTAAGAATGACAGCAATTTGTATTATTCCCCTAGAAAACCAATAGGTGACTTTTGATTAGCTGTTCTAGGCTTCAGCCACTTTCCTGAATATTAATCCTAGTCACCCAGTGACCAACTGTGCCAAGTTTGAAAACCATGTGATTAACAGTCTAAGAATGGCTGCAGTTTGCATTTTCCCATTCAAAATGAATGGCGGAAATTAGATTAACTGTTTTATGCTCCACCCACTTTCCCTGAATTGTTAACTCCGGCCATCAAGTGACCAACTGTGCCAAGTATGGGGACTCTGGTTTTAATACTGTGAGAATGGCAGCCTTTTACATTTTCCCTTTGATGTGAATGGGTACAATTTTATTGGCTATTTGTGGTTCCATCCAGGTGTTTGGGAAGGAGGTGGGGGGTGTGAGACCCCCTGAACATATCTTCCTGAGTAGTAAGGTATCGGAATACCAAGTTTCATTGAAATCAGTCAAGGCGTTTGAGTGATGTCGACACACACATCCAATTTTATATATATGGATTAGACAAAGCAGACAGAATAAAGGAATCAACAAACAAGTCAACATAAATGACCCCAGAATTCCCCAAAGATCTGCACCCATCCGATAAGAAGGTAGGATTTAGAAGTGTGGAATTTAAAGACATCTTCAGTGTTTGATTAGCTTGATTTTAGTCTTTCTTGGCACTCGGATGGATTTTAGCACAGGGAGAAGTGCCAAGGAAAAAGTCTGAGTTAGACAAAGTGTCCTATGAATATTAATCCTCGCAAACAAAGTTGATTACACAACAGCCTGGAAAATTCAGACTAAAGTATATTTTCTCTGACAGCTGCACCAATCTCTTCTTTCAGTCAACAAAAAGGCAATTACACTCTAATCTAAACAAGGTTCTTGTACAAACACTCTAACACTCTAATCAACCATACTCATAATTACCAACTCATTAACATATTGCATGCGCAAGCAAAACGACAGACTGAACGACATGTCCCAATTCAACACTAGTATGTCATTCAAATGATGTTGTACTGCATGACATCAGCCCAACAGTCGCAAGAGTTGATCTGCTCGATGGATCAGGCAAACCTCCTGTTATCAGTTGCCCATCTACTTGTTTGCCAAGCTATCACATGCCTGATTGTCGTCAAACAGACCAAAATCAGAACACAATCAGGCAGTTTGGATGAGCATGTGTACAGGCCTTAAAGGGACCCCGAACAGTAAAAATAAATGGAATCGCTACTTACCTGGGGCTTTCTCCCACCCACCGTAGGTCGGGAGGACCCCTGGCTCCTCTCCCGGTCCCTCCGCCGCATACAGCACTGGCGATACCCGGGCCGGGTGTAGGGCTGCTGCTTCAGTATCTCGGTCTCCTCGCGTCATCACGCCGCCCGCTTCGCGTCATCACGCTGGCCGGTGTGACAGGACTGCGCATGCGCGGTGAAACCATGCATGTGCAGTACTGTCACGCCGGCCGGCGTGATGACGCGAAGAGATTTATTTTTACTGCTCGGGGTCCCTTTAAAGTGTAACTGTCAGGCATAAAATTAAAAATCAATTCTTTATTTTTAACTAGTAAACAAGTAATAAGGATGCTGACCAGGCAATCCAAAAGTTAAAATCACTATTACTTTTCTTGTTGATAAAACATCATTCCCCAGTTTACCTGACTCTTATTTAGTACACACAAAAAGTAAGTTGCAGGGCATGCTGGGTTGTCCTTTTTTGCGTCTCTACTTCCCCTCATGCACCCTGATTGGCTGAAGCCTCTTTCCCTCCTGTTTCCCCCTCCCACACCTCTGTTCCTCTCTGATTGGCCAATATTTCTCATGCTGAGAAAATGTACTTTCTATAGTGAAGGGCGGGCAAATCAGGCAGAGAAGAGTAATGCTAGGTACACACCATCCATTTTTTCTGCAGATAGATGGTTTGATAGATAAATTCCATCATGTCCGATATTATTTCCGATCAGTTTTTCTGGTCGATTTCTCATAGAAGTGAATGGAAATTGATAAGAAAAGATAAGTGAATCGAGCGGAAAATCGAGCGGAGAATAGTTTTAAATTGAAAATCGACCGAAAAAACGCATCGTGTGTACCTAGCATCAAGCCTCATCTACACGGTACAATTTTCCATCAGATAGACGGATCTATTAGATAGATCAATAAGAAACTGCATCGTGCGGAGACATCCAAATTGTTTCAGATCAATTTTGCGATAGATTTTGCTTTGATAAGTACCCTAAATCAATTGCAAAATCTAACGCAATCCGATTGGAAATTATCTAATAGATCCATCTAATACCGTATTTCTCCTAAAGTTAGACCTACCCCGAAAGTAAGGCCTAGCTTATATTTCAAGCGTGCTTGAAATATAAGCCCTACTCCGAAATTAAGACCTAGCTGGGGGAAGCTTTGTGTATAGGGAGGTGTGTGGTCTCTTACCGCACCTCCCTTGTGGCTGCGTCCCCCTCCGTTCCTAGTAATTCCTCCGGTGGCGGCGGCATTGTAATTAATCTGTGAAAGCGCCCTTTGACCCTCACGCAGTACGCTAGGTCGGGCTCTGCGCTGGCGCTCTCTACCCTGTCATCATGTGTGCCCAGCTGATGCGTCCCAGGGGCACATTGATTCAATGTGCGCCTGGGACGCATCAGCCGGGCGCACATGATGACAGGAAGAGAGTGCCAGCGCAGAGCCCGACCTAGCGTACTGCGTGAGGGTCAAAGGGCGCCCTCAAAGATTAATTACAATGCCGCCGCCACCGCCGGAGGAATTACTAGGAACGGAGGGGGACGCAGCCACAAGGGAGTTGCGGTAAGAGCCTCCCCATACACACAGCGTCTAGCCCCTCCCACCCCTGAAAATAAGCCCTAGCACTAATTTTCTCCCCAAAAAGAATATAAGACAGTGTCTTATATTCAGGGAAAGACGGTAGTTCCGATCAGGCAGAAAATTGTACCGTGTAGATGAGGCTTTAGGGAGGAAATAACATCAGGATTGGCTTCAAAATAGCCACCGTTAAAATGGGAAATGCTAAGAAGGATGTTCTCTTTTTTTACTGTAGAAAAATCACTAAAATCCAAATGTGGACATTGCAATACATATGTTATGTAAGTAGAGCAAGTATTTATCTACATATTTCTGGATAACCTTGATGGATGGATGCCTTTTGTCAACCACACTATGTAACTAAATATAAAGAGCTGAATTCACTCCCACTTTGAGTTCAGCTGATCAGCGCAGAGTTAGAGCCGGTTCGTACTATGCCGGAGTGGCTGCATATTCGTATAATATGGACATGCGGTACTACTATGGCTGTCTTTGGCAGTCCTGTAGCACCTACTTTACTTGGGTGCAAATACATCCTATTCTATAGCAACACACTTACGGTATGAAAAAATTGAGCAGGTTGGGTTTGTGTGTTGCAGAACAGACCCTTTGCCATAGAATAGCATGGGCCCATTCTACGTCTCCATTGATGAGCTGCCTCAGGGGTTTCTGGAAAGGCTACAAAGGCCCTGGCCTTGAGTGGCTGCACCCGAAGGGTGTGGCTAGACATTAAAAGGGGCTGCTGAATAGGGAAGAGAATCCAGCAAATGGAAAAAGGAGGCTGCAAATATGGAGCAACACATGGAAGAGGGGAGATGCTGCTCAAGGGATCCATAAATGAAAGAGAGGGGCTGCTGTATATGGATGTAACCCACAGCGCTGGTCACGGAATGGGAGGGGGCTGCTGCACACAGGAGGCAGCAACAAGAAAATTGACCTTGGGGCGTAAAAAATATAAATCCAGCTTTAAAGACTCTATGGGTGAGGCCATAAGCAACAGAAGACATTTTACTGTATATTTTTATATTTTATCTGTATAGTTCTATCTAAAATATGCTGTATTTTCTTTCTTAGGCAGAAGGGAAAGTAAAGAAAGGTATAAAAGGCTGGGAAACGGTCTAGACGTAAATGTGAACCAATAGGATTTACTTATGTTAAGCTACTCAAAAATACAAAGAACAAACTCTGCAAAATAACTTGAAAAGATGTTCAGATTGCCCATGAGTATTTCCATTACAATAAATTACTTTAAAAGCAGTCTCTGATACAGCTGAAAATGACAAAGTAGTGGCGGATCTGGATAGGCGCAGGAGACCTGTTAAGTGCTGCATTGTGCTCATCCTGACCTGTGCTCAGAAGACAGAATATGAATATCAAGTGCTAACAGCCATATTGGCTCTGCGGCCTTCAGAGGATGACACAATTTACTGGAAAAGCCTCTGGCGATAACAGAAAATGCACAAACAAGATCTAAAATGAGTGAAGAATTGGCTATGTGTGCAATAAATCCCCATCCTACTGCAGTGGTACATATAAAAACTCTTATTTACTGAAAAGTGAAATATAATAACTTTACCAACTTTATATATACACACACATATATATATATATATATATATATATATATATATATATATATATATATATATATATATATATATATATATATATATACACACACACACACACACACACACACAAAACATTGAAAGCCAAAGCGCATAAGCTTATCTCAGATAAGTACATAGTGATGTGTTACAGGGGAAAAAGTTATGTGAAATGCCAGATTAAATATGTGGCTTTTCAGATGTAATTTAAAAGTCTCCAGGGTTGGAGCTTTCTTGATTGGGTATGGCAAGACGTTCCAAAGGGTAAGGGAAGCATGACAGAAGGATCTGTCTCAAAAAGGTTTTTAGTTACTTGGGGGCATTGGTCAAGTAATTAGATCTGTTTGATCAGTGGTTATGGGAGGTGTGGTGCAGTTGCTACTGAACTTGCAATGAAAACTGAAATTGCAATGAAAAATAATTGTAATGAGGTAGACAGCTGTGCATCACATATAAATAAGGCACATGTGTATTCTTCTGTTTTAGGTACTACTCCCCTCTCCCCATTCCCCCAGATCTGATGGGAAGTGTAGCGTAACCACAACAAGATAGCTGATTCTTTGGTGAAATGCACCAGAGAGCTGTTAGCCAGTGTTTGGGTAGCGTGGGTGAAAAAAAACAACAGACATTCATGTGCTGCTTCAGCAGATTTATGAGTAGCCCCAGACCTGGATTTACCTCACAGGAGTCTATAGGCACAGATGTCCTGGCACCCTACACATCACCCTCCATGAACCTACAAACCCCCACCGAACTGCACCGCACCGCACGTGTGCTGGATGTCCCAGCTGTCACTTCTCCCTTACTTACTTTGACCTTCATAGATAGCTACAGGTGTCCTTTAGCATTAAGTAGCCAGAGGTACCCTCAGTATTAAGTAGCTAGTGGTACCCCCCAAGTATTTGGCAGCTAGAGGTGCCCCCAGGCTGAAGGGAGTCAGTGGAATGCCGAGAGCTGGGTGAGTAACCTCTCATTTACACTCCACTCGGGACTCTGAATAGGGAAGGAGAGAGGAAGCCGCCTTTTCATCATCAGGCACCTGTAGGCATGTGCCTACAGTGCCTTATGGTAAATCCGGCCCTGAGTAGCACAGAAACTTTAAAAGTGTTGTGTTACCAGTGGTGAAACAGTAGGGGATGCAGAGGTAGCGACCACACCAGGGCCCCTGGACCAGAGCCTCCTTCAACTGCATTATTACCTCTTTTATGGTGCTAAGCTGGTAATGATCACCACTATTTGTGCTTTGATTAGTTGTAATTATGAATAAACTGTTTTCCTCCCCAGCCTACACATCACTGATGCTGCAGATGCTCTTGGCAGGCTTTGGTGCTCCATATCAATTGTTAGAGCGCCTGAGGAAGCCCAGTAACTACGCCAGACCTTAAAGAGACTCTGTAACAAAATTTTCAGCCTTATTTCTTCTATCCTATAAGTTCCTATACCTGTTCTAATGTGGTCTGTGTTACTGCAGCCTTTTCTAGTTGCACAGTGGCTGTGTTATCTCTGTTATATGAACTAATCTCTCCTGTCGGCTCTGTCGGGCTCAGCCTGGAATGTGTGGAATGTGCTGCACTGCTTGTCATTGGCAGAAGCTATACACACCCTCTCCAAGCTCTGTATGAGTTAGAGACTGAGCTACTCTCAAGCCTATCATCACACTCTAGTTAGAAGCCATTTTGTTTGTAAGCACTGCCTAAAAATGTCAACTACAAGCCAGGATTGCAGCAGGGAGTGGCAGAAACAGCACAGAGGGGCCCAGGAGAACATAATGAATAGAATGGTATGCTTTTTACTGTAAGAATTTTAGAGTACAGATTCTCTTTAAAAGACACCTAAAGTGAGAGGGAGATGAAGGTGGTCATAGTCACATGACCATCACTATTTGTAAAACACACTTGATTAGGTATTTTAAACTGTCGATAAGCTGCCCTTGGTAATCCTTGGCCCTCCCAAAGCTGTGCAAGATCCAAACACTCTTCATAGCTACCAGACCCCTGGGGGGATAGTAATATGTAGCTGCAGGACTCTTGTCTTCAAAAAGTATTTTAAATAGCTTCTGGCTTTCAACATCTCTGAGACACCCAAACAACACTGACAACGAGAAAGTAAAATTACACCTATACACATTTTTTTTTAACATAAAAAGACCTACAATTACATTTGAAATTAACCCCTTAGCACCCACACTCTCCAGTAGTTACCCAATAAAACGTTTGTAAAAAAAAAAACAAAAAAAAACAAAACAAAACATTGTTACCTTAGTGACTGAACTTTTTTAATATTTATGTCGAGGGTATATTAATGTTACTTTTTAAATTATAGGCTTGTAATTAGTGATGGATGCAAACCTGAAAAAATGCACCTTTATTTAAGTAAAATATTAGTACCATACATTGTACTAGGGAAATATTTTAAATGTCGCAATAACCGGGACAAATGGGCAAATAAACTGTGTAGGTTTTATCCACAGTAGAGCGTTTTATTTTTAAACTAGAATGGTTGAAATCTTAGAAATAATGATTTTTTTCAATTTTTTTACTATTCCCATTAAAATGCAGTTAGAATAAAATAAGTACCACCCAAAGAAAGCCTAATTGGTGGTGAAAAAAAAGTCTAAGTAGAGTTTAAGGGGAAAACCCCCTTGGAGGTGAAGTGGTTATTCACCTCCAATTTGGCCACAAGATGTTCCTGCACATAACTTTCCTCTGCGTACTATTAGTACACAAAAAGGAAGTAATGCGTGGACGTGTAAGTATCATTTTTTGTGAATGACCGGACCATCTCATTGATGCCAGCAATCATTGACACAGGGACTTAGATCATAGAGTGGGAACTGCATGCAGAACGAGTGCGGGAGCGAGCAGGAGTGCGCGGCAGCAAGGGACGAGTATCTAATCCCCTGGGAGGTGAAGAGGGATTTTGCAGGGGCGTAGATACTTCTCCCGGGGGAGGGCAAGTGGTTAATATGTCCTTGTGATAGATCAGTGTGTGTGTCTCTGTGAATTTATGTGAACATACTGTATATAGGTTGAACTTATTATTATTTAGTACTTATATAAGCCATCATCTACCACAGCACTTTACAGAGTGTTTATATAGTTTTGTCCCTAACTGGCCCTCAGAGGAGCCCATGGTCCAATCCCTACCATAGTCATGTGTCCATTGCAGTATAGTGCCAATTTTAGATGGAAACCAATTAGCTTTTCTGTATGTTTTGGGGATATGGGAGGAAACCAGACTGCTCGGAGGAACCCCACATAGACACAGGGAGAACATACAAACTCCATGCAGATAGTGCCCTGGCTGGCTCGAAGAAGTGACTGGAAGCAGGGACCCATAGCTGCAAGGCGAGAGTACCATCCGCTAAGCCAACATGCTGCCAACACCTACATGCTGCTATACATGTATTCTTGAGTAGAAGAGACTGCACATGATAACTAGAGAAAAATAGTGGCATTGAAGTGCGTCTCTCACAATGGCCCTTAAAAATGAATACCACATTATCTTGTGAAAGTCAATTATTCAGGTTGAAAGATTCTAAAGGCAGCTGTCAAAGCGAAGACTAAAAAGTGTTCCAAGGCAATACAAATACAACCATTGCAAAAAATGGTGTAAAACAGTATAAATGTCTTTGAGTTATCAAGAACTAAAAGATTCATGACACCACCCAAATACTACCGTCTAAACATAAATATTTTCTAGAGGACAGCAAAAAGTTGGCAGCGCTCCTAACTAGGCTGCAACTGAAATGAAACCAACAGAGGTGTGCAGTGCTCCCCCACCCCCCCGGGACTTAAATTACACACCTTAAATAACAATAACTGACAGCAACACTGCATGGAGAAATGCTAGCACAGGCTTCCAGTATCCGTAGTTTCAGATGCTGCACATCTCGTATCTTCACAGCATGGACAATTGCCTTCAGATGACCCCAAAGATAAAAGTCTAAGGGGGTCAGAGCGGGAGACCTTGGGGGCCATTCAACTGGCCCACGACGATCAATCCACTTTCCAGGAAACTGTTCATCTATGAATGCTCGGAGCTGACACCCATAATGTGGTGATGCACCATCTTGATGGAAAAACTCAGGGAACGTGCCAGCTTCAGTGCATAAAGAGGGCAACACATCATCATGTAGCAATTTCGCATATCCAGTGACCTTGAGGTTTCCATTGATGAAGAATGGCCCCATTATCTTTGTAGCCCATATACCACACCGTCATCTGAAGGCAATTGTCAATGCTGTGAAGATATGAGATGTGCAGCACCTGAAACTACGGATACTGGAAGCCTGTCCTAGCATTTCTCCTGCGGTGTTGCTATCAGTGTGTGAAGAGTGGGAGAAGAGGGTTGCATTGACAATCCAACACAATGGGCAGCACATTGAACACATTTTATAAGTGGTCAGAAACTTGTAAATAACTCATGAAAGAATAATGTTACGTTAAAACCAAGCACACCATTGTTTTTCACGTGAAATTCCCAATAAGTTTGATGTGTCACATGACCCTCTTCCTATTGAAAAAACAAAAGTTGGATTAAAAATGGCTGACTTCAAAATGGCCACCATGGTCACCACCAATCTTGAAAAGTTTCCCCCCTCACATATACTAATGTGCCACAAGCAAGAAGTTAATATCACCAACCATTCCCATTTTATTAAGGTGTATCCATATAAATGGCCCACCCTATATATAAATTGAATGCAAACTGATACACATGAATGCAGCTAGCCACAGGTAGGCTTGCATTTTTGTACAACTGGAGGTAATGGCAGCACTTTCAAATGCAGGCTGCACCCAAATTGACCAGCTGCATAGATGTGCAGATCCCAATACACGGGGAGATTACACAACTTGTATTCAAAACAGATGCAGTGAATGAAGGACGTTAGCTTCCAAAAACAGTTTGCTCACAGATTGCTTAGTTCTAGACTCTTCCACCACGATGAGGGGTCCCCACAGAAGAGACCTAACCACTAATTAACAATAAAAAACATAGTGTAAACCTGGGGCATCTAGCCATAAAACGGTCTACACATTTTCTAGAGAACAGCAAAAAAAAGTTGGCAGCACTCCTAATCAGGATGCAACTGAAATTAAACCGACAGAGGTTTGCAGCGCCCCTCAGAGGCTTAAATACATACCTTGAATTCAAGGTGAGTTTTTGGGAACTATTCATCATGGTGGAAGAATCTAGTACTAAACAACGAGAAAACGAGAGAGAACACCGAGAGCCCAATATAGTGCAGTATGTACTGGATTGATGTGGGTGATGAGAGGCAAGTATGTAAAGTAATACTCACAAACATGGTTAAACTACTAAGGCAACCACTGTAAATGCAGGTGGGGGTAGATTAGACCTGTCCCCTCTCTGGATTAAAGCTGGCCACTAACGGTCCAATTTCTAGCGAAAAATCGTTCGAGCGATCAGAAATTCTGATCGGACGAAAAATCGTTCACTACACCATCAACTAACCTATCTTTGCTTCCTATCTATCACGACCACCAAGAAAATCCAAATTTTCGTTCGACGAAAATTCATTCGGGCGACATCTTTTTCACTCGTTCATAATCGATTGTGTCCACCAATGGAGATTATTTACAACCAATCTGATCAGAATTTCTGATCGCTCGAACGATTTTTCGCTAGAAATTGGACCGTTAGTGGCCAGCTTAAAGGTGGCCACTAACGGTCCAATTTCTAGCGAAAAATCGTTTGAGCGATCAGAAATTGTGATCGGACGAAAAATCGTTCACTACACCATCAACTAACCAATCATTGCTTCCTATCTATCACGACCACCAAGAAAATCCAAATTTTCGTTCGCCGAAAATTCATTCGGGCAACATTTTTTTCACTCATTCATAATCGATTGTGTCCACCAATGGAGATTATTTACAACCAATCCGATCAGAATTTCTGATCGCTCGAACGATTTTTCGCTAGAAATTGGACAGTTAGTGGCCAGCTTAAGAAGTTGCTCTTTGTACATCTGGAAACAAGGGGTTAACCATGGGTGGACTCGAACAATGTGGAAATGAACAGAGGCGCCAAAAGGATAAAAGTAGCTAAAACATTTTTTTTTTAAATGGGGGAGGCAGTGGTGGACTTACCCCCTTCAAGCTGACACACAAAAACAGGTTGATATTAGATCAACAAGCAAATGTATTCATATATACATTCCAAAGAGTCATCGCAACGCATTTCGCAGGTGTGGCCCTGCTCCATCAGGCAATAGGGGATGGAGCATACAGCAACAAGTGTCTATGTCTCAGCCTAGCGCCTCTGTGAGTACAGTACTTAACAAATCTGCACACAAACTGCTTTTTGGAAGCTAACACCCTCCATTCACTGCATTTGTTTTGAATGCAAGTTGTGTAATCTGCCCGTGTATTGTGCTCTGCACATCTATGCAGCTCGTCAATATGGGTGCGGCCTGCATTTGGAAGCGCTGCATAAATATAAATACTGGCTTTAATTCACCAAGACACATTCAATAAAAAATAATGTAGCCCCTGATGAGTCATGAGGGTGTGACGAAACTAGTCGGGCGGAGCTTGGAGGATGAGGAAGCGCGTCAGCGATGGCGGCGGCCTGTGTGTGAGAGACGCTAGGGCAGACTGCTAAGGAAAAGACTCGGCGGTGCCCACCGGAGGGGCAGCGGGGGAGAGCCCGTTCTTTTAAACTCTATGGGCCTGATTCACAAAGCGGTGATAACTCAGTTATCACGCCTAAAAGACTTTAGGCGTGATAACCTTTGCACCACCTAGTTATCACCGATTTGTGCTGCTCTTCGCGCGAAGCTCCCGCGCGCAAAGTTTTGCGCGCCACCGCGCGCAAAGTCTCATAGGGCTTAATGGACGCTGCGCGCGAAGCGGGGGCGTTGCGCGCGCATGAAGCGGTTGCGCGCGGAAAATTCACGCGAGTTTCTTCTTATCATGCTAAACTGAGTTTAGGCGTGATAAAGGGCTTTTCACTCGCGTGCAAACACTTTGCACCGCATTGTGAATCAGGCCCTATGTGATGTAACATCGGAAGAGACATGTGAGTGCATTTTTATAATAAATCTTAAAGTTTTTAAAATGGTATCACGCTATGAGAATTTTTACTCCTGTCTGAGGTAATACACACTGAGTGACGTCATACTGAGGTGAAGCCCGAATCCTGATGTACCGAGGAGACAAGGTATAATAAAGCGATTTGCAACCCATCTAACAGAGGTTGTAATAGGAGGGTGAGTTTGTTCCCCGACGGGTGCCCTGGTGGTGGAATTGAACTGTTCCTATGATTGTGATTGAAGGCATGTACATCTATTTAATGAAGAATGATCTGATACAAGGATGTTTATGGACTTGTGAGCTGTTTTGCGCTGTATTCATATATCTAAAGTTGTACTGTGGACTGCAATCCAAGAATTAAGCGCACTCAGGGCGATTTGCTCTTACTAGAATATACTGCAGCGCTTTTGGTGTATATATTTTTAATAAAAAATAATGGGTAGGTGAACGACTGCATTAGCGGTTTAGATATTTTCTGAATGCACTAAGATTTTCCCGCATGCCGTAATAGTTTGGTAATTTACAGAAAAAAACTGCATGATAGTTCACTAGGATTTTTACCTCATGCAGTATTTATTACGGTATTTGATGGATTATTGCAGCGCATGGAAAATATGTGAAAGGTGTGACCAACTTTAGACCAAATTTTTTTCTTTATTATATTATACTGACAAGTGCAAATCCAAGGTGCATACAATTAACATGAAATTTGTATCAGTTAAAATCAATCAGTATCTTATTATCCATTTTTAATTACTACATAATAATATTGTGAAACTACGGGTTGGGGATTTCTTTGGAGAGCAGCCATCTAAAGAAGAATCCCTGACAGATCCCCAAGGAAACGGTGTTCTCAACTTGTCTATTACTGTGGTTGCCTTTCAGAAACCCAGGTTTGTAGTTTTTCACTAAAACCAAAATATATGCAGCTTGAAAATGAGCCAAACAAATCCTGCTGGGGTAAAATTCTCTTGTTCCATTTTCAAGCTACGTAAATTTGCACACAAAATTTGCATAATCTTGCATCAATTCCAAATCTTTTGCATCTCACTGACCATCCCTACTCAGGAGTTGAAGTCGACGGACTGGAAACACGCAGAAGAATAAGGATCAGGCAGGGAGGGGGATTTGTGCATCAACATTTTTGGATAATAAAACCCCTGTGTCTCTGTGTCCTGTCCCTGTGTGTGTGTCCGTGCTTCCAGACTTGACAGTTTGCTATCTGTGAACCTCATTGCATTGTGGGAAATAACAGCTTTTTCCGACTGCCAAGCAAGCAACATCTCCCTGCGTGCATATACTGCAGCGGTGGAGGCCAGGCGAGCAGGACACATCTGTGCTCGTGTTGCTGGGGGGGGGGGGGGGGGGGGGAGGGGGTATGGGGTGATGGGGGGAAACCTGTAGCCTAGCGCCCATTTTTTAATGGACAGGCTTTTTTTTACTAGTTTTTGGATAAAAACACTGGTAATTTATTATAATGATATTAGTCCACTGGATTTCAGTCAGCCCCCACAGAAGTTAAAGAGAAACTCCGACCAAAAATTGAACTTTGTCTTAATCAGTAGCTGATACCCCCTTTTACATGAGAAATCTATTCCTTTTCACAAACAGACCATCAGGTGGCGCTGTATGACTGTTATTGCGGTGAAACCCCGCCCACAAGAAACCCCTCCCACAAGAAAAGTTCGAACTTTTGGCAGTTTCCTGTCTGTGAACCTTGTTGCATTGTGGAAAATAGCTGTTTACAGCTGTTTCCAACTGCCAAAAACCATGCAGCAGTTACATCACCTGCCAACAGTAAAATGTTCACTGGAGTTCCTCTTTAATGCTGTCCTATTTCTGTAACTGCAGAAGCAAAACTGCTACCACAACTGTATCTTAGACAAGTATTTAGTTGCAGCTGACAGTACATTCTATTTTCCCTGGAAGAGGTGCGTGTGTGGCCAGCCTGTAAGCGATCTTCCACACTCTGTGCCTCCAAGGCTGTGTAGCACACTGAGCTCTTACTTGACGGACTTGTCATTTATTCCTGGAAAACGGAAGCCCGGCGATTCCAGAGAAGCATGTCAATGGAATTAATTTAGAAAGTGTATTATATTACCGGGGGCACGCGGACAGAATGTAATAACATTTACCTGCCGGTAGACGTCTATTTTAATTATTGGAAAGGTTTCCATAAATAACCTGAAAGGATAGGTTTACTATAGGACAGGAACGTCATGTTTTGATTTATAGACAAGGTCTGTTTAGAGGAGATCTTTAAACAGAGATCACCTGCAAGCTGGAATAGCTAATGGAAGCATTAGGCTTCCAATCCAAACAAGAGATATATTTAAAGTTAATGAAGTACAGTAGAGTCCCAGTTGTGCCGAACTCTACTAACCAGCACTCTCAACCAACCGACACAAACCAATACTCACAGTGGTGAAGGCCAACAGGGATGTGCTCACGGGTAGTTAGCTACTCTAATTTGTGATTTTAATGAAGCTTAATTGCCTCAGGTGTGTGCATGGGAGACCAGGGGGTTAATTACCCAGATGCCCGCCGCTTCTATGCGTATCACACTCTCGCACACGTCCAATGGGACGTGTTCCACGGCCAATTTGATGTTGGTTATACAAGTTTTTCTACGAACGATTGTTTACTGCTGGCACTTAGTTTTTTTGTTTTTTTTTATGCAGCCTTTGGGCGGTTTCCAGATAATTGTTTGTGTCACAGCCTGGTTTTTAATTGTGACATGCAAAATCCGCATGCAGCGCATAGGGTGTGATGCGCATGGGGTGTGATGGGCTGCTGTGACCCGGCGATCTATGCGTATCTCTATGCGGCCCAGCCTCCCTCCATGTGGAGGTGTGGCTGGCTATGACGTCGGAGGGGAGGGAATTTTCCTCCCAGTTTGACTGGCGTGTGGGGATGGCGGCAGACTGGTTGCTTGGCAACCATCATGTGACCAGGGGAGGTTTGACGGCGACGCCGTCTGGCCTATCATGGTTCACTCCATACGTGGATGCGCCAATCAGAGCGCATCAGGAGCGGCCAGCAGCGGAGAGGTGTGACGTAGCGCCCGGTGAGAGACTCTCACGGGTGCTTGTCACATTCATCCACACAGTGCACCACGGGAGAGGCGGGATATCCGCCCTTTGCTTGTCGCAGGGATAATCAGGATGGTCAGCAATTTGGGGACATGGACTGGTGTCATGCATCATAGGTACTATGCAGCTTATGTACAGTTTGGCTATGACACGCAGCGTGAACAGCTTATGACAATAAGATGCTTGCTCTTTATGAAGATGTAATGTGTTTACATATGCTAATGATGATATGTTTGAATTTAGGGGGTGGGACCATGTATTGAGCTGTTTGCTTATTAGGTTGCACTGTCAGTCTACACGTTGTTACCATTCTGTACTGTTTTACCTTGACAAAGGGGACCCCACGGGGCCCCGAAACGAGTCGTCGGTTTATGGAGTGGACTTGTGTCACGTTGGTTGAATAAACATTGATTTTGGATCATTTGAGTGTGCGGACCTTCCCGATTTTTGCCACGGCCAAAGGAGGAAGTGCGCGGTAGAGAGTTGTGGAATGCGTCCCATTGGACACGTGCGAGAGCGTGATACGCATAGAAGCAGAGGATATCTGGGTAATTAACCCCCTGTCTCCCATGCACACACCTGAGGCAATTAAGCCTCATTAGAATCATGAATTTGAGTAGCTAACTACTCGTAACTACTCGTGAGCACATCCCTGAAGGCCAACTCCTTAGGCTATTTGTGGGCTCTGCTTTGCTTAAAGAATACCCAAAGTGACATGTGACTGACTGGGCCAGTGTCTTCTGGGCATGCATTGGCGTATGTGCCCACATGATCAACATGCACCAACATGTACGTCGTCGACCGATCGGGGGGCGCGATACTTCAGAGGCTGCCACTTGGACCCGGGAGAACACCGGAGCTGTGGCGAGGGACACGCGTGACTTCTAGGGCCTGGAAGAAGTCCCAGGTAAGTAAAGCTAGTATTTATCAGTCGCTTCATATAGCATTTAGAATTCAAGAGGGAGAATCGCACACCACTTTTTTTCTGTAGAGGTGCTGAACCAATAAATACAGCAAAACCATCGGGAAGGTCCGCACACTCACATAAACCAAAGTCCAGGTTTATTCAAACAACGTGACACAAGTCCACTCCATATACCGACGATTCGTTTCGGGGCCCGTGGGGTCCCCTTTGTCAAGGTAACAGTACAGAATGGCAACGTTACCATTCTGTACTGTGTTACCTTGACAAAGGGGACCTCACGGGGCCCCGAAACAAATCGCCGGTATATGGAGTGGACTTGTGTCACGTTGTTTGAATAAACCTGGACTTTAGTTTATGTGAGTGTGCGGACCTTCCCGATCATATAGCATTTAGGTTGTACTTTTGAAGGATACCCGAAGTGACATGTGACAAGATGAGATAGACATGGGTATGTACAGTGCCTAGCACACAAATAACTATGTTGCATTCCTTTTTTCTTTCTCTGCCTGAAATAGTTTAATATCAGGTATGTAAGTGGCTGACTCAGTCCTGACTCAGACAGGAAGTGACTACACTACAGTGTGACCCTCATTGAGATCTGCTGAGATTCCCAGCAGCCTATGGGACAAATCACAGATTCATTTATAGCAGCCCTGATATGGAAAGAATGGGCTGATATCTATAGGACTTGACAAACCAAGCAAAGGCTATAAGACACAGAACATTTATATCTCGCTTTTCTCCTGGCAGACTCAAAGCGCCAGAGCTGCAGCCACTAGGACGCACTCTATAGGCAGTAACAGTGTTAGGGAGACTTGCCTAAGGTCTCCTGCTGAATAGGTGCTGGCTTACTTAACAGGCAGAGCCGAGATTCGAACTCAGGTCGCTTGTGTCAGAGGCAGAGCCCTTAACCATTACACTATCCAGCACTTCTTTAACACTTTAACACTGCTGAAAATTGATATTGAAACAAAGGTGACCCGTCAATATGACAGAAAAGAGACGGACTGAGGACGGTCTAGACACTTATAAAGCAATATACGCCAATGGACCTATTAAAGGGACACTGAGCAGCACTCTAAAATTGGCAAAGTAACTTACCCAGGGCTTCCTCCAGCCTCTCACAGTCGGTGAAGTCCCTCGGTGTCCTCCAGGCTCCCTCTATTCTGCCCCCAGTGGCTCTGTTAGAGCAGTGACTTGAGCCAAAAGTCATGTGCAATTGAATGAGCCGCATGTGCACACAGCACTTACGGCGACGGGCGTGTTAGCGGTACGGGCATCTGTGCAGAGGGGCCACGCTTGCGCAGTTGTGCACGACTTTTAGCTGAAATCGCCACTCTAACACAGCCATGGGTGGCAGAACGGAGGGAGCCTGGAGGACGCCGAGGGACTTCACTGACTATGAGGAGGGAGCCCCGGGTAAGTTCATTTACCAATTTTAGGGTCCTGCTCAGTGTCCCTTTAATGTGTAAATATTAACCTTAGTGCCCCTAGCCTAATAATCTGCTTTAAAGGACAACTCTATTTAGCTACATTAGTGTCTGAATAACACCAGAAACAAGCATGCAGCTAATGTTGTCAGATCTGACAATAATGTCAGAACCACCTGATCTGCTGCATGCTTGTTCAGGGTCTATGGTTAAAGGTATTAGAGGCAGAGGATCAGCATACTAGCCAGGTAACTGGTATTGCCTAAAACAAAATAAGTATGGCAGCCTCCATATCCCTCTCACTTCAGTTGTCCTTTACATTTTGGAATATATATTTGCAAACTGTCCCTGACTAATGGAACATCGCCAGTCAGAAGGGCAGTATATACCGCCTTAAATGTAGACACCAGCTCAGATACCCTACATGCGCCAAGCACAACTCACCAGAAACAGTAAAGCTTCAAACTCAGACTCCTCCTGCCGATCTACCACTGACACCAAATCCTATAAAATCTTAAAAGTGATCGGCCTTTGACCATCCATCACAGCAAAACCATTGCTATACCCTTTTAAAAATTGATTAAAAAATAATAATTTCTAAAAAATGATATCCCAGCCAATGACTTATCCATGCTCAAATAGCGGAAATCCATATTGGCTAACTCACAAATGCACAATAATACCAGTTCAGGGGCATCTGCCAAAGATTTCACACCACCTAAACCACGATAAAGAGTGTCCCTCCCAAGTGGCTGGAGCCACAGAGATTATAACAACTGATGAACATAGTCTCATGCCAGTGGCGTAGCAATATAGGGATACAGAGGTTGCGACTGCACCAGGCCCTTTACCAAAAGGGCCCACTAGGGTCCCTCCCTCTAACACAGCATTGGCTCTTCAATGGTGCTATGCTCGTAATGATCACTTCCAGTGTTCTCCCCAGGCTCTTTTAGCCGGGTGCTCCTCCTGGCTAATTTTGGTGAGCACCCGGCTGTCATCGGCTTTCCCCCTCCTATGCTGCAGGAGTGCCGGCCCTTCCTTCCCCTAACGTGCCCCACCCGGCTACTTTTTCATGCCACCTGGCTGGAAAAAAATTATAGGGAGAACACTGACTTCTATATATGCTTTTGAATATTATTATTATTAACAAACTGTTCCCCTTATCTGCTTACACCTCTCATACGGTGGCTGTCCTTGGCAGGTTATGTTGCATCATATGCATTGTTATATAATGAATGCTTGGGGGCCCAATGAACCTTAGCTACACCACTGTCTCATGCTATCCCTTGTGAGAATTCCGGACGATGGTCCCATGCTCCTCTGCTTCTGGTAGTAGGTCCCGGAACTCTGGCGAGACAAAGTATCCGCAATTATATTCAATTATGTTAATTCAATAGTTCTGCCATTATAAGAGTGGAGAAACATGCTTCGTTATGTTGCAGTGTTGGGGTTATATATTCCTGAATAAAAACAGTGTGTGTGTGTGTGTGCATGTTAGTGTGTGTGCATGTGTGTGTGTGTTAGGGCCCGTTTCCACTGTAGCGTTACGAAATCGCCGGCGAATCACCGCAGGCAAATCGCATGCGGGTGCGATTCCGCATGCGTTTTTTGCCGCGATTTCGCATGCGATTTCGCATAGGTAAGGCTGTATGCGATTTTAACCATGTCACTGCCTGTGTGAATTAACATGGGTACCTATGCGAAATCGCGGCAAAAAACGCATGGGGAAAACGCATGCGATTTCCCTATTAAATACATTGTGTGCGATTCGCCTGCATTCCACACGCAGGCGAATTCTGAGGCCCCTACCCTGCAGATTTTTTCTGCACAGAAAAACGTGCGGGGAAACGCACAAGTGGAAACAGTCCCATCCACTTGTACTGACTGTGCGGATCCGCATGCGTTGCCCGCATGCGGATTCGCGATAGTGGAAACGGGCCCTTAGTGTGCGTGTGTGTGTGTTCGTGTGTGTTAGTGTGTGTGTGTGTGTGTGTATGTTAGTGTGTGTGTGTGTGTGTGTGTGTGTTAGTGTGTGTGTGTGTGTGTGTATGTTAGTGTGTGTGTGTGTGTATGTTAGTGTGTGTGTGTGTGTGTGTGTGTGTGTGTGTGTGTGTGTGTGTGTGTGTGTGTGTGAGTGTGTATGTGTGCGTGTGTTAGTGTGTGGCGTAAGTATTAGTACAGCGCCGATGAGCTGAGAGCAGGGTTTGTACGTGTGTATGTGTGTGTGTGGGGGGTACGTCCCTGGTCTCTGAGCGCCCCCCCCCTTACCCCCCAGAATATGTGCAACAAGGCTTCTCTTCCTGCTGTGTGGCACATGCGCGGTAAGCCTGAGCTGCAGCCTCCGTGCTACTGCATGCGCGAGCGTGCTCGCGTGTTTACTGCACGGCCACGCTGCAAGAAGAGGAGCTGTGTGGCCCTGATGGGACAGGGGACAGAGGACCAGCGAGAGAAGCCTCAATATGATTCTGTGGCTTCCCTCTCTTCAAGCATCTTATTTTGATCCTGAGCTTTGGCACAGGATTGCTTTAAAGAGGTGCGGTCAGCCATACTATCTCCGAAAAAACCCACGTATATAAGTATAGGAATACTTGCTCTACTTACATAACGTGTATTGCACTGTCCATGTTTTGATTTTAGCGATTTTTCTAAAGTAAAAAAAAAAAATCCTTCTTAGGATTCTCCATCTTAACCATGTCTATTTTGAACCCAATCCTGATGTAATTTCCACCCTTACTCTCCCCTGCTTGATTATGTATGCATTTCCCGCCCTCCTACCAGTCTTCAGGCACTCTCACCCAGCTCTGCAATAGAAAGTGCATTGTCTCAGCATGAGAAATATTGGCCGAACATAGAGAAACAAAGGTGTGGGAGGGGAAAACAGGAGGGAAAGAGGCTTCAGCCAATCAGGATGCATTAGTTAAGTCTGAAGGGAAAGTAAAGAAGCAAAAAAAGACAACCCAGCATGCCCCACAACTTCCTTTGTGTGGCAGATGTACCAAATAAGAGCCATGGAAACTGGAAAATGTTGTTTTATGGATAAAAAAAGGAAGAGTGATTTTTAACTTTTGTATAGCCTGGTTAGCATGCTTATTACTTGTTTACCAGATAAAAATAAAGAATCGATTTTTGAATTTTATGCCGACAGTTACACTTTAAGAAGACAGCACCAAACCATGCTATTACTTAGATATAGTACAGGAGGAGAGGGAGATCCTCGTTCCATTGCCAAGTCAAGGTTGATTCTGCTCCTGCTTGTAGTACAACCTCATTGCCGCAGGATTACAAACCCTTCTGCAGTTACTGTATATGCTGCTGAGACGCTACACGCTGTGAATGGGCCTGCAGCATTCCAGATGAGAGCCTCAGAGTGAGTCAGAAGTGACATCATGCTGCCTCACCGGCCGCTCAATTGTTTTGGTCACGACATTCTCAGCTGTGCCAATTAATATTACATGCAAATCAAAGCCAATGCAGTACAGAGCCTGCAGTGCAGTCACCGGCCCCTGGCAAGGCTCATTCAAGCCAATTCAATTTTTTTAATGGAATCACAAGCATTGTCCCTTGCATAAGCAGCCAAGATGTATCACACTGCAGCAATAATGCTCAAAATAGAGACAGAGAAGTCCTGCAATACCTCTCTATCGATTTTCTGCCTGCTGAAGGCGAATCACTTATCATTCTACTTCTGAATGGAGTGAGCTCCTTTCAGCATCTTCTACAGTATAATAAGAAAGACTACCTAAGTCAAGTACTGCCTGAAAGTTCAGAGATCACTAATATTTACAACTGGCACTAGAGTGCTATGGAGGCTGCCATCTTGTCTGCCCTCTGAGAAATGCTAGTTGATGGCTGTAATGTTCATTATCTCTCTATGGGGCCAATTCACTAAAAGCTGTTAAAATTACTGGTGTGCAAACAGCATAGACAGTGCAAAGTAATTTTAATGGCTTTTAGTGAATCAAGCACTATAATGCTGAAGGAAGTGTAAAGATGAGCAAATACAGGAAATGTTGGAATACCTTAAAGAGGAACTGCAGTGAAAATAATGTAATAAACAGTGCTTAATTTTTACAAAAATTATGTATAAATCATTTAGTCAGTGTTTGCCCATTGTAAAATCTTTCCTCTCCCTGATTTACATTCTGACATTTATCACATGGTGACATTTTACTGCTGGCAGGTGATGTCAGTGGAAGGAGATGCTGCTGGCATTTTTTGTAGATGGAAACCGCTGTTATTTCCCACAATGCAACAAGGCTGCCACAGTGTGATGTTAGGACCTCAGAGCTGTGAAGCGCTGACATCACACTGTGGGCGGGGTTTCACCACAATATCAGCCATACAGAGCCTCTCGATGATCTGTTTGAGAAAAGGAATAGATTTCTCATGTAAAAGGGGGTATCAGCTACTGATTGGGATGAAGTTCAATTCTTGGATACGGTTTCTCTTTAAAGGGACCCTGAGCAGTAAGCAAAATAGGTAATGTTCCTACCATTTGCATCATAATCGTTCCTTTATTTATCTTTATTATATTTTATATAATTTTACTAACTTCACTGAAGTCAGGGTCAATATTTTTTTTCCATTATTTTCACATATACATTATTCTCCTATGGAACTTCACAGGGCTGGATTTACATCTTGGGAGCCTTACAGGCACAGAAGTACTAGCTTGTGACACACACACAAAACAACAATGGCCCTTAAAGAGACTCTGTAACAAAATTTTGAGCCTTATTTCTTCTATCCTGTAAGTTCCTATACCTGTTCTAATGTGGTCTGTCTTACTGCAGCCTTTTCTAGTTGCACTGTCTCTGTAATAAATATTATCTTCTTTCCTCTGTCGGCTCTGTCGGGCTGAGGCTGGAATGTGTGGAATGTGCAGCACTGCTTATCATTGGCAGAAGCTTTACACACCCTCTCTAAGCTCTGCATGAGTCACACAGTAAGCTGTTTGTAAACACTGCCTAAAAGTGTTAATTACAAGCCAGGATTGCAGCAGGGAGTGGCAGAAACAGCACAGAGGGGCCCAGGAGAACATAATGAAGAGAATTGTATGCTTTTTATTGTAAGAATTTTAGAGTACAGATTCTCTTTAAGATCAACATTCTGTAATCAGTATCCTGATGTCTTGTCCCATAAAAAGGTATAATAAAATATTTTTAAAAATGTGAGGTGTACTCATTGTTATGAGATACTGTACATTAGAATAGAGCAGTGTATCAGTTCTATGAGGTACACATGTGCAAGGAAGAGGGACAGAGGAACTTGGTGCAAAAAGGGACATTTGGGAGCCATCACGATGTTCCCAATTCTGTCTGCAGGGCCCATCAACAGTTTGTGTTCTGTGGAATACCTCAGAGGTACTGGACTGCTGAGACACTAATGAAACCACCTGTGGAATGTGGACATGTGTGGTTTTCTACAAATCTGTATTGTTGGTGGGCCTTGAGGACAGGCGGTGGATCTTCTTGTAGTTACTTATTTATTTATTGTATTTATAAAGCACCAACATATTACGCAGTGCTGAAAAATGATAGTTTAAAATTATGACGATGCCAGTTGCCATGGCACCGGTGTTGCGCTCTTATGGGCCCCCTCCCCGCTGCACTGCCTCAGACCTCACATCGCGTCGACTCCACCCGCCCATCCCTCCCTCCCTACCCCCATCCTCCGCTCGTCCCCCCCCCCGCACATGTACAAGCAGCGGCTTACCTACACCTCGATTCCAGCGTGGAGCTCACAGCTGCAGACCTCTCTCTAACTCCTGACTGTTCCCCTAGTGACCGTCTTCTGCTGATGATGCTGATCGCGTCATTAGCAGAAACCGAGCATGGGGAAACAGCGAGGAGGGAGAGAAAGTTCTGCGGCTGTGCGCTCCACGCTGGAATCGAGGCATAGGTAAGCCGCTGCTTGTACATGTGGAAGGGGGAACGAGTGGAGGATGAGGGGTAGGGAGGGGCAGACGGCGGCCCCTATACCTATCTACTTATACTGAAGGCCCCTATACCTACCTACTTATACTGAAGGCCCCTATACCTACCTACCTATACTAAAGGCCCCTATATCTACCTATCTATACTGAAGGCCCTTTTACCTAGCTTCCTATACTGAAGACCCATATACCTACCTACCTATACTGAAGGCTCCTATACCTACCTATATTGAAGGCTCCTATACCTAGCCACCTATACCTAGCTGCCTATACTGAAGGCCCCTATACCTACCTACCTATATTGAAGGCTCCTATACCTACCTACCTACCTACCTATACTGAAGGCTCCTAGACCTACCTACATATACTGAAGGCCCCTATACCTACCTACCTTCCTTTACTGAAAGTCTCCCTGAATACCTACCTACCTATACTTAAGGCCCCTATACTTACCTACCTATATTGAAGGCTCCTATACCCAGCTACCTATTCCTAACGACCTATACTGAAGGCCCATATACCTACCTACCTATACTGAAGGCCCCTATACCTACCTATACTGAAGGCCCCTATACCTACCTACCTATATTAAAGGCTCCTATACCTACCTACCTATACTGAAGGCTGCTATACCTAGCTACCTATTCTGAAGGCACCTATATCTAGCTATCTATACTGAAGGCACCTATACCTAGCTACAGTATGTATACTGAAGACACCTATACCTAGCTATATATACTGAAGGCACCTATACCTAGCTACTTATACTGATGGCACCTATACCTAGCTACCTATACTGAAATCACCTATACCTATATGCCTATACTGAAGGCACCTATACCTAGCTACCTATCCTGAAGGCATCTACACCTAGCTACCTATGCTGAAGGCACCTTTACCTAGCTACCTATACCAGGGGCAACTATACTTAGCTAGCTATACTGGGGGCACCTTTTCCTGTTACCTATATGGGTGGGCAACGATACTCCTGTGTGGGTCTTGTGTGACTACTTAATATTTTTATTTAGAGGCACGTGACTACACCCATGTTCCAGTGTATGGCAACACCCCTTTTTTACTGTGGCGCGCAAAAGAGCTCACAATCTATTCCCTATCATAGTCATTGTCTAAAGTCCAACCAAATTATGTATTTATATAGCATTGACATCTATGCGAAACTTACAAAATACATGGGTATGTGTTCTCCAAATCAGGAGGTGGGGGGGCAGGCTGAAACTTCTCTGGTGGGCCCTTAGTGTCCCAGTCTGAGCCTGCTTGAGGACAGGGTTGAGGAACACTGATGTATTCGTTCAAGTCCCAACATTTTACTGTCAAAAGCCTGTAAGGCGTCACACATGAAAGACTCACCACTGGTTAGTTGTGTCCTCTTTGAGGGGTGGTAACGCTACAGAGAGGTTTGATTTCTTGTCCAGCATCCTGACTGTTAGTTTCTGGGTAATCGACTCATCAGGCGAGTAGAGGACTAATTCCAACCGACATGTCTGTGAACTTTCAGAGAACAAGGGGCTGAGCAGCTGGGAAACAAGGCAGGTGTTTGAGAACTCACTTGTATTTAGCAAAAGAAGCCCATCTGCAAGGAAAATAAGGTGGAAATATAATACAATTATACAAATAACAGAAAAAAATATCACTAAGGAATGGAAGATGTAATATTATCAGAGACAATCATTATATAAGAGCAGTACCATATAATAAGTGCAACCATCGTGTCCCCATTGAGCCTTAGTGGCTGCTAGTAATGATGAAGTACCCTTTAAACGTTCTTCCACCTTCTGAGTTAACCTTTCAGTGTCCATATGCTGTTTGCACTGTAGTTTGCATGTGACTTTTAACCACCATGCTCACTATTTTGGTAAGGGATGCTGGTATTCCTCAGGTGTGTCCAGCTCTAGAGGCTCCAGTAATGTTCTGTTATGGAGCCTCAGGATTTCCTGTTAGGCCACTGGCAGCACTACACTATGTAGAGTACTGTTGCCATGTGTTCAGAAGCTCCCACCTTAGTGCACGAGTAATTACTTTCACAAAGCAGCCACCACTGTAAGGGCCGGTTCACACGGACACTTTCCAGGCATTTATCGCAACGTTTTAGACGTTCACCAGGATTTACCGCCGTCCCATTCAAGTGAATGGGAGTGTTCTGCACAGGGCCGGATTTGTACTCTTTACCGCCCAAGGCCAATGTCACCAGCCGCCCCCTTTCAGTATAGGTAGCGAGATGACCCCTATCCTGTTCCCTCCAGTATAGGTTGCCAGATGAACCAGAGCCGGGACAAGGTCCTCCAGCACCCAAGGCTGAAACAGCAAAGTGCGCCCCCCATCCCTCCCACCCCAGCCATCACATACTGACTGCTATTAGACTAATAGGTGCCCCAGGGCCCCCAACCTCCCCAACACCTTAATCTCTAGTTATCTGGCTTGCAGTCACTGTCATGTATCCCCTTTTCTTATTTCTTTCTGCTTCAAACACAATTGGGAATGACAGCTGAATGAATTGTGCGCCCCCTCCTACACTGCGCCCTGAGGCTGGAGCCTCTCCAGCCTCTGCCTCGGCCCGGCCCTGAGATGAACCCTCCCCTCTAGTATAGGTAGCCTGATGAACCCCTGCAATATATGTACTCAAATTATCCCTCTCTTCTTTCCCTCTAGTATAGGTAGCCTGATGACCCCTTCCCCTCCCCCTACAGTATAGGTAGCCTGATGACCCCTTCCCCTCCCCCTACAGTATAGGTAGCCTGATGACCCCTTTCCCTCCCCCTACAGTATAGGTAGCCTGATGACTACCTTAATCCCATCCTTTCCCACTGCCCCTCTTTCAGTACAGCTCGCCTCCACACCACAGCCACCATCAGTGTCACTCATTTCTCTGCTCCTCTCCAGAGCAGAAGCTTCCTCTTCCCCTCCGCCTCCAATGCTGCCCAAGTCCGTAGCTGCCCTTCACAACGCCAACGTGCACAGAGAGCAAGGTGGCTGCTGCACAGGTAGCTGGCAGCAGAGAGATCAGGTGCTCACCTGATCTCCCTGCATTGCAGCATTTGCAAGCTTGCAAACCAGTTTAGCCTGCTGCTTTGGTGCCCTTGATCCTGTGGTGGCCTTGGCCCAAATCCGGCCCTGGTTCTGCATCAGCTTTTGCAGGGTTTCATAAAAGCCTGGTAGTAGATTCCCCCTCCCCCCCACCCTGTTGCCTGTGATCTGAAAGTTATCACCTGTCCCACTGGCATAACTCCTGGGATCCTCCAGTATCACCCGTTAACACAAGTGGTGTACCACATGGCGCTTGGCTTACGTCACACACATGCCCCTGATGCCACGTGCTACAGGCACTTGGTAAAGGGGTGACAGTGGATGATGCCAGGACTCACACCAGCAGAACAAGTGACAATTCACAGAGCACGGGCACTGAGGGGAGGGGGAGGGGTCTGGGGCAACTTACACTTTGGGCGGAGACACCGGCTGGGGTTTGTTGTATATGTTACGGCCAGAACCCGAAGTTTGGCCAGAACTAGAAGTGGCCGGCCACTTCGGGTTCTGGCCGGCCAATGCGCGAACTGGCCGCTGCGCTGCGGCCAATGTGAGAAATGAAACAATTCCTGTAAGGTTTAATGTGATGTTGTGGCCGCAGCGCAGCAGGGCAAAATGTATCACACATCTTTACTTTATTCAATGGCATTAAGCCGCCCGGCTTTTTCCTCTGCCTCTCTCTCCTCCCCCCCCCCCCCCCCCCCCGCCTCTCTCTCTCCTTCTCTTTATGGGCACAGCCGGGCGGGGACACGCGTGTCCCTCCGGAGTCGTTCGTCGCGGCAGGGGAATCCTGCCGTTCTTGCAGAGCGGGTGCTGGCAGAAGCAATGTCTGCAGCCTCCCCGCTCTGCTCTCCTGCCGCGAGGAACGACTCTCCTGGACACGCGTGTCCCCGCCCGGCTGTGCCCATAAGAGAAGGGGAGAGAGAGAGGCGGGGGGGGGGGGAGGAGAGAGAGGCAGAGGAAAAAGCCGGGCGGCTTAATGCCATTGAATAAAGTAAAGATGTGTGATACATTTTGCCCTGCTGCGCTGCGGCCACAACATCACATTAAACCTTACAGGAATTGTTTCATTTCTCACATTGGCCGCAGCGCAGCGGCCAGTTCGCGCATTGGCCGGCCAGAACCCGAAGTGGCCGGCCACTTCTAGTTCTGGCCAAACTTCGGGTTCTGGCCGTAACATATACATCGGTCGTCCCAATATGAATCGCAGTTACAACTGGCCATGTCCAATCAATGCATCTACCCAATTTTGGCCTGAAATCGATTGAATCATTGATTTGGCAGACTTGCACCAATTTTCATCAGATTTGATAAAATCCTTAAAGGAGTCATCAATCATATAGTGCTACCCCCCCCCCCCCTTTCCACTACTTACCTGGGGCTTCCTCCAGCCCCTGACAGCTGCTATGTCCCTCACTGCATCTCCGCCGCTGGCTCCCGGACCTTTACTTACCACCGATTTATCAGTTGCTCTTTTGAGCCATAGAGCCATGCTCTTTGCCTAGGCTTATTTATACACCTGGCACTGCTCATTAGTAAACCCTCACTAGAGCTAAAAAGCTTGGAGATGCCTTGATGACGATAAAAACAAAATCCTTCAGCTCTTTATCAGTCAAGAACGGATTATGTATCCAGGCCGGCTGAGTGTAATATTCATGCACATAATGAAGCTGGCTGATTAGAGTAATGTCTCCTCTACACCTGCAGGAGGTCAGGCAGGATCTGGATGCGGCTCATCAGACTCAGCTTGTTAAAACCACATGTGTGAGGTGAAGGTTTAAAAGCAAAGCCAACCACGCAGGTACCTAATTGGTCACAGGAGACTTTGGAAGTTAAAACAGATACTTAAAGGAAAATTCCACTTTCACAGAAAAACAAGACCGGATTTTTGTTCTTTAAAGCGGTCTTTGATTCTTGCCTGGGTCATGTTGCTATACGATGGCCTTAGTCAAGGGTTAGAACAGCTGATGTCACTCATTCACAATAACGTTCACTAACCGTAATAAACACATGAAAGGGAAGTTATAATCTGTCATCTGTAAGTCTGGTGATCATATGAAGCTAGCATCCCTCTAAGCCAGTGGTCCTCAAACTAAGGCCCGCGGGCCGAATGTGGCCCCCTGAGGCTTTTTTACCGGCCCACCACACAAAATGTATTACTTATAGATGCGGTCGGCTACATCTTTAAATATTGTTGGTCCACATATAGAATAGCAGTGCTGGCACCACCCATCCACATGGAAGCCAGAAAGCAGTAATTTGCTGGTTTCCAATCAAATTCCACATCAGGTGACACTGCTGTCCACTGCAGGTTGTCACCTGGGTATGCTTCACTGTCACTGGAAAGCATTAAACACCAGGGAACTGTATAAGCAAAGATGGGGGCCTCTAGACACCAGGTAACTGTATAGGGTTTGGAGAGGGGTCATTAAACACCAGGGAACTTTATAAGGGAAGAAGGTGGCCAGTAGACATTGAGGTTGGCGCGCTAGTACGTCTCAGTGTACAATTTCGGCCCTTTTTGTATTTGAGTTTGACACCCCTGCTGTAAGCCCTCATTAAAGCTTTGCAAATGTATATTGAGTCTGAGAGACAGAAAACAAGCTACATAAACCACTACTTACCATCAAGGTTTCCGGACATATTTCTCAACAGCTGCATCTGATCTTGCGGTAGCAATTCTCCAACCAGTGTTGGAACCCAATGCGGATTTCCATCCAGACTTGTGGATGATGTCCAAGGACAGGGAGTTTCAAAGTCACATGATTCCCCTTCAACATGGAAGAAAGAGGTTAAAAAATGGAAGAAAGACAGGCTTGAGTCATCTTCTGAAAAAGTATTATAGAAGTACAGTGCTAAAAGAATAATGCAGTATACTTTAAAATACACCTGAACTGAGAGGTACTGTATATGGAGGCTGCCATAGAACTGAGAGGTACTGTATATGGAGGCTGCCATAGAACTGAGAGGTACTGTATATGGAGGCTGCTATAGAACTGAGAGGTACTGTATATGGAGGCTGCCATAGAACTGAGAGGTACTGTATATGGAGGCTGCTATAGAACTGAGAGGTACTGTATATGGAGGCTGCCATAGAACTGAGAGGTACTGTATATGGAGGCTGCTATAGAACTGAGAGGTACTGTATATGGAGGCTGCTATAGAACTGAGAGGTACTGTATATGGAGGCTGCCATAGAACTGAGAGGTACTGTATATGGAGGCTGCTATAGAACTGAGAGGTACTGTATAAGGAGGCTGCCATAGAACTGAGAGGTACTGTATATGGAGGCTGCTATAGAACTGAGAGGTACTGTATATGGAGGCTGCCATAGAACTGAGAGGCACTGTATATGGAGGCTGCCATATTTATTTCCTTTTAAATTACACCAGTTGCCTGGCTGTCCTGCTGATCTCTTTGGCTGCGGTAGTGTCAGAACAACACACCTGAAACAAGCATGATAATCTAGTCAGATTTAAGTCAGAAACATGATCTGCATGCTTGTTCAGGGTCAGTGGTGCTGCTACGGTTTTTGTGGCCCCAAGCATCACAGCATTTGTGCCCCCCCCCCCCCACTCAGAGGCCCTTTTTCACATAATAATAGGTAGAAGAAAATTAGGTAAGTTGCACCCTCCCTCCACTATAGGTAGCCAAGATGTCCCCTGAATATAGTTAACGAGAATACAAAAAGCCAGCTGATGGCCAGCATACAGGGGAGATATGGTTCTAAATTACTCTAAGTGGATTTTAGTCTTCCAACTGAAAGTTGCATACATTTCTGTTGTTTTTGCATAATTCACTTTACCACTTGAGTACCAGCAGTCTCTATGACCTCTGTTGCAAAAATCTTAAAATTTATTATACATGTAAACATATACAAATAAGTAAGTTTCTTCCAGAGTAAAATGAGCCATAAATTACTTTTCTCCTATGTTGCTGTCACTTACAGTAAGTAGTAGAAATCTGACATTACCAACAGATTTTGGACTAGCCCATCTTCTCTTGAGAGGTTCTCAGGGTTTTCTTTATTCTTCAAAGCACTTCGTGAATGGCAGTTGCTCCATCCAACGGCCAAAAAAGTGGGTATAAATTATTTTCAGGGAATATCTTCATGTAGTATAAAGACCATTCTGTGAACGCCCCATGAGAAGATGGACTAGTCCAAAACCTGTTGGTATAGTAATGTCAGATTTCTACTACCTACTGTAAGTGACAGCAACATAGGAGAAAAGTAATCTTTGGCTCATTTTACTCCGGAACAAATGTACTTCTTCATTGTATGCGTTTTCAATTTTAAGATTTTAGCGACAGTTCGTCCTTAAGTGCTGGTACAAAAAACGGAGCTCACCGATGTCACGCCGCACAGAGCTGTCACTCTTCTTGGTCGCGCCACTCTCCCTTCGCTGAAGCCCACTCTCTCTGCTGTCGCTATGACAGCAGAGCTCCGTGAGACAGTCAGCAGTCGATTTCATTGGCTCCTGACCCTGTGATCCCTGTGAGCCAATTTGATTGGCTGTCAGTGATCACAGGTCCAGGAGCTAATGAAATCGTCTCCTGACCATCGCTTAGAGCTGTGCTGTCATAGCGATGGCCGAGCAAGTGGGCTGCAGCCGTGGGAGAGCGGCGCGATCTGCAGTAGCGGCGTGAACGTGTGGCGCAGTGATTGAAATCTACGCCCTGGCAGGGATAACAGGTCCCAGGAGGAAGGGCATAGATCAGGCTGGTAAGGAAGTGGTTAAGGAACCTGTGTAGTGCAGCCTTCTAACAACTGGTTGTTCAGAATAAATCAAATTGGAATTTGGATTTCAAGCACAATGGACCGCAGCAGGTGGGTTAACTCCTCCTCCATGCGTTGCCCTGCATGGGGCGTTTCAAGACAAGACAAATAACATTTATAAATCGCGCTTTTCTCCTGCGGACTCAAAGCGCCAGAGCAGCAGCCACTAGGGCGCGCTCTATAGGCAGTAGCAGTGTTAGGGAGACTTGCCAAAGATCTCCTACTGAATAGTTTCAGCTCTCCAGCTTCTATCTCCTTCTGGTTGTGAAGGAGGAAGTATTGAGAGCTGGAACACACAACATCAAGGGCAGTGCAAGGAGGCAGCATCAAGGGTGAGTCAACCCACCTGCCCTGGTCCATTGTGCTTGAAACTATCCTAGTTTAAATAATATGTCCACTGCTTCTCAGCTTATGATGTCATCCACCCATAAAAAGTGCAGGTGTTGTAACCACGGGACACATGGTGCTGACAGTTGAATAGAAATCACAAGTCTTCAGCCCTCTGGCCTTCATTGCATTCCCCCCCCCCCCCCCCCATTTTTGTTTGTTATTTAGGAACCGTACAGCGCTCTCTTTTCCCAAAGCCCGACAAAGGAGCTCTGTGTGACTTCCATATGATGCATTGTTACAATCATAACGTGGGAAGAATTGATTTTTATTCTAAACCATAGGCAATAAACGATTAGATATTCAGAATGCAGAGGCGTATTGGCGTAAAATACCAGCTGATTCAGAACCCCTTACCAGCGATTCCATGCTGAAACGATGCAGCCACCTCCTCTGCCTCGCTCATGGACATGCCAGTTATGGGTAAGCCAGGTGTTAAAATGGATTCAGCGTGAAGTCCCGAGCACCAATCCGCAACTGCGATCAGGAAAAAAGATAAGAAAGATATCGCTGACAATTCAGTTCAATTATCATTGCCTGCAGGAGGACAGCACCCATTTCATGGCAGGATACTGAGTGATTTATACAGAGCTTTTAAAGCGGACCTGAACTCAGAACTTCCTCTCTGCTCTATAGGATACGCAACAGCATAATAACCTTTAAAAAAACAATTGTTATAGCTGATACAAATCCTAAAATAAATCTACAGTGTTTCTACTTCCTGCTTTCATGGAAACAGACATATTGTTATCATCCTGTGCTTTCAAATGAGCTTATCTGCCATGGCAGTCAGATGACACAGGGAGAGATCAGATTACAACTTGTGATTAGACACAGATGAGGGGTAATTAGACAGGCTAAACTCTCTAAATACATAGAGGGTGCATTTCTCTGTTTTTCTTCTATCCTGTGCAAGAGTTCAGGTCCACTTTACAGAGAAATCCCATTTTTGTTCTGAAATTGACATAAAATGATTTGAAATAAAAAGAATTATACAGCAAAAGTTTATCAGCGATTTCCAGCAGTTTTTGGAACAATTTTCTTTTATTTCTCTTTTTTTTTGAGTGGTTCAGATACAGTATAAATTGCCGCAAAATTGCTTTTATACAGTGATTTCTAAGTGTTTTTACAGTGTCCCTATCTCTTGTACTAGAGCGCAACCGCTCCAAAAATACTGCAGGACCCAAGATTGTGATTTTTCTCATCGCAATCTTTCCTATGGGTCTGCCTCCATGGATTTCATTAGCATAGTGCTTTTGGAATCACCAGCGATTGTTGGCAATCTCAAAACGCTAAAATAACTCTAGTGGGCCATAGCTGTGAGACTCACACAAACTTGCAACATTGGCCTCAGTTTGCAATATTATCTCCTGTGCTTAATAAGGATTCTGAGCTCTTTCCTGTTATCACCTTGATGATACTGTAAATCATCAATCCTTACGTTAAAGATTGAATCTGGTTTGAATCCTTAACTCAAGGATGGAATTTGGTGAAATCTCAATTCATAGGAATACAAGTGATAATAACTATAACTCAAAGGCATTCAGTTTAACTTACCTGGGACTTCCTCGAAGCCCCCTGTAGTCCCCCTGCATTCCGCTGCTGTGCAACCCTGAAAGCTGTCCGACTGAGCCTTGTCGTGGGCTACTGCACATGCGCAACCCAGGCCTTAACATGTGGCCTGCTTAAAGCAATGTTTCAGTACTCCGCAATTGAAAAACTACCAAAAAGTACGTGAACAAGTAATGTCAACATTTTTCTTCATTCTGGTGGCTTAAAAGACATTTTATTGACTAGGTGGGAAAGATCACATAACCAAAAACGTAAAAGAAAAAGTGAATTGAATAAGTGCCCAAGTCTCACAGAGTGCACTGAGAGGAGAAGGCTGCATAACTAAACAGCCTAGGCTAAGCATCACTAGGATCATCAATAAACAGAGATGTATAGCTATAGGAAGTGTTTCTAAACCTGAAACCAGGATAAATAACCTAAAAGTGGATATCCTGACTCCTGAATAATTTGCTACATTCTATTAAAGTGGATCCGAGGTGAACTTTTACTCATTGCATAATTGTGTTTCCTAGTTGTGTTTATAGAGCATTCCTCAAGCCAAATACTTTTTTGTTTTTGTTTTAGTACTCTAATTCCCTATAAACTAAATAAACCACGCCCACAGGTTTTCAGAGAGCCTTGGCAGTAGCAAGGGCTAATGGGAACTCAGTCTGGGCAGGAGGAGGAGGTGTTACTAGCCATTGATTTCAGAGGCAGAGGGGAGGACGGGGGATTAGGTTTTTTTCACAGGCTGAGTGCTCAAGATACAGAAAACCCTGCCTCTGTGTAATGTTTACAAACAACATGGCTGCTGTCATTGTATCACAGGAAGTAATAATCCTATTCTATTAAAGCTGTTTGCAGCTATATTTGCTGTGTAAACGATCTAAACTTTAGATAAGATATATAGACAAGTTACTTGTTATAGTTAGTTTTTCATCTCGGATCCGCTTTAAATGTCGTTACAGTGCCTACTTAATATACTTTTACTCCTTAGGTTAATAGTAGCAGCTGCAATCAGGAAGCCTCATGCTTCTCTTCCGCTACTTTCTTCATTGAACAGAACATACCAGTACCGGACTTGAGCAAAGCTAGTCATTTAGCCAGGAGACCACAGAGAAGAGTGTTGCAGGTGTAGCTACTGAAGACAGAACATATTTTTCTTGGGATTGACCTCTGCAGAAATACCATGTTTCTTCCTTTTGTAAACTGCTTTCCTTTCTGGTGCTCATGTTGACCCTCGGGAGGCATTCTGTACACATGCTTTGCAATTCTGACAGTTAATTAAAATGGCATTTAGTGGTTGAGGGACCAGAGCTGAATTAGAGCTGGAGCCACGGAATCATTCATGTGACAGCTGGGAGCAGAGCTGGGGAGGGTCGCACACATGGAAATCGTGACCTGTTCAACATAATGATTCTATTACAGGCAACTGCGGGCTAATATACCATCTCCTCGTCAGCCTCGTAATTATTATAGTTGAACTTTAGCGTAATAATATAATTTATTAGCATATGCTGTGGCCACGTTAAATGATGTAAGGTCTCCGCATTGTCTGATCAGTGGGTTGCTAGATACCACTTGTCTCTGGTCTAATGAGAAGAGATAATGAAAAATAACTCAACACAAACATATTAAAGAGTAACTGTAACCCAGGATTGAACTTGGTGAAACCCCTCCCACAGTGTGATGTCATAGCCATGGCCCTGACAGTTTTCTGTCTGTGAGCCACTTTGCATTATGGGAGATAACGGCTGTTTCCGACTACCAAGCAAGCAGTTACTATTATTATTTTATTATTTTGTATTTATATAGCGCCAACATCTTCCATAGTGCTGTATATAATACAAGACAAATAGTGGGGAACATAGATACCGGTACCTGAGGGTTCAAAATTCTGTACAATCAAGACATCCAGCTAAACAAAAACAAATACAGACAATGTTGATAAGGGGTTTAAAACATCGCCAATACAGGCGTATGTTCATATCGGTACCTCCCTCTGGGTACAGAAATCTCTCAGTAACAAACATTCCGCAGAGATCGCCTGGCAGGACTAAGTATGTCACCACCTGTGATACATTTTAGAATGTAAATCAGGGAGATGAAAGATTTTCCAATGGGCAACACTGACTAAATCATTTATAAATTAATACTGTAAAAAAAAAAAACGCAAAAAAAGCAATTCTATTCATTATGTTATTTACACTACAGTTCCCCCTTAAAGAGGAACTCCAGTGAAAATAATGTAATAAAAAAGTGCTTCATTTTTACAATAATTATGTATAAATGATTTAGTCAGTGTTTGCCCATTGTAAAATATTTTAAAATCCCTGATTTACCGTACATTCTGACATTAATTACATGGTGACATTTTTACTGCTGGCAGGTGATGTAGCTGCTGAATATTTTTTTGGCAGCTATTTCCCATAATGCAGCAAGGTTCACAGACAGGAAACTTCCAAGAGTACGTACTTTTCTTGTTTCTTGTGGGAGGGGTTTCACCACAATATCAGCCATACAGCGCCCCCTGATGATCTGTTTGTGAAAAGGAATAGATTTCCAATGTAAAAGGGGGTATCAGCTACTGACTGGGATAAAGTTCAATTCTTGGTCGGAGTTTCACTTTAAAGAGACTCTGTAACAAAATGTTCAGCCTTATTTCTACTATCCTATAAGTTCCTATACCTGTTCTAATGTGGTCTGGATTTAGTTGCACTGTCTCTGTAATATATATAATCTTCTTTTCTTTGTCGACCCAGAGAGGAATGCACTGCCTCTGCTGTGATAGGGAGAAGTTACGCATGCCCCCTCCACCTGTTTGTAAACACTGCCTAAAACTGGCGATTAACCACTTTACCCCCGCCCGTATGGATTTCTCCATCCCTTTTTTTTCCATCCTTTAACCCCCAGGGACGGAGAAATCCGTACTTTGCGCACTCCCGCTGCTGCCCGCGCTCCCGCTCGTAAACACGCCGCCCGCCGCTAGTAAACACGCCGCCGCCCGCTCAGAGATCAACGAACGGGAAAATCCATTCCCGTTTGTTGATCTAAGCCCCGCAATGATCCGCTGCCGCTCGGCTGAGCAGCGCGATCATTGTGAGCAATAACAAAGTCCCAGCCTCTTTCTACTTCCTGCAAGCGTCCGGAAGGACGCTTGCAGGTCGCATGAAACAAAAAGTTACTGTTGCCAAATAGTAAAACTACACCCTAAGCATTTTTTAGACACAAAGAAACTAGTTTTACACAAAAAATTAACTCCTTACCTCCCACACTCCCCAATTATTATTTTTTTGTAATTAAAAAAAAATAAAAAATTTACAATTTAAAAAAAATACATAAATAGTTACCTTAGGGACTGAACTTTTTAAATATTTATGTCAAGAGGGTATAACATTGTTACTTTATAAACTACGGGCTTGTAATTAGGGATGGACGCAAAACTGAAAAAAATGCACCTTTATTTCTAATTAAAATATTGGCGGCAAACATTGTGATAGGGACATAATTTAAACGGTTTTATAACCGGGATAGATAGGCATATACATTTAATGGGTTTTAATTACAGTAGCATGCATTATTTAAAAACTATAAAGGCCGAAAACTGAAAAATAATAAATTTTTTCCCACATGTTTTCCTATTTTCCCATTAAAACACATTTAGAATAAAATTATTCTTGGCATAATGTCCCACCTAAAGAAAGCCTAATTGGTGGCGAAAAAAACAAGATATAGTTCATTTCATTGCGATAAGTAATGATAAAATTATAGACGAATGAATGGAAGGAGCGCTAAAAGGTGAAAATTGCTCTGGTGGTCAGGGGGTAAAACCCCTCAGTTGGGAAGTGGTTAAAAGCCAGGATCATGGCGGGGAGCAGCGGAAACAGCAAAGAGGGACCCAGGAGATCACAGTGACTCGATTGGTATGTTTTTTATTGTACAAATCAGACAGTACAGATTATCTTTAAGTTCAAACAGGCATACAAATATTTTACTATTCCAGCGGAGAGCAGAGCTGGCTTTTATCTGTTTACAATTAGGGATATGTGCACAGATTTCGCAGAATTTTGACTTTTGCAGCAGAATTTTGCAATTTTCAGCTCAAAGTCAGGAAATCTGAGTTGTAAATTACAAGCCTTATGCAAAATAACATTTGTGTTAAACATTAACAGAACATGAGTAGCGAAACTCCAGCTTTGAAATCAGGGGCGTAACTAGAGGGGAGTAGGCCCAGCAGGGGGGCCCAGAGCTGTGGGGGCTATTCTTCAGATCTGGTGTTTTTGTGGCTACACTTGTTATGGGGGTGAAGATCATGATGGCCCAACGTTTAAGGGTTTTAGGGTTAAAACGAAGGTTAGTGTTAGATGTAGGTGGGGGAGGGTGAGAGTTAGCCATAGGTATTACAGGGTTAGTGTTAGGCATAGGTAGTGGAGGATACTGTGAAAGTTAGGTTAGGGTGAAGTCATACTATAAAGCCAAACTCTGACAAGCGATGGGGATAGCGGTGGTGACTGAAGCTGTAGTTTGGCTATTGTATAGCCGAATTCTGGCAATGTATAGCAGGGGTGTTGCAGTAATGGATGCAGAGCTGTAGTATTGCTGAGTGCCGGTCAGCTCTGGCAGTTCGGACAAGTGTTGTTCCGGTAATGGGGGCTTGGCTATACTTAAAGAGAACCTGAACTGAAAATAAAAAGTCAAAATAACCATTCACAGGTCATACTTACCTCCTGTGTAGTCTACCCCTCAATCTCGTTCTTCTCTCCTGCGTCCCATTTGTCCACTGTGATCAATGGAATTCTCTGTCCTCCATTTTAAAAATGGCTATTACCCCATAACAGCTTCCTGGTCAGCACACTGTAATATCACCCACTTGAGCCATAGGGAAACATGGAAATTACCTTGCACATTCAGTTGTAACTGACAGCTGCTGATATATAACTGACAGCAACTGGTATATTTCAGTTCTGACAAAATATTGTCAGAACTATAAGGGATCACTGTAAGAAGAAAACGGTGAGTTTCTGAGAGGAACTGACAGTGAGGTTAGTATGTAATATTCATTTGTAGCTACGTCATGTGTTTATTTTAAATAATTTTACTCACTTCAGGTTCCCTTTAAGATATATTGGCGGAGGCAGTGGTAGGTAACAGCGCACCCAGAGTTCTGCTATTATGTAGCCAACCCCCACCTCCGTTATAGGTTACGGTACTTTTGTATGTAGGTAGTGAAGGGCTAGAGTGAGAGCTAGATCAAAAAAAGCTATAGTAAATATCCTTTTGCAGGGCCACTGTGATTTCATGCTATCCCACTCATTCTCTCAAGTATGTAGGATGGAAGGGGTGTCACTGGTTGTTTTGCCCTGGATGACAGGTTCTGTTTATTCATGAAAGGTTGGTATCTTTAGCTGAAAATCAAGTGTAAGGACCTTACACAAAAGGTTGGTACATGAAAATGATTTCCCAGAAGGAGATCTCCCTGAGCTGCAGGAATTTTAAAGCCCCTCACAGCTTTCAGCAAAGGTGAATTTGATTATAATCACTGGAATTATCTCCTCAAACTAGAAGGGAACTTGCCATCTGCCATAATAAGCAGGGCATTGTATTGCCTTACAGCTCAGTCATCAACACATATACTCTCCTTCTACTTAGTAGAAATATCACTGAGTGAGAAATGTAAAATGTCAAGGCATGTAAGAATTGAACATTTCCAGCTCAAATGCAGAATACTGTATATACTCGCATATAAGCCGACCTGCGTATAAGCAGGTACCTATTTTTCCCACAGAAACCAGGAAAAAGTGATTGACTCGTGTATAAGTCCTCTACCCAGTATAGCCCCCTCCACAGTAGCCTGATGTGCCCCCAGTGCAAGTTAGCCCCTCTCCCCATAGCCATATGTACCCCAAGGATTATACAGCTGTGTCTCAAGATGCCACTGGATGGCGTCATAGATATAAGAGACAGCGATTGCCACACAGGAAGAATCCCCGATCATTGCACCACTGACACTTTGCTTGCTCGCTCCGATTCACAAGCCAGGGGACACAGGTAGTCTTGAGCAGTGCACTTTGTACACCATGTTGCAGGGGATGGGGGACACGAACACAGCAGGAAGCCAGCTGGCAAGAGCAGGATCACTAGTGCATGATCCTTACACTCCTATGCCAGTAACAAAGCCTGCTCCACCATCCGTTCTGCTCCACTGACCCGCATATAAGCCAAGGGGTCTAACTTTTGAGCACATTTTTTGTGCTGAAAAATTAGGCTTATACGTGAGTATATACAGTATGTTTCCAAAAATTGCATGGCCATTGCAAAAACAGGACATTCCATTAGGTAAAATCAAGGAGCAATGTACATGGTGATTTGACCAGCAACCCTGTGATCCTCCTCTCTCTGCTCCTACGTGTAAAGTACACCAGCCCTAAAGGTGTACCTCACATATAGAAAAAGTCGGAAATGCCGATTACCGATTTTGCCAAAATTCTTACTTCCCAAAATATCGTTTACCGATACCGCAGCATAAAAACGGTAATCTGAATTCTGATTCCGATCTCAGATTCCCAAACCTTCTGAATAGTTACTTTAACTGGCTAAATACTTCTGAATTGAAAGCAAACCAATCATAGATTGGCAAATTTTTCTGTGAAAATTACGGAATTTAGAAAATACTCTGTAGTATTGGACCAGAGAATGCCGCGATTTACCCCAAAAATCAGAAAACCACGGGAATTTTAGGTTAATCAGAAGACTCAAAAAATGTGCAGTAGCATCTGAGTCTTGTGATTGGTCTATAATTACTGTAGCAATCCGATTGGTGATTACCGTGTTCCAATTTTCCTGATCGGAAATCATATTTCTGATCAGAAAATCAGAAATTTTTATTCTGATAGAAATTTCTGAACATCCCTGCTTATACATTGGAGCACATAATTTTGCAGTTTTTCGCTAACTCGCTAGCGTCTAAGGGCCCGTTTCCATTGGCACGGGAAACGCGCCGAATCCGCAGAGTTTCCCCTCAGTCAAATTGGGCGGGGAAACTCTGCCATAGGGTATAATGGCGCCGCCGGCCAAATCGCTTGCGCTAGCGATTCGCATGACATTTTCATCCGAAATGGTGCAGAAGGCTGCGAAGCCCATAGCTGTACATGGCACCGCTGATGGGATTCATCTCAGTATCGGCATACCAGGAAGTGACGCTGTGCATCTCGCAGACGTATGCGTCACAAGTGGAAACAGGCCCTTAAAGTGTACCTTTTTCTCATCTCAAAATGTTGGGAGCTATGCCTTCAGGGTTTTCTTTAATATAGATAAGTAGAGTTACATTTAGAGCTTATAAGTAAGAATTAAACCCATATGTTGCAGGCTACAGAAGAACAACTATGGCTAGCAGTAACTGAAAGGATTTGTTCCTACTAAAGCCAGGCCACGGCCTAGTCAGATTTCAGATGCTTCAGATTACTTAGGTTCCTGACGCCAGGACATAAAAGGGTTAACAAAATACACACACACACACACACACACACACACACACACACACACACACACACACACACACACACACACACACACACACACACACACACACACACACACACACACACACACACACACACACACGATGTGAGCACAAATTATGCTGGCTTTATGATTTCAACCTTGTCCTTATATGTATATCACCATAATTACAGTAAAACACGTGATTTACAAGAAATAACATAGTTCAATGATCAAGGGGGAAACATGTTATTTATGACCATCATACAGATGTCCACATTGGGGACACATGGGGATTTGGCCAGAAAGGAGAATTTGACTATTGTTGGTTTCATACAGCCAGCTTTTCCTGCACAGATGTGAGATATGTGAGGCTGACTGTTCTGAAGACATTCTAATATCAAACTGATTAAATACATACATATATTATACTTGTATATGAAATTGATCTATATACTAATATATATATATATATATATATATATATATATATATATATATATATATATATATATATATATATATAGGGAGCCTGAAGGGGGAGCCTGAGGTGAGGGAGGGGGGAGTCTGACCCCTCCCCACCACTGTGTGTGCCTGCTGCCCCCCCCCCTCCAGGCTACCTATACAGGGGTACCTATACCTGGCTACCTATAGTGGGGGCACCGACACCAGAAGGGGGGCCCCGTCCAAAATTTTGCAGGGGGGCCCAGTGATTTCTAGTTACGCCCCTGCAGTGGCTTAGCTAAGGAGCAGTGGGCCCCGATGCAAATTTTACAATGGGCCTCCCCCCCCCAAGCACTCTATACGTAACAATTGATATGGCGCACCAAAACCTGCCAAGGTCCGCTACAGTGTCAGAGGTGCAAGAAAAGGATGGGAAACTGTTTGTTAATGATTACCACTATTCAAAGTATCTATAACAGGGATTATTATGAGCACAGGACCAATAGAACGCTAATACTGTAGATGAGGGAGGGTCCTTTGGGGCCCCTCTGGCCTAAGGGCCCCAATGCGGCCGCTACCTCTGCAACCCCTATTGTTACGCCCCTGCGCCCCTGTATCTCTACATAACCGACTGGTATCAATACCTGAACCTTTAAGTATATAACAATACAGTGTGTCTGCAGAAGCATTTTATTATCTGTCTAGCAGGTGCTTAATTCATTTCATATGGTTTCCTGTTTTCCTGCTAGTAGAAGACCTTGTTCCAACATGTCAGGAATATCAAACGCAGAGGAAGAAGGCTGCATTGTTTTCCTGTGGAGGAAGATCTGTAGCCATGTGTTGGACATTAGATCATGATGGAAGGAGTTACATTTCTGCGCTGTCAGTTTGTTGGACAATGGGTCACACGCAGATCTGAACTGGACTCTGAACTTATCATTCAAACCACTGAGGAGCAGACATTAAAATGCATGGAAAAATATTTTTAAGCAGAGTAAGAATAATTCTGTAAGCTTTGTTTGCTGCAGCTGAGGTTATCAGCATGCGTCATAAGGCATCATAAGGCTTGGAGTAATAGATGATCTATATAAATCGCAGGCCATAAAAACACCAATAAATGAAAAACAAGAATTTATTAAAAAATTCAAAAAAAAACCATATAAAAACCTGCGGCCATAAAACAGCACGACCATAAATATAAAGGGCTGAAGTGTGTACAGATACGTTGTAAGCGTGCATAGCTTATATTGCCCAATAGTCATAACCTACTTCGGTCCTCAAAGTATTTTGCCTTTATATTTATTGTCTTGCTGTCTTACGGCCACAGCTTTTTATATGGATTTTTTTTATTTTTTATATATTCTTGTTTTTCATTTATTGTTGTTTTTCATGGCCTGCGATTTATAGCTCATCCTATTACTCCAGGCCTTAGGACACCTTATGATGCATAAGGGCTGATCTTGGGCAAATATATATGGCATGTGCTCTATGTCTCATAGAATGCCATATGCTTTATGTCATGGAATTTGCTGTATCTATGCTCTGAGGGTGACGTCACAGTGGCGTGTGTAAACTGTAGACAGCAAATCCACAATAGCAGCACGGTGGCATGAAGGTTAGCTCTCTCGCCTTGCAGCGCTGGGTCCCTGGTTCGAATCCCAGCCAGGGCACTATCTGCAAAAGAGTTTGTATGTTCTCTCCGTGTCTGCGTGGGTTTCCTCCGGGCACTCTGGTTTCCTCCCACATTCCAAAAACATACGGATTAGTTAATTGGCTCCCCCTAAAAATTGGCCCTAGGCTACAGTACTTACACTACATAATATAGACATATGGCAATGGTAGGGATTAGATTGTGAGCTCCTTTGAGGGACAGTTAATGACAAGATATATATATACACTGTACAGCGCTGCGTAATATGTCGGCGCTATATAAATACTAAATAATAATAATAATAATTATAATAATAGCAAGCGGCTGTGCGCAGTTTGCTAGGGCAGTTTCTTATTGTTCCCAAGGCCTTATGCATGTAGTTTTTAAAGGCCCACTGTCGCGAAAATCTTACAATTTAAAATACATGTAAACATATACAGATAAGAAGTGGGTTTCTTCCAGAGTAAAATGAGCCATAATGTGATGATCCGCTCAGCTGGCTGCACAGGCAGACAGCTGTTTGTCCATTCCTCTAGTCTGTGGGCTGCAGGTCTCTGGAACAGAGACCTGTCTTTCCATTGCAAGTTTCTGGTCTGTTCTCTTGCTTGGGAATTTGCATACATTCGTTATGCAAATCCCCTACCTGCCTTCTTTGATGACTGGCACTATAAGAGCTTTATGTTTCCCAGAAGGCTTTGCTGGTCATTTCCTTTCCATGGTCTGTTCCTGATGGACACTGCTGGAGTGTCAGCCATTGCTATCTAGTATAGTTAATTCCTGGGGGTTGCTTTAGGCTCCCCTTCTAGCCCAGTCAGGTTGTATTATCTGTATTGCCTGTTCTGTCTTGTCTTGCCTGTTGCCATTGTCCTGCCCCTATGGTGGTCGACAGGAAATGGTTCTGATCTCTGTTCTTGGAGTATAGCTGGTGCAGCGGTTGCTACCAGCTATCTCTTCTGTTCTGTTTCCTGGGATCGCGCTAGCTACTTTTCGCTAGCGCTGGGGATCCTTCTGTTCTGTCTTCTGGGATCGCGCTAGCTACTTTTCGCTAGCGCTGGGGATCCTTCTGTTCTGCTACTCTGTACCTGGATCGCGCTAGCCACTTTTCGCTAGTGCTGTGGATCCTATCTCTCGCTTGTCCCTGTTTTCGTGTGTCTGTCTTGTCTGCTACGTTTGCTGGAGGCTCGTTGAGGTAACCGTTAAGCAAGCGCTCGCGTCCTCTGTTTCATGTCTGTCTGTCGATGGTTAGTTAGGCGTGCTTGTCTCTATTGTGCTTATCACGTGGAGACCGCGCATAACCGCGTGCACTGTTGCGAATGAGTGCGGTGTTCGCGGTTAGCTAGCGTTTGTTATTTTCCGTATCTCCTTATTGTATTATTTGCTGTGCCTTTGCTACCCTCGTATTCTATTCTGATCTGCCTTGTGTCACGTCTGGCGATCGCACCTCTCGCGATCGCGTTCCTATTTCATATCTGCTGTTGTGTGTGTGCGCGGTCGCGGGGTGGCGACTGGATTGGCGCACACACATACAACCTGTCCCTTTGCTCAATCTCATTCGCAATCGCCTCACTTGCGATTGCGTTCTGCGCTTCGTACAATTCCTGTTTGGCACTTGTGGAGGTACAGAGGATTGGTTCCTCTGCACTCCCCAGCGCCATCTGCCGACAGGAATTTCCCTCTACAGGTGCGTAGCACCTTTTGCTGGGTGCCTGCAAATATACGCTTGTGGAGGATTTCCGCCGTGTCAGCGCACGCTGATCACGGAGAAAGTTCCACAATCGTTACACATAAATTACTTTTTTCCTATGTTTCTGTCACTTACAATAAGTAGTAGAAATCTGACAGAACAGACAAGTTTTGGACTAGCCCATCTCCTCATGGGGGATTCTCAGGGTTTTCTTTATTTTCAAAAGCACTTAGTGAATGGCAGTTGCACCGTCCAACTGCCAAAACAGTGTGCAGCGAGCAATGAGGCTGGCCTGCATATTTGAATGACTCGTTTTCAGGGAGTGTCTTTATAAAGGATAAAGGCCCTGCTGAAAATCCCCCATGAAGAGATGGACTAGCCCAAAACCTGTCGGTAATGTCAGATTTTAACTGCTTACATTTTTTGCTGGCATGGACCTGAACTCAGAACTTCCTCTCTGCTCTAAAAGATGAGCAGCAGCATAAAAACCTTTAAAAAAAACCCTTTTCTTTGTTAGAGGTGATTTATGTTTACAAATTAACTGCAGCCAGCTGACACAGATGAGACTTTAATGTTCTAATGTTGTTAACGATATTTATTGGGCGCCCTTTTTTCTGCTTTCTTCGTCGTATTAACGATAAATGCATTAAAGTCTATGGCGGCGCTCTTTTCATCCACTAGCCGCTGGCATCATTTTTACCTGCTTCCAATTCAGCACGAGGCACGATAGTTCCAATAATTGTGAACAGAGCCTTATAGTTTAAAGCATTTTTCATAAAGCCTTGATAAAATGTATTGTTCCCTTTGCATACAGGGACGGATCTAGGGGGGGGCAAGCGGGTCTCTTGCCCCAGGCGCAGTTTGTTGAATTCTTAAAAAGGCGGCAAAATGAATGGCAGTTTAGGGGCCAAAACCTGACCTTTAGGCGCCAAAATCTGACCTTGCCCCAGGCGAAACTTGGTCTAGATCCGTCCCTGTTTGCATACCTACAGCTGTGGTGCTGGTTTATGGTAATGACACATTCAGCTCACGGGGTGGACAGATATCACATTGGTGTGGATTCTGGAATGTTTATGCAGCCTTTGAGAGTAATTACTTCCATCTCAGCAACAGCTGACACAAGGCAGCTTTCCTGGTTACTCTCTATGAACTATATGGAGAGACTCTGAAAAAGTATGTCTATGTAAGTTGTTACTATACTCAAGATATGATGTGATAAGGATTGTTGTTTCTTATGTAAAGTGGAGATAACGTTTTAAAAATGGTTATTCCACTCTATACAAACACCTATAGACCATATATCATCACCGTACAATACAAATCATATTGTCACTGAATGCCATTAAATTTTACAATACCTCCCAACTTTTTAAGATAGGAAAGAGGGACATCTTTAAGACACGCCCCACCACACCTTTAACCACGTCCCTAGTCCCCACATAGTACAAATAATACATAACCAAAAATAGTTCTATCATTCAGACAGTACTGGTTGTTTCTACCATATTAATATCTAAAAATAAGAAATACCGTATAAGCTGACCCGAGTATAAGCCAACTCCCCAACTTTTACCTTAAAAAAAAACAAACAAAAAACAGAAAAATGTCTGACTCGAGTATACGCCAGGGGTGGCAAAAGCCACAACCACAACACCACTCACAGCCATGGCCGGCCACAACCATATAACAGAAAAGCAGCATAAATTCAGCAGATTGCAATAATAAGCTAGAGCATAGTCCTACAATAGAGATGGACATGCAAAGAAATCATGTTGCAAAGTTTAACTACTTTCGCCTTTTGAACGTTGCTATTACATCCAAAAGGCTGCATTTGCACTGCTGCACGCGGCTGCATGCTCCCGCGCGAGCCTGTGCGCTCCCATGCCGCCGCTTGTTAGCCCCATGATCAATGAATGGGAACACAGTTCCCATTCATTGATCAAAGTCCCCATTAGAAAGACTGACGGGCTTCTTTTAGAATACAATTTATTAAATTTAAAATTTACTGTCCCCCCCCCCCCCCCCCCACACACACACACACACTCCTAAAAAATACCCAAATACATTACAATAAAAACAAACAAAAAAACAAAAAACAGAACATAAACAGTTACCTAAGGGTCTGAACTTTTTAAATATGCATGTGAAGAGGAAATATTACTATTATTTTTTAAAATATAAGCTTGTAATGGATACAAAACTGTAAAAATGCACCTTTATTTCCAAATAAAATATTGGCACCATACATTGTGATAGGGACATAATTTAAATTGTGTAATAACCGGGATAAATGGGCAAATAAAATACGTGGGTTTTAATTATGGTAGCATGTATTATTTTAAAGCTATAATGCCCAAAAACCGAGAAATAATGATCTTTTTCCATTTTTTTCTTAATATTCCTGTTAAAATGCATTTATAAAAAAATAATTATTAGCAAAATGTACCACCCAAAGAAAGCCCAATTAGTGGTGGAAAAAAACAAGATATAGATCAATTTATTGTGATAAGTAGGGATAAAGTTATTGGCGAATGAATGAGAGGTGAAAATTGCTCGGATGCATAAGGTGAAAAACGACTGAAGGATAAAGTGGTTAAAGGGACTCCGAGCCCCTCTCATGGGCATGACTTTAAGCCAGACGACTTCCAACAAAGTGCGTGTCACTTCCACTCCCTGCTTCCTTCATTTAGTGATGCACTTCTCTAACAGAGAAGACAGGGGTGACCCGGAAGTTATAACATAGCCAAGATGGCAGCTACACTTTTTAAATTTAAATTGAACGAAAACTATTTGGTGTAGAATGGCGATTCAGGCATCAAATGAAAGAGGAGAGCACAAGCTACAGAAAGTTATGCATCTTTAAGTACTTTGCAGTACTGGTCGTAGTCTTAAAGGCATGCCCATGAGAAGTGCTCGGAGTCCCTTTAAGCTGGCATAGAGATAAATCAAGGAATGCAGAGCCACATAGTCATGTATCAGAAACTTGATATAGGAATGCAAGGATTCTCACCACTCAGTAGACACTATCCCCGTATGCCTTCCAAGGCTACAACTCGAGATGAGGTTAGCTGGGACCTCCCATGGAAATGTCAAGTGTGTGGTCTCCCTCAGATGATGCACCACTGTGCATATTGTGGGTGCACTGTGCTTTATTCAAAGAGAAGTGACTCGAGTAAAAGCCGAGACCCCCACTTTTGGGCCCCTTTTTTTGGCCCAAAAATTAGGCTTATACTCGAGTAACGTATATACAGTATATTTAAAGAATGGTAATAGAGTTAAGAGACAATTAAAAAGAACCAGAGATGTAGACATTTTTTTTATACATACCTGGGGCTTCCTCCAGCTCCTCCAGCCCCATAAGCCTGGATCGCTCCCACGCCGCCGTCCTACGCTGCCTCTATCCGCCGGCACCGGGTATCCCAGTAATAGAGGACTGAAATTATTTTTTTTTGGGCTGATGCAAAATTTGTTGTAAAATGCGTGGATTCGAGCCAATCAGATGCAGTTGTTGCCGATTTGTATTGGCTCGAACAAAATTGATGTTGTTTTGGGAATATTAGCATCTAATGGATAATGTCTGCCCAAGGATCCATAACAGCTGTGGTGTGGGTGGATTACACCAAATCACTATTAGATACACTGTTAGACACATTCGTAGTTAGGGGTTAGAAGGTCTGGTTTGCATTGCCTTTTCCTTTAATGAGCCATTAGAGAAATATTTCTGTGGAGCCTCTGGAAATCACATTAAAAGGATTTCTCTGGTTTTGGATGACGCAGGATGAAAAAATAAGAAGAAAATGTAAAGGAAAACAACTTAGGCTGTGTGGGTGAAATTAGAAAGGCTTCAGCTTATTGCAGGAGGAAATGCCACTCATAAACATTTGCTGCAGTAATGACAATAAATGGATTTATGATTAGACAAAAAAGAAGCTATTTAAGGAGGGGATATGTAGACTCTATTTTGACCTTCCTGATGTATAAAAGTGCAGTAGGAAATACGGCGCTAAATTATTCTATTCATGGAGATTGGAATATTCATGGACAGCATAATGGATGCCTGGACATCACTGCTATCTTAAAGTGCTGGTGCTTTGAATAGAAACCGTAACCATGCGAAACGGCCGTTAGGCTGCCCGTATTGCACCCTGCACCTGCTGCCATACACCCACGGTAGGACTGTATCGTTTGACACAATATTGCTGACAAGTATGTTGCATGCACTTGTATGAATACAGCCTGAACAAGATTAAAGTACAACACGTCTATTGCAGTGCTGGATGTTTTTCCTTTCTTTTCCTGCATATCATATCCACTTATGTATATATCCTGAGCATGCAGTTTACCACCGTGGGCTTGTCTTAAAGGGATATCCTGCCGGCCTACCCAGAGCCAGCTGTATGTAGTGCCGACCCTCTATGAACTTTCCTCATTTGTGCATACCTATCCTCATCTATGAAATTGAAATCTCGGATGTGGGCGGTGAGTCCCTGGAAGTGGGCAGTCCTCACAGATGCGTATTTGCTGCAGTGTAGCGGGAAGTGGGCCTCTTCTTCCAGGGCCCTGACAATCAGGCACTGTGTATTTTCTACATGCACTTCCCATTCAAGACAAGCATCCCCCACCTTCACTGCCACCACCACCGCTACCACTAGGGCTGATCGGAACAGCTGAATTCCGATTTGGTCGAAATTTTGTGTACCGCATGCGAAAACCGAGTTTCGTGTTCCGAATTTTCGTGTTCCGAGTGCATTTCTATTGAATTAAATAGTGTTAACTTCTGCGGTTAATTGTAAAGCCCCCGTACATGCTATCATTACTAAATTTGCCATGTTTATTAAGCAGATGAGTAGGAACATGGTAAAAAAAAATTTGTGAAAAGAGCTTATAGTTTTTGAGCAAATCGATTTCAAAGTTTCATAAGAAAAATGTTTTTTAAACTGTGTAAAATGACGCTGCTGCAGAACAGGTTACTGCATTCCGAGTTCTGTATACATATTGTATACATTTCATGAAAACAGACAGCGTGGGGTCCCCCCTCCCAAGCCTCCTTAACCCCTTGTCCCCCATGCAGGCTGAGATAGCCAGAATGCGGAGTCCCAGCCACGTGGGGCTTCGCACCCTGAGCTATACCAGCCCGCATGGTCCATGGTATGGGGGGGTCTGGAGGAGAGGGGCGGCCAACCTCCCCCTCTCCTCCAGAGCCCTTGTCCAATCCATGGACAAGGGGCTCTTCCCCACCTCCGGTGCCCCAGGAGGAGGTGGGGGCCGCCGACGTCCTGGGGGGTTCATGGTGCCATCCGGGGTTCCCCTTTAACAAGCGGACCCCGGAAGCCGCCCCCTCCCCAGGAGAAATGAGTATAGGGGTACACGGTACCCCTTACCCATTTCAGCAGAGTTAAAAAAAGAAATAAAAACACGACAACGAAAAAAGTCCTTTATTGTTCTAAATTAACCAGGGATACTTACCTTGCGATAATCTCACGCCAGTAACCTCAGGAGTGGTCCCACGCCAGTATCCTCTTATGACATCCCACCTCCCTCCCACACTGACAAACTCCCACCACTGAATGGTCACAGTCAGCCTCTGCATCTGTATAGCAGAGGCTGAGAACACGAAAATGTTGCCTTTAAAACAAGAAATTTCTGCAAACAGTGATGCAATCAAAATGGCCACTGGGAAATCCCCGATCGCTGGAGGCCACACTAGAGTGGCGAAACCAGTGATTTTTCACATAGATGGTGGGTCCAGGTGACCAGAGCAGGAGGTGCCCTAATCCCCTGGACCCACCCATTCATGTGAAATAACGCGTATTCTGACACTCTGAGGTGGCCTCCGGGGAACGGGAATTCCCCAGCAGCCATTTTGTTTATGACACGGTTTGCCGAAAATTCTTGTTTTAGCAAACAATTTTCGTGTTTCTAGCTTATGCAATACAGATTGCAGAGGCTGTCTACAGCCATTCATTCCCAAGAGTTCTGCAGGATCGGCAGGTGCGCGGGACCTCCTAAGAGGATAGAGGGGGGCACAGCGCAGGAAGGTGGGAAAGTGGGCACAGAGCGGCGGGGAGGGAGGAAGCCTCCCCTCCCTCACCTAGGGCCCCCCCTTGCGCACCCCCCCCCCCCACCTCCAGAATTCCAGCCAGCCAGCGGAACGGCTTACCGAGAGCGATAGCTCTGTGTGCCGCTGGTCTGGTATTCTGCACTGACACTGTCCAATCACGCTCTCGCGGTACTTCCTGTGAGAGCGTAATTGGACAATGCAATGCAGGAGACCAGACCAGCAGCGGCACACAGAGCTCTTCTCTCGGTAAGTGATTCCCGCTCGCTGCCAAGTTTCCAAGTTTAGGTAGGCAGGTATATAGGTGTCCCCAGTATAGATATACCCAGGTCTATAGGTGTCCCCAGTTTAGGTAGGCAGGTCACCAGTTAGTGGGGGCCCCCATGCTGGAAAGGGGGGCAGTGGGCACAGAGTGGCGGGGAGGAGTGGAAGCCTTCCCCCCTCCCTCACCTAGGGTCCCCCTTCCGTGCTCCCCCTCCAAAATTGCAGCCAGCAGCGGCAGCGAGCAGGAATCACTTACCGAGAGAAGAGCTCTGTGTGCCGCTGCTGGTCTGGTCTCCTGCATTGCATTGTCCAATTACGCTCTCACAGGAAGTACTGCGAGAGTGTGATTGGACAGTGTTAGTGCAGAATACCAGACCAGCGGCACACAGAGCTATCGCTCTCGGTAAGCCGTTTCGCTGGCTGGCTGGAATTCTGGAGGTGGGGGGGAGTGCGCAAGGGGGGGCCCTAGGTGAGGGAGGGGAGGCTTCCCCCCCTCCCCGCCGCTCTGTGCCCACTTTCCCACCTTTCTGCGCTGTGCCCCCCTCTATCCTCTTAGGAGGTCCCGCGCACCTGCCGATCCTGCAGAACTCCTGGGGATGAATGGCTGTAGACAGCCTCTGCAATCTGTATTGCATAAGCTAGAAACACGAAAATTGTTTGCTAAAACAAGAATTTTCAGCAAACAGTGTCATAAACAAAATGGCTGCTGGGGAATCCCCGTTCCCCGGAGGCCACCTCAGTGTCAGAATACGCATTATTTCACATGAATGGGTGGGTCCAGGGGATTAGGGCACCTCCTGCTCTGGTCACCTGGACCCACCATCTATGTGAAAAATCACTGGTTTCGCCACTCTAGTGTGGCCTCCAGCGATCGGGGATTTCCCAGTGGCCATTTTGATTGCATCACTGTTTGCTGAAATGTCTTGTTTTAAAGGCAAAATTTTCGTGTTCTCAGCCTCTGCTATACAGATGCAGAGGCTGACTGTGACCATTCAGTGGTGGGAGTTTGTCAGTGTGGGAAGGAGGTGGGATGTCATAAGAGGATACTGGCATGGGACCACTCCTGAGGTTACTGGCGTGAGATTATCGCAAGGTAAGTATCCCTGGTTAATTTAGAACAATAAAGGACTTTTTTCGTTGTCGTGTTTTTATTTCTTTTTTTAACTCTGCTGAAATGGGTAAGGGGTACTGTGTACCCCTATACTCATTTCTCCTGGGGAGGTGGCGGCTTCCGGGGTCCGCTTGTTAAAGGGGAACCCCGGATGGCACCATGAACCCCCCAGGACGTCGGCGGCCCCCACTTCCTCCTGGGGCACCGGGGGTGGGGAAGAGCCCCTTGTCCATGGATTGGACAAGGGCTCTGGGGAAGAGGGGGAGGTTGGCCGCCCCTCTCCTCCAGAGCCCCCCCATACCATGGACCATGCGGGCTGGTATAGCTCAGGGTGCGAAGCCCCACATGGCCGGGACTCCGCATTCTGGCTATCCCAGCCTGCATGGGGGACAAGGGGTTAAGGAGGCTTGGGAGGGGGGACCCCACGCTGTCTGTTTTCATGAAATGTATACAATATGTATACAGAACTCGGAATGCAGTAACCTGTTCTGCAGCAGTGTCATTTTACACAGTTTCAAAAACATTTTTCCTATGAAACTTTAAAATTTTTTCAAAAACTATAAGGTCTTTTCACAATTTTTTTTTACCATGTTCCTACTCATCTGCTTAACATACATGCCAAATTTGGTGATGATAGCATGTAAGGGGGCTTTACAATTAAACCATGGAATTTAGCACTATTGACTTCAATGTAAACGCGAATTCGGTACTCGGAATTGCCGAATTTTCGGGTTTCGAGAGCTTACTCGGAACTGCCAAATTCCGATGGCAAACTCGAAATTCGGAATCCGAGAGCTCAGCCCTAGCTACCACCACCTTATTCCTCAAAACCTAGTATAACCTCTCTAGCATTACATTCTATTCCTCCCCAAGTCTAGCATAACCTCCCTGTTAAATATGAGGTCACAGACTCACACCTACCATGCCCAAGTGGTGCCACCTAAGGCCTCGTTCACATCATTTAGCGCAGATGGATGTGCGATCGGAACGCAACGCATCCGATCGCACGCCATCTGCGCTACTATGCGCTGCTCTGCAGATCCCATTCATTACAATGAATGGGATCTGCGCTGCGATTACCAAAAATGCGTGCAGCACGCGATAGCGCAATCGTGCATATGATGGGAACGGTAGAAGGGCTGTCTATGCCCTTCTACTGTTCTTGCGCGTCGCACACTATACGCGCTGCCAAAATGCGCACGGCAGCGTGTATAGTCTGAACAAGGCCTAAGCCTTTGGCTTGACTGCTCTTGGAACTCTCTCTCTCTTTAAAGAGGAGCTGTTAGGTATAGGGTCTCAGAGAAAATAAACACATATCAGTAGCTAAATATTGGCTGTACTTACATTACATATGCATTTCAATGTCCACGTTTGTACTTCACAGAATTGTATATAGTATTTGCAGAGAATGATGCTCCTGACAGCTCATGGCAGGTTCCATGTTTGTCTGTCTCCTATGAAGCCAATTGTGATGTCATATCCTCCCTGCTTCCTGATGAGTCCACTCACAAAAAAACCTCGTAATGAATAACACTACTGTGCAGTGAATATCAATTAGCCATGTGGCTAGGAACAATAGCGGACTCCTGCAGTGTACTCTGCCCGGAGATTTATCAGTGATGTGAGCAGCCCAGCATTACATGCTGTTGTAACTTGAGCCTATAACTTTTCACTAGCAGCCGAGGGGAGGGCCCCAGAATGCTTTGCAGTATGGTATATGGCCTCTCGTCCTTTTTAAGGGCTTGGGAATACAGAGCCTTGCTGTCAGCACACATCAAAAGTAAGAGAGATTTTTAACTTCAGTATTGCCTTTTTGGCTTCCTTCTAAACTGTTTAACACAGGAGAATAGAGGTTTAAATTAGCTTTTGCAGCCTGACAGTTACTCTTTAACCAAGTTCACTGCTGAGGGGTTTTTCCCCTTATGGACGAGACAATTTTCACATTTTAGTGCTCCTCCCTTTCATTTGCCAATAACTTTATCACTACTTATCACAACATAATGATCTATATCTTGTTTTTTTCGCCACCAATTAGGCTTTCTTTCGGTGGCACATTTTGTTAAGAATTATTTTATTCTAAATACATTTTGACAGGATTAATAAGGAAAAAAATGGAAAAAAACATTATTTCTCAGTTTTCGGTCATTTCAGTTTTAAGATAAAACATGCTACTATAGATATAACCTACACATTTTATTTGCACATTTGTCCCAAATAAAGTATAAAGTATATCCCTCATACAATGAATGGCAACAAAATTTGTACTTGGAAATAAAGGTGTATTTTTTCTGTTTTGCGTCTGTCGCTAATTCCACAGTCTACTACAAAAATAACAGTAAAACACCCTTGTGACATACATATTTAAAAAAAATTAAGTCCCTAAGGTAACTATTTATGTAAATTTTTTTAAATAACACTTTTTTTATTTTTTATGTAAGTGTTTTGTTTTGTTAACTATAGGAGGAGAGGTAAGGGGTTAATTAACCATTTCATCGGGTATTTTTCACTTTATGCATCAGAGCAATTTTCACCTCCCATTCATTCGCCAATAACTTTATCACTAATTATCACAGTGAATTGATCTATATCTTGTTTTTTCCGCCACCAATTAGGCTTTCTTTAGGTGGTTAAGAATTATTTTTTTCCGAAATGCATTTTCACAAGAATATATAAAAAATTGAAAAAATTCATTATTTCTCAGTTTTCAGCCATTTTAGCTTTAAAATAATACATGCTACCATAATTAAAACCTATGTATTTTATTTGCCCATTTGTCCCGGTTATTACAACATTTAAATGTTGTCCCTATCACAATGTATGGCGCCAATATTTTATTTGGAAATAAAGGTGCATTTTTTCAGTTTTGCGTCCATCACTACAAGCTTATAATTTAAAAAATGTTTGTAATATACCCTCTTCACATGCATATTAAAACGTTCAGACCCTTGGGTAAGGTAACTATTTATGTTTTTTTTTTTTTTTTTTGTTAACTCTATTTAATTTTTTTAATCAAAAATTTATTTGGGTAATTTTTGGTTTGGGAGGTAAACAGTTAATTTTAAAAGTAATAATGTGGGTTTATTTTATTAAATAATGTATGTAGATTTAGTTTTACTATTTGACCACAAGATGGTCACAGTGAAATTATTGAGCCCTGGAAGCGAAATGCTCGCTTTCAGGAAGCATATGAAGGACGGGAAACTTTTTTTTACTCAGAAAGACCACGGCCTCTGATGAGAAGCTGTCGTTTTTTCTGCCGGGGACTTAGATCAATGAATAGGAACTATGTTATGGGCTGACGGGGATGGGGGGGGGGGGGGGGGGCGTGCACAGCAGCAGCCACCTGGACGTGATGGCAGGAATGGTTAATGGGGTATTTTATGCAATTTTTTATTGTAATATATGTAAGTATAACTTTACTATTTGGCTACTAGATGTCCAACCCCTTTATCTTCTGGTGCATACTGTTAGTGCACGTTGTGTGCATGTTTTATCTTTCGTTTTATCAATGAACATGGCATCTCATTGATGCCAGTGGTCACTGATCACAGGCACTTAGATTGGTGAATGGGAACTGTTCCCATTCACTTATTTGTGTACTAAGGTGCGAGAACATGAACACGCGCGGGAGCGCACGCAGTGACAAGATCTATGCTCCTGGAGCTAAGTCTCAGGGGCATAGATGTACTATAGTAAAAACATTAAAAAAGGAACTCCAGTGAAAATGATGTAATAAAAAAAGTGCTCAATTTTTACAATAATTATGTATAAATTATTTAGTCAGTGTTTGCCCATTGTAAAATATTTTAAATCCCTGATTTACATTCTGACATTTATTACATGGTGACATTTTTACTGTTGGCAGGTGATGTAGCTGCTGAATGCTTTTTTGGCTGTTGGAAACAGCTGTAAACAGCTATTTCCCACAATGCAACAAGGTTCACAGACAGGAAACTGCCAGGAGTAGCACAGTCCTCAGAGTTTCTTGTGGGAGGGGTTTCATAACAATATCAGTCATACAGCACCCCCTGATGGTCTGTTTGTGAAAAGGAATAGATTTCTCATGTAAAAGGGGGTATCAGCTACTGATTGGGATAAAGTTCAATTCTTGGTCGGAGTTTCTCTTTAACTGATAAATATGTCACTTCCATAATGCATGCAACAGAGGGAATTAAATGAAGCAAAAGTACATAGTGAAGATATTAAGTACACAGAGATAGAGATATGAAAAAGAAACAAAGGTAAGAGAAAATGGTCATTTCACATGTGGACTTCCTACTACAGCTTTACTATTGAAACTAAGTGCAGCAGGAAGAAGACGCATAGAGGGAGATGGAAAGCCAGGACTGGAAAGACCTAAAGGAGCTAATAGGAAAGCCAGGACTGGAAAAAGCCAGGACTGGAAAGACCTAAAGAGGCTAATAGTGCAATATATCTAAACACCAAGATAAATGTGTAAAACACTCACAAATTACAGGTGCAGGAAATGCAACCACCGATATGGCTCTGCTGGGGTCTGCGAAGTTCAAGTCACACTCCTGGAAGATTGGGTAGTTCCTAGGGCTACTCAAGACATACAACCTCCAAATAGTGTTGTGATAAGTATAAATGTAAAATGGTGGAGGCACCCAAAAGGTGCAATTAAAGCAATATGAAAAGGAGAGGAAGGGTAGCTTCACCCCTTCAGTGCCTCTTAGCGAAATCTAGCAGATTGAGGTACTCAAGTCTACTAGATTTCGGCACTTTTTGATTATTTTTATTGACCTGATGAAGTGGGAGACACCCGAGAAACGTGTTGTCTGAACCTTTTGTGCGATAAACTCTTGAAAATCTAAATCAAGTTTTTGATTGTTACATTTGCTATTTCACCATAGGAGAATCTTTTCATACCTCTTATTTTATATTGTTTCAATTGTATTATACTTTTTGGGCGCCTCCACCGGTTTTCATTATATTACAGCACCCAGGCTCGGACAGAGCCGCCGAACCACCGATGGTCCCATCGGTGGGCCCCGACTGCCCCTCCTCCTGGGGGCCCCAGAGCTAAGAGGGAGGGGGGCACAGCTTGGAAGGGGGGGAATTGGGCACAGAGCGGCAGGGAGGGGGGGGGAAGCGTCCCCCCCCCTCCCTCACCTAGGGCCCCCCTTCCGCGCAACCCCCTCCTCCAGAAGTGCAGCCAGCAGCGAGCGGAGAATAGCTACAGAGATGATGCTATCTCTGCTCCGCTCCGAGTCCGCATGCCGCTGCCCTGCTGGTCTCTGACTGTAGTGTGTGACGCTGTCCAATCACGCTCTCGCAGTACTTCCTGCGAGAGCATGATTGGACAGCGTCACTACAGGAGACAGAGACCAGCAGGGCAGCAGCGGCATACGGAGCGGAGCAGAAATAGCATCATCTGAAGCTGGTAAGCTATTCTCCGCTCGCTGCTGGCTGCACTTCTCGAGGAGGGGGGTGCGCGGAAGGGGGGGGGGGGCCCTAGGTGAGTGAGGGTCGGGACGCTTCCCCCTCTCCCCACCGCTCTGTGCCCAATTCCCCCCCTTCCAAGCTGTGCCCCCCTCCCTCTTAGCTCTGGGGCCCCCAGGAGGAGGGGGGTGCACGGAAGGGGGGGCCCTAGGTGAGGGAGGGGGGAGGCTTCCCCGCTGATCTGTGCCCTCTGCCCCCCCTTCCAAGCTGGGGGGGACTTGCATTGTGTGGGGGTATCTCTGCCACCAACCTGATTGCATTGTGTGGGGGTATCTCTGCCATCAACCTGATTGCATTGTATGGGGGTATCTTTGCCACCAACCTGATTGCATTGTGTGGGGGTATCTCTGCCACCAACCTGATTGCATTGTGTGGGGGTATCTGCAGCCAACCTGATTGCATTGTGTGGGGGTATCTCTGCCACCAACCTGATTGCATTGTGTGGGGGTATCTGCAGCCAACCTGATTGCATTGTGTGGGGGTATCTCTGCCACCAACCTGATTGCATTGTGTGGGGGTATCTGCAGCCAACCTGATTGCATTGTGTGGGGGTATCTGCAGCCAACCTGATTGCATTGTGCGGGGGTATCTGCAGCCAACCTGATTGCATTGTGTGGGGGTATCTGCAGCCAACCTGATTGCATTGTGTGGGGGTATCTGCAGCCAACCTGATTGCATTGTGTGGGGGTATCTGCCAGGGCTGTGGAGTTGGAGTCGGAGTCGAGGAGTCGGAGTCGGGGCAATTTTGGGCACCCGGAGTCGGAGTCAGAGTCGTGGTTTCAGAAACTGAGGAGTCGGAGTCGGGAGTCGGAGTCGCATGATTTTTGTACAAAATCCACAGCCCTGTTAAGTATCAGACTAAGGAGTCGGAGTCTGAGCAATTTTGGGTACCCGGAGTTGGAGTCGTGGTTTCAGAAACTGAGGAGTCGGAGTTTTTTGTACCGACTCCACAGCCCTGGTATCTGCAGCCAAACTGATTGCATTTTGTGGGGGTATCTGCAGCCAACCTGATTGCATTTTGTGGGGGTATCTGCAGCCAACCTGATTGCATTGTGTGGGGGTATCTGCCGTCAACCTGATTGCATTTTGTGGGGGTATCTGCCACCAACCTGATTGCATTGTGTGGGGGTATCTGCCGTCAACCTGATTGCATTTTGTGGGGGTATCTGCTGCCATTTGACTACTTGATGAATTATCATGAGGCATGTAACTACTTGAATATTTTATCTAAAATGTATCTGGTCAGCCCTAATCTCTGTGAATAACGCCGCTACTTATTTTGTGTTTTGTATTTTTTTTTTTAAGTCTGCCCATGACTCATCATGACCACGCCGATGTTCCAGTGCGTGGTGACGCCCATTTAGTCTCGCTGCATTTGCACATATCCCTATTGGAGACTGTCCTCAGAATTGCTCACAATCTATTCCCTACCATAAAGTCATGCAAAATTTCTAGAGTACATGTGTATGTGAGTCCAAAATGGGGGGGGGGGGGGGGGGAGGAGGAGGAGAGGGGGGTGGGCCCCAGGCTGAAACTTCCTTGGTGGGCCCTTGGTGTCCCAGTCCGACCCTGACAGCACCAGCAAGTACTGATGGGACAAAAGTTTTCAAGCAGTAGTTATTAAAGGTTAGCTTTAAAGAGGAACTCCAGTGAAAATAATGTAATAAAAAAAAAAAGAGCTTAATTTTTACAATAATTATGTATAAATGATTTAGTCAGTGTTTGCTCATTGTAAAATATTTTAAATCCCGGATTTATATTCTGACATTTATTACATGGTGACATTTTTACTGTTGGCAGGTGATGTAGCTGCTGCTTGCTGTTTTGGCAGTTGGAAACAGCTGTAAACAGCTATTTCCCACAATGTAACCGGGTTCACAGACAGGAAACTGCCAGGAGTACCACGGTACTCAGAGCTTCTTGTGGAGGAGTTTCACCACAATATCAGTCATACAGCGCCCCCTGATGGTCTGTTTGTGAAAAGGAATAGATTTCTCATGTAAAAGGGGGTATCAGCTACTGATTGGGATTAAGTTCAATTCTTGGTCGGAGTTTCTCTTTAAGAAAACGAAAGAGCAGTTTCAGAAGTGCTGCAGTGAAACAAGTAGAAATGAAGACTATGCAGTTGTCTTCAGATTCCGTTTAGAGAGAACTTGACCTGTTTTATCCTCTTCACATCTAGAGGTTGTGTACACCTTATGTACCAGAGTAGTTTTGACATTTTAACTATGTTCCTATTGATTCAACAAAAACGTTCTCACTACTTCCAGCATCTTAGCAAAATACTGTTTTTTTCCTTCAGGACAAAGTATACCTTAATTGGATATCATGGTTCTCAAATAATTATTTTATTCTGTATGAATTTATAAAGGGAAAAAGTGAAAAAACACCATATCATTTCTTGATTTGTAGCCATAACATTATTAAAATACTGTAGATAGTAACCCGTAGCGGGAAAACCACAAACTGTATTTGGCTACTTGTCCTGTGTATTACAATGCCGATTTCCGATTCTGTGGAAATTTCGATTTCCGCCAATGCCGATGACCAATTTCTAGTTTCGATGAGGTTTTTTTTGGTTATTTTTTGCATTCTCTGATTGGCCAAATACTTCAGAAGGCTTCAGAACAGAGTGCTATAACTGACAGGCAGGTTTGTACTGTGCATGATCTAGTGCGCGAGAGCACTTGCTCGCGCACGCGCAGTACAGAGCCACCCGTCCTTAGAAACACTCGGGGACACAAGTGCTTCTGGAGCCTTCCGAGGACTCCCGAAGGTGTGGAATTTCAACGGGGGACAGAGGGCACAGAGAGACGACAGGGAAGCCTCTATGGGATCCACAGCCTCCGCTCTCCATAGGTGAGTATCTAACTTTTTTCTCAACCTCGCTTCATATTTGTTTTTGGGCCCCGATCACAATGGGGCACTCTTTAGGAGTGTTTCAGCCTTTTTCTGACCACCGGTAATCAGCAAAGCGCTGTGACAATGACCCATATGGGATTTGGACAAATCGCAAGCGCGATGCATGCAGCATTTTGGGAGCAATCACTATGCCATGTTTGCTCCCCAAACTAAAATTGCAAAGCCCAATTGCCAAAAACTATGGCTGAAAAATCACAATGCAAAATGAAAAATTCGCTAGGCGTAAGGTGGCCACACACCATACAATTTTTTAACTTGCCCTTCAATTCAAGAATTACAATCAATTTTTATGATTGATTGTAACATTTATAAAATCTGATCAACGTACCATATATGTGTGTTTAATTTTTCCCCAATTATGAAAAAAAGGATTGAAAACTCTGAAAAAGTTGCTGGGGTCTATACCATTCAATTTTTGTGAAAATTGATCAGAAAAATCCACCGCTCCCAATTGACTTATATCGAAAAAGATGGGAAATCCGATCGATCACATTTCTCGTTCGAATAAAAAAAGCTTTTGATTTTTTTGGGACAACCAATCGTTTTTATTGAATTGCTGTAAAATCGGATCATTTTATTGTATCGTGTGTGGCCACCTTAAGGTGATTCTGCCTACAAAAAGTTTTACTAGTCATGAAACTGGGATTACAAACACAGAGCTAAATGGAGTGGTCACCGAAATGTTACAGATGTAGTACAGATGTTCAATAGATTCTGCAGGCTAGCTTACTACTAGATTTGCTATTGTTATTTTAAGAGATGTGTTTTGCATTAGCACAGTATTAAAACTCGCTCACTCTCCGCTATTTAGCCAGCTCAGTGTCTACAGATTTAATTTAGAAAACCTGGAAAGATTTGGTTAGAGGATTCCCAATAGCTGATCTTTCAGGCAGGAAACTCACTAGGCAGAAACGCTAGCAATAACCCGCATGAAAAAAGTGCATATTCTTGTTTTCTGCAATGTAGGTTTTTAAAAATACTGGTTTTGTTGCATATTTTTCAAAAATGCATCAAAAACGCACGTAATGAAAGTCAATGGTGACGCAGATGTATTGCGTTTTAGTGCGTTTTGTATGCATTTTTTTAAAGCAACAAGTTTGATGATGTACTTCATAAAAAAACCCACATGCAAAATTCATACAAAACGTATAGGCGATTTATATATGTGAACCGCAAACGCATGCAAAATGCAAGAAAAAAAGCATTTGCTGGAAAAAACGCAAACTGCAAACGCACAGAAAATGAACGTAAAAACGCACAAACGCATATGCAGCAAAACGCTACGTTTCCCGCACTGCCTAGTGTGCACCCAGCCTCATGGAAATATATGCAGTCCTATCTAGAGGGTCATTTTGTGAATCAGCGGTAAAACTGTTGTGTGCAACCAGTGCACAACAATTTTACCAGTGGTTATGGCACTTACATAGCACTAGCGCTGCTCATACCAAGTAGCTACATCCTCGTAATCTAAATTTAAATGAGTTTAGGCTGCCCATGGCTGAGGCGGGTTGTTAACTTACCCAGACCCTACGTCACGTTCCATGTCACTCCCATGCTTCTCTCTTCAACCCAGAAAAAGGAAGCATGGGTGTGAAGTGCAACCCGACGTGGGACGCGAATGGACCGCATTAGCACCTGGGTAAGTTGATCCTCTCTTGGCCACAGGCAGTCCAAACTCATTTAAATTTTGATTATTGAGTAGCTACGAGGACGTAGGTACTGGGTATGAGCAATGCTAAATAGCACCTGTTGCGCAACCCATGTTACTATGGTAACGCATTTTACTCTACAGTGACCAGACATCTCAGTTTTCCTGGGACATGTCGCAGAATTAGAGTCCCTCACCCCAGGCACAAATATGTCCTAGCCAATATCCCAGGTGGGCTGCCGGGTGTTCCAGGTGGGGCTCCAAATTTCCCAGGAGGGCCGCCAAATTTCCCAGGCACCAGAGTTTGCGGCCGCACAATTGGCTTCTGCTTCCTGAAAACATTGGCCCAGCAATTTTATCGCTGGTTCCTGCATTGACCTCTAGATCACATATGGAACCAGTGGAAAATAGATTGTTTCGGGGGGAAAAAATGATATATTAATCTTAATGTAAATTTAGAACTGAAATGCAGTTGGGCTAAAATAGGTTTTCAAGATGAACACATCTTGAAAAAATGAATGAATGTGATATATAATAATATCCCTGGTCCTGTGTCCGTGTATCAGGTGCCTGGCGCGCCTGGTTCAGGCACCAACATCTCTTATGATAACTGAACTGCAGATGCTGCTACACAAAGGAACACTTGAAACTGCTGCTAAGCATTTTATGTGCATGTTTAGACTGAGGGGTGTCATTGTCAGATCAGAAGCAACAGTGGCCAGACACGTTTTTACAGTGGAGCACAGCTGGAAGTGTCTGCAGGGAACATGAAGACATGAGATTGTTGCCTGATGCACTGGCCATATTGAGCAGCTGTCATCTTGTGTCAGTAGATATCTAAGCAACAGGAACAAGACAGAATTGCTTCAGTGTGCCTAAGGATGCTTTAACAACCCCACTCCTACATGAGCTAAAGCTCAGATAATTTTAAAGAGGAACTGTAACCACACATAGGAGAATGCAGTCAATTAATCAGGAAACCCTCCCCCCATGTGCATTCTGGGAAACCAGCTATACTACTGGCTTTAGAACTCTCAGTACATGAACATTCTGCAGACATCACCTGCCGGTACTAAAGAAGATGTTGCCACCTGTGATACATTTCAGACAGTAAGGCCCTGTTCACACTTGCGTTTCTCTGCCAAACGGACTGGATGACCTATCGGATCGGATCTGGATCGGAACCGTACGGTTCTGATCCGGATCCGATCTGGATCCGGTCAGGTTGCATCAGTTGTACATCTGGTTGCGATCCGGATCCGTTTGGCAAAACAGAGTACAAATAAATAAAAATTTTGGGGTCTGGGAGGTCAGCAGAAGGTGCACCTGTGGAATCAGGTCCTCCGCTGTTTAGGCCTCACCTCCACCTCCGACATACTGCCAAACAGCTCCAGCACGTTAAAGTCACTGCTGCTCCACTCCAAAATGCTTGCCCATGTGTCCCCATCCAAAATCGCCGCTAGAATACGCGAAAGAAGTGGGGTTTGTAGCCAGTGTGTTCTGTGCTTCCGTTTCCCATTGGTTTCTATTTTCCGGATGGTGCAATCAGGCTCCGGTCCGGGTGCGTGGGCCGGATGATCCGGATGTTGGAAAAGTGTCCGGAGTCCGGATCTGGTCCGGCTCTGTACTGTACGGACCGGACGCGTGTGAACGTCCGCATAGCCTTTGCATTGCTATGCGGGACGTACATTCCCGTTTGTACAGTATACGGTCCGGATCCGATCAGCAGGTCCGGACAGGGAACGCTAATGTGAACCGGGCCTAAATCAGGGAGAGGAAAGATTTTACAACGGGCAAACACTGACTAAATTTTATTTTAGCATGCGACTGTGAGCCCTTTTATGTGTTACTTTATTCACAGACCCTGTACTGTAGACCTGAGGAAGCGGGGAGGTCCTCCGCAACGCGTTGTGTTTTCCTGTGTCCAATGAAATGATTATGTTTAAACCTCCTACCTAAGGTAAGACTGTTTCCTTACCCAGGTTTACCCATTGCATACTACTTTGGGGCAGCCTCCTCTCATTTTGTACTGAATAAATCACAGTAATTTATAAGTTCATTGTAACGCTTGGCGGTGTATCCTCTACAGTCAGCGCGCAATGCACACTCATAAAGTCATGCACACTCATTTCCACATAAAGGAAACACACACACAAGTCGCAAGCAAGGCATAAAACTATGAATCTCAGGGTATAGTGCGAACGCACTGGTGGAGGAGAGGACTGACTCCAGCAGGAGATGTGGTGCACAGAGCAGGCGTAGCTCCGAGCAACCACAACGACACATAACTAAGTTTGCTCAGCGCAAAAGCAGCGCTGAGCGTTCTTAACCAGAACCTAGAGAGAAAAGGACAGACCGACAGAATGAACGTTTGCTAATCTAGTCACTGCTCAGTGACAGCAAGCGTTCACAAACAGGACAGACTGGAACGAGGCAGCCACTCGCGACCGCAGCGATGGCTTACCTCGCAAGAACAGGACTGAAAGGATTCGCTACTCCTCCACAAGAGATGGCGCAATCCACAAGGCAAGACACAGGCAGAGCAAGAAACAGGTACAGAAAATACACAAATATATACAGTAATCCGCGTTGCAATATAGAAAATAACAAACGCGCTAGTATGCGTATATATTGGCAATGAACCAATACATATGATGCAAGACTAGCAAAATAACAAATCTAACTAAGATACAAATATACTGGCGAACCAATATATATGCACGTAACAGGAACTAACTACGGTCCCGAAGGACACACATAAACAAGGACTGAGACAAACAGAATGAACTCTTGCTAATCCAGTCACTGCCTCAGCGACAGCAAGCGTTCATACGTAGACAAACACACAGGAGTGAGATAGTCAATAGCAACCGCAGCTATATGACTAATCTCCAGGAACAAGACTGGAAGGATTCACTGCTCCTCCGCAAGAGCCAGTGCAATCCACACGAGAAACACGAGAACCAGGAACAGAGGCCCAAGAGTAACAGCTTAGACAGACTGAGACTGAAACTATGACGGGCGGGGAGCACAGTAGGAAGCAACTCTTTATACTGAGGTCATCAAATGGGAGTGGACATGCAAATTCCCACACACGTGAATGGTAATCAGTCACAAGCTGACAGCAGGAAAAGGCAGACAAAACTATGCAACCTGCATTGAAAGGAATTGCAGCTCAGCTGCAACAGGCAATGTTTAATTTCACAAGAGCATCCCAAACTGCCATGAACTGCAGAGCTATTGCAGATAGAATCAACACATAGGCCTAGTGCACACCAGAGCGGTTCGGCTGCGTTTTGCGATCCGCTTGCAGCTGCGGATACGCTTGGGTAATGTATTTCAATGGGCTGGTGCACACCAGAGCGGGAGGCGTTTTGCAGAAACGCATACTCCCGAGCTGCTGCAGGTTTTGGATTACGGAGGCGTTTCTGCCTCAATGATAAGTATAGGAAAAACGCAAACCGCTCTGAAAAACGGCACTTCAGAGCGGTTTGCCAGGCGTTTTTTGTTACAGTAGCTGTTCAGTAACAGCTTTACTGTAACAATACATGAAATCTACTACACCAAAAACACTTCACAAAACCGCAAAATGCTAGCTGAAACGCTACAGAAAAAGAAGAAAAAGCGTTTCAAAATCTGCTAGCATTTTGCGGATCTGCTAGCGGTTTTTGGTGTGCACCAGGCCATAGTGTGAGTGCAAGCAAAGCTATGCAAGCAAATGCATGTAAAGAAATCAGAACCGCTTGGCTACAGTACAACTGCAGCCAGCAGTACATGCTGTAAAAGTGATCATGACATTCATATTGTAAAAAATGAAGCAATTGTATTATGTTATATTGACTACAGTTCCTCTTTAATGACTCAGACATTAATAAAGAGGAATGACTGTATAATGGCACATGGAAGAATGTTGTAAATGGTTTAGAATATCTATTTTAACTTAATTATTCTGGTTTCAGAAATGCTGGTTATATCTGCGTATTGCTGACTGTGTATTGGAATATAACCCCAGTGATGATTAGCCTGGGGTCTAGGCTATGATGTGATGCAGCTTTTTCCCCCAGAGCACTCTGGGAGATCATGTGAAGTTTCTGCTCACTTCACGGCGATTCACCTTGCCAGCAGTAAGAATGTAAATCAGGGTGAGGTAAGATTTTACAGTGGGCAAACCGAGACTAAACACGGTAATTTAAAAATTACTATTGAATAATAATGTAAAATAAGCCATTTTATTCATAAAAGTAATCCTGAAGTCAGAAAAAAAAATAGATACTTCTTACCTTGTTAGTGGGAAGCCTCTGGATGGTCCATACACCATACTGTTCAATACTCGACTATTAAAGAGACTCTGAAGTCTTGTTTTTTACCTGCTTTTTTCATATAATCCTGTTCTGCATGATTTCCCAGTAGCTTTGCCCCCTCTCCGTGGCAGATGAATGATTTAATACTGTGAAAGCGACCTGCAAAGTTCCACGACTTTGCAGGTTGCAGATCGTGCTGCTCTGGAGAGGCAGAGCTTTGAGCTGAAGCTCTGCCTTGCCACAATCATTCTCCGCGGATCTTCGCCTCCTCCCCGCCCCCCTTAGTGAAAGAAGACTGAGAGGGGCGGGGAGAGGCAGCGATCCAAAGAGATTGACTGCGGAGGAGGCAGAGCTACAGCTCAAAGCTCTGCCTCTTCCAGGAAGAAAAACCCTGCGAGCCCGGGAGCTTTGCAGGGCTATTTCACATTAATAAATCACCCATCTGCTGCGAGGATGCAGCGATTCAAGTAGGGCATCCATACTGAAGAGGCTTTTATGAGAAAAGTAGGTAAAAAAAGAGACTTCAGAGTCTCTTTAAGAGGCTTCCCCTAACGAGGTACGTATCTATCTTTTTTATTTTTATAGCTTCAGGTTTGTTTTAAGTTGTTTACAGTAACGTTCCTCTTTAAGTAAACACCTAATGGTGCATCTAGGTTCACAGTTGCCGTCGCGTTCCTTGTGACAGCAGGAGCGCAACGGATCAGGAAAGAAGCGCCGCATGTAATCCCCACGTTATGCTGCATACCGTAAAGCGCGAGGCCATTGAAAAGTAACTGTAACTGTTCACGCCCATGTTTTGCGGTAACGCTACTATACCACATCCGCTGCACTGTGTATGTTGCACAGTTAGTGCACTGTAGTGCGGCAGCCCCGTCACAAAGCAACCATTGTGCCGCACCGCGAGGCACCACTGTGAATATAGCTAATGGATGTAACCCAGCTTACTGTAGCCTTTATAAAACATAAGCCATAAAAACAAATTTTGGTTACAAACAATTATATTTGCTTTGTTATTTTTATCTCCTAGATACCCTATTAACCTTATGTAGGGGGTGGAAGCGAAGGTAGAAAAACTGGTGATAAATAAGTAATCAACTGCACTGACAGTTCTACAGAATACCTACTCAGCTTCAGAATACTCTGATTTCCTATGAAAACTTGGTCTGAGGGACCTGAAGCCTATCACTTAAAGGGACCCTGAGCAGAGGCATACAATTTAAATCTGGACTTACCTGGGGCTTCCTCCAGCCCCCATAGCCCGCAACGAGGTCTCCTGGCATCCTCTGGGTCCCTTCTCTGGTCACGCATGTGTGACTTGTGCACTCACCTGTCGCGTCATCACACTTAGTCCTGCACATGTGCAGTTCAGTCTTTATCCAAAGTGTCCGGATTACTGGAGCCGCCAGCGGGACTGCGGAAGGGACCCAGAGGATGCCCGGGGGACATCGCAGGCTATGGGGGTGGAGGAAGCTCCAAGTAAGTCCAGATTTTAATTTTATGCTTCTGCGCAGGGTTCCTTTAAAGTGACTCTGAGACGACGATATTGGCAGTATTTATACTTACCTGGGGCTTCCTCAAGCCCCATGAGGTCTGTGGGCTGTCTCGTTATCCTCTCTGGCGGCTCCATTCAATTGTAAAAGCTCCATGGCAGGATTTCAGGCAAGGCCACAAAGGCCATGCCCTAGGATACCAGAAAAACAAGAGACGGGCTTTGAGCAGCAGGGTGGCCGTGGCAGTTAGCCTGCTGAACATTCGTCCTGCTACAGTTTTCACATAAAGGTGAGCGTCTACCAACAGTCGGATCTGGCACTCGAGGGATGAAGGGGCAGCAAACGGGCACTTACTGTGATCTTTGGGCTGTCTGTCATTCAGACAGACAGTCACTGCTTGCCAAAGAGCATACAAAAATCTTTGAGAGGAGCTTACAATCGAATTCCTGCCATCACTTTACTAACTGTCCTCAGAGAGCCTACCATCTAATCCCTGCCATGTTGGGGGGGGGGGGGGGGGGGGGTTAGGATGCTGTCGGTCTGGGGGCAGCTGGTGATAGTGGGCCTTGGGCAGTAGAAAGTACAAATTTGGCCCTGAAAAGCTCACGGTATTCTGTTTGGCCACGTTCTTCTGTGCATGCAGGTACCCTTTAAATTAGCTAAATACTAGTATATGGTTGCAGGACACACAGTCTTGCCCGGGTCGCAGGGTGGTGGACCAGTAGTGGTCATCTAGGAATATAACGCATGGCCCTTTGTGGACATCAGGACCATGAGTGATCCAAGTTCACATTACTCCCTGCCAGTTTCTTTCTGTAGACAGTGAAAGCCACAGCTTGGCGTGGTGTCCTCTAAACAGAGCTGAAGGAGGATTTAAAAAAAACACAGAAAACTTGCCAATATTCAGAAGCACTTAAGTCTGGCTGTTCTTACGAAGCATGATATTGATTTCCAGAGACATCAGACCACTGCTGCCAACTCAATCCATTGGCCAGCCTATAATCTCTACAGCACACAGTAATAATGAGTTATGCGCTCAATGATTTAATGTAGTAGACAGACGGCACCTACATCAAAAGAAGAAGCATAGGTGCAACTTCATAAGGGAACCACAGGGTCACTAAATTATGGTGGTGGGGAACCACATGAAAAAGGGAAAACGGTGCCCGTAAAAATACCCTGGCCTGTTTATGTCACATGGCTGAAGCACTGGTATTTCCACCACATGCTCAGTGATGATCAAAGTAGGTCTCCTAATTCTCTAATTAGCCTGACCCAGGCACCACAGTTTAGGATTAGCAAATCACAGCTTCTGGTGGCTGATCCGGTGATACATCAGCCCTGCTGATTGTTCAATGATTTGATAGCCCCAATGGCTGCAGTGATTATCAGTTAATGTAAACCTGAGATGAGACAAATAATACGTTTTATACATACCTGGGACCTCCCCCAGCCCCGTTCAGGCTGATCGGTCCCACGCTGTCCTCCTCCACCACCTGGATGTACCAGTAGGCAGCCCGGTATTACAGCCAGCTGGGGCGCAGCTCGGCACCTGCACAATACTACTGCGCAGGACACTCCTGGCAAGGGGGGCACGTGCGGCCAGACTGCTCCTGCGCCGACTGGCCCTGACTGGCCGAATTAGCTCAGCCTGGCAGGATGGCGAGGGACCGGTTAACTTTGATAAGGTGTGATAACTTTGATAAGGTGTGATAACTTTGATAAGATGTGATAACTTTGATAAGGTGTGATATCTTTTGATAAGGTGTGATATCTTTTGATAAGGTGTGATAACTTTGATAAGGTGTGATAACTTTGATAAGGTGTGATATCTTTTCATAAGGTGTGATATATTTTCAGAAGGTGTGATATATTTTTATAAGGTGTGATATCTTTTCATAAGGTGTGATATTTGAGTTAACACGGTTTAGTGAATCAAGCCCCTGGTCTCCCAGAGTCATCTGGGGCAAATGCTGTGACATCATAGCCGTGGTAAGCAACACATATATATATGCGCTACAATGGATATTGGAAGGCGAAAGATTTAATTTCCTTCAAAATATGTTTGTACCAACAGATAGACTACGGTGACATATTTTTGGAAGTGGTCTGAGTCATGAGTTCAGCAGACTGAAATTACACACAACTCCAAACAGCACATCAGTAATTATCTCCCAGTCTACAAAAGATTGTTGTATTGCCCACAGATACCAGCAACAGACATATTAATTCCACTGTCATCAGCTGCAGATACTGTAGTGGCAGTGCCATAGACCTGCTTAGTGGAGAAGGTAGGAGAAAACTGTTTTTTGTTTTTTTTTGCCTTATTTTCTTACCATGGAGCAGCACCATGAAATGGGACTTATCACATCAAAGTACAAGAAACAGAAGAGTAATTTGTGCCAATATCTTATTGCCTAAAGGAACTTCCTGCTTAATAGATCAAGAATAATCACATTAAATGTGAAATTGGCTTAGTTACATAGTAGAAGGTGAAACATCGTGCATTCGGGGCTAGTTTTAAAAAATAAACGTTTATTAGTGCGTGCGTGATTATTATGGTAAAAAGCGATCAATGGAATCCTGTAATTAGAGGCATATAGAAGCTGTGATTTTTATTCCTTTTTTAAAGCTACCAGTTGCTTGGTTACTGTGCCTTTTTTTTTGGCTTTAAAAGCTTCTGAATGTGGCTTGATTTTGAATGATGGGACCCCATGACAAAGGTTTTGTACCTCTCCATAATTTCTTTCTTGAGAGCTAGGAGTCTAATGCTGGGAACACACCATACAATTTTATGTTAGATTTTCTGTTTTGCTGGGCATAGACGGTACGTTTATGTGCCGGAATCGAGCCGCTGGCTCCATGCCAGCACGTCCCCGCTCGTCCGCGCAGGCGTGTGGATCGATTCCCGCTCGTCCCCGCGGGCGCTTCTTATCAGCCGCTCATTTTTTTCTATCGTCCGCCCGCGGGGATCAAGCGCAGAATCGATCCGCCGCGGTGATCGGACACGTCGGATATTATCAATCGAGCCATCAGCGGCTCGAATGATAACAAGAAACGTACCGTCTATGCCCAGCATTAGATTTACCTGCCAGATAGATCATTTCCAAGTTGGAAATGATCTATAACCATCTATCTGCCTAGCAATTAGGCATTGTTCTACTTAGCAGGAGATAAACAGAAGACAATGCACCAGAGATAATGATCAGTCTCTACAGAAAATAATCTAATTATGCATTCTAACAGAAGATCTAACAGAAAAATCTGGGCATACATGGTAAATTTTTTCCTTATCAATCGAGCCGCTGATGGCTCGATTGATAATATCCGACATCTGTAGAGAATGGTCATTGTCTTCTGTTTATCTCCTGCTAAGTAGAACAATGCCTACAGTAATTGCTTGGCAGATAGATGGGAAGATTAATACATTTCCAACATGTTGAACTTTATCTATCTGGCAGGTAAATCTAACAGAAAATTGTATGGTGTAAACCCAGCATAACCGAAAAATCTAACAGAAGAATCTAACAGAAAATTGTATGGTGTATTCCCAGCATAACCGAAAAATCTAACAGAAAAATCTAACAGAAAATTGCATGGTGTATTCCCAGCATAAAGCCCCATCTACACGAGACGATTATTTGTGCGATTCAATCTGACATGTCCGATCGGGATTCGATTAGATTCAATTCTATTTGCCATTGTTTTGCAATGGCAAATCGAATTGAATCCCGATCGGACATGTCGGATTTAATCGGATCGTAAATAGAATAGTCATCGAATCGCACAAAGAATCGTATCGTGTAGATTGGGCTTAAGACTATGGATGTTTTACGCTAGTTTCCATAAAATTAGAGACACCCCTCATTTGAAAGTAAACCAGCCCAACAGTGGCATAGGGTGACGTAACAACGCAAAGTTGCTTCTATAAGGAACGCTCAGCTTTGGACGACATAGATATCACAGAAGTTAATGTCAAAATGGGTAAGACGAAAGATTTAAGCGACTCTGAACGAGGGATGATCGTCTGTGCAAGAAAAGCTGGTGGTAAAATCTCTTAAATAACGACTCTTTTAGGATTTTCTCACTCAACATGTTTAGAGAGTTGCAGTAATAATAATAATAAGGACTGGTGAACGAAAGAGGTGAAAGGCAAGTAGCACGCATAGTCCGCAGCCACAGAAGGGTAACACCATGGCAAATTACAGCTGAATTCAATGCAGGTGCATCACAAAGCATATCCCAACGCACAACAACATGATCAGTCTCAAATTGGTTTGAGGAACATCAGTCATAGTTTAATCTGCTTCCATGACCAGCTCAGTCCCCTGACCTCAATCCTATTGAGCATTTGTGAGACGAAGTTGAAAGATAACTTCAAAGCTTGGAAATGTCACCATCCAACCTGACCCAAGTTAAGGTGGCCATACACTGGTCGATTTGCCATCAGATCGACCAACAGATAGATCCCTCTCTGATCGAATCTGATCAGAGAGGGATCGTATGGCTGCCTTTACTGCAAACAGATTGTGAATCGATTTCAGCATGAAACCGATCACAATCTGTGAAGCTGCCGCAGCCCCGCCCCCCCGCCTCGCATACATTACCTGACCCAGCCGGCGCAACTCCCCCGGTCTCCGCTGTCCTCTTCTCCGCGCTGGGCTCCGAGTCCGGCAGGCTTCACTGAACTTCCTGTTCGGGGGAAGTTTAAACAAGTAGAGGGCGATCTACTGTTTAAACTTCCTGTCGGGACAGGAAGTTCAGTGCAGCCTGCCGGACTCAGAGCCTAGCGCGGAGAAGAGGACAGCGGAGAGAGCGGGTACTCATGCCAGCGGAGCAGGTAATGTATTGCCGCTGTATTGCGTCGGTCATTGGGCATTCGAACGCCGCTATTGACGCACTCCCGACCCGCCGGCGATGGAGCAAAATCTTCTGCATGCACGGATCGATGGGAACAATTGATTTCGGACGGAAATCGATCGTTCTGAATGGTTTCCAAATACAGGAGAATAAAACATGCTGTGACTGAAAAAATGCAGCACAAATTAAAGGTCCGTACACACGTCTGACTGCAGGCAACGACGGGTCCGTCGTCACCTCCCGCTGGGCGGGTGTTCCAGCGACAGTCCAGCGTGTATACAGTCTGTCTGCAGACTGATACGGCTGTTTCTGAGCGATCCGCCGGTCAGAAACAGCCGTATCAGTCTGCCGACAGACTGTACACACGTCGGACTGTCTGCTGAAAACACGCCCAGTAGGAGGTGACGACGGACCCGTCGTTTCCTGCAGTCCGGCGTGTGTACGGACCTTTATAATGGATTTAAAATGCAGGTTTCCATTGCTAGAAAAGAAGCCATACACACAGATTTTCCCATTTGAATCTGCCAGGAATCTACTGTACAAATTGATAAATCATCATTTTGATAATTTTTGTGCTAAAAGCGATTGAAGCTATCGATTGGCCTCCTGGATGAATCTGAAAGATTGTGAGACAAATATCTATCGCCGCTATCTTTTGAAAACTTTTTTTCACAAAGATTATCTGAAGATTATCTTAGATGTTTCTTTTTCCAAAAATGTATCTCATGCCTCTTTCAGATGGATGGCTGATCTACGCACTGTAGGGGTGGGTGGGGCTGTACAGCACGGGTACTGGGCGCTAACAAGCATTCGGCCGGTGCAGGAGAGCAGCTGACAGGCGGTGACTACATCTCTTGTCAGCTGCCCGTGTGAAAGGGCCCTCATGTTTGTTCCCAGCTTTAAATTAGAAGCAGAGGATCAGCAGAACTGAAGGCAATCTGTATTGTTTGAAAGGAAATACATATGGCAGCCCCCATACCTCTCTCTCTTCAGGTTCCCTTTATCTGCTTCCGAAACTTGATGATTGAAATCTACGCCCTGTTTTGATCCTGTTATACCTACCAGGGCGTAGATTTCAATAATCCCGCCACACGCTACCACCGACCGTGTCGCCCTCCACGCCACAGAGCATTCACCCTGCCGTCTATATCAGGGCTGTGGAGTCGGAGTTGGAGTCGAGGAGCCGGAATCAAAGCAATTTTGGGTACCTGGAGTCGGAGGTTTCATAAACTGAGGAGTCGGACTTGAGAGTCGGAGTCGGATGATTTTTGTGCCAAATCCACAACCTTGGTAAGTATTAGACAAAAAAGTCGATGTCAAGGAGTCTGAGCCATTTTGGGTACCGAGAGTCGAAGTTGGAGTCGGAGTCGGTGGTTTCATAAACTAAGGAGTCGGAGTTGGATGATTTTTGTACCGACTCCACAGCCCTGGTCTATATGATGGCAGAGGTGTGTGAACCGGTCAGGAGCCAAATTCATGACCTGACCCTGTCATCACTGTAAACCAATCCCATCAATGTTGCCAACTCATCCCTTTAATTACTAACACATATGAATTATACACGTTTCGTGGCTAGGTAGATGCAGTTAAGGCACTGATTATGTGCACATAGCCCCAGAACCTGTATAACTTAGATGTGTCAGTAATTAAAGGGAGGAGTTGGCAACACTGAATCCCATTGGCTTACAATTATGGACAGCTTCAAGAGCCAACCAAAGCGGCTCCTGACCGTCTCATACAGCTCTGGCATCATAGTGATGGCAGAGGGAGAGGCCTGCAGGGATGGAGGATTGCCGGGTTATGTACGCCGATTCGTCGTGGTACCAGCAGTCTCTGGTGCTTAAAGACAGAGGCGCCTTGCTATGTACCGGACCGCATTGGTGATATGCTCCTATTTATTGCCTGAGGAAGTGGGATATACCTGCGAAACGCGTTGCACCTTGTTCCGAGTATGTAAATAAACTGATTTTTGCTTAAAACAGCAATTTTTGTGTCTGTTTTGGAGGGGTAAGTCCACCGCTACCTACTTCATTTTAACCATTTTAAAGAAATATTGTTTTTACCCTGTTGGCGCCTCTGTACTACTTTTTCTGGTGCTTAAAGAGACACTGAAGCGGAAAAAAAAATATGATATAGTGAATTGGTTGTGTACTATGAATAATTACTAGTAGATTAGCAGCAAAGAAAATATTCTCATACTTTTATTTTCAGGTATATAGTGTTTTTTCTAACATTGCATCATTCTATAATATGTGCAGATTACACAACACTCAGCATTCAAAATGAGTCTTTCAGAGCAGTCTGTGAACTAATGACCTCTCCTCTAGCAGAGGAAAAGTAAATAGTCCAGGAACAGTTGAGATAATAAAAGTCAGATAACAGCCCTCTCCAAGACTAACTTAGTCGGAGAGCTTAATGGCTTGTTTGCATAGAGATAACAACTGGAGTTTCTCAACTCTTCCTGTACTGGAAACAATTACACTGATGTATCTGATCTTAATGTTTTATTTCTTAGCTGTGCTACACATACAAATCATAATATCATCATTTTTTTTTCGCTGCAGTGTCTCTTTAAAGAGACACTGAAGCGAGTATAAATCTCGCTTCAGTACTTATATTCAGCAGGGGCATGTCACGTGCCCCTGCTAAAATGCCGCTATCCCGTGGCTAAACGGGCATCCCTTACCTCCCAAATCCCTTCGTGGAGTCCTGGGGATCTCTTCCTGATTGAAGCAGGGCTAACCGCTGCAGCCCTGCCTCACGCGTGTCTGTCAGCGCGTATCTCGGCCTCTCCCCTGCCCCTCTCAGTCTTCCTTCGCTGAGAGGGGCGGGGGAGAGGCGGCGATGCGCCGCTGATAGACGGCGATGAGAGGCAGGGCTGCAGCCGTTAGCCCTGCCTCAACAGCAGAAAAATCTACGACCAAGTTGGTCGTAGATTTTGCAGGGGGGGGATTTGGGGGGTAAGGGACCCCCGTTTAGCCGCGGGATAGCGGCGTTTTAGCAGGGGCACACATGCCCCTGCTGAATATAAGCACTGAAGCGAGATTTATTCTCGCTTCAGTGTCTCTTTAAGGAGGCAGAGACTGCTGGTACGAAAGTGGTTAAATAATAAATCTATGGACAGCTTTAAATTTACTAACCTTTCAGCAGCCTTCACTATGGGCCAGTATGACCCAGGAGAAGATTTTCAACTCCCCTGAGCGGACAGACAATTTTTATCTATTTGTTTCCAAGTTTGTAGATTCACTAGTGATAGTTATTGATCTCAGAGGGTCTCTGGTCTAGAAATACCTCATTAAATCTTTCCTGTTGTCAAAACCAAAATACATAATTTGTAGAAAGTAGGATAATAAACTATCCAATCTGTCCCAGAGGGGCAGCAGGTTCATCATTGTAAGCCATCGCTGAGACATGGACGAAAGCAGAGACTCACTAATAGAGAAGAAATGCTCTCCGCTGCCTGCGTTTAGTCATCGTTATTTTGTGTGTTCGGCATTTTAAATTTAAGCAATGATTGCAGTCCTGCTCTGTTTCTATTTTTATCAGTCTGCTTATATCCACAGCAGCTCTGGTTCCTTAATAATATAAATGTAATGCTATCGGCTCATAGCCCCAGTCCAGGATGGCATATTATGCATGCATTTATTAGGATATATTTAAACTCTTTAGCATATTGTATATGGAAATGTCTAACATCCAGGAAACCAAAGTGGCAGGTAGCAAATCCCAGCCTCTAGTTGCTAATCAGTTAAAGAGGAACTCCAGCCTAAACAAACATACTGTCATTAAGTTACATTAGTTATGTTAATTAAAATAGATAGGTAATATAATCTCTTACCCACACTGTTTTAAAAGAACAGGCAAATGTTTGATTTCATGAGGGCAGCCATCTTTTTGGTTGAAAGGAGTTGTCAGGGAGCATGAGACAGAGTTTCAACTGTCCTGTGTGCTGATCACCCTTCCCAGTTGCTAGGCAACATGAATAACAACATAGGGAATCCCATCATGCTTTGCACTGCATCAGGGAAAAAAAGCCCTGTCAGTTTTCTTTGATGGGTGGAGCTTAGCTAAAAATGCAGCTAAAAATAATGCTTTGGTAAGAAAAACAAAGTTCTGATGCTGTGAAACTGTTAAAGAAACACCAAGCCTTTTCAGTCCTGCTGAGTAGATTTTTAGTCTGGAGGTTTACTTTAAGATGCACATACATCAGGCTGTGTATGGGCAGATCGGCCATGAGAAAGATCTCTCTCTGATCGGATCTGATCAGAGGGGGATCTATTGCCTGCCCATATACATACATAAGCTGATTTCCTATAGATGTCAGCATGAAATCCAAAATCGGCCTAGGGCCGCCACTCCCCCGCCTGCCCACCAAAAAACGCACACAAAATTAAAAACCGCATAGTGCAGAAAATGCATGGTTTTCTGCACTGCCTAGGGTGCTCCCAGCCATGCTCAATATGCAGAGCAGGGTGGGGAGTTGTATACCTCTAATACCGGGTCCCATCCACTCTTTTCTCTTCTAAGCACCATCGGTATGGAGCCACATAGCTCTGTGTGGCTTCCGGCTGTTCTGTCACATACAGGAGCACATGGGACAGCTGCCATATGGAGCTATGTGGTTGTACACAGGGCTGTAAAGCGAGAGGAATACCTTATACTAAGAGGGTGGGATGGGGGGGGGGATTAGGTTTTGTTGTGGAGCCCAGTTAGTTCTTGTTATACCCGTGTAGGTCAGTTGTTTGGTTCACGACCTCATTCTTGACTGGACCACCAAGCTCCACCCCATATTGGTCAGAAACCAGGCAGACAGCCTGACTGGTAGCCTGAGTGGTAGCCTGTCTGGTAGCCAGACAGGTTACCACCCTCTTATGTCAGCTGCACCTCACCTCCAATGATGTATACACTGCAGGGCAGTTATGTGGCAGGCTGACTCCTCCCACTCTCAGAATGCTCCACGCTGCATCTCAGGAACCCATCTCTGTGGGAGGGCAGGCCATAACCAACAGTGAAAGGGGGGGGGGGGGAGGAGACAGTATTACCCACAAACACAGGGGCTTAACTAGAAGGGAGCAGGTCCTGCATCCGCCGGGGGGCCCAGAGCTGTAAAGGGGTCCAATTACTTCATGCCCTCAGTAAAAATCCTACAGATCAGGTGTTTTTGTGGCTACACTTTTTATGGATGTGAAGATTATGATCCCACACTTGTTTTAGGACCCTTGCAAGATGGGCCCCCAGGCTGTGAGGGGTAGGCAATGGAAAGGGTGTGAATATTCCAAGCTTCGCTGGGGAGCCCCATGATTTGTAGTTGCACCCCTGCACACACCACTCAGGAAACAGCGTTGGGGAGAATGAATAGCAGTATGTGTCACCCCCCCTCCTCCCCAAGAATGCACACATGATAACTAACATGATAACTAGGCAAAATCGGCACAATAAAAATTTTGAGGCAGAAGGTGGAATTCTGCTTATCGCCTTTCCCTTTGACTTCAACGCATTCCTCCTTACTTTCAAACTCCACAGCTCATTTCTAATGATATACATGGAGCCATATCCTATTCGAGGTGATAAGTAGCTTGCTAATGCGAGCTACTTATCACCTGGCCATTGCACTAGGATTACCGGCAAAGCCCGTTTCACTCGTGCCATGGCCGATTGTTAAGGAGCATTACTCAGCAATGCTCCCATATCCCGGGCGATGGGGACTGAGGTTTTGCGCTGTGGTGATGTCCTTCAGCACCCCAATGCTGCTGCCTCGCTCCCACGCTGCTGCCTGGCTCATCCGCCGCCCCTTGCCGCAACTCCTGTCACTGTAATAATCTCTGAGCCCCTTTCGAAGCTCCCCATTAAATCACTGTCTGGACCAATGAAAATCCTCATTGGTCCAGACAGTGAACCAATTGGGAGCCTCATTGGGAGCTTCAAAGATACTTTGCTGGGGCTTAGATATTATTTCAGCGACGGGAGTTGATGGGGATGTTCACCAGCGCTGCGGGGAGAATTGCTTGGGGCTGGGGGTGCCTGGCTGAGCTGGAGGGGTGTTCGGTGCTGCATGGATGAACCTGCAGGGAGCTTTTTGCAGGTCTAAAGCCCCATCTACACCATACAATTTTTTATGTCTGAAGTGAAGCATAGCTTCCCAGCAGAATGAAAAGTGTAATAGGATAAGATGTAAAGAACTCGCTGGGTGATAATATCGCCCAAGCAAGTTTTTTAACACCCTGCCTAGGGTTAAATGCAATTGGATCATGAAACATAATCGTTGCCTGATCATCGGACTCACCAGCGTTTAACACTGGCGAGCAGGCCCGGATTTGTACTTCTAACCGCCCAAGGCCCACTTTTACCAGCCGCCCATAACCACACAGTATCCTAGCATAATTGGACAGTGGGTGGAGTGGGCAATGCGTTAAAGTCCCATAACCACTGTAGTCTCCATGGTAAAGTGACACAGACCACCACTGGCCAATCAATAATCAGGAAATTGGGACTATGATAGGCTGCCTTCTGTATTGTGTACTATTCAGTGGTGCTGCCCTCCTTTCCTCCCCCACACCACATCATGCGTGCCTGACCCAGCCTTCTGTAACCGCCCGCAGCTTCTGTTGTGTCATTGGACCAGGTCTGGTTGCTTGCTAAGCACACACTGTTCGCACATGCTTGGTTAACTGAGTGCAGATGCCTGCAGCACAGCACAGGCAGCTGCCAGCTGGTTCAAATAGTGTGGTTGGCCCGACCCCTTTCATTTGTTTGGAACTTAATCTGCAAATAAAGCCCACTGACTGCCTGCAGTCTGCCCCTTGTTTATCTGGTGCCCTAAGCCATGGCCTATGTGGCCTTGCCAGAAATCCGGCCATGCTGGCTAGTAGGACAATTGCAACAGGCTCACGGTGGCTTGCCTCAGGGAGACACAGAGAAGTGTGCGGTGACATCACTCTGGTACTTTGGCCAGGGAATACAGTCGAGTGTGGAGTGATGTTTAGGGGAGGGGGCTATGTTTAATTGCTGGAAGGAAGTGGGAGATGAATCCTGACCACCTGCTGCAGGTGACGGTACCTTACACCTTTACACCTTACACCTTTAGCAGCTGTTTCCAAAATTAAAACATGTTTTGCTGCCTTATTTTCTGCAACTGTCACTGGCACAGCAAGGGATCTATTGATTGTCCCAAGAACAAATTAACTTTATTCCTCAGAGACTGTAAGATCTGTACTGTATTACTGGCAACAGCTCTGCCTCAGTAATGGGAAGGTGCGCCTGTACGTGACTTCACTCCATAGCGCTGTGTTCTACATTAATTAGGAAGGGCAGTGTGTTGCTTTTGCAATCAGGCAAATATTGCTTGCATCGTCAAAGCTATTTACAGCAGTCTTGTCTGAACTACTCAGGCACTGTAGGGGGATGTACAGTATTTGCAGCATAATATACAGTGACAAGACAAATAACATTTATAGTGCACTTTCCTCCTGGCAGACTTAAAGCACCAGCGCTGCAGCCACAAGAGGAGCGCTCAGTTAGCAGTAGCAGTGTTAGGGAGTCTAGCCCAAGGTCTCCTTACTGAATAGGTGCTGGCTTACTGAACAGGAAGAGCCGAGATTCAAAACCAGGTGTCAGAGGCAGAGCGCAACGGGCCGAAGGGATCCATTTTAATGGAGCAATATCAACGGATCCTATTGACATCTGTTAGGATCAATCCTCCATTTTGATCAACAGGATCAATGTGAATGAGCTGCAATTTCAAACGAATGCCTAACCATCAGGCCTTGTTCACATTGCGTTTGGCTGGGTTGTAACTGATCGCGTTGTTCTAACTTGCTGCATGCAGGCTTTGCATTAAAGGACAACTGAAGTGGAAAGAATATGCAGGCTGCCTTATGTATTTCTTTTTAAACAATACCAGTTGCCTGGCAGCCCTGCTGATCTATTTGGCTGCAGAAGTGTCTGAATTAAACCAGAAACAAGCATACAGCTAATCTTGTCAGATCGGACAATAATGTCAGAAAAAGTTTTGGTATAATGATTTGTATGTGCAGTACAGCTAAGAAAGGGCTCGTTCACACTCAAGCGCAGGCGATTTTCAAAATCACCCTAAAAAACGCTTGTGCAATGATTCTCTATGAGAGAGTTCACATCTGAGCGGTTCATTTCCGATCCGCTCAGCAAAGCGATGCCTGTGCCTTTTTTGAGGCAATTCCACCTCAATAGAAGGTATAGGAAAAATGCAAAACGCTCACAAAATCGCTTTGTACAGCGATTGCGTTCGCGGTTTTTAAAAATAAATACATTGTATTTATTATTTTCCGGGTGAAAGAGTTCACTTCCTGACTTGCGTCAGGGAGTGAATTAAAAAAAAACTGCACCGGAAAAGCGCTTTTCTAACAAAAAAGCTCCGCCCACCCAAGCGCCGGGAATCGCAAAAAAAAATGCGTCAAAAAACACCCAACACTACCGCGGACGGAACACATTGTGAACAAGGCCAAATAGAACATTAGTTGCAAAGATTAAAAACCTAATTCCTTCAGAGGATCTTCCAACCCTAGTCCATGCCTTCGTCACATCAAGGTTAGACTACTGCAATGTCCTCTACACAGGCCTGTATAAGAAAGACTTACGCCGCCTGCAATTAGTACAGAATGCCGCCGCAAGGCTGTTAACGAGCCAACCCCGCCATTGCCACATAACACCAACCCTGAGCTCACTCCACTGGCTACCGATAAAATGGAGAATTCTGTTTAAGATTGGCCTACTGACATTCAAATCCTTGCACAATCTGGGCCCTGGATACCTAAAGGATTTGTTGCAACTGCATCACACCCCCCACAATCTTAGATCAAAAGGACGCAACACCATGGTCACCCCCAGAGTCCACCTCAAAACCTTTGGAGACAGAGCCTTTTGTCATGCTGCCCCTACACTTTGGAACTCCCTGCCACACCCAATCAGGACAGCTCCATCCCTGGAAGCATTTAAGTCTAAACTGAAAACCTACCTCTTTAGTCTGGCCTTCATGAACATCTGACTATCTCCTCTGTAACACAACCCAGCCTGCAACCCTGTATTAATCTGAGACACAACTATGCGCTTTGAGTCCTATGGGAGAAAAGCGCTTTACAAATGTTATTGTATTGTATTGTAAAGTCTTATTTTATTTACAGTCCAGGAAGAGTTAGGAAACTTCAGTTGTTATCTATGCAAAAGAGCTTCTCTGAGCTCTTCAACCTTGGTCACTACAGTGCTGTTTTCTGAAGCAGATCTCAACCTGTTTCTCACTGTTTCTTGCGTTTCTTGTTTGTTTAACCACTTGCCAACCACACACTCATACCGTGCGGCGGCAAAGTGGTAGCTGGAGGACCAGCGACGCACATCTGCGTCGCCAGGTGCCTCCCTAATTAATCAGGAAAGGCCGCTCGCGCGAGCTGCCGTTTCCTGTTAGATCACGGAGCGGGTCTCCATGAATAGCCTGCGAGCCGCTGATCGCGGCTCGCAGACTAAATGTAAACGCAGGAGACGTTTGTCTCCTTTGTTTACATTGAACGGCGCTGCTGCGCAGCAGCGCCGTAAGGCAGATCGGCAATCCCCGGCCAATCAGCGGCCGGGGATCGCCGTCATGTGACAGAGGACATCCTGTCACAGGACCGATAGTGTCCTGTGCAGCCCCAATCACCAGGGGGGACAGGTAGGAGAGGGAGGGGGGGGATTTCGCCGCGGAGGGGGGCTTTGAGGTGCCCCCTCCCCCCGCAACATGCCAGCCAGCAGGAGCGATCAGACCACCTGCACATCATACCCATTGGGGGGAAAAAGGGGGCGATCTGATCGCTCAGCATGCAACCTGATCTGTGCTGGGGGCTACAGAGCCCACCCAGCACAGATCATAAAAAACAGCGCTGGTCCTTAAGGGGGGGTAAAGGCTGGGTCCTCAAGTGGTTAAAGGGGTTCTGTAGCACATAATAAAAACAAAAACTGTCACTTACCTGGGGTTTCTACTGGCCCCCTGCAGATGTCTTGTCCTGCTCCGTCACTCAAGAATCCTCCGTTCCCCACCGCGGGTCACATCCAATTATTTGTCTAACTGGAGAAATGTCACCGCGTGTCCTCGGCCGCTCGAATCCTCGGCCGCTTGTGTCCTCGCTCTCGCTCGCATCTCCGAGAGCTTACTGCGCAGGCGTAGTACAAGAAAACCTTCGTACTGTGCCTGAGTAGTAAGCTCCTGGAGACACAAGCAGGAGCGAGGATGTGCGCAACCACGGCTGCGCTGCCACAGTGACATTCCTCTAGTTAGATGAATAATTGGATGTGACCCACGGCGGGGAACAGAGGATTCTTGAGTGACAGCGCAGGACAAGATATCTGCAGGGGGCCGGTAGAAGCCTCAGGTAAGTGACAGTTTCTGTTTTTATTATGCGCTACAGAACCCCTTTAATGTTTTAGGCCCAGTGCACACCAGTGCACTCTAGCAGATCCGCAAAACGCTAGAGGTTTTTGAAACAGATTTTCAGAGGAATTCTAGGCATGTTTAGAGAGATTTTGTAAACATGCCTAGCATTTTTGGAGCGTTTTTGAGTAGCAGATTACAAATATTGTTACAATAAAGCTGTTACTGAACAGCTACTGTAACAAAAATGCCTGGAAAACCGCTCTGATCTAGCATTTTTCAGAGCGGTTTGAGCTTTTTCTATACTTTACATTGAGGCAGAAATGCAAAAATGCTGCAGGAGTCACATTTGCGGTTTACTAAAAACCTCAAACCGCTGTTGTGCACCATCCCATTGAGATACATTAGCCAAGCGTTTTCACAGCGAAAACGCTACCAAAAACGCTTGGTGTGCACCAGCCCTTACTGCAGGAAAGTTCAAAGGGTCATTAGCTCTGCTGTTTCATAGTTTAAACACTTCAGGACTCAGCCTTTACCCCCCCCCCCTTAAGGACCAGCACTGATTTCTAAGATCTGTGCTGGGTGGGCTCTACAGCCCCCAGCACAGATCAAATACCAGGCAGAGCGACCAGATCACCCCCCTTTTTTCCCCACTAGGGGGATGATGTGCTGGGGGGGTCTGATCACTCCTGCATGCGTGTGGCTGGCGGGAGGGGGGTACCTCAAAGCCCCCTCCACTGCAGGATTCCCCCTCTCCCTCTCCTCCCTCCCTGCCCCGGAGATCGGAGGCTGCACAGGAACGGATCTGTCCTGTGCAGCCTCTCACAGGCTCCTGCCTGTCATGTGACAGCGATCCCCGGCCGCTGATTGGCCGGGGATCGCAGATCTAGTACAACGCTGCTACTGTTAGCAGCGTTGTAAAAATGTAAACAAAGCGGATTATTTCCGCTTGTGTTTACATTTAGCCTGCGAGCTGCGATCGGCAGCCCGCAGGCTATTCACGGAGCCCCCCGCCGTGAATTGACAGGAAGCATTAGCCTGCAGCCGGGATGCAGATGTGCGTCGCTGGTCCTGCAGCTACCACTTTGCCGACGCGCGTTATGAGTGTGCGGTAAGCAAGTGGTTAAAATACAGAGCGTAGTTTGTAAACTGCAAATATTGGAGAATGATGCAAAGTTATACAAAAAAGCTGTATAACTGAACATAAAAATATGAGACTCTTTTCTTTGCTACTAATGTTTTATCAATTATCCGTACTCCACATACAATTCATTATATGTTTTTTTTTTTTCGCTTCATTGTCACTTTAAAGCGGATCCGAGATGAAAAACTAACTATAACAAGTATAAGTTCCTAGAGATGTTGCGCTCCACTCACAGATAATACTTTTCCACCTGAATTTGATACCGGTTCGCCACACCGAAAAGATCAATAGTTAAGTCACAAGAGGTGCAGGCGCTACTGCGGTTTCCCGGGGTGTTGTTGTCACACAGTTCCCTCTCCTCACTTCCTCCGTAAGATATCCAGAAAGTGCACAGCAGCCCTCGGGTCGTTTTTACATAAAGGGAAAAAAAGCAAACAACACAGCACATAGGGTAATAACGTCTGGTAATGAGATTAAAACCTCCACCTGCCCCACATCACACCGGTGTCGCACACTCCAATGCCAATGTATATAGATTGTGCTCACCAGATAATGTGGCTGCTCGGTCACAAACAGCACAAAAGCGCTTGTTGTAAATAGCCACTCGATCATGAGACTCCTTAATCTTGCTTCAAACACCCTGTAGTCCTCCACTCAATGGAACCTCCGGGCATGATGAGAGAAAACACACAATAGTGCAATATCTTTACACTTTCTATGGCACCTCCACCTCACCCTGGTGCAGCACCCTGTGCAGTAACTAAAATGCGCTCACCAGATGCCTTGGCTGCTCAATCACAAACAGCAAAATAAGCCCAGCAGTTTGCAGGTTAAAATCCTGTTCCTCCAACTGTAGCTTCCTTAAAAACTAAACAGAACCTTCCATTGCGCAGTACTACTTTAATATACATAAAAAACTTCCAAGAATTGCACTCACATTTTCCATAAAATTGAAAGGCATATATAGATAAAACTCCAGCGTCCTGGATCAAAACAGCATGCTCTCCTTGGTGTGCCGACCTCTAGCCCCGCCCAACGCGTTTCGTCCGAAGACTCATCAGGAGCTAATGATTGGTCAGCACACTAGAAGTTTAAATATCCTAAAAACCGTTTCTTACCCAATCACGAGCTCTCCGCAGCAACCAGCCCGCCTCGTTGCAGGAACCTCCTCCCCTCTATCTATGGACAGCGTGTACGCAACTGAAAGCCCCACAATGCTCCCCGCGCACTTCCTGGCCAGCGCCGCAAATGGACTACATTACCCATAGTCCATGCGTAAATGCATGCGACATTTCCGGCTCGTCGGCATCCCCTGTGTGAGCATATGAGAAGGATGGGACCGCCTATTCTATCCCGCGCAAGCCAATAGCATTGCTGCCCAGAGCCCGTGCATCCCTCCTCCCCCACCCCCACACAGTAAACATAGTAACCTTGGCAACTCATACCGAGTTCCTCAACTCGTATATCCGTGTCATTAGCCACCAATTAAACAAAAGGTATCAATATTACTAACAGCATGTCATTAAAAAATTGTCCCATCTCAATTAGAATCTGTTAATTAGGCATATTATCTCATATTAGTGCATAAAGTGAATATTAGAAAAACAATAATATATAAAGATTTATACCACCACTCTAGTTCCATCACTAATCCAGTCTTCAACTATATCACCCTCCCCTATGTGTAAATCCCCCACTTCTAAACCCCTCCCATCTCTCTTTTCCCTCAGTATACCCCCAATATGGGATCTTAATCATCTGCCAGAAAACAGTTGAGATCTAATTCTACATTCATTCCCCCAGGTGCCATAGTTTTCATCTCATAAATCCATCTCGTCTCAAACTTTGATATCTCCCTTATCTTGTTACATCCCCGCCATCTCTCAGTTAGTTTCTGTACCCCGCAGAAGAATAACTCCTCCGGGGCCTTCCTATGATGTTCTGCAAAGTGTTTTGAAACGCTATGATTCATGAATCCCTTCCTCACATTTTTGATGTGTTCATTTATTCTCGCCTTCAATTGTCTTTTTGTACGTCCAATATACTGCAACCCACACGTGCACCATATCATATAAACAACATGGGTACTAGCACATGTGATAAACTCTCTTATTTTCTGTGTGCGTCCTGTCACCTTTGACACTACTTCACTACACCTATGAGCATTGGCAGCTCTACATGCTATACACCCTTTGCATGGGAAGAATCCCACTTGCCCACATATATCTTTCCCATCTCTAATCTCAGGCCCCTCAATGTAAGTCTTAACCAATTTTCTCTGTAAATTCTCAGACCTCCTATATATAAATTTCGGAGCTGTAGGGATAGCATTCTTGAGCACAGGGTCACTCATTAATATCCCCCAATTCCGTTCAAAAATATTCTCTAATTTTTTATATTCCGAGTTATAGGCAGTAAAAAAGGCATAGTCATATTTATTTCTATCCGTATTTCTCATCGAATTTTGCAAAAGTGATTGCCTATCGTTCTGTTCAATCAGGTCCCTCTGGCGTTCAATTTGTTCTTTATTGAACCCCTTTTCCACAAATCTTTCTAATAGCATTGTACTCTGAGTCTGATAGTCACTAATATTGGAACAGTTCCGCCTTATGCGAGTAAACTGTCCCTTAGGTATGTTCCGAAGCCACAATGGGTGGTGGCAACTATTCCTTGGGATGTACCCATTTCTGTCAGTTTTTTTAAAAAAGGTTTTGGTTCCCAGGTGATCGCCCTCTTTAAACACTACAAGGTCAAGGTAATCTACCTCACTAACATCTTCCTTAGCTGTCAGTCTGATACCAAGATCATTTGTGTTTAACCATTCAAGGTATCCCTTTAACTCACTGCGGTCACCCCCCCAGATTATCAGGAGGTCATCTATATAACGTCTCCATAGTCGCACCTGTTGGCTGCTTACTGACTGCACCACAGATCTCTCCCACCTATCCATGAAGATGTTTGCTACGCTTGGTGCAAACTTTGCCCCCATCGCGCAGCCAAGTACCTGTAAATAAAAATTCCCCCCATACCAAAAATAATTGTGCGTCAAACAGAACTTCAAAAGTTCCAAAATGAACTCAATCTGGTCGCTGGGTAACTTATCCTGCGTGACCATTGCCTCCCTTACTGCCACAATCGCCTCCTCATGAGGAATAATAGTATACAAAGATGTGACATCAGCTGTCACAAGAATGTCTTCCGATGTAACCCTAACGTCCTGCAATGTTTGAAGCAAATGCTTTGTATCATGCAGTAAATATGGAAGCTGTTTCACAATTGGCTGCAAATAACAGTCCACATATTCCCCCACCCGCTGATTGAGTGACCCTATGCCACTAATGATTGGCCTACCAGGTGGTTGGTTTAGACTTTTATGTATTTTGGGATTTTGGTACATCACTGGGATGCGCGGGGCATCTATCACTAAGTACCTAAACTCTCTATCCTGCAAGATCCCTACCTCCAACCCACTCCTCAGGATCTCCGTTAGTTGTCTTTTGTATGCCAATGTGGGGTCTCCCCTTAATTTCTGATATGTCCCCTCATCCCCCAATATATTTGACATCTCGGCTTTGTATTGATCAGTGTGCATTACTACCACTCCCCCTCCCTTGTCTGCAGGGCGTATCAAAACCCCTTTTTTCTCACTGAGCTCCTTGATTGCTTTTAACTCAGATTTATGATGGTGGACCTGCATATCTTCCACTTCATTTAATACTACGTTCTTAAAAACTTCTATTGCGCCCCCTTTTTTGTAATCAGGCGGGTTGAAGGTAGAACGATTCTTTAATTGGGTATGGACATATTTAGGCTGAGTTCCCCCCTGATTCACCCTCCCACTGGGTCCCTCTTTTGACAGGAAATATTTCTTAATATTCAATTTCCGTATATATTTATTTACATCAATGAACACATCAAATTTGCTCGGGCCCTGCTTGGGGGCATATTTGAGTCCCTTATCAAGTATAGTTAATTCAGCATTAGTGAGGGGTACTCCACTGATATTAAAAATTCCCTGTCCCCTTAGTTCCTTCTTCTTTTGCTTTCTCCCTCCTCTTCTTCCTCTTCTATTCCTCTTTTCCTGGGAATATATCCCCCTCCTGGGTAATTTCTCTCTGGCCATTGTTCCCTCGGTGTTGCCCCCCCTAAAAAATGGTGGTGTATTGTTTCTTCTGTTTCATTTTCAAGGGGTTCAAATCTATTATATGTGGGTAACCCCCCTCCATTTCTAGGTGGACCTAGGTATCCCCTCGGGCTCTGATATCCTCTATTGAACTGTTGGTTTTGTGGTTTACGCCCCCCAAGATCCCTGGGGTATGCACCCCTACCACCTCCCCAGTATTGCGGATTCTCATCCCTTCTAGGGTCAACTCCCCAGTTTGCACCTCTATTATCATCATATTGGGGTTGTATCCGCCCAGATCTCCCATAGGTGGGGTTCACAGGTCTCCCCCCTCTAGGGTGAAACCCCCCAGGTTTCCTAATGGGGCCAGGTGGATTTCTCGGTGGTTCGGCTGGAACCGGCCGAACTGTTTCTTGCTGTCTTTGCACCTCCTGTGTTGGGGGGTTCTTTCTTTTCTGCTGCTCCAACTGCCACTTATAGGCTGTTTTCCCTTTATATTCCTGCCAATCTGACTGAAATCTACTAATCTTAACTTCACTCCCCTCTTTCTCACTTCTTTGTACATTTTTTAATAGAATACTAGAATTGAGCTTAAAATGCTCTAATTCTTTATATTGATCCATTTTGACTTTAATTTCCTCTATCTCTGTTCCTAGCTTGTGCAACCTATTTTGTTTACGTTTACTGAGTAACCTAAGTAATCTAACCCCACAATCATTAAGGAAGTCCCCCAACTCAGCATCATTCTCATCACTCTCCTCACCATCCATGGGTAGTATATCCCATCTGAAGCGTTTGGGTACTATTCCCTCTTTAATATACTTTCCATAGCTACTCAAATCCCACCATGTATTTGCTTCTTTAGTCATAGCATTTTGTAATTGTTTAAATAAACCATCCATCCCTGGATTGTTAGGGTCAGGTTCCTTAACAAAAATGCTTTCTATATCAATATTCCCTCTATTTCTGATATCAAACATATCCATGATGTATAATGCTAGGTAGGGTATGCAGCAGTCCACCGAATAAAGTAAATGTATAAGTTCCTAGAGATGTTGCGCTCCACCCACAGATAATACTTTTCCACCTGAATTTGATACCGGTTCGCCACACCGAAAAGATCAATAGTTAAGTCACAAGAGGTGCAGGCGCTACTGCGGTTTCCCAGGGTGTTGTTGTCACACAGTTCCCTCTCCTCACTTCCTCCGTAAGATATCCAGAAAGTGCACAGCAGCCCTCGGGTCGTTTTTACATAAAGGGAAAAAAAGCAAACAACACAGCACATAGGGTAATAACGTCTGGTAATGAGATTAAAACCTCCACCTGCCCCACATCACACCGGTGTCGCACACTCCAATGCCAATGTATATAGATTGTGCTCACCAGATAATGTGGCTGCTCGGTCACAAACAGCACAAAAGCGCTTGTTGTAAATAGCCACTCGATCATGAGACTCCTTAATCTTGCTTCAAACACCCTGTAGTCCTCCACTCAATGGAACCTCCGGGCATGATGAGAGAAAACACACAATAGTGCAATATCTTTACACTTTCTATGGCACCTCCACCTCACCCTGGTGCAGCACCCTGTGCAGTAACTAAAATGCGCTCACCAGATGCCTTGGCTGCTCAATCACAAACAGCAAAATAAGCCCAGCAGTTTGCAGGTTAAAATCCTGTTCCTCCAACTGTAGCTTCCTTAAAAACTAAACAGAACCTTCCATTGCGCAGTACTACTTTAATATACATAAAAAACTTCCAAGAATTGCACTCACATTTTCCATAAAATTGAAAGGCATATATAGATAAAACTCCAGCGTCCTGGATCAAAACAGCATGCTCTCCTTGGTGTGCCGACCTCTAGCCCCGCCCAACGCGTTTCGTCCGAAGACTCATCAGGAGCTAATGATTGGTCAGCACACTAGAAGTTTAAATATCCTAAAAACCGTTTCTTACCCAATCACTAGCTCTCCGCAGCAACCAGCCCGCCTCGTTGCAGGAACCTCCTCCCCTCTATCTATGGGTACTAGCACATGTGATAAACTCTCTTATTTTCTGTGTGCGTCCTGTCACCTTTGACACTACTTCACTACACCTATGAGCATTGGCAGATCTACATGCTATACACCCTTTGCATGGGAAGAATCCCACTTGCCCACATATATCTTTCCCATCTCTAATCTCAGGCCCCTCAATGTAAGTCTTAACCAATTTTCTCTGTAAATTCTCAGACCTCCTATATAGAGCCGGAAATGTCGCATGCATTTACGCATGGACTATGGGTAATGTAGTCCATTTGCGGCGCTGGCCAGGAAGTGCGCGGGGAGCATTGTGGGGCTTTCAGTTGCGTACACGCTGTCCATAGATAGAGGGGAGGAGGTTCCTGCAACGAGGCGGGCTGGTTGCTGCGGAGAGCTCGTGATTGGGTAAGAAACGGTTTTTAGGATATTTAAACTTCTAGTGTGCTGACCAATCATTAGCTCCTGATGAGTCTTCGGACGAAACGCGTTGGGCGGGGCTAGAGGTCGGCACACCAAGGAGAGCATGCTGTTTTGATCCAGGACGCTGGAGTTTTATCTATATATGCCTTTCAATTTTATGGAAAATGTGAGTGCAATTCTTGGAAGTTTTTTATGTATATTAAAGTAGTACTGCGCAATGGAAGGTTCTGTTTAGTTTTTAAGGAAGCTACAGTTGGAGGAACAGGATTTTAACCTGCAAACTGCTGGGCTTATTTTGCTGTTTGTGATTGAGCAGCCAAGGCATCTGGTGAGCGCATTTTAGTTACTGCACAGGGTGCTGCACCAGGGTGAGGTGGAGGTGCCATAGAAAGTGTAAAGATATTGCACTATTGTGTGTTTTCTCTCATCATGCCCGGAGGTTCCATTGAGTGGAGGACTACAGGGTGTTTGAAGCAAGATTAAGGAGTCTCATGATCGAGTGGCTATTTACAACAAGCGCTTTTGTGCTGTTTGTGACCGAGCAGCCACATTATCTGGTGAGCACAATCTATATACATTGGCATTGGAGTGTGCGACACCGGTGTGATGTGGGGCAGGTGGAGGTTTTAATCTCATTACCAGACGTTATTACCCTATGTGCTGTGTTGTTTGCTTTTTTTCCCTTTATGTAAAAACGACCCGAGGGCTGCTGTGCACTTTCTGGATATCTTACGGAGGAAGTGAGGAGAGGGAACTGTGTGACAACAACACCCCGGGAAACCGCAGTAGCGCCTGCACCTCTTGTGACTTAACTATAACAAGTAACTTGCCTATATCTGTTTCCTGAAGTTTAGATAGTTTACACAGCAAATCTAGCTGCAAACAGCTTTAATAGAAAATGATTGATTATTCCTGTGATACAATGACAGCAGCCATGTTGTTTGTAAACATTGCACAGAGACAGGGTTATCTGCATCTTGGGCAAAAAAACCTGATCCTCCCTCCCCCTCCCTCCTCCCCTCTGCCTCTGAAATCTCTGGCTAGTAATACCTCCCCCTCCTCCTGCCCAGACTGAGCTCCCATGAGCCCTTGCTACTGTCTGAAAGTGCCTTGGCTCTCTGAAAACCTGTGGGCGTGGCTTCTTTAGTTTATAGGGAATTAGAGTATTAAAACAAAAACAAAAAAGTATTTGGCTTGAGGAATGCCCTATAAACAATAGGAAAGGAACACAATTATGCAATGAGTAAATGTTCCATCTCGGATTCACTTTAAGTGCATAATTAGATGGCAAATCAAAGTAAAACTTTAAATCACAGCTATTTTTAGATTTGGAGATGAAAAAAAAAGCAAAATCTTTAAAAGTTAAAACAGGCACTTTATGGCACCAGAGGAGCTTGCTGAATCAATCCCTCTATTACTGGTTGGATAATCTGATTAATTTAATTCAGTACCTACTCATTATCACACAGCAATACAGCATGTTTTCCAGGTACTACAAGCAAAACACCACTGTGACGCTCTTCAAAATTAGCCATGATTTGTTCCAATTCAGAGTCTTAAATCCCACATAGACACCCACCTCTCATTATACGTATGCAAATATTCCTAATCAAAACAAATGTATGTGTGCTGCATGCAATACGGAGCTGGGAAAAAAGGGCGCATGCCGCTAGTGGACAAAAAGGGCGCCGCCATTCACTCCCATAATAAATAGCGTTTAATGGGCGCCGAGTAGGAAAAAAGGGCGCCGGAGCTAAATAAAGTTTATAAACGGCGCCAGGAGCTAAATAAAGTTTACAAACGGCGCCCGGCGATGTTTAATGATTTATAACTGAACTTGTGGTGATTTACGTTTATAAAATGCACCCGTGCCGAATAACGTTTATGAAAATAATAAACATATTTATCTTATTTAAATAATTAAAACATTATTTAAAGTTTTATCTCTTACTGTTTGTAAAACATTATTATTCACAAAATAAAGCGATCAGTACGTAACGTAAATTGCAAAAATTTTTTTGAATCCACAATTAGTAAAACATTATTATCCACATAATAAAGGGGGGTCTTAGGTTTAGGCACCAACAGGGGGGTCTTAGGTTTAGGCACCAATAGGGGGGTCTAGGGGTTAGGGGTAGGTACAGGGAGGGGTACTTAGGCAACAACAGGGGGGGGTCTTAGGTTTAGGCACTAACAGGGGGGTCTTAGGTTTAGGCACCAACAGGGGGGTCTTAGGTTTAGGCACCAACAGGGGGGTCTTAGGTTTAGGCACCAACAGGGGAGTCTAGGGGTTAGGGATAGGTACAGGTAGGGTTCTGTGTAAGAGTAGGCTTAGGTATAGTTTTAGTAAAATTTTAGTAATAATTACTAATGTATTACAACATTTATTACGAACGTTGTTATATTTATATCATCTTTATAAACAATATTTTCAAATTTTATTATAACAACAAACCATAAATGACGGTTATTCACAATAATATACAATTATAACAATTAAACATATATTATTGGTTTTTTTATAAACGTAATTATAAGTTTAACTTTTGAAACAGGGAAGATTAACGTTTTCACAATTTCCGATTTCATAAACATTATTTAATGATTTATAATTTTGTTAAACATTATTTGTAAACGAAATATAGCACACTATATTTATAAACCCTATTAATGATTAATTATTATTTAGAGTTTACACCCCGCGCCCTTTTTGTCCAGGCGCCCTTTTTGTACGTACGCATGCAATACTGTCTACTTTTGTACCTACAGTATGATTATAATTGCAATTTGTCTCTCAATAAATGCCTGAAATTAAAAGTATTTCTGTGAACTTATCAAGCAATGTATATATATACGTATTCTATTATTCTTTGATTGCCGTGTGGACGGTGTGGGCACAAAGGGGGCGGTTTTCAAAGGTGCAGAAAGTTCAAATGTGCGTAACAAGTTAAGACTTATGATGATAGCTTACAAAAGGCTATGTGCCCTGTGACTCACAAATGAGAATGACATGCAAATGTTATGCAAAGGTGAATCAACACAGATCCTCATTATGTGAATTGTTCTGTGGCAATAAAGCCAATTATTCTGGATTGTGTGTTTGTACTTAAAGCGGAACTGAAGACTATTTAAAAAAAAAGTTTCACTTACCTGGGGCTTCTGCCAGCCCCCCACAGCCGACCTGTGCCCAAGCCGGTCCTCAACGATCTTCCGTTCACCCGCTGCGGCTCACTTTCACTTCACGCAGAGAAAGTCGACTTCTAAGTCAACGTCCTCTGTGCCCTGGCCACACGTATCCTCGCGCATGTTCCAGTAGCTAGGAGCGTTCTGTGCAGGCGCCGTACGAGAAAATCTATACTGCGCTTGCGCAGTACCCTCCCAGCGACGGGAGTGTGAACAACCGTGGCAGGGGAACAGAGGATCGCTTTGAACCAGCGTGCGCACAGGTCAGCTGCAAGGAGCTGGCACAGTTCTGCTTTAAGTACAGAGTTTCACTTACATGGGGCTTCTGCCTTCTGTTCAAAACGATCCTCTTTGTACAGCGGGAGACATGGCAGCGATTTCAAACAGAAGTTACACCTGAATGATCTATCTGCATGGATGTGCAGAGCTCCAGGTACTGGACTATATTACACACCTAGCACTCAAAACAGGGAAAGGAGGGTGTTAGCTTCAGTAAATAATGTGTGCACAGATTATTACCTAATAGACTTCCCCATGGCGGTGATGGACCCTCTCGGGGAAGGCCTAACACTAGTCCAGCAATAAAAACATAATATTCCTTGTGCTGCTAATCATAAATGGTATACACATTTCATCAAGCAGGCAGACAGACAAACAACAGCGCTCAAGGCTGCACCTGAAATGAAAACTATGAAAACTAACAGGCATGCAGAGCCCCACTGGGGCTAAATACATGCCTTGAATTTAGCCCCAGTGGGGCTCTGCATGTCTCTGTTAGTTTTCATTTCAGTTGCAGCCTTGAACGCTGTAATTTGTCTGTCTCTCAAAACGATCCTCTGTTCCCCTGCCATGGCTCACTTTCACTTCGCGCAGTGGTTGTTCAGTTCCACTTTAAAGCAAACCTGAAGTGAAAATATACTGATGAAATAAAACAACTGGCACAACTCTTGCCTTGCATCACTGGGTCTCTGGCTCATATTTGGGTCACAACACTGTCTGTATGGAGTTTGTATGTTCTCAATGTGTTTGCAAGAGCTCCCTCTGTGTACTTGTTTCCTCCCACATCCCAAAAACATACATATAAGTGAACCTGAGACAAATGTCGCCTCAGGATTAATACTCACCTGAGAACTCCTCTAGCCCCCTCGAGGCCTCTCGGTCCCACACCGTCTCCCTGGGCCACTCCTGTCCCCCGCTGGAAGGCCCAGTCTTCTGTTCAATTCAGGCCTCAGCATGCATGCGTGGCGACCTGTTTGCGTTCCTACAGCCCGGACGCTCCCAGCCACGGGTGGCGTGTCTGCATCCAGTCCTAGCATGCACAACGAAACACAAATCAGAGAGAAGACTGGGCCGTCCAGCGGGGAACAGTAGTGGCCCAGGGAGACGGCTAGGGACCGAGCAACCTCAAGGGGGCTGGAGGAAGCCCCAGGTGAGTTTAACACCTGAGACGTCTTTTGTCTAAAGTGCACTTTCATTGGCTTACCCCCAGAATTAGCCTTAAAGGGGAACTTCAGCCTAAACAAACATACTGCCATCAAGTTACATTAGTTATGTTAATTAGAATAGATGGGTAATATAATCTCTTACCCACCCTGTTTTAAAAGAACAGGCAAATGTTTGTGATTCATGGGGGCTGCCATCTTTGTCATGGGGCAGCCATCTTTTTGGTTGACAGGAGGTGACAAGGAGCAGGAGACACAGTTCCAACTGTCCTGTGTCCTGATCACCCCTCCCAGCTGCACACGCTAGGCTTCAAATGTCAAATTAAAAATGTAAAAAAAAAACAATTTGCACCAAAACAGCAGAACGAGAACAACAACATCAGAAATCCCATCATGCTTTGCACAGCATCAGGGGAAAAAAGCCCGGGCAGTTTTCTTCTGTGCAGCTAAAAATGAGGCTTGTATAAGAGATACAAAGTTCTGATGCTGTGAAACTGTTAAAGAAACACCAAGCCTTTTCAGTGCTGCTGAGTCGATTTTTAGTCCGGAGGTTCACTTTAAGGTGCGTACACCCTTTGATAGCCCATTGGGAATCCAGACCCGATCCCCTTGGGCAACATCACTGGCCGGGCTGCACAGACGTGAGTCAGCTGTGTAGCTGACGATGTGCACTGTTGCTTTGCAGAGGGGTGGAGGGATGATGGATTGGCGCATGTGTGATGCCATGTGGGCGGAGGGGAGGTGTATACAAAGGAATCAGTCCTCGCTGGGGGTGAATTGATTCTCTTGCATGTCAGGGTTCGGACACCTGTACACGCGCCCGATTATTGCCTGGATGTCATGCTGGTCCTCTGCCTGCTTTCAGCCACAGACCCTGCACAAGCCTGCAGATCAGATGTTTAACTGAAGTTTGGCTGGATTTTCCTTATACTTGTTTCATGTGTGTGATTCAAATGCTACTGCAACCAAAGATATCAGCAGGACTGCCAGACAACTGGTATTGTTTAAAAGAAAATAAATATGGCAGCCTTCATATCTCTCTCACTTCAAGTGTCCTTTAAATAAAGGGAAGATCCGCGCTGCCCAAAAAAAAACACACTGCGCAGTAGAGACCCGATGGCATCACGTACCCCAAGTGACCCGCGCCGTGGAGCGCACAGGAAGCCGACCCGGCAAGATCGGCTTCTTCACCGCTGGACACCGGGAGTGAGAGGAGCGAGGGCACCGATTGACTGCCAGGAGCTGGAAGAAGCCCCAGGTAAGTGCAGTTTGTTTTTTTTGCCTTCCTTCTTCCCTTTAAATAAACAACAAGGAGAATTGAATGGTGTGAAAGGTACCCCAAGCTTAACCTTTTGCCATTTTGTTTCTGTGGCCTGTATCTCTGCATGTACTTATTATTATTGCTATTGTGTGGCTTACAGGTAATGCCTGGTCATGTATAACAATCAAAAGAATTGCACACTTGCTGTAGAGTGGTTGCTGGTGCTGGAACCCATATCAGCCGACGATCGTTTCAGCGCCTATCCGGTCCCCTTTGTCAAGGCATTGGCAGACAATGCCTTGACAGAGAGGACTGGATAGGCCTCAAAACAATCGTCGGCTGAGCCAGTCACATGTGTGTGCAGGAACAATAAAAGCTATACAGTTCCATATAAGTCTGTGTGCGGATCCTACCTTTGATTGTCTGGTCATGTATTAGGCCATCATATGCTCAATTTGTACTGCTAAGACTTGTGGCACCTGATCAATACTATTTCATGTATCAGCCCTAAGTATTCTGTATGACCAACAACCGCAGTCTCATTAAAAATAATTGAAGACTTGAAGATTTTTCAATATTATTTGAAAATGATATTGAAACAGAGACGGTGCATCTACAATCAGGTATTCAGCATGTGTACATGGCTGACTATAGCTGTGCTGCAATGCTATCATCTATAGATGCCCTTTAAGGAGTAACCTTCATAAACACCTCCGATGCACACAAGACCCTCCAGCTACACAGCTATGATGAGCTGTTCCTATAGCAAATCCCAACCTGTCACGTAAAGCTTATAATGAGGAAGAGATTCTGGTGATTAAGTACATCAGAGGCAAGAAGTCGACATCATTTCTATACCTGATGGCAAAATACTGTGTATGGATTTTTGCTTTATTTTACCATGTCTTAGATCATTGGAGACGTGTTCGATATGCTCTATTCCTGCAGTAAGTGCTTTTTGTTTTATTCCTGAGGCTGTAGAGACGAAGCTGTCTACTACAACCTGCTGCTGGCCAGTCCAATTGCACTCTAGTATTGACTGCATCTAATTGTATAACCTGTACAGGTTTATTACAGAGAATCCCAGGCATGATTATGTTTGAAGAGTATTCCAAAGGCTCAGATAGAACAAAACAAAGTGAAGAAAACAGAGGTTGCTGGGCAAATCCCCTTTTCTCTGTCATAGAGGACTATGCGATGGGTGAAACGGAGCAGGGCCAATGAAAGGCAACAACCTTTCCTCAAGTGCCCCAGGGCCATATGGCACCGCTGTGGACCACAGTGGACATGCATATTTTGTGTACGTGCAAAAAGGGCATCTGGAAAAAAGGGCGCAGGATATAGACAAAATTATACGTTTTTATCCAAAACAATATTTTTCATTTCTATATTATAAACTAAAATCAAGTGCTAAATATGTTGAATTAACGGTAATGAAATAACAAAATACCGTCTATAACAAAAAACGATATTTACCAGGGATGGTCGTAGTCAGCTAACTTCGCTACGCTGGAAATACGCAATTTTTACGCAATTACGCTTCGCCAAACTACGGCTTCGAAAACAAATATTCGCTTCGTATGCATTTCGTAGAATACACGTTAAAATACGCAATTACGCGTAGTGCGAAGCGTAGTGTATGCGGATACTTATGCCCGTATGCAGAAAATTGTACGCATTAATTTCTTTATAAATGCATATACTGGGAACCCTTCTATGCGTACATTCCCCTTTCCAATGCGTAAATCTGTATGCATACAATCGCATGCGGAAAATTAGACGCGAGTAACGCATTCGTAGTTCACTACGCAATACACATTCGTAAGCGTAGTTTTGAAACTTCGCCTATGAACTACGATGCGTAGATGCGAACTACGATGCGTAAATTCGCACTGGCGTAGTTTCTGCTCATCCCTGATATTTACACTTGTGTTAAGCATAGTAATACAATTGTAGATATTACAGGTATTTTACTGCAACTATACCTAACTGTACTCTCACATAGAACTCTCCCTATACCTATCCCTAACCCCTAGACCCCCCTTCTTGGTGGTAATAAGCATAGTTTAATAAATTGTATATATTACAAATATTGTACTGGAACTATACTTAAACCGGACCCAAACCAAACATTTTTTTAATTCAAAATATTTAGTTGCACCACTCTGACACATACAAATATAAACAAACACTCCTTCAAGCCTATGAGCATTTCAGTGCATGCTTTTCACACTTCTCTTTTCATAACTAGGATTATACTGGGGGCAGCCATTAGCAATTCCTCCATTGCTGGACACCATCTACTCCACCAGTTTGCCGGATTATTTGCTGACAATATGAAAGGAAGGGAGGGGTTTCTCCAATAAATGTAAAATATTTTATATTTGTCATCATGCAGCTGAAAAAAGGCTGCCATTTATTATTATAATTTAGAAAATAGATTTTATTTCTGAAATCTTGTATTTTTAGTTCGGGTCCACTTTAACTCTACTCTCGCACAGAACCCTTCCTTTACCTATCCCTAACCCCTAGACCACCCTGGTGGTGCCTAACCCTAAAACACCCCCCTGGTGGTGTCTAACCCTAAAACACCCCCCTGGTGGTGCCTAACTCTAACCACCCCCTAGTGGCGCTTAACCCTAAAACATCCCTGGTGGTGCCCAACCCTAAAACCCCCCTGGTGGCGCCTAACCCTAAAACACCCCTGGTGATGCCTAACCCTAAAACCCCCCTGGTGGTGCCTAACCATAACCGTCCCCTTGGTGGTGCCTAACCCTAACCATTCCCGCTGCACAAACACCCTTACACACATAGAAACAATAATATATTTGATACCGTAAAATACTTCACTACAAATAACATGGATAGAATAATTTATATATTTGTAATAGAATAAATAGCCTTACAATCACGTACACATTAAAAATATTATGAATAGTAAAAGTTATATATTTCTAATAGAATAAATAGCCTTACAATCACGTATGCATTAAAAATCTCAAAATAATGGTAATATAATATCAAAAGTAACATATTAGCGATATATAAACAATATAAGATAATAAATCTGAAAACTATCATTTACGCATTATAATTCTGAAAACAAGGTTAATACCAAAAGTGATAGATTTGTAATACAATAAGCTTAAAAATGATATTTAAGTATTATACTTCTGAAAACGAATATTAAAACGATAAAAGAAGTGAAAATGAAAATTTGCTCATTACACTCCTGAAAGCGAAATTTAAAAACGATAAAATAAGTTAAACCGAAAGCCAAACAAATTTGTAAATAATATTTGTCATAAACCTTATTCTGTAAACGAAAAGTTTTGTTATCACGATCTCTGCAACCGCTATTTGTCGGGCACCCTAATTTTTTCTCCGGCGCCCAATAGTCGATATTTTTCATTGCAGTCTATGGTGCGCCCTCTTTGTCCATTAGCCATATGCGTCCTTTTTTCCTGCTTCCATTATTTCTACAATTTAGTTTATATTTGAGCGGGAGCGCGCAACGGAGCATGCATGGCCGAGCTGCGCATGCACAACAAAAGCATGCCTTGGCCAGAATACTGAGCTGTTCAGCAGGGGACAGGAGTGGCCCGGGGAGACGGCGAGAAGCCGTGTGACCTCAAGGGGGCTGGAGGAAGCCCCAGATAAATATATAACCTGAGATTACTTTGGTCTCAGGTTTCCTTTAGGTCAGGGTCACACTTGTCCATGCAGAAACCATTAGTTTTCTGCTATGGGTGGTTTTTGCATTTTTTCCTGCGTTTGCATTTTTCCGTGTGTGGGTTGTTTTTGTGTTTTACATGCTTTTGCATTTATAAATTAATATTCATATTAACAAGTAAAAATAAATAATTTTCAAGACAGTTTTTACCTTTTTTGGGCAAAAATTCAACAAAAACACATGTGTTTTATTTCCCCACTGGAAAGAATTGCATGTTTTCTGCATACAGTATGCAGAAAGAATGAACTTGTCGAGAGTTTAAAAATGAACCTAAAAACACCAATACTAATGCATTTTTTTGTGCGGCCCATAGACTGTCATTATGTGCATTTTTGCATGCATTTTATAAAAGGCACGCAATTCAAATAAGTGTGACCCTGGCCTTAAAATATATCCTAGCACGAGCACTCCACTAGAACCCTGGTTCAACTGAATGGGTCCCACCTCGCACCCATCTCTGGATCCATACATTTGAGGATATATATTTCTAGTTGGATATACACACTGCCGTCTCTACGGGCGTGCAAATAGTGCAATCGTCCGGGGCGACGGATTGAGCAGCAGAGAGGGTGGGCGCAGTGGCGGGGGGAGCGGGTATAGTACTTACAACTCACCTTCCACTATCCCCCACAGCCTCTACCTTCTTCCTGTCCATGGCATCCGTCGCGTTGGTAACAGCGCTCCCGTGATGACATGACCGCATGTCATCACAGCAGGGGGCACTTACCAACGCAACAGGCGCCGGGAACAGGAAGAAGATAGAGGCTGCGTGCGGGGATCGCGGAAGGTATGTTGTAACTACATTATACCCACTCCCCCCGCCACTGTGCCTATACTGGGGGAACCTACCTATCTAACCTATACTGGGGGCACCTACCTATCTAACCTATACTGGGGGAACCTACCTATCTAACCTATACTGGGGGAACTTACCTATCTAACCTATACTGAGGGGCACCTACCTATCTAGCCTATACTGAGGGGTATCTACCTATCTAACCTATACTGGGGGAACCTACCTATCTAGCCTATACTGAGGGGTATCTACCTATCTAACCTATACTGGGGGAACCTACCTATTTAACCTATACTGGGGGAACCTACCTATCGAACCTATACTGGGGGCACCTACCTATCTAACCTATACTGGGGGAATCTACCTATCTAACCTATCCTGGGGACACCTACCTATCTAACCTATACTGGGGCACCTACCTATCTAGCCTATACTGAGGGGTATCTACCTATCTAACCTATACTGGGGGAACCTACCTATCTAACCTATACTCAGGGCACCTACCTATTTCTATCATCTTTGAGTAGTGCTGTTTTTTGGGGCAGATTTTCTATCCCTTTTCCTAAAGCAGTAAATAAATAACAATAACAGTGGCATAGCAATAGGGGTTGCAGAGGTCTCAACCGCATCAGGGCCCCATAGGGCCCTCCCTCATCCGTAGTATTAGCTCTTTATTAGTCCTCTGCTGGTAATGATCACTTCTATAGATGCTTTAAAGAGACTCTGTAACATCAAAAACCTCCCCTGGGGGGTACTCACCTCGGGTGGGGGAAGCCTCCGGATCCTAATGAGGCTTCCCACGCTGTCCTCTGTCCCACGGGGGTCTTGCTGCAGCCCTCCGAACAGCCGGCGACAGACCCAACTGTAGATTCAATATTTACCTTTGCTGGCTCCAGCGGGGGCGCTGTGGCTGCTTTTGGCTCGGAAATAGACGGAAATACCCGATCTCCGTCGGGTCCGCTCTACTGCGCAGGCGCCGGAAAGTTGCACCTGCGCAGTAGAGCAGACCCGACGGCGATTGGGTATTTCCACCTACTTCGGAGCCGACAGCCGTCAGAGCGCCTGCGCAGGAGCCGGGAAGGTAAATATTGACGTCACCGCTGCACGGAGGGCTGCAGCGAGACCCCTGAGGGACGGAGGACGGCGTGGGAAGCCTCATTAGGATCCGGAGGCTTCCCCCACCCGAGGTGAGTACCCCCCAGGGGACGTTTTGACGTTACAGTTCCTCTTTAAATGATGATAATCGTTATAGTGGACCTGAACTCTTGCACAGGACAGAAGGAAAACATAGAGAAATGCACCTTGAATGTATTTAGAGAGTTTAGCCTGTTTAATTCCTGTGCAATCTGATCTCTCCCATATGTCACATGACTGCCTATGGCAGAGATGGCAGATCTGGCCATTTGAAAGCACAGGAGGTTAACAATATGTCTGCTTCCATGAATCAGGAATTACAAACTGTGCAGATTTTAGGATTCGTATCAGCTGTAGCAAAGAAATGTTTTTTTGATTATAGGTTATTATGCTGTTGTGTATCTTTTCGAGCAGAGAGGATGTTGTGAGTTTGGGTCTGCTTTAACAAGCTGTTCCCCATCACCTTCTTGCACCTCTGACACTGTGTTGCCCTTGGCAGGCTTTGGTGCGCCGTATCAATTGTTATGTATAGAGTGCTTGAGGGGGCCCCAATGTAAAACTCACACTGGGGCCCAAAGCTCCTTAGCTACGCCACTGAACAATAACATCATTATTCATCTATTTAATACTTTTTAAAATGTTTCTTTTGTATGATGTACCTTGATCTATTTTACCTACTTGCTCTCCCATTACACATATTATGATATGTGCAAACAGTCAACCGTGACCACTTATGAAGAATAATGAATGAACCCCCTTCATCAACACGCCTGCAGCCTGTCATTCAGCTGCCCGTTCCAAACCGCAGCTTTTATTAAACCTGCTGCCTGGTGTCATCCCAGAGTCCATTACCAATGCAAATAACGATTTCATTGCAAATCCCTTTGCTTACGATCCCGCAATCCCTGGGTGGCTGTCACAGCTGGAATGTGCAAAGTGTAATCATTCAGTAAACAGTTATTTTCTTCATTAAAGTGGAGCTGAACTCTTGCACAGGGCACACGGAAAACAGAGAGAAATGCACCCTGTGTGTTCTTAGAGAGAAGAGCATGTCTAATCCCCATTCCTATTCAAGTAGTCACAAGTGTAATTTGATCTCTCAGCTGTGTCAGCACAGAAATTCAACAGTCTTGGCAGACACAGCTAATGTATAAACGCAGGATGTTAACCCTTTGTCTGCTTCCATGAAACCAGGAAGTAGAAACACTGCAGATTTACTGCAGGCGTTCTGTAAGCTCAGAACTTCCTCTCTGTTCTAAAAGATAAGCAACAGCATAACAATATTTAAAGAAAATAATTTATGTTATAGCTGATACAAATTCTGCAATAAACCTGCAGTTTGTCTACTTCCTGCTTTCTTGGAAGCAGACATATTGTTAATATACTGTGTTTTACAAATGAGTTCTCTGCTGTGGCAGTCAGCTGACACAGCTAAGGGATTCAATTACAATTTGTTCTTACTCACAGATGAGGGGAGAATCAGACAGGCTAAACTTTCTAAATACACACAGGGTGCATTGCTCTCTGTTTTCCTTCTGTCCTGTGCAAGAGTTCAGGTCCACTTTAACACTTCCTTTACTGGAAACAATATGAGACTCATATCTTTGCTACTAATGTTCTATTTCTTAGCTGTATTACACATACAAATTCATTATATCAGAAGTTTATTTTCACTTCAGATTCCCTTTAAGGCTACTTACACACTAAGACGTTGCGTTAGGTGCTACGTTAAGGTCGCATAACGTGCCCCTAACGCAACGTATGGTGGTGCGGGAGAGGACGTTAGAGTGAGCCGCGTTAGGCGGCTCTATCCGCATAAAGAGTGGCGCTGATTGGCCGGCGGGACCTCGTGATGCGGTGTGAGACACTCCGCATCACGTGGTCCCGCCGGCCAATCAGCAGCCGCCAGTGCAGTGCATATTATGTAGCCATGTGCGCGGCTACTGTAGCGGCATCTCCCCGCCTCCTCTCGCCCCCCACTGAGCATGTGCAAACAGTCTATCGCGGCTTAAGCCGCTCAGAACGCACAGTACGCTGCACTTTTCCCGAACGTGCAGCGTTACTGTGTAACGCAACGTGGGCAGCGTGAACAGCCTCATTGACTTTGTAGTGCTGTGCGGTGGGCTGCGTTACAGGCTGCACTAACGTGCGCCTGTAACGTCCTGGTGTGTAAGTAGCCTTAATGTTATTATGCTGTTGCATATCTTTTAGAGCAGGGAGGAGGTTCTGAGTTCAGGTTCACTTTAAAGAGGAATTATAACAGTAGTAATTTATAAATGATTTAGCCAGTGGTAAAATCTTTCAACTCCCTGATTTACATTCTGATATTTATCACAGCTGGCAACATTTAGTTCTTCCAGGTGATCTCTGCAGAATGTTTGTTTACTGAGAATTCTAAAGCCAGTGCAAAAATCTAGCTGGTCTCCCAGAATTCTTTGGGGTGGAGAATTCTGCATAATAAACAGCCTAGGATTAGCCTCAGTGGGAGGGCGGGGCTATATACCAATATAAAGCTATATATGGCTAGAGGAAGTGTTTCTAAGACCCGGTTCACATTGGCCTAAAAAAAAACGGTCCATTTAGTGGACCACAACGGAACGGTCCCTAACGGAGTTGAACGGATCCTATTTTAATCAAACTGTTCTGTTCCCATTTCTCTGTTAGGATGGGTCTGTTTTGCCAACAAGACCGCAAGTTTGGGTCCGCAGTGATTTTTCCGGGCCGACAGATGCGGTGCATTGACTGCGCGCTAACAGAACGAAGGGTCACGGATGTAAAAGTGAGACTTTTAAAAACTGATGCATGCCTTGGATCAGGTTTTACATGGATCAGTTTTCCATCCGTGCCAATGTGGACTGGGCCAGGTAGAAATGGGTATTGGAAATCTTTGACTGCAGTTTCCTCTTAAATATACAGAAGTCTTTAAAATGCTTTACAGATTGCTGCTTGTGAACTGCGCAATCTGTGCTCTAGCCAGAGCAGGGACAAGGTCCTCCAGCACCCAAGGCTGAGACACCAAAGTGCGCCCCTCCATCCCTCTCACCCCAGCAGTCACACACTGATTGCTATTAGACTAAGAGGGCCACAGGGCCCACAACCTCCCCAACACCTTAATATCTAGTTATCTGGCTTGCAGTCACTGCTATGTATCCCCTTTTCTTATTTCTTTCTGCTTCATACACAATTAGGAATGACAACTGAATGAATTGTGTGCCCCCTCCTACACTGCGCCCTGAGGCTGGAGCCTCTCCAGCCTATGCCTCGGCCCGGCCCTGGCTCTAGCTATACAGCAATTTTCATTTATAGACCCCCTACCTGCTTATCATGCTGTACCATTCCTAATTATATGAAGTCAGTGGCTATCTCATTTCATTTAAAAAGAGGCTGAAACAAACTATGTATGAACAGTATATGATTAAGAGGGAATTCTGTCCAAGCTAAAACAAGCGAAGATAAGCGTGCAGTGGCTGAAATAATAGCAATTTGCAGCGCTGTGATAGGAGTCATTTGTGTATAGAGATTATATAAAGCTCTGACGTTTCTTCTCTAAAGCCTCATCTACACGGTACAATTCTCCATCGGATCAACCGGTGATCACATAAGAAATTGCATCGCATGTAGACATCCAAATTGTTTCTGATCAATTTTGTGATAGATTTTGCATTGATAAATACCCAAAATCTATTGCAAAATCTATCCCAATCCGATTTACTCGGTTGGAAATTATCGAATAGATCCGTTGACCTGATGGAAGATTGTACCGTGTAGATGAGGCTTAAAGTAATGAACCAATCTACAATATAAACGCTCTTCAGATCTGGTGCCTCTAAAGGTACCACTAACGGTACCATCTCCTGAGTGATCGACTGTACGATCAATCGGATCGTGTACCACTAATGGTGCTGATTGATGACGATTAACCCTTTAATCCGAATTATTCTTATATTCTGATGAAACTGGTTGTCAATTTGCCCTCCGTTGATTGGCCTGAACGACCGCTTCCGATTGGTGAGCGTTCAGGAAATTGTTCCGTTAGTGGGCAACTTTAGGCCTAGGACCCACAAGAGTGCTTTCAGCAGCGATGTGGAATCTCCAGTGAATCCAGAAATCCCTATACGAATGAAAGTGGATGGAGGTGAGCCTACTGCAGCAATTGCGATACATCAGACGACGTATGGGCAGATCGACCATGAGGCAGATCTCTCTCTGATCAAGTCTGGTGTAAGAGAGATCTGTTGCCTCCCCAAGAATTACAAATCGATTTGATGGAACTGGTCTTGCGATGCTGCCTCTGCCCCCCCCCCCCCCTCTTTAATTGTTAAAGAGGCTCTGAAGCCTCTTAAAATTCATCTTTTTATTTAAAAATCCCCTTCTACACTATCACCCCATCTAAAACGCTGCAATCCCGCGGCAGAACGCAGGTTTTAACCACCCCCAAACACCAGGGCAAAAATCCACGACTTTCCTGGTCGCGGATTTTGCTGCCCGGGAAAGCAGAGCTTAGTGCTGTAGCTCTGCCTCCATTCGAGTCAATCAGCGCTAATCGCCGCCTCTCCCCCGCCCCTCTCAGTGAAGGAAGATTGAGAGGGGCGGGGAGAGGCAGCGATCAGTGCCTATTGACGGGAGTAGAGGCAGAGCTACAGCCCAAAGCTCTGCCTCTACTAGGAAGCCCCCTACCCCCCGCACCCAACATTGCCCCGGGGATTTAGGGGGTTTAACACATCGTTCTGCCGCAGGATAGCGGCGTTTTAAATGGGGTGAGAGTGTAGAAGGGGATTGTGAAATAAAAAGAGGAATTTTAAGAGGCTTCAGACTCTCTTTAAATGTCCCTCCCAACGCCCATGCTCTGTATATTTTTGCCTGTCTTCTGGTGCAACCTCCAGTCTTCTCCACTGTCCACCGTTAAAGCATGTGCCTGTACCATGTGGAACGTGTGTGACCACCAACACACACCTGGTGCCATGTGATACAGGCACTCATAATAATGTCAGACTCAGAGGCGGAGGCTGAAAAAGTCGGGAGTAACGCCAGTGGAAAGGTGAGAATATACAGAGCATTGGCACGGGGAGAGGGGGGGGACATTGGCCAGGAGTGTGTCACATTTGTCATCGCAAATTGCATGCCGTTACCGCCACACACTAGATCAAGCACGTGACCAAGATTTTCCATCATGTCCAATACATCGATCCGACAGGAATTTTGCCACCCCAATTTTTATCCAGCGGTCGATCAGGCCACAAAATCGATAGATGTATGGCCACCTTAATTCTATCCATTTTTTTTTTAAATACAGCCCTAGCAGACAGCATAGACACCTCCAGATCCTCACTTTCCTCCATTGTAGTTAAACAATCAAACACAATGATAACATGATCATTATGCTCAGCGCCTGTTAGCTATAGAAAATTACCAGTTTAAACTGACATACAGCACAGTAAATTGTAGTAAAGTTCACTAACTCAAAGCAAATTGAATGTCTAGTAGAGCCTGATTTCCTGAGACCTTACGGGACACCTGTATACACACCAGATTCCTGGCCAAGGCTGCTCCAAACAACCGCTTCAGCCAAGTTAGGGATGGACAGAAATGCCCATTTCCGATTTCGCAGACATTCCAATTTTCGCCAATGCCAATTTCCAATTTTACATTTTTTAAGATTTTCAGTTTTTCCGATTTCCATTATCCAAGGAGTCATTTTGGGGGGGATTTTTTTTGCATCAGAGAATGCAAAAAATTACATAAAAACACAGAAAATCGGAAATCGTGATTGGTCTAAAATTACCGCAAAATACCGCAACAAAAAGAGCCGGAAAAACGCAAAATCAGTCTTGTGATTGGTCTAAAATTACGCAGAATCGGAATGAACATCCCTAAGCCAAGTTCTGTCTACCATTTGTATGGGGCCAGGGCCGTATTTACCATAAGGCACTGTTGGCATGTGCCTACAGGCGCCTGATGATGGAAAGGTGGCTCACTTCCCTCCCCAAGCGCCTCCCTCCTTCCTTCCCTATGCAGAGTCCCGATGAGAGTGTAAATGAGAGGTTACTCACCCTGCTCTCAGCATTCCACTGACCAGATCTCCCTTCAGTCGGGGGCACCACTAGCTAGTTAATACTGAGGTTCCTCTGGCTTCCTTATAGCTACTTAATAGTGAGAGTACTTCTGGCTACCTAATACTAAGGGGAACCTGTAGCTACCTATGACGGGTAATAGAAGTGAAGGATAAGTGACAGCTGGGACAGCTAAAACACTTGTGGAGCAGTTCGATGGGAGTTTGTATATTCATGGAGGGAGAAGTCTAAGATGTCAGGACATCTGTGCCTATAGGCTCCTGTGAGGTAAATCATGTAGCCTGTATGGGCCGATAGTCCTCCAAATCCTCTGCAAAATACCTGTTCGGAGCAGAGGAATTCACACTCCGTCTTGATGAACAACATCTGTCCACTGTAATATCAAGTCACATTGCTGGTCCTGGCATCACCCCGGATGGATTGGAACTGTGTCCGGTGTGTGCCATGAACTTTCAGAGTGAGAGTGTCCTTTGATCCCACCTTCTGCTGAAAGCCCCAAGATACACTGTAAATCCAGGAGTAATAGCTTTCAAGAGCCTCATTTCCCATCAAGATCAGCCTAATACCTCTATGTAATATGCTATGTTCCTTGGATACAGGATGCACACAGTGACTGATTTGCTGATTCTGAGCACTAAAGTAATTATATTGTCAGAACCTTCATCTCCTGCATGATAATGTATGCCAAATTGACTGGCTGCAAATACATTCATTTTCTAGGAAGTAGAGATGGAAGTTCAGCAGGGTGAACAGGTTTGTGAACCTGGGTCACATTGGCATTTCCAGGTTCATGGACCGCAAACACTGGGAATCCGCTGTTCACTGCCGAACTGCACAGCACGATGTTCAACCCATTCCAAGCCTGCCACCATCCCCATGTTTACATCCTGTCCCCACCCCTTCATCACTGGCTTCACAGCCACTGAACTCCCCATCCCCAGGGCTGGCGCTTCCATAAAGGAAAAGGGGGCAATTGCCCCCAGGGCCCCAGAGCCTGTAGGGCCCCCCTAGATGTCTTCCCCCTTCTCTCCAGCTATGGTGACCCTATTCATGCCTGCAGGGAATGAGGAAGAGAAGAAGTCCAGAGCATAGAGCACGGTGCTGCCTCCTGTGTCCTGCCTGGATTAGATAAACTTCTAATGTGTACACTCTGCATTTGTAGGGTAAAAGAGAGGAGAAAAATGTAGATCTCAACAAAAACTTTGGGGACAAATGATGGACACCTAATGGTATTGTGGTGGCTGGATGGTGTAATGGTTAAGGGCTCTGATGCAGGAGACCAGGGTTCGAATCTCGGCTCTGCCTGTTCAGTAAGCCAGCACCTATTCAGTAGGACACCTTAGGCAAGTCTCCCTAACACTGCTACTGCCTATAGAGCGCGCCCTAGTGGCTGCTGCTCTGGCGTTTTGAGTCCGCCAGGAGAAAAAGCGCGATATAAATGTTTTTTGTCTTGTCTTGTCTATTGTGTGACTGGGGAGGTCGGATGGGGCCTGGCAGCCAGCTCGGGGGCCCAGAGTGGTGAATTTGCTGGGTGGGGGAAAGGGAGGGTGAGCTGTGCTAGTGAGGCCCCCAAGTTATCTTTCCCCTGTGGCCTCATTGTAGCTAGAACTGGCCCTGCCCATCCTCAATGTAATGCAATGCATTGTGGTGCTGTGGAGTAGTACCCTCTTGTCCAACCAGGCTGCTACTGGTTCCTCCTCATCCCAATGCAGAGTATATCGCAGACATCAGTCTGGAGAGGGGTTGCAATAACTACATCTGCTGGTTCCAGAATATTTCTCATCTCTCCAGTCGCTGTTGCTCTCTGTCTCCTCTGGGTCCTACTGCTGTATCTTCAGGATCCTCCCACTGCTGCTGTCATCCCAATTTTCAGCTTTACTGCAGCAATGAGGCTGAATATCATAAACTGAATTTATGGGGATGCACCATTGGCCACAGGACCGGCGGGGAAGGGTAAAAGGGACCACACCAGCGATGGAGTCCTCCTCACTGGGGACAGGAATGGTTATTAAAGGACACCTGAAGTAAGAGGGATATGAAGGCTGACATATTTATTTAATTTTAAATTATACTAGTTGCCCAACCATCCTGATTATCTTCTGTCAGTAATATGTTGAGCTATGAACCCTGAACAATCATGCTGATCAGATGTTTCTGCCAAGAATCTGACCAGATTAGCTGCATGCTTGTTTTGGGTGTGTGATTCAGATAATACTGGTGCCAAAAAGATCAGCAGCGCTGCCAGGCAACTGGTATTGTTTAAAAGGAAATAAATATGTCAGCCTCAATATCCCTCTCTCTTTAGGCTCCCTTTAAAAAGTGTGCCCAACTGTAGTAGTAGTAGTAGGGGCCCCCTTACAGCTCTGGGCCCCACTGCGATGCCTCTAGTTACACCCCCTGGGTCAGCATGACAGCACCCCCGAAAAAAATAGCATTTTCAAATATGGGATATGAAATGACTACTGTACAATCATATGCTATTCTAAACAAAAAGTGTTAAAAAAAATTGCAAAAACATTTTAATATTTGCAATCTATAAACTAAAATGACATCTTTCTGTGGGGATCACAGCTGACCAGCTCCTCACTGCCATCATCACTGCTTGACTGCACAGAGTATCTACAGCAGCCTTTCTCAACCTTTTTACCCTGGAGGAACCCTGCAAATAACTTTTGGATCTCAAAGAATCCCTGCAAACAAGTTTTTGAGCTCGAGGAACCCCTGCATTTATTTCGCAGGAGGCAAAAAAAAAGTAGGTGAGGCTGTTCATTTCACTACACTCATTACACTGTCAATCATTATACTACAGAGTAACCATGGTGACCCAAACCACTAGGAATGTATATGGGAAAAAAAGAGACCAAAAAGCCCTCCTACTAATAAGCAATGCTTGATGAAATTTGGCTTTTTAAAACAGAAGGAAATTTGCAATAAAATGAAGCTATAAGTAAACATTTGTGGTTACCCACAATGCACCACTACTGAATATGCAAATTATCCCTTTTCACCCCTGTAAGCCAGGCAAGCATCCAGAACTGCTGGTGTATAGCAAGCCTATAGCTTTAAATATTACACAGCCACATAAGCCCCACATGTAGACAGCCTGTTTGGGCTTTTGGCCCTCATCAGTACATGTCTGTCTTCTTATCCTAATGCTTTTTATTAATCTACTCATTATTATTCTGACCCCCAATTTAGTGCTTCTTTTTACAGTACGCCCTAATATAATGTGCTCTATTATACTTCCCCCACAGTGGGGGGGAAATGCCAGGGAACCCCTGCAGAGTACTCAAGGAACCCTGCTTGAGAAAGCCTGCTCTACAGTGACATATGCCATGTTAATGGGGTGGGGGCAGAACAAGTCTGACTGATCCTAGCTGGAGTCATTTCTCCCTAGTGACGGACAGTTAATGGATAGGTTGTCTTGTCAGTCATAACTGAGGCATTTTTACAGCAGGCATTGCAGTCAGATCTGCCCCCATGAGGTGAACCAAATAACTGGAGGTACCCTGAGCTGCCAGGGGATGGAGGAGTGGAGGCAACTTAAAGTGGACCCAAATTAAAAATACAAGATTTCAGAAATAAAATCTATTTTCTAAATTATAATAATAAATTGCAGCCTTTTTTCAGCTGCATGATGACAAATATAGAATATTTTACATTTATTGGAGGAACCCCTCCCATCCTTTTATATTGCCGGGACAAAATCTGGCAAACTGGTGGAGTAGAAGGTGTCCGGCAAAGGAGGAATTGCTAATGGCTGCCCCCAGTATAACCCTAGTTATGAAAAGAGAAGGGTGAAAAGCATGCACTGAAATGCTCATAGGCTTGAAGGAGTGTTTATTTATCTTTGTATGTGTCAGAGTGGTGCAACTAAATTTTTTTAATTAAAAAAAATGTTTGGGTCCGCTTTAACGCTGCCAGAAAAGGGAGAGGAGAGATAAATGTGAGGAGTAAGGGAAATGACAGAGCAAGGGCAATAATACCTAGCTAGCCTATACTAGAGACACCTGTGCTTAGCTAGCCTATACTGGGGGACACCTGTACCTAGCTAGCCTATACTGGGGGACACCTGTACTTAGCTAGCCTATACTGGGGGACACCTGTACCTAGCTAGCCTATACTGGCGGACACCTGTACTTAGCTAGCCTATACTGGGGGACACCTGTACCTAGCTAGCCTATACTGGGGGACACCTGTACTTAGCTAGCCTATACTGGGGGACACCTGTACCTAGCTAGCCTATACTGGGGGACACCTGTACCTAGCTAGCCTATACTGGGGGACTCCTGTACTTAGCTAGCCTATACTGGGGGACACCTGTACCTAGCTAGCCTATACTGGGGGACACCTGTACTTAGCTAGCCTATACTGGGGGACACCTGTACCTAGCTAGCCTATACTGGGGGAACCCTGTACCTAGCTAGCCTATACTGGGGGAACCCTGTACCTAGCTAGCCTATACTGGGGGACACCTGTACTTAGCTAGCCTATACTGGGGGACACCTGTACCTAGCTAGCCTATACTGGGGGAACCCTGTACCTAGCTAGCCTATACCGGGGGACACCTGTACCTAGCTAGCCTATACTGGGGACACCTGTACCTAGCTAGCCTATGCTGGGGGAACCCTGTACCTAGCTAGCCTATACTGGGGGACACCTGTACCTAGCTAGCCCATATTGGGGGACACCTGTACCTAGCTAGCCCATATTGGGGGACACCTGTACCTAGCTAGCCTATACTGGGGGGACACCTGTACCTAGCTACCCTATACTAGAGACACCTGTACTTAGCTAGCCTATACTGGGGGACACCTGTACCTAGCTAGCCTATACTGGGGGACACCTGTACTTAGCTAGCCTATACTGTGGGACACCTGTACCTAGCTTTACTGTGGGACACCTGTACCTAGCTAACCTTTATTGCAGGACACCTGTACCTAGCTAACCTTTATTGGGGGACACCTGTACCTAGCTAACGTTTACTGGGGGACACCTGTACCTAGCTAGCCTATACTGGGGGACACTTGTACCAAGCTAGCCTATACTGTGGAACACCTGTACCTAGCTAGCCTATACTGGGGGACACCTGTACCTAGCTAGCCTATACTGGGGGACACCTGTACCTAGCTAGCCTATACTGTGGGACACCTGTACCTAGCTAACCTTTACTGGGGGACACCTATACCTAGCTAACCTTTACTGGGGGAGACCTGTACCTAGCTAGCCTATACTGGGGGACACCTGTACCTAGCTAGCCTATACTGTGGGACACCTGTACCTTGCTAGCCTATACTGGGGGACACCTGTAAATAGCTAACCTTTACTGGGGGACACCTGTACCTAGCTAACCTTTACTGTGGGACACCTGTACCTAGCTAGCCTGTACTGGTGGACAACTGTACCTAGCTAGCCTATACTGTGGGACACCTGTGCCTAGCTAGCCTATACTGGGGGACACCTGTACCTAGCTAACCTATACTGGAGACACCTGTACCTACCTAGCCTATACTGGGGGACACTTGTACCTGGATAACCTATACTGGGGGCACCTAGACCTGGCTACCTACCTACAATAATCTGCGGGGGATTCTGAAGACAGATGGCACCACAGGACAGGTAATGTATAAATGCACACACAGGAGTACATTTATACACTGAGGGGGCAGCGGCAAGCCAACGGACGCAACAAAGCCGAGCGATTTTATGTTGAAATTGATTGGGAATCGGCCTGCAGAGTATGGACAGCCAACCGATCGTTCTTTAATCAGACTCGATTAGAGAGAGATTTGTCTATTGGTCGAATCTGCCCATCATCGTTAGACGTATGGCCACCTTTACATTTAAATTAAGTATAAATAATCAGAGATTTTGGCAAGCAATTTTGAAATTTAGTGTAGAGTTTGTGTTTCAAGCTTTTATTAAATGTAAAATGTATACTAGACCCTTGCTTGACACATTTTGGTAAGTTACAGGAGAAAAGGTTACGAAAATTAATTGGATCACTTTTTGCACAGAAATTCAGCAGAAACTGAACGCCAGGGAGGTTCCCGTATGAGAGAAAACTGAAAAGCTGTCATAAATCATTCGGTAATGACAGATTAGATACAGATGTGTTCAAAATTATTCAACCCCCACTGAAATTGAGTGTTTTGGCCAGTTTGACGTTGATTTTGATCATTTCAGTCATCTTGTTTACAATTAAATCAAAGAGGCACTTGTAAGTCAGACAAATATAACATAACATTTATAATGAAATAACCACAAATGTCTTTTCTGTGCTCACATCATTATCAGTTTTATTCAACCCCCAAGTGACATTCATTCTTAGTACTTAGTACAACATCCTTTTCCAGTTATAACAGCTTTTAAACGTGGAGCATAGCTTGACACAAGTGTCTTGCAGCGATCTACGGCTATCATAGCCCATTCTTCATGGGCAAAAGCCTCCAGTTCAGTCACATTCTTAGGCTTGCGCGCTGCAACTGCTTTCTTTAAGTCCCATCAGAGGTTCTCAATTGGATTTAAGTCTGGTGACTGTGATGGCCACTCCAAAATGTTCCAGCCTTTAACCTCCCTGGTGGTTTATTAAAATCCGCCAGGGGGCAGCAAATACGTTTTTTAAATTTTTTTTTTTTTTTCATGTAGCGAGACAAAGAACGGGATCTCTTGGAGGGCTTCCCCCGTCGTCATGGCGATGGTGCGGGATGACGTCACCGACGTCATCGACGTCAAAGGGGAATCCGATCCACCCCACAGCGCTGCCTGGCACTGATTGGCAAGGCAGCGCACGGGGTCTCGCCTGGGGGGGCCCTGCATCGCGGCGGGTAGCGGCGGATCGGCGGCGATCGGGTGAGACACGCAGCAAGCAAAGTGCTTGCTGCGTGTTTTAAAAAAAATTTATTCAAATCGGCCCAGCGGGGCCTGAGCGGCGACCTCCGGCGGTAATGGACGTAACAATGCGTCCATACCGCTAAGGAGGTTAATCTGCAACCATGCTCTAGTGGACTTGGTGGTATGCTTGGGATCATTGTCCTGTTGAAAGGTCCAACGTCTCCCAAGATTCAGGTTTGTGACGGACTGCATCACATTTTCATCCAACATCTCCTGGTACTGAAGAGAATTCATGGTACCTTGCACTCGCTGAAGCTTCCCTGTGCCTGCAGAAGCAAAACAGCCCCAAAGCATGATTGACCCCCTGCCATGCTTCACAGTAGGCAAGGTGTTCTTTTCTTCATAGGCCTTGTTCTTCCTCCACCAAACATAGCGTTGATCCATGGGCCCAAACAGGGCCTGTGGTTATTTCATTATAAATGTCATGTTATATTTGTCTGACTTACAAGTTTAATTGTAAACAAGATGACTGAAATGACCAAAATCAATGCCAAACTGGCCAAAACACTCAATTTCAGTGGGCGTTTAATAATTTAGAACACAACTGTAATTTATGTGCAATTCTGCACATATTGTTAATTAATGTACATAATTAGGCAAAAAGCTAAGGCAAACCCTTTCTCATTGGTGCTTAACCCTTTCTGGACCAGCACCCTCTGCCCCCTTAAGGACCAGAGGCTGCTGGTCCAGCAAACCGCCGCTTCCCGACGAATCGCCGCAAGTTACCGTCGCTCCCGCCGGACACGCCACTCGGTCCCCGACGCAGGCTGCTCTCTCTGCCGTCGCTATGACGGCAGAGCGCTGTGCGCCGGTCAGGAGCCGCTTTCATTGGCTCCTGACCCTGTCACTCCATGTAAGCCAATGGGAACGGCTTAGATGAATGTCAGGGCCAGGAGCCAATGAAAACGGCTCCTGCCCGGCTCACAGTGCTCTGCCGTCATAGTGGCGGCAGGGCAGCACATTGCGGCGGGGGCAGAGCGGACCGAGCGGCGGGGGCGCGCGGTGAATGGGACGTAGAGCTTATGTCCGGTCAGGACCGCAGCGCCCCCTGCCCGCCGTAGATTCATACTCGCGCGGTCCGCAGGTAGTTAAAGTGGCATAAAACTCTGACATAACAATCAATAAAAATGTGTTTTCCTACTTTTTATTACCCATTCAGTCACCATATTCAAGTTAAATTGTCTGTTTACAAATTACAAATTCGCAAAGTACTATTTATCTACAATGAAATCTGCCATTGCATTCTATTGTATAGCTGCTGTATTTATAAATTAAAATCTATCTAGTGATCACTTCTCAGCAGCACACATACTAGAAGCAGAGAGAGCTCAGTTTTAGCACTTTGCTAATGTTTACTAAATGCACAAAGGAATGTAAACAAAAGATAATGTTATCACCTCTTTGGATGCAGCCAGAAGCTTCCCACTGAAGCAAGGAGCCTTCCACCGAAGAACAAACTGCTGTGTTTAACTGTTTGAGTGCTGTTCTGTTAGTAGATTTTATGCTGTAAATAATCTTTTAGAGCAAGGAGGAAGTATTGAGTTTCATACCACTTTAACATTAATAAACTACAGGGACATTTATTGGATCAACTTCACTGCCCTATATGGCAGCTCTAGAGCTCTTAGCTTGTCTATTTTATTACACATAGGAACTAAATATTCTAAAATGCTTAAAAACTCTTTGGTCTAAAAATGGAATTCTTTGAAGAGACATTTTTCAGTCCTCTGCTAGGTAATAGTTTTATAATATATTATTGTATCACTTTATGCCAGTCTTACAGAAAAACAACATTTGCTCAATTTTATGTCCGCTTTTCTAAAGCTTTCAAATGTTTAACTGGTACGTCATATTTAATTATCTGTGCTACAGCTTTTTACAAAATAATATTTAACGCTAGTCAGAAATAGGCTGGTACAGCTTTCAGAGCAATCAAGCTGAATTAATATAACCTGGAATTATAAGATATTGTTTTATTCAATGCACAAACACACTTTAAATTCATACACTATCCAAGCACACAAATGTGAATTAGCCCTTGAAGTAATCTTAAAGTACCCCTGAACTGGGGTAAAAATGATATACGGTACTCCTTGTTAAAGTGGACCCAAATTAAAAATACAAGATTTCAGAAATAAAATCTATTTTCTAAATTATAATAATAAATAGCAGCCTTTTTTCAGCTGCATGATGACAAATATAAAATATTTTACATTTATTGGAGAAACCCCTCCCTTCCTTTCATATTGCCGGAACAGAATCCGGCAAACTGGTGGAGTAGGTGGTGTCTGGCAATGGAGAAATTGCTAATTGCTGCCACCTGTATAACCCTAGTAATGAAAAGAGAAGGGTGAAAAGCAGGCACTGAAATGCTCATAGGCTTGAAGGAGTGTTTATTTATCTTTGTATGTCAATTTCAAAAAAACTTCCGGGCACCAAAATGCATAAGAAGTCACCTTTAATTTAAGCTCCCAACACCCTCAAAACATACATGCAGAAAAATCAGCCTGACAGCCGTTTCGCAGGATATACCTGCTTCTTCTGAGGCTTTTTTGCTGCCTCCGAAGAAGCAGGTTCATCCTGCGAAACGGCTGTCAGGCTGATTTTTCTGCATGTATGTTTTGAGGGTGTTAGGAGCTTAGATTAAAGGTGACTTCTTATGCATTTTGGTGCCTGGAAGTTTTTTCCTCTTTTGAAATTGATACAATCACCTACTGGAGGCACAATTGCATCACTGCACCTGCATCTCCCGACCTGCCAGAGCCTCATCTTGTGCCGATTTTTTCCTTTGCTTGTGTAATTATCTTTGTATGTGTCAGAGTGGTGCAACTAAATATTTTGAATTAAAAAAAAATGTTTGGTTTGGGTCCACTTTAAGGTTTAAATTCATGTGTTGCTCCCCTTCAGCGTCCCTGTCCCATTATACTCAGTCGAAATCTTCGACTTGAGCAGAACATCGATCATGGGCTGGGAGTAAGTGTCCTTTCTTCCTCCTCTATGACTTTGTATGATAGTATATTAGTACAGTATCATTCTGACATCAATTACCACAAGCCCGCACACAGCACTGCTCCCCTGCGTGCTGTGTGCAGTACTGACATCAGGAACTATAAGCGGCGAGTGCAGGGGGTGGACCTAAGTATAGGCATAGAGGAGGAAGAACGGACACTTCCTCCTAGCCCAAAACAAAGCCCTGAGAGGAAGCCCTGGGTAAGTTCAGAAATTCATTTTTCAAGTCAGTTCAGGTTCCTTTTAAAGCACTAAAAAAGTAAGAATATTTAAAAAATGAAAACGGAGCATAAGCAATGCACTTAGTGAATATGATGTGTTTTCCTGGACAAGTGGGGCTGCAGCTTTCTGCTAGTTGGACACGCAGAAGATTCTAGACCTCTTATTAAGATATACAGGCAACTAAATATATGTGTCTGAAACAAAACAGACTTCAGAGGCGTATCTAGAGGGGTGCAGGTATGGCTCATGCCATGGGCGCCACAGCACCATGGGCGCCATGCCTGCCCCTGTGCTGTGCCCCTATGTCTGCACCTGTGCCTCCCTGTCACTCAAGACCTCAGATCAGGTTAATTCTGTCATCTAGGAAACATGGCTACTTAATTTATGTATGCAGGGCGCACTTGGATTAGTGTTAGAAAATAGGACAGAGAAGAAATAAGAAGAGATATTTCCAAAAAGTAACTTCAGCAATACCCCGAACCAAAAACGCAGGCAACCATAACACATGTACACGAGAAACAATGCTGTTTTTAGAGGGGAAGGGGGCTCTGAATGGGGTGGGGGTGGGGGCGCAATTTTAGTGTTTGCCATAGGTGCTATATTACCCAGATACACCACTGACAGACTTCTACTGTAAATGTAGCTGCGGAAATGAATCCACTGATTATTAGCTCTCTGTCCACTGATGCGGCCTGTGACCTAATGAGATAAACATGTAAACATGATGTCCCAAACCTTTATGGAACTAGGTTATGTTCCTTTTTTTACTGCAAAGTTTAAAATTCCAGGGTTCTGAACGACAATTTCTTTCCAGTTAGATTGTAGGGTAACTGGTAACTAATTACAAGCTATAAAACTAGACAAACAATTCTAATAGAAAGAGAATGGATAAAAAAAGGCCAATCATTCAATATGGGGCTGTAAAACATCTAAAACTGTCATCATTCAGCTGAGATAAGAAAAACTTTAATCTTGTAATTTTAGCTTTTAAACACAAAGTAAGACTGTGGGATTCCAATTATATGCTATTTAGGAGTAAGACCATAAATACAATTGTTTAAAATATCAGTTTATTTTTAGTTCACATTTGCTTTAAAAACTCACCATAGTGAGTAATAGTAGAATGTAGTAAATTATTCAGGAAACCCACTTTTATGTTAATTATCCTGGTTTTAGCATAAGAATCACTTCCTATATCTTAACTATATTTTTTTAGACAGAATTCTCCTCCCAAAGCATTCTGGAAGACCTGTTGTTGTTTCTACTGACTTTGGAACAAAATCTTTCCTGCTCCAAGATGTCAACCATAAATAAATAATGACTTTATTTGCTATATACAGTGGAGGAAATAATTATTTGACCCCTCACTGATTTTGTAAGTTTGTCCAATGACAAAGAAATGAAAAGTCTCAGAACAGTATCATTTCAATGGTAGGTTTATTTTAACAGTGGCAGATAGCACATCAAAAGGAAAATCGAAAAAATAACCTTAAATAAAAGATAGCTCCCTCCATAGGTTTTCTATTGGATTAAGGTCCGGAGACTGACTAGGCCACTCCATGACCTTAATGTGCTTCTTCTTGAGCCACTCCTTTGTTGCCTTTGCTGTATGTTTTGGGTCATTGTCGTGCTGGAACACCCATCCACGACCCATTTTCAGTTTCCTGGCAGAGGGAAGGAGGTTGTCGTTCAGGATTTCACGATACATGGCTCCGTCCATTTTCCCGTTAATGCGATTAAGTTGTTCTGTGCCCTTAGCAGAAAAACACCCCCAAAGCAAAATGTTTCCACCCCCATGCTTGACGGTGGGGACGGTGTTTTGGGGGTCATAGGAAGCATTTTTCTTCCTCCAAACACAGCGCCTCATCAGACCTCATCAGTCTCATCAGACCACAGCACCTTCTCCCAGTCACTCACAGAATCATTCAGGTGTTCATTGGCAAACTTCAGACGGGCCTGCACATGTGCCTTCTTGAGCAGGGGGACCTTGCGAGCCCTGCAGGATTTTAATCCATTGCGGTGTAATGTGTTTCCAATGGTTTTCTTGGTGACTGTGGTCCCTGCTAATTTGAGGTCATTCACTAACTCCTCCCGTGTAGTTCTAGGATGCTTTTTCACCTTTCTCAGAAGCATTGACACCCCACGAGGTGAGATCTTGCGTGGAGCCCCAGAGCAAGGTCGATTGATGGTCATTTTGTGCTCCTTCCATTTTCGAACAATCGCACCAACAGTTGTCACCTTCTCTCCCAGCTTCTTGCTAATGGTTTTGTAGCCCATTCCAGCCTTGTGCAGGTCTACAATTTTGTCTCTGACATCCTTGGACAGCTCTTTGGTCTTTCCCATGTTGGAGAGTTTGGAGTCTGCTTGATTGATTGATTCTGTGGACAGGTGTCTTTTATACAGGTGACTAGTTAAGACAGGTGTCCTTGAGGGTGACTAATTGAGTAGAAGTGTCTAACCACTCTGTAGGAGCCAGAACTCTTAATGGTTGGTAGGGGTTCAAAAACTTATTTCACTCAATGAAATGCAAATTAGTTGCTATCTTTTATTTAAGGTTATTTTTTCGATTTTCCTTTTGACGTGCTATCTGCCACTGTTAAAATAAACCTACCATTGAAATGATACTGTTCTGAGACTTTTCATTTCTTTGTCATTGGACAAACTTACAAAATCAGTGAGGGGTCAAATAATTATTTCCTTCACTGTAGTTACTGGTATGGTTAACAGACTGGCATAGTGGCTAGCGCTCTCGCCTTGCAGCGCTGGGTCCCCGGTTTGATTTCCAGCCAGGTCAACATCTGCAAGGCGTTTGTATGTTCTCCCCGTCTTTGCGTGAGTTTCCTCCTGGCACTCTGGGTTCCCCCACATCCCAAAAAACAGACAGATAAGTTAATTGGCTTCCCCCTAAAATTGGCCCTAGACTATGATACATGCACTACATGACACATACTGTACACACATGACTATGGTAGGGACTAGATTGTGAGCCCCTATGAGGGGCAGTTAGTGATAAGTGACAATATGCTCTGTACAGCGCTGCATAATATGTTGTCGCTATATAAATACATACATAAATAATTTTCACTTTGCACAAAAATTCTATAGTTACATGCTCTACCGCCACACAGCTTTTCTTATAATCATAATCACTAATTGTAGTTACTAAAGGCGAGTAAACATTGCAGAAAAGGTTTCTTTTTCTTATCTTCTTCTTTTCTGTGTGGGGCTGCATGTGACGAAGCAGAGGAGAGAATGTTTTCCTCACTGAATGTATATGGTATAATATATCCATTGCAATGGTCGTTCCAAGCCCCGCTGTATTCTATGCTGAGGGAACTTGTGATTTGGGGGCGGGGGGGTTCCCAGGTGACATTACTTTGGGACAAAACCAAGTAGGATTAGGCCTGGTTCACACTAGCGTTTTTTCCAGACCCGGACCTGGATCGTATACTGTACAAACGGAACGGATGAGAAAGGGTCCAATGTAAATCTATGGATTCGTACACACTCGTCCGTTCCACCTAGTCCGGATCCTGATGCGGATTGCGTTCCGGCCTGCGTTCCGGATTTTTCCAACATGCACTATTTTTGCGGAACGTCGCCACCACCGGAACTGATCCGGACAGTTTTCCAGCACACCAGGAACGAATGCAAAACGGAAATTGACTTCACACTGACTGTAAATCTGGACGTCTCCACCCCACTTCCTGTGCCTCTCTATGATCCAGCAGCCATTTTGGGACATCCTGGTGTAGCTGTAGAACTTCTCTGGGTGTCGTCTCAGGTCCCGGTAGAGGGTCTGGAACTGTCCCTTCCTCTGTCTGCTCATGAGTAGAGGGCGCACCCACCATCTCCTGCGAGGAGCACGCTTCCTTCCCACATAATAGTAGGTGAAAATCAGAAAGGAGGCTATTCCAAGCCAAAAGCTGTACAAAATCACTGGATCCATGGTCCACACAGCAGTCTCCCTCCAATGACCCCAGTGCTTCTCCAGACCTTCCAGACCCAAGGTATTTATATTGTATGTTATCTCTTTAAAAAAACGGAAACTGATTCAAAACGTATGCAGAACGGATGAAAATCCGGATGCAAACGGAACGGATCCTGACCGGATCCGGATTGCAAACGGACCGCAACGGATCCGCATCTGCGTTCCGTTTTGTCAGAAAACGCAGGTGTGAATCGGGCCTAACTGAAAGGACAGTAAGGTATAGGGAAACACGTTTTATTGAAAGCTGTGTCAGACTTTAAAGTGGACCTGAACTCTTGCACGGGACAGAAGGAAAACATAGAGAAATTTAACCTGTATGTACAGTATTTAAAGAGTTAAACCTGTCTAATACCCCCTCATCTGTGACTCATCACAACTGTAATTTGATCTCTCAGTCGTGTCAGCTGGCTTCCCTGACAGAGCAAGCTAATTTGTAAATATAGGATATTAACCCTATGTCTGTTTCCATGAAAGCAGAAACTGCAGGTTTATTGCAGGATTTGCATCAGCTGTAAAAAAGAAATGTTTTTCTTTAAAGGTTATTATGCTGTTGCTTATCTTTTTAAGAGCAGAGAGGAAGTTCTGAGTACAGGTCCACTTTAAAGACTATATACTAACATAATTTACAAACGGTATACCTTTAAAGATTGTGACATAGCTACAGCATTGTTTGACGTTGGTTCTGATTCACTAAGGAGAGTTTAGCCAACCTAGCCATATAATTAGGTTTGCACATTCAATACAATGTAGGAGCCAGTATGTAATTGTAGAACACCATGTTAATACTTGATTCTTTTTGTCAATGTGTCTGCAGTACAGATAGGCAACTGCGGAGACTCTGATAACACAGGTATGTAACAGCATAATATACAGTGTGTATGCTGGAAGAAGAAATGTACAATGCCTATGTAGAAAATGAGAAGCTGCGTGCATATGTTACGCATGTTAAATAGCAGCTCCGCTATAGCACCTATTGTGTTTTGATCGCCAGTCACTGCTCACGTCCGCTATTTTAGTTTGTCTCTGAGAATGGGTTTTTAGCCGCCACAGATGAGCACTTGTGCAAGTGTTTACTTAAATCTAATTTACGCGAGCATAATTGCAGAGCACTTTTCATCCACTTAGAGGTGTGTGAAACGTTGCTCTGATGCAGTCACTGCAAAATTCACATAACAGATTATTTCCAGAGACAAAAAAAAACATTTGCAGGCACAACTGTCCCACTGAGATGAGAACACGGCTCAGGAGAGAAACACATCTCAACAGTGTTCCTGTTGCCCAGATCAAGTGGCTCTCATCATTGTTACAGCATGAACCCCTTAAAGGGAATCTGAAAGTGAAAATAATCTTATGATATAATGATTTGTATGTGTAGTACAGCTAAGAAATAGAACATTAGCAGCAGATATATGAGTCTAATATTGTTTCCAGTACAGTAAGAGTTAAAGAGACACTGAAGCGAAAAACAATTATTATGATATAATGAGTTGGTTGCGTAGTACAGCTCAGAAATAAAGCCTTAGGAGTAGAGACATAAGTCTAATATTGTTTCCAGTACAGGAAGAGTTAAGATACTCCAGTTGTTATCTATGCATATTGCCATTGAGCTCCATGACTTTCAAAGTCGCAGAGGTGGGGAGCTCTGTTTTCTGAAGGTTGATATCTAAACTGTATTGTTTTTTCTTTTGCAGAGAACAGTTAAAGCGGATCCGAGATGAAAAACTAACTATAACAAGTAACTTGTCTATATATCTTATCTAAAGTTTAGATAGTTTACACAGCAAATCTAGCTGCAAACAGCTCCAATAGAATATGCTCCTCCTGCCCAGACTGAGCTCCCATGAGCCCTTGCTACTGCCAAGGCTCTCTGAAAAACTGTGGACGAGGCTTGTTTAGTTTGTAGGCAATTAGAGTATTAAAACAAAAACAAAAAAGTATTTGGCTTAAGGAATGCCCTATAAACAATAGGAAAGGAACACAATTATGCAATGAGTAAAAGTTCATCTCGGACCCACTTTAAGGACAGGTCAAAAGTTCACTGCCTGTTCTGTAAAAACATTTAGAATGCTGAGTAGTGTGTAAATTGCAAATATTAGAGATTGATACAATGTTATAAAAAAAACCTATATAACTGAAAATAAAAATATGGGACTATTTTCTTTGCTATAAATGTTCTATTAATTATCCGTACTACACACACAATTCATTATATCATAACATTTTCTTTTTCTCTTCAGTGTCACTTTAAAGAAAAATAATGCTTGCCAATTATTATTATTATTTATTGCATTTATAAAGCACCAACATATTAGGTAGCGCTGAATAATAGGTAAATAGGGGACAGACAACAAGATACAAGACAGAAGTTTGCCTTCTTAAAACAAGGTATTTGCAATTATTCAGCTTGGAGTGAGTATATGACGTCTCCCACAATGCATCACTGCTGAGTATGCAAATCATCTCTTGGTGCAATGATGTGTCAGCTTGTTAATATTACAGAGCCAACCTAATCCAACATACAGACTGGTTGGTTGATCCTCATCAGTGCATGGCGACCCCCTCAGCCCCCGGGTGCCCCAGCGACAGCGGACATAATTAGGTTCTATTGTTATGCCCTTGACGATGCCGCTACTGGTCTTGTTGACGCAGGGGAGTCGTTGAGGGAGGTATTTATATCACCGCTATGTAGCAATGTATCCTCCGCTATGTAGCAACATAACCTGCCTGTAGCCTGGTGGGAGGCCGGCTAATCCGTCAGTAACACATTCGTATGCGAATTTTGAGCGCCATGGAAAATCGGGCACAGGAACAGTACCTATAGTAAATTATCAGTATATGAGCTCTAGGTAGTGATTCCGCCGCCACCGCAGCTCCATGTTAGTGTGCACCCGTGCACCCGCCGCGCGCGCACCCCATCACCCGCCGCACACCCGTGCGCGCACCTGCCGCCAGCCGTCCGCCCAGCTCCCTGGCCCCTCCTCCTGTCCAAACGGTTGACTGTACTGCGCACATGAGTAGTACGGAAAACCACGAACACACAGACAGGGAAAGATGATGACGCAGGAACAGTTAGGTTTTATTATAGAGGATTTACCGATACTCTACTATCGAAAGTTAATTTTCATTAGTAAAATATAGGTAACCGTAGCAACATTTTACTATTTTTACTGTTTGCCGCAGGGTAACGCTAAAGCAATGCAACTCTATTGGGCATTTCATACCTGCGGCGGGGCGATGCGCCAGAAGTCTCCAATTTGACACACTGGCAACAGCGCATTAGGGGCCGGCATGCGTGGTGACGTGCAGCGACCGAAAGACATGTAAGTTTATGAGAGAGAGAACACAGAGAGCCCAATATATTGCAGTATGTACTGGATTGATGAGGGTAATGAAAGGCAAGTATGTAAAGTTATACTTACAAACATGGGTTACCACTAAGGCAACCACTGTTAGGGCTGGTGCACACCGAGTGGCCTTTTTAGCGTTTCTGCAGCCGCTTGCGGCTGCGGATACGCTTGGTCAATGTATCTCAATGGGGTGGTTCACACCAGAGCGGGAGGCGTTTTGCAGAAACGAATGCTCCCGGGGGGAGGCATTTTTTGGATTGCGGATGCGTTTCTGCCTCAATGTTAAGTATAGGAAAAACGCAAACCGCTCTGAAAAACGGCTGTTCAGAGCGGTTTGCCAGGCGGTTTTGTTACAGAAGCTGTTCAGTAACAGCTTTACTGTAACAATATATGAAATCTACTACACCAAAACCGCTACACAAAACCACAAAACGCTAGCTGAAACGCTACAGAAAAAGAAGAAAAAGCGTTTCAAAATCTGCTAGCATTTTGCGGATCTGCTAGCGGGTTTTGGTGTGCACGAGGCCTAAATACAGGTGGGGAGATTAGACCTGTCCCCACTCAGGATTAAGAAGTCGCTCTCTGTAGATCTGGAAACAAGGGGTTGACACCCTTCCACCATGAGTGGACTCGAACAATGTGGAACAGAGGCGCCAAAAGGTTAAAATAGCTAAAATTTAAAAAAAAACGGGGGAGGCAGTGGTGGACTTACCCCCTCCAAGCAGACACAACAACAGGTTGATATTATATCAACAAGCAATTTTATTTATATATACAATTCAAAGGGTCTATGACTCAGCCTAGCGCCCCTGAATCAGCCGAGGCCGAGGTTTTAGCTACTTTTATCCTTTTGGTGCCTCTGTTCATTATGGCGAAGCAGGTTTTTCAAAATTTATGGCGTACGCATTTCGGCAGGCATGCGCAGAAGTGTATTTTTTTAATACATACAATACATACTGCATATTCCGGCGTATAAGATGACCCCCCAACCTTTCCAGTTAAAATATAGAGTTTGAGATATACTCGCCGCATAAGACTACCCCTTTTCCAACGCACACCAAATTTAAAAAAAAAATCATATACTGGTGCTAGGTATGAACAGATACTGGTGCTGTACTGTATGTGGTACCCAGTATATAACAGTATATAGGCGATTAACTGGTTGGATTGGTCAACTCTCCCTAAGAGGATTGGTCAGCTCTCCTTGTCTACCTGTTTATCAGAGCGGTATGGAAGAATAGATTGTGCTGTGCCCATAAAACATGCCTCTATCACCCTTCTGGCCCCGCCCATGTATTCTATTTACCCCCTTCTCTGCCTCTCAGATCTTAAACATGTGTGCCTGTCGGTAACAGGATAGGGTGTATCACCCGGGATCAATAACACCCGGCGTATAAGACGACCCCTGACTTTTCAGATGATTTTCAAGTGTTAAAAAATAGTCTTATACGCCAGAATATACTGTACTTTTTTAATTCTAATTTTGGCCACAGGAAGTGAGTGCTAGAGAGATGCTAGAGCCTCACTTCCTGCAAAAAGGATAATTACCGCGCATTGCTGCGGTAATCTCCGTAGGCTATTTTTAGAACAGCTATAACGCCAGTTGGCAGTCTGAAACTGGCCTGAAGCGTTTTTTCTTTTTTTCCTATTACTCTACACATTGCCAAATACTCTCCATTATACTGTATGTACTCCTGTAAACCCTCTTTAGTAGTTGATGCCCTGCCCTATACTGGCATCTGTACTGTATACTCTGCCCTTTAAGGAGAGGATATTTGGCGGTAGCTAAATACTAATGGAGAGAATAGGTCAAGTTGCATGGAATCATGTAAGGTATGTGGCAGGGCATACAGTATAATGGAGGGTACAGGGTTGTGTATACATTATTATGGAGGGTATTAGTGCAGGACATACTGTATAAGTGAGAGTATATGTCTGGATATAAAGTATAATGGAGATCATATAGCATTGTCTACAGTGTAAGGGTTTATATAGCAGAGTATATATTATTATGGAGGGTATTAGTGCAGGACATACTGTATAACTGAGAGTATACAGCAGGTGTGGATATAAATTATAATGGAGAACATATAGTATTGTCTACAGTATAAGGGAGTATATAGCAGAGTATATATTATAATGGAAGGCATACGTCAGTGCATACATACAGGGGCGTAACTAGAAATCACTGGGCCCCCCTGCGAATCTTTGGATGCCTCCCCTCGCACACATGGTGTACAGAAAAACACTACAGAATACTGACGAGTGTGCTCCCTGCCTCGGCTTATTACACTCACTCTGACCTCCTCTGATGGAGCAGAACCGGCTCTGCAGACTCCTCCAGCATCACTTGGGGAGGGCTAGAGAGGTTGGGAGCTGGGCACTTTAAACAAGACCCTGCTGAGCACTAAGGGACTGCCTACAAATCTTTGTCTGCAACACCTGTATGATTATATATCGGTGTCCGAGAATGTATGACCAGTTCTGATATAGCAAACTAATTTTCCTGGTCCCTAGGAGTTTTAAAGGGATCCCACTGTATATCAATTGAAAGGATGGGAATAAAGTTTGGAATCAATTAAGCACATTTTTTCTGAAGAAATAAAGGTACTTACGTATTATACCGTCCAGCACTTTTGTTAAAAATATATTTACTTCTCTTGCAAGATTGAACCATCTTTAGAAAGCTGAATGTCTTGGCTTTCATCGGTATGACTCACGTCGGTATGACACACGGTTTCTGAATAAGTGGGTGCTGAAGGAGGGGTACCCCCTACACTTGGCTGTCTCTGTTACTATTAGAAGCCTCCGATCTCTATATTGGGCGGCTGAAGGCTGGCCCCTTCTTGCCTGCAGAAACAAATCACAGTGACCCCAGCAGCACCAACTCAGAAACTGTGGAGTGTAGTGTTATGATCTGTTTCCAGGGGTCTGGTCAGGTAATATACTTGCAGAAACAGAACAGCTTTCTGCACGGCAACCCTACACAGAGCAGAGCAGAGCGCATGAAACAACAGGGCTGGGATACAGGAGGAGCTGGAGTCAACAAGTCTGAGGAAGTTCATCAGTTATTAACCTGACTGGCACTAAGCATTAAAGATACCGGCCGCCCACTAAAGAGACGGAAGGCTTCTAATGGTGACAGCGACAGTCAAATGCAGTGGATAGCTCTCCTTCAAAACCCACTAATTCGGGAACCGTGTGTCATACCGACTCGGAACCTGGTGCAAATGAAAACCAAGACGTTCAGCTTCCTAAAGATGGTTCAATCTTGCAAGAGAAGTAAATATATTTTTAACAAGAGGCTCCCAAATGTGCTGGGCGGTATAATACGTAAGTACAGAAAAAAATATATATATTGACATAGATCTGTACATACCGTAAGTCCTGAAAGAGGGACAAATGAAATGAGGAAGAAAGAAAAAAAGAGGAACAGATGGATTGGATTCCCAAAGAGGGACTGTTGGGAGCTATGGTACATATATTATAATGGGGAGGAATAGGGCAAGCTATATAGTATGGTGGGGGGTACAGGGCAGTATATGCAGTGCAATGGAAGGTGTAGGGCAGCTTATCTATAATACTAAAAAGCACTTGTAATATGCGTGGAGTGGACACACTGAGGCCAGGTGACAGTTCAACTGCACAGTTATCAAGCAGCAACTGCTTATTCAACAGTCGATCTTGCAGGAGTCTTATTTACTTACTGAAGGCACAGACCCTGGTTGTGGGTGGTGGCTTAGTGTGGGTGACGCAGATGTGGGCGGTGGCTTAGAATGGCGCTTGTGGTGTGCACAGACCCTGGTCGGCAGTGACTTCGGATTGAGCTATTGCTACTCATTGCAGATTGACTTACTACTGGAGTTCCACTGACTTTTGGCTCTGGCTGATGGCTGCACATTTGGACTTTGATTCTACTTAGAAGAAGAGAAATGGAAGTGCTCAGACTCACCAGCGAGTTCCTGCACAGTTCCCAAGCTGATGGAGAGCTTTACGGCCTTCAGGTATTTGGAGTGACCTTCCGCTGGTATTCAGGCCTTCTGAGCAGACCCATGTTTGAGTTCATAAAAGACAATCTTCCCTTAGTGCTGCTCAAAGTGGAAGCCAGCAAGACAACAGTAGCTGAAGCAGCACAGGAGTTAGCCTGGGAGTGCATCCGTCACCTTGCCACTCACAGAGCCCTCTGGTGGACACTTGCATTGCTGCCCCACAGAAGAGAAGATGACGCACAACCTGCGACTGGGCTAGATGGGATCCGAAACATTTATTGTCGGCTGCAGAAGTTACACCTCTTGAAGCCTGTTCTGTTAGACTGTCACAAACTGTTCACAGCAACAGAAGACGCAGCAGCAATGTGGAGGCTGGCCTTCAACCTAAAGAAAAACCTAGAAAGCTGGGAAATGCTTCCATCAGACTTAATAGCCTTACGGGAAAATCTTATGACATCCATGGCAAGCCATAATAACTCTACCAGGCATATGGCTCACTTAGTGAAACAGGTCTTAGCAGAAAAATGGCCAGTCCTTGAAGTAAAGGTCCCTCAGACGCTACCTAAACACCATCATCTAGGCATAAAAGACATAAAGAACTTCCCAAGCCGCATTTGAGATTACTGGGATTATGTGTGCCTGTTGCCAACTTGGACTGCTCCAGACCTTGCCAACAACTGGAAATTTGGATAATAAATAAAGGTTCAAAAAGTAGATGTTGGCTTGGTATTTCTTGTGGTTCTTAAAGGGACACTGTAGGGGTCGGGGGAAAATGAGTTGAACTTACCCGGGGCTCCTAATGCTCCCCCGCAGACATCCTGTGCCCACGCAGCCACTCCCCAATGCTCCGGCCCCGCCTCCGGTTCACTTCTGGAATTTCAGACTTTAAAGTCTGAAAATCACTGCGCTTGCTTTGCTGTGTCCTCACTCCCGCTGATGTCACCAGGAGCGTACTGCACAGGCCCAGTATGGTCTGTGTCTGCGCAGTACACTGCTGGTGACATCAGCGGGAGCGAGGACACAGCAACGCAGGTGCAGTGGTTTTAAGGCTTTAAAGTCTGAAATTCCAGAAGTGAACCGGAGGCGGGGCCGGAGCATCGGTGAGTGGCTGCGCGGGCACAGGATGTCTGCGGGGGACCATTAGAAGCCCGGGGTAAGTTCAACTCATTTTCCCCATACCCCCCTACAGTACTCCATTAAAGCCAATGGTAGATGTATATATGAGGTATATCATAAGCATTTAGGGTTTCTTTTGTAAGGTCCTTTCCCCACTTGTACGCTGCGTGCAACGCAGGTGGCCATAGTGACGCATGGCACCAGCCAGCTATGCAATTCTTCCTGATGCAATCGCAATGCCATTCATTTCAATGAATGAAATCGCACTGCGATTGTGAAAAATTGCCTGCAATCATGCATTGCAATTCTGTACTGAATGCCTATGTTTACCTTCTAACTTTTGGAGCAAAAAGGGACACTAAGGCCAAAACGATACACTAAGGCCATGTTTAGCTGTATTTTACGGAAGCAGGAGATTTGGGCGCATGAGACAAGTGGACAAAAAGGGCGCCCCATTCACTCCCATTATAAATATCGTTTAATGGGCGCCGAACAGGGAAAAAAAGGCGCCGGAGATTATTAACGTTTTAACAAACGGCGCCCGGAGATTTTTAAGGATTTATAACTATGTTTGTGATGATTTAACTTTACAAAATGAGCCCGTGACGAATAACGTTTATAAAGATACTAAATCACTATTTCTAAAACATTTCTAAAACATTATTATCCACCCAAAAAAATTAATTACATTTTTTTATTTACATTTTTTATTTATTAATGTCTGTAAAACATTATTATCCATAGGGGGTCTTAGGTTTAGGCACCAACAGGGGGGTCTTAGGTTAAGGCACCAACTGGGGGGTCTTAGGTTTAGGCACCAACAAGGGGTCTTAGGTTTAGGCACCAACAAGGGGGTCTTAGGTTTAGGCACCAACTGGGGGGTCTTAGCTTTAGGCACCAACAGGGGGGTCTTAGGTTTAGGCACCAACTGGGGGGTCTTAGGTTTAGGCACCAACAGGGGGGTCTTAGGTTTAGGCACCAACAGCGGGGTCTTAGGTTTAGGCACCAACAAGGGGGTCTTAGGTTTAGGCACCAACTGGGGGGTCTTAGCTTTAGGCACCAACAGGGGGGTCTTAGGTTTAGGCACCAACTGGGGGGTCTTAGGTTTAGGCACCAACAGGGGGGTCTTAGGTTTAGGCACCAACAGGGGGGTCTTAGGTTTAGGCACCAACAGGGGGGTCTTAGGTTTAGGCACCAACAGGGGGTCTAGGGGTTAGGGATAGGTACAGGGAGGGTTTTTAACAAACGTAAATATAAGTTTCAGTTTACAAATAGGGAAGATTAACGTTTTAAGAATTGCCGATCTCATACACATTATTTAGTGATTTATAAATTCTTAAAACACTATTTGTAAACGAAATTCTACACAATATTTCAATAAACGATAATACTGTTTATCGTTTACACAACGCGCCCTTTTTTCCCGACGCCCTTTTTTGATGTATGCGTATTATACAACTTTATTGTTTTTTACTGCCTTATTATAACCATATGTCCTGTTACTATATTGACTTATGTAACTGATATTGTTCAGAAAATAGGCGGCTGTACAGTATTTCTGCTGCCAGAGGTTTGTGCTTGTCAGGTTACTGGCAAACAAGTCGTAGAAGGAGCCTCTTATGACATTTGCAGATGCTAAGTCTGGACCTTGTATATACAGATGTGTGCTTTAGTATAGGCTTCAGTCAACCCATTACATAAGTCCTTCATGTCCAGAGCCCAGCTTACTAGGAGGAAAAATGATTAGCTGGTGCAGATTTCATTTGTCTAATAATGTGGGAAAATATTAGGATTCCTTCTGTGTGAAGAGTATAAACAGGTTGAAATAATGGAGAACTCCAACTCATCTGTGTCAAATTAAATTTGGACCTATGCCCCCCCCCCCGTAAAGTGCGGCAGGAGTTGTCAGGCATCATAAAACATAACATGGTAGGACATCAGGCAACGATCATGGTGGGGATTAAGGTAGCCATACACTGGTCGATTTGCCATCAGATCGACCAGCTGACAGATCCCTATCTGATCGAATCTGATCAGAGAGGGATCGTATGGCTGCCTTTACTGCAAACAGATTGTGAATCGGTTTCAGCCTGGAACCAATCACAATCTGTTGAGCTGCTCCTGCCGCCTGTCCCCCGTCCCCCCGTATACATTACCTAAAGCTGGCTCCGGGTCCTCTTCTCCGCGCTGCAGCCCGCACCACATCCCAGCGTACATTGTGTCACTCCGTGACCAGAAAGTTCAAATAGAGCGCCCTCTATTTGAACTTCCTGGTCACTGCAGTGACACAGGAAGTTAATGTACGCTGGGATGGAAGCAGGAACAGAGCCGTGCAGCGCGGAGAAGATGCCCGGGAGCCAGCGTCAGGTAATGTATACCTGATCGGATCAGCCGCCGCTAGCGACGCGCTCCCTACCCGCGGGCGATCGATGGTATTTTTCCGCACGCCGCGATCGACGGACCGATCCGATTTCGGGAGGAAATCGGATCGGCGGGTGCGTTTAGCGCGAACGATTGTCAGCAGATTCGATCCCAGTGATCGAATCTGCTGTCGAAACGGCCGCAAATCGGGCCAGTGTATGGCCAGCTTTAGACTGTAAAGTTGCTCATTACCTTTACCTTTGCTACGCCCGATCAAGCATTTCTGACCTGTGCAGTAATCGATTGGTTGTGCCCATGAAAGGCAAATTCCCCATTAGTCAGTTCAATCAGATTGATGAAATTTATCCAAAAAACGGATCAATTCAATTGATCTGATCAAATTGGATAACAGGAAATTGGCCAATAATAGGCACTATTGATCGTTTCTGAGCAATGATTTATTTTTATTTATTTAAGTATTTATATAGCGCCGACATATTACGCAGCGCTGTACAGAGTATATTGTCTTGTCACTAACTGTCCCTCAGAGGGGCTCACAATCTAGTCCCTACCATAATCATATGTCTATACATATATCGTGTAGTGTATGTATTGTAGTCTAGGGCCAATTTAGGGGGACGTTAATTAACGTATCTGTATGTTTTTGGGGTGTAGGAGGAAACTGGAATGCCTGGAGGAAACCCACACAGACACAACATACAAACTCCTTGCAGATGTTGACCTGGCTGGGATTCAAATCGGGGACCCAGCGCTGCAAGGCGAGAGCGCTAACCACTACGCCCCCATGCTGCCCGTGGCAATCGGAAATGATTGGCTGCAGAATTATATCATTTATGGTACAGTGAGACATAAATGCTTACCCTGGAAAGTGCTGGGGGAGCTATCAGTGTTATATACAGTAAATTAATATATGCAGTGAGAAATTGAAGAGGAAAACAGAGACTGTTTTCCTCTTCAATATGGACTGGACTGCCTGCACTATTCATTAATTATTCTGATCAAAATATACACTGATCAGAATAATCAATTAATAATGCAAAGCAATCCAGTGTTGCAGTAGCCAGTGACAGATACATAATGCTGATAACCAATGTATGTGTGACACTGTTCCTCTCCTGCGTGGCTGCATCTGTCACCTTTCACTGTGTGCCCGCTGAGGGAAGGAGGGGACACTGGGCGGAAGTAAGTGGTGGTGGGCAGGGCTGCAAACCACATGGCTACCTGCTGGGCGCCGGAAACAGAAAGCCGAGCAGATCTGCTTTGATACTTCACACTGCCCGCTGCCACTCACCATCCTCTCCTTCCCTCCACATGCACAGTGACGACAGCAGGCAAGGCAAGCCATATGCGAACGGCAGCCGCTTCAACCCCCTAATGATGCTAATGGATTACAGCGTTGGGAGCCAGTCACCCTAGCACTTCTGGCACCCTAGGCACTGGCCTAGGGGGCCTGTACAGAAATCCGGCCATGATTGTATGTTTAATACAGGTAATGAATAGAACAATGCATCATACTGCCACAGTCACAGTTTTAAAAACACACTCTGTATTTTAAGCTATAAAACAAAGCAGAAATAATGACCCTTTGAACTTTCCTGCAGTAAAACCTTATCTGAATCTGTCTCTTACTGTTTCTTGGCTTTTTAAGTACTTCAGAAAACAGGACAATATTAGGCCCAGTGAGTCTAACAGTTCAGAGAAGCTCTTTTGTGTAGATAACAGTTTTTTAACTCTTCCTGTACTGGAAAACAATATGAGACTCCTTTCTTTGATACTAATGTTCTATTTCTTAGCTGTACTACACATACAATTCATTGGCCTCAATTCACTAAGCTTATCTCCTGTCTTTAATAACGTTTCTAGAGTCATCACCATGGTGATAAGGCATGTAGTATTCAGGAAACATTTTACCTCAGGCAAACCTAAAGTTAACTCTTCAAAAATCTATTTTCTCAAACGGATCATCAGGGGGCTCTTTATGGCTGAGATTGTGGTGAAACCCCTCCCACAGTGTGATGTCAGCGCCTCACAGCACTGCGGTGCTGACATCACACTGTGGGAGCTGTGTTGTATTGTGGGAAATAGCAGCTGTTTCCAACTGCAAAAAAAGAAAGCAGCAGAAACTTCTACTGACATCACCTGCCAGCAGTAAAAATGTCACCATGTGATAAATGTCAGAATGTAAATCATGGAGAGGAAAGATTTGGGCAAACACTGACTAAATCATTTATACATAATTATTGTAAAAATGAAACACTTTTTTCATTACGTTATTTTCACTAGAGTTCCTATTTAATTCATGTGTTGGACTGTTTGGCAAAATAAATGTATGGCCACAAGATGTCCTCAATCATAAAACATTCCCATCCAGGACTCGACCCACAAACGGATGTGATATTAATCACTGGTATTTATTCCATTATTGCAGAAATATGTACAGTATGACAAAACAGCACGACGTTTCGGGCATAGGGCCTTTATCAAGTGCTTAAACTTCTGATATGAACAATGCAACATATATAGACACAATTTAACACAATATGTGGTGATAAAATTTACTTCATCTGCTTGATCACATTCAACAGTTTTATATTGTCTCAACATTTCTCTGGTCATCCCTGCCACCTCCAATGCTAGGTGGTTGGTGGCTTGAATGAAGACTTTAGTCTCAGATGTTTCCTTTAACAGGTAGCAGCTCTTTACCCTTGAAAGGGTTAACTAGTAACTAAGTATGTACCCGCCCCCCAATTGCTGGGTGTGGTGTGTTAAATTGTGTCTATATATGTTGCATTGTTCATATCAGAAGTTTGAGCACTTGATAAAGGGCCTATGCCCGAAACGTCGTGCTGTTTTGTCATACTGTACATATTTCTGCAATAATGGAATAAATACCAGTGATTTATATCACATCCGTTTGTGGGTCGAGTCCTGGATGGGAATGTTTTATGATTGTGAATTTTGAAATTGAGAGGAGTGATGGACCCCTCATCCCAGTAGGACTCCCCGAGATCTGCATGGTAATATCCTGAGGCTGGTGAACTATCCTGCACAAGATGTCCTCACACATTACTCTCCGTTGTGTACAAATAGTATGCTAAACAGGAAGTAATGCACACAGGGACTTAGATCAATGAATGGGAACTGTGTTCCCATTCATTGATCTCCGGGCGACCGGGTGGCGACCAGTACCCCTGCAGGTGAACGTGCTATCGGCCGCTGCGATGGGTTTTTTCACGGACGTTGGTTCTACGTCCAGCATGCATAGCTCATAGGAGCTAAGTCCAAAAAGCTAAAGTGGTTAACTGATCATCAGCTTGTGTTCTAAAGTCACCCCAAGGTCCATTTGTGCCAGTGGCAGACACAGCAAATAGGGGACCTTCGTGCAGAATAAATATAGGAGAACGCATGCAAGTGGGTATACTGTAGTCATAACAGATCATGGGCGGATCCAAAAATTGTCAGTAGCATAAAAGTATGTGATCCTATGTTGCATTCTGTAAGCACTGTATTAACCACTTCAGGACCGCAGGCTTACACCCCCTTGTGACCAGGCCATTTTTCACAATACAGAGCTGTGCAGCTTTGTCAACATGCTGCACAGCCCTACAACTAAGCACACAAATTAATTTTACCTTCTTTTATTATTTTTTTTGAGGACTTTTTTTTCATTAAAAATACGAGTGTTTTTCCCTTCCTTCCTCTCCCTCCCTCCCTCCCCCCTTTGCCGTGCTAAATCGCCGTAGGACGGCGATCGGCTTTCTTCCTCGCCTCTCATAGGTTTCAGCCTATGAGAGGCCGTGCATTACAAGCCGCTCTGAGGGACAGCCGAGTGTCCCCCGTACAGCTTTACAGGAGATAGCAGCGCTGGTCAAAGGTAAACAAAGGGGATTTCTTTCGGTATTGTAAAGATATTAAATGCTTTGGAATGATATCAGTTCCCATATGTCAACCAATATATGAGCCCCTTTTATGTTAACTCCACCACTTGGGATCCTGCACGTTGGACTAGACAAAATTCCCACCCCCCACCGCCTACAGATATCTCAGATTTTATGTGCCACTTGGCACCAAATTGTTTCCAACTGGGGTTCTACTAACCTTCCTCTATTATCCCATACTCTCGCCTTAGCCAATTCCAATATTAATATTTAGAAGTTACACTACTTATCGGGTGACCATAGCTGAAGCTGTCAGTGAACTTGTGAATTTAACTATAAGATATGATGCATCTTTAATGTAACCACTTCAGTTAGTGCACTTTATAACTCACTGTTTTCACCAGCATGTATATTTATTTCTTGACTTTTCTCTCTCCCTTTACTAGCGAAATAACCAGAGTTTTAGATCAATGCTTAATTATTGCGCCACAGTCCACACAGATTCTATCTAATGAATCTACCACCAGTCTCTGGGGTCGCTGCAGTGATTTCCAAAATTAATGTCACAATGTTCAATTATATCTGCTGCGCTCACCAGACTCTATTGTTCACAATTTTGAATCAAAAAGTCCACAACACTGTAAAAAGTTGTCAAGGTTCCTTTCAGACAATTTCATCCACCATTAGGATTACTGCTAAAGGTTCACTGAGGGAATGCAGCTAAATTCACCATTTCTAAAAAATATACAAAAAACTCCACATGGGGCTTGATTCACAAAGCGGTGCTAACCTACTTAGCACGTCTAAAGTCTTTAGACGTGCTAACCGGGGTGCTAAGTAGGTTAGCACCGGATTTCTCAATCAGATCGCGTGCTAACTTTGCGCGCGCAAAGTTTTACGCGCGCAAAGTTTTACGCGCGCAAAGTTTTACGCGCGCTAAGTTCCATAGGCTTTAATGAGCACTTCGCGCGGAGCGCCCTGTGCAGTACGCGCGTAAAGTTTTATGCGCATAAAGTTTTGCGCGCGTAAAGTTTTCTGCGCGAAAAGCTTGTTTAGACGTGCTAAAGGGGTTTTCACAGGCGTGCTAACAGTTAGCACCGCTTTGTGAATCAAGCCCATAGGGTGATAACGTTCAGATCATCGATAATAGACAGCACACCACCAAAAAAGTGTTCTAGTGAATTGTGAGGGTAGGTGTTATCACTTCATAGACCCACACTCCTTCTCCTTATATGCTCACCGAATTCAGACCACCTCAATTAATGGTGGATCTTAAGCAGTGCTCATATCCGTATGTGGGTAGTGATTGTCCTGTAATAGAAAAAAATCTCGACATAGGGTAATATTGTCCGTACAACAACTATTATGTTTCTCAGCAGTGTCACTCTGTGTAAGCCGTGCTCTCATTCCATGCCGTGGGGATCCCACTCCCTACACAACAATATGCTCACCAGATGGAGCCCACCTCTACAGACAGGTGGAAACTGCGCTTAGTAGTGCCTTGCGAACACAAACTCTCCCACTCCTGTTCATAAAATGTAACCTCTCCTGAGGTCTTTTATTCCAATGAATCTCAAATAAAACAGATAAAAGCAAACATAGCGTAAAACTGTAAATGCTTGCCTCTGGGCGCACATAGAATTGCACTTACGCGTCCAGGGCAAGTTCATGCATGTCACAAGTCACTTTCACCGATGCCCATTCGCTGACACATAGAAGGATGTCCTACTCCGCGGCGTCCCGCTATATTCCTTCCTCCAGCCGGGTGTTTCAGTATAGATCCGCGCAAGTAACGGTGACCGGCCGGTCCACTCGCTTCCGGATGTGCGCGTGACGTCAGACGTTACGCTCCGCCGGGCCGGGCTCTGTTCATTTTATCTGTTCATTTTATGCATTGTTGGCAATAAAAACTTGTTCAAAAAGGGGCTTTCTTTCCCCTTTTGGCAGATTGCCACGATCACGGCAGGCAGGCTGATCACGGAGCATTCGCGAACGCGTTTCCTGGTAAACTGCAGCTCTTGGACTTGACGCCAATCGGCGTTGGGCAGTCCTGGGGCTGCTGGCGCATTCACGCCTATTGGCATGACGCTGTCATAAGGTAGTATATATTTTCTACTAACTATTCATTATGTCTTATACATGACTAGGCTACCAAGTAATTATCACTACTCCTCATGCAGCAGTGTCACAAATGTTCCTAAGGAAAAGATGAAAACTTTAAAAATATAAATGGTAAAATAAAAACACTATCCTACTATACTATTATAATTATTATTCTGTATTTCCATAGCAATGATATATTCCACAGTGCATTTTACAGAGTGCAGTCGAATCCCTACTATAGTCATACCTCCCAACTTTCGGAGTTAAGAAAGAGGGACACCTTAAGACACATCCCTGCCACACCTCCAGACACACCCCTGCCACACCACTTAGTCATTCATACCACACTGGTCCTCTCTATCATCATTAGGTTTCCTTAATTTTAACAATTAGAAATAAGAAGTGCATCAATTTAAGGATGGGAGTAATGTTTAGAGTCAATTAAAGCAATATGAAACCCAGCATTTCTTTTTTGCTTTAAAAGATTATTTACAGCATATAATATACCACCACAATATTTTTTTAGTAGAACAGCATTCAATCAGTTAATCGTGCTGTAATATGTACGAACAGAGACGCCAAGCAGAGTAAAACAATGTTCTAAGAATGATTAAAAGAGGGAAGTGGAGGTGGACTTACCTCCCTCTGGTAGTGGACATATACTCAAATGCAGTCAACAGTCCTGCTTCATCAGGCAGTACAGGAGCATATAAAACTGGTTCAGGTCCATAAAGCGTGTGAGCGCTCACACGCTTTATGGACCTGAACAAGTTTTATATGCTCCTGTAATGCCTGATGAAGTGGGACTGTTGACCGTGAAATGCGTTGCGATTTTATGGAGCTGTGAATAAAGTGTATATTTTTTACTCTGCATTTGAGTATATGTCCACTACCAGAGGGAGGTAAGTCCACCTCGACTTCCCTCTTTTTATCATTTTTAGAACATTGTTTTACTCTGCTTGGCGCCTCTGTTCGTACATATTACAGCACAATTAAGTCCACCCCTGGTGGAGGGGTTCTTTCCCCATTTTCCTATCTACAGAGAGCGACTTTTATACCTGAGTGGGGTAAGGTACTAATACTCCCCACCTGCCTGTCAAGTGGTTGCCTGATGGTAAGCCACCTTTGTGAGTATAAGAACCTTTGACATTATATTATATATTGAGCTTACCAGACAATATTGCACTATTGGGCTCTTGGTGTCCTCTGTTTTGTTTTTACAAATTCAATCAGTTAAACACAGGACTTACTTCTTCAATAGAAAGCTCCCTGCAGTGAGAGCTGCATCCAAACTGGTGATAACATTATCTTGTGTTTACTTAAAGGACATCTGAGGTGACAATCAACTGATGATAAAAACAATTGTATCCATCCTCTTTCTCCTAAAAATTACTTTTTTTTAAATATCCCACAGTTTTATTTTATATTTGAATCTTTTTTTGAGTTTTTACTGTTTCATTGTCTCTGCTCAAGGATACTTTCATTGAAGTATGTCAGAGCTCAAATCCATTAATTATTGACCCTTTATTCTCTTTCCTGCTCTCAGAAGCCATTTACTGACAGAAAAGTGTTTTATGGTTGTAATTACTTATCAGTGAGGGTTATGCTATAGTCTGACCCAGTCCGACCTAATCCCGACCCGAGCAGAAACTGTTACTTGCATACCTGATTTTTTACTTTTTCAGGCAGAGAAAGAAAAAAAGGAACACAGCCTACAGTAGTTATTTGTGTGCTTGACACTATACATCCATATGTCTATCTCATCATGTCACATGAGACCTCAGGTATCCTTTAATTGTGGCAGTAGAGGAATGCAAACATACCCTGGCAGCTGTAAATCTCCTAACATGTCTAGATCAGCAGACAGCTCAGAAAAATTCACTGGGTACATTACAATAAGTAAATACTATAGCTATGAATGAAATGCAATGGCAGCTTTCAGAGCAAAAAAACTTGTACTTTGGGAACTTTCTAAATGAATAATAATACTTGTGCACAAAAGCAAATGTGATAACTGTATGGGTTATAAAAAGTAGGAAAGCACATTTTTATTTGATAATTTGTTGCAGAACCTTACAAATCTATCAGCTGACCAATCTGATTACATGCTTCTCCATGAGTTCTCCTAGGCTGGGCCATCCCTACCAAAGATTGACTGTCCCTTCAAAAGAGGGACATTTGGGAGCTGTGCTATAGTTGTAGTCTAAAGTCTCTCTTCCATATCACTTTTGTGTATTCATATAGTGCTGACAACTACATGAACTGCTTTAGGCGGCAAAAAGTCTACAACTGGCCCTGCCTGGAAAGACTCTGCAGGGTCCAGAGGCTTCCTCTCAAAGCATCTGATTTTTGACCCGTGTTTCACCTCGAGTTCTCTTTAAAGAGGATCTGTAACGTCAAAACGTCCCCTGGGGGGTACTCACCTCGGGTGGGGGAAGCCTCCGGATCCTAATGAGGCTTCCCACGCCGTCCCCCGTTCCTCAGGGGTCTCGCTGCAGCCCTCCGTGAAAGATGACGTCAATATTTACCTTCCCGGCTCCTGCGCAGGGGCTGTCGGCTCCGAAGTAGGCGGAAATACCCGATCACCGTCGGGTCTGCTCTACTGCTCAGGCGCACGTTTTCGGCGCCTGCGCAGTAGAGCGGACCCGACTGAGATCGGGTATTTCCATCTACTTCGGAGCCGAAAGCAGCCACAGCGCCCTCGCTGGAGCCAGCAAAGGTAAATATTGAATTTACAGTCGGGTCTGTCGCCGGCTGTTCGGAGGGCTGCAGCGAGACCCCCATGGGACAGAGCACGGCGTGGGAAGCCTCATTAGGATCCAGAGGCTTCCCCCACCCGAGGTGAGTACCCCCCAGGGGATGTTTTTGAGGTTACAGAGTCTCTTTAAACTGTGGATGATTTCGGTCATGAAACTTACAAGTATATATAAATTTTATACTCTGGCGTAGAGTTGGACACCTGGAGAGCCATTTCATTTGGACAGTTTAGTTCTTCTTTAATGTTCCTTTGAACTGGAGAACTGTGGTACATCGTTACCTAGAAGCGAGCACATTACTCCCACTTGTAGCTTGCAATTATCTTGAGGATCTTCGATCCTTGTGACAAGTGCTCCTGCTTGTTCTCATCTTATCACACTTTCATTATGTCTCACACCTCATACACAATTGCTGAGGCTAAACATGTTCCCCCGCCACTGGTGTGAATTCCAGGCACATTCTGCCTGTATAAAGAGGGTATGCAATGTACATGAGTAGAGTGTGCATTGTCAGGTGCTGGATATAGCATGGTGAGCCAAAGTCAGCTAGCTGCTTCTGTGTACTAAAGCTCAGTGCCTACAGAACTGCCATTGCGGAAAATGGGTCTCTAAGACTTACGTAAACTTGCACAGAAAGAATATCTCACACCTGACCATGGTAACAAATGCCTCATGCTGTATTCTGTGGTGCAAGACCAAGAATGTGCTGAAATATATAGCGCTTACATAAATGCAAAATCCAATCCGTTTTATTGACCCACCCATCAAATAAAAAAGGCTGACATGTTGCAGGTTCCAGGCTATGAGTAAGAATGCCCATACACTACTCTATATTGCGGGCCAATCTTCCTTCCCATTCAATAAAATGATTGGCTCAGAAAAGAATCATGCAGCAACATGGCCAACCGATTTCAATACATTTCCAGCTGAAATGGGGTGAATTGATTGACCGGAAATGCTGGAAAATCTTGGTGCCAAGGGCTCGATCAAGTGTGCGGACTAACTTGTCAGTCCTGACCTCCTCTGGTGTCACTGCAAGTGCCTGTACCATGTATCATCAAGCCAGTGGCGGTTCCAGGATTTTTTGGGGGTGGTGCTATGCAGGTGCTGGACCAACTTCTGGGGTAGCTGATGATCCGCGGTGCGCAAAGCGCGCCGGGGTGAAAATGGGTGTGGCTATAACCTTTGCGCGCCGCAGCAAAAAATGGACGTGGCCATGACCGGATGAGGGCGGAGCTAACTGTAATTTAAAAGTGCAACGCAAAGACAGTGGGACCAAGTTTTGGTGACCCTTTCCCCAGAAAATTCACATAATTGTGCAGGTTTTCTCAAGAAAATACACGTAATGTGAGCAGATTTGCCCAGAAAATACGTTCAATCATGTTGACAGATTTGCCCAAAAAACACGTTCAATGGTGTGGCAGATTTGCCAAGAAAATACGTTCAATCATGTCGGCAGATTTGCCCAGAAAATATGTTCATTCATGTCGGCAGATTTGCCCAGAAAATAGTTCAATCATGTCAGCAGATTTGCCCAGAAAATACGTTCAATCATGTTGGCAGATTTGCCCAGAAAATATGTTCAATCATGTCGGCAGATTTGCCTAGAAAATACGTTCAATCATGTCGGCAGATTTGCCCAGAAAATACGCTCAATCATGTCGGCAGATTTGCCCAGAAAATACGTTCAATCATGGCAGCAGATTTGCCCAGAAAATACGTTCAATCATGTCAGCAGATTTGCCCAGAAAATACGTTCAATCATGTCGGCAGATTTGCCCAGAAAATACGTTCAATCATGTCGGCAGATTTGCCCAGAAAATACGTTCAATCATGTCGGCAGATTTGCCCAGAAAATATGTTCAATCATGTCGGCAGATTTGCCCAGAAAATAGGTTCAATCATGTCAGCAGATTTGCCCAGAAAATACGTTCAATCACGTCGACAGATTTGCCCAGAAAATACGTTCAGTCATGTCGGCAGATTTAACCAGAAAATACGTTCAATCATGTGGCAGATTTGACCAGAAAATACGTTCAATCATGTGGCAGATTTGACCAGAAAATACGTTCAATCATGTGGCAGATTTGACCAGAAAACATGTACATGTTCAACCATGTGGCAGATTTGGCCAGAAAACACATTTATAATTTATAAAACATTTAATGTACAGCTCTATTTCAGAGCTGCCGGCGTCAGCTGCAGTAATTCACCCACTTGCCCGCCACCCATAAATCATTAGATTTCTATCAATGTCCCCAGTGAGACTAGTGGAAGAACAGGTAGCCCCGGCGGGAGCTTCAAAGATACCTTTCTAGGGCTCCGGTATTACAAGCAGAAGAGGAGATAAGAAGCTGCAGTCACAGCGGGTCTGGCGGAGCGTCGATGAGTGATGATGTCAGCTTTGCCAGCACATGCTACGACGAGCGTTGGGTAAGTGGATGGGGCCTGCTGGCTCTAGCAGAAGACATCGGGTGCGCGCATCCCCCAGAGAGCAAAGCCGTGCCCGTGGTGCTGAAGGACAACTCCGCAGCACAAAATGTCTTGCTTCTGATCTTTGGGCATCACATGGAACACAGGAGCATCACTCAGGAGAATAGCTAGTATTTGCTATTGAGTTATGCTCTTTACACTCAGACATTGCTTTGGTGTAGCTGATTTGCCCTGTAAATCCTGTGCGCAGGGGTGTAGCTAGGAATCACTGGGCCCCCTCTGGATGGGGCCCCCTCCCCTGTGCAGAGAGCTTCCCTGTGCAGAGAGCAAAAAGCTTTTTTGTCTCTGTGCCCTTAATTGCGAGTCTCTCGGGACAGAGAAAAGAAACTTCTGCCCCCACAGGGCCTCCTGCAGCTTCTGCCCCCCCCCCCCCTGCAGCTGCATCCCTTGCAGGGGCTATTGTTACGCCCCTGCCTGTGCAATGTCAGGTGAGAAGCTTGCACATTTTGAGCTTCTTATCACCTTGAATTGTGTACGGCCCCTTGGCCCTTATTCAATTCACTTTTTCTTCTTAGGTTCCCCTAGGAGATAACGTTTCCTCTTCTCTTTAAATTAACTTTTCAGCTCTCTGCAATTGACGTGTTAAGATATCACCTAGGGCCGTTAGCCTCTATTGAAATAACTTGTCTCCTGAGTTTTCTGCCAGGAAATATTTTTTTCCAAAATAATCTTTAGCACAAGGCAAATGCAAGAGTATTAAGAAGTAGATAAAGTAGTAATATCAAACTTATTTTAATTACATTATGTTCTTTCCTGCTGGGATCTAACAGATGTTTTATTGATAAGGTGTAAGAAAATCTCCAGGGAGAACGCTCAGGAGAAAACTCAATTGAATATGGGTCCTTGTTTGTTTATCTCATGATTTATATTTGAGGAGGAGGAGAAAAGCACAAAGACATTGGGGTCCATATGCCATTCATGTTTTCTCGAAGGTGATATGTTTACAACTTGTCATAAAATGCCTTTTAAAGCCAATGGGTACCACTATAAAAATAAAAAAGTCAGATACTCACCTAAGGAGAGGGAAGGCACGGTCCTAATGAGCCTTCCCTCTCCTCTCCTGGTGCCCTCGGTGCTGTGCTGGCTCCCCCGTTTGCGTCCGCCACCGCAGGGACTTCGGAGGTCTTCGGGAGCACTCGGGCTTCCGAAGACGGGCCGCTCCATACTACGCACGCGCGAGTGCGTCATAGAGGGCGCTCGCGCATGCGTAGTATGGTGCGGCCCGTCTTCGGGAGCCCGAGTGCTCCTGAAGGCTTCCGAAACATCCCTTCGGCAGCGGAAGTGGCAGTATTTGACCGAACTGGTTGAATACTGCTACGGGGGATCCTGCGCGGGACCGGGCTCCGGGAGAGGAGAGGGAAGGCTCATCAGGAGGTGAGTATCTGACTTTTTATTTTTAAAGCGGTACACATTCACTTTAAGTCACCAGCAAGCAAGAAAACAGTCCAAATAAATTTGATAGTACTTTTTCACCAACTTTTGGGTACTTTTTCAATTGTAAAATGCTGAAATTTTAGTTTGCAGAGAACATGAAAATTATCTCCTAGAAGATAACTCAAGTGAGACAATGATTTGCATATGGGCCAGGATCCCAATCTGGTGCAGTGGCCCAGATGCAATTGACTTTTTCTCCAGAGTTTCCTCTTAGGAGATACTTTTTCATCTTGTATTTAATAATAACTTTTCAACAGTTTGCAATTGACAAAGTAGGTGGAAATGTACTATCAAAACTACTTTCCTTCTTGCTGGCGATTTAAGAGGCATTTTATTGACACGTTTGAAAATATCAGCTAAGAGAGAATACAGGAGAAATATGAGAATTGACTGTAACTATCACAGCTGCAGAAACAGATTTAAAACATAATGTACCCTTTAAAAAAAGGTCACCAAAACTGTTGACTTATCACACCAGTGGCAACATGAAAGCAGACAGAAAAAAACACTGAAGCTCATTAATTAAAAAAAAAAAGATGCAGAAAAAAAAACGGAATCAATCAAATTACCAGCTCTGCAACCTAAGTATTAGCCCAAAATGCAATTCACTTTTTCACCTGAGTTTTCTCCTAGGCGAAATTTTCACAACTTGTCATAAAATGCCTTTTAAACCAACAGCAAGCAAAAAAATACTCAAAATAAATTTGATAGTACTTTTTCACCATCTTTTGGGTACTTTTTAAATTGCCCTGGTGATCTTCTCTCATGGGAAATGGGGTATCGGCTAATGATTGGGTGACGTTTATGCCTGAGTTTAAGTTCCTTTTTAAGATTGAGCAGATGGGCAGTCAACATGAGCTGAATTTACTGCTTATCAACTATCTTGTGTGTGGCACTTTTACTGGTGGCTGGAGGTGACTTTAAAAAGTGCTAAACACAGTAGCATGTTCATGTAGACCAATCTGAACTGGCAAAAAAACTGCCTGCCGAGCATCACATGCAACCAGAGGGGTGTAGTAATAACTTCAGCAGTCACAGTGACCGCTATGAGGCTCAGGAAAAGAGGGAGCCTAAGGGCCCTTTTACACTTAATCAGTTGGTGTGCGTTAGTACGCGTTGGTACGCGTTTTTTCCATAGCAGTGCATTGTGAAAAAGATTTCAGTTAAAACGCGTTAAGTGTGAAAGGTGCCATAAGAAAACATGGGCATTACTTTGAAAATCAGTTTTCTTTCCGTTCTAACTGACAGCAACTGATTAAGTGTAAAAGGGCCCTAAGTACTTATGAAATTGGTGCCAGTAGACTTGGGCACATATATGAAAAACAGCAATAACCTCCATATACCGGTAAATGAAATGCAGCAATTACCCCCACATATATTGAATGCAACAATTACCATCACATATATCACATACAACAATTACCCCCACAGCTCTGTGCTGCCTCTCTTATTCTAGGCTCAATTGCTGTGTTCTCCTCAGATGAATCCTCGTTTTGTCCTCTTGCATGCTGCCACACTCGCTCCTGCTTTCTTCAAAGCCAACCACAGGTGCAAAAGCAGTCCAACAAGGGAGCATTATGATGCACTGCAGATTAGATCAATCTGCCAGTCACATCAACGGTAGAGTAGAAAGACTTTTTCCCACAAATACGGGATAAATTGAACTATTTTGTTCCGCACAAGTAGCAAAATGTCCCCCATTGCCCATCGCGTATATCACGATCTACCTGTAGATCGCAAAGGACTTCATGGTAGATCCTGACCCCACTACATTTTCCATTCTGTATAAACAAGTGTGCTCCTAAAATTGTACATAGGTAGATCATTTTGACTTGCTAATTTTTAAAGTAGCTCACAAGCCGAAAAAGTATGGGTACCTCTGCCTTAGGGGTTTTCACAAAACCCTAGTGTTCGGCAGAACCATTAGTTAAGAATATCTACTATAACTATAAACATAACAGAGAGTACTAAAAGGTGTAGTTCTGTCATGGGCATTTGATTTGGGATTCCATCCTGTATGTACAATTTCAACAAAACCCTTTTACAAACAGCATATGTTCTACAGTCACAAGTATGCATATGAACCTTAGTAATATTGTAAATACCATCTGTTTTAAGAAAGTAGTTTTACGGTACATTATATTTATGTACAGTCATGAAAACTACAGTAAAGTAAAATTCAGTGCCCCCTTCTGGAGAATTATGAAAACGTGTGAGAATCTGCTCAGCTGCCTGTGCAGACAGGCAGCGTTTTGATCACTGTTCACGTCTGCATTCTGCAGGTCTCTTTAAGAGAGACATTTTGTCAGTTCTGCAGCTTGCTGCTGAGGAATTTGCATACATTCGTTATGCAAATCCCCCTACCTGCCTCCTGTGATGACTGGCAGTATAAATGTTGGGATTACCCACAGTCCTTTGCTGGTCATTCCTTCAGGGTTTGTAGTACAAACTCCTAGAGAGTGTCAGCCATGCTACTTCTTGTTGAAGCTATCTTAGAGTAATTCCTGGAAGCTGTGCTAGGCAGATTTCCCTAGTGCAGTGAGGATTGTTTATCTGTTTGTTTGTTCTGTTGCTGTTGTCCTGTCCCAGCGGTGGTCGACAGGAAATGGTTCTGATCTCTGTTCTTGGAGTATAGCTGGTGCAGCGGTTGCTACCAGCTATCTCTTCTGTTCTGTCTCCTGGGATCGCGCTAGCCACTTTTCGCTAGCGCTAGGCATCCCTCTGTTCTGTCTCCTGGGATCGCGCTAGCTACTTTCGCTAGCGCTGGGGATCCTTCTGTTCTGTCTTCTGGAATCGCGCTAGCCACTTTTCGCTAGCGCTGGGGATCCTTCTGTTCTGTCTCCTGGGATCGCGCTAGCCACTTTTCGCTAGTGCTGTGGATCCTTCTGTTCTGCTACTCTGTACCTGGATCGCACTCGCTTCTCGCTAGTGCTGTGTATCCTATCTCTCGCTTGCCCCTGTTTTCGTGTGTCTGTCTTATCTGCTACGGACGCTTGCTGGAGGCTCGGTGAGGTAACCGTTAAGCAAGCGTTCGCGTCCTCTGTTTCATGTTTGTCTGTCGATGGTTAGTTAGGCGTGCTTGTCTCTATTGTGCTTATCACGTGGAGACCGCGCGTAACCGCGTGCACTGTTGCGAATGAGTGCGGTGTTCGCGGTTAGCTAGCGTTTGTTATTTTCCATGTTTCCTCATTGTATGATTTGCTGTGCCTTTGCTACTCTCGTGCTCCGCCTTGCTGTAGCCTTGTGTCACGCTTGGCGATCGCACCTCTCGCGATCGCGTTCCTGCTTCGTATCTGCTGTGGTGTGTGCACAGTCGCGGGTTGGCGACTAGTTTTATGCACACACACACAATCTGTCTCTGTGCTCACTCTCAATCGCTTCTCTTGCGATTACAGTTCTTCCCTTCGTACAATTCCTGTCTGGCGTGTGTGGTAGAGCAGAGGAGCTGTTCCTCTGCACTCCACAGCTCCACCTGCCGTCAGGAATTTCCCTCTGCAGGTGCATTGCACCTACTGCTGGGTTCCTGCAAATTTATACGCTTGTGGAGGAAATCCGCCGTGTCAGCGCACGTCTGGTGCACTGACCACGGAGACGATTCCACAATCGTTACAGAATGACCAGCCAAACCAAAATTCCCAGGGCAGAGGGAACCTTTGATTTGATTCAGATGTCATTGCCTGAGACAAAAGCGTATGTAGATCCTATTATAGGTAGGATCGCACACAATATAAAAGCAGTTAAAAAATCGGTGCTCGTCCCTGATCCCCACCCATATGGGGATTATCTCGATACCGGGCTATTTGAACCGCCATTTGCCTCATGGGAAATTGGGGCCTTGGTGGAGGAATTTGATTTGGATTGGAAGGCCTTTTGCGATTTTTATATCGCAAAAAGCGAGGATATCCTGAATGATTGTCTCGACTCTATGTACCTTTTGATTGATTCTGGTGAATGTGACGAATGTATTGTGGATCTGGTGATTTATGTATGGGAAACCATTTTGGACAAATTGCACACACACCAACCAATTACTTTCAATAAAGAGACACCATTGTCACATGATCCTTCCTGTCTTCCTGGGGTAAAGCAAGTGATTTTAAGCACTGTGCGACCTGAGATGAATGAGTGTGCCTCGTTTGTGGACACCTGTGTGAATTCTGATGAAGTTTCTTCTGTTTGTTTGGAGGTTGAATCTGTGCGATCTGATGCCTGTTTCTCAGATGTTCCTGCCGATTGTGATCGGCGTGGGTGTGTCAGTTGATGTTTGTAAAAGCACATTGTCAGCTGGCGTTTCTGAGATCCAGCAATCCAGCCTGAAGACCTCTGAATCCCTGTCTTCGAAATGTCCACTTTCGCAATCGACTGCGATCTTGGATTCGCAAATTTTGCGTTCTGACTCCTCGGATTCGACATCGTTAGCCGAGTCCAAGAGTGAGACAGCGCCTTGGGTTTGCGAACCTGATACTGAAGCACCTTTGCTCTGTCCAGAGAAGATGTCTCTGAGCCTGCCCTGTATCATGAATAAAGACATTATCTCCACTCGCATTGACATTTGCGAGTCTGATTCTGAAGAAAGTATTGACTCTCCACCCAGTACTCTGGATGAGTCAATATTGCCTTGTACAATATCTCCTGCAGTGTCCCTAGAGGCTCGTTTAGGTATTGCTGCTATTTTCACCTGTTTTTCTGCAGTTTTGGAATTGCAAGCTAGTTTGACTGCTACGCAGAATTCTGGGTGCAGTGAGATTAAAGTTAGGGAGTCAGTGTGTGGTCCAGTGAATATGCCTGTACATTCCCCTCATGATTATGAAATTCAATCTCAGTTTATGGTGGAACCTTCCTTGGGACATCTGCCCTGTCCACAAGATAAAGTTCCAGTTTTGCCCTGTAACATGGATAGTTCAGAATCCTTCCTAGAAAACTTGAAAAATGATGTTCCTGAGGTCTTGTTTGATGTTCTGGAGGTCTTGTCGTGCCGGACTCTGAGGTTGGCAGTTCCCCAACATGTCCTGAGGTTTCTCCTGTGCTGGTGTACCCCAGTGTGCTCTGTGACCCAGAAAGCCCAAGTGTACCTCGGTTACCAACGTACTCAGATGCTTCCTCGGTGGAGACATGTTCTGATTTAGCCTGCCTGCTTGCATGCCCAGAAGTGGTCCCTGAAAGTCCTGATCTTGATGGGTGTCCTGCTAATTCTGACTCTGGAACTGTCATGGGTTCCATGGGGGTGCTTGGTAGCTCTCCATGTGAGCCTGGTGAGCGTTCTGGCTTCTTGGAATCTCTGCGGAGCTTCAAGGCGTTCTGGGAGATTCCGAGAGAAGTTTTGCTTGGTACCCTGAATACGATCAACAGCGGCTTTTGTTTTGAAAGAGACACTTCGAACAGGTTTTGTGGCAGATTTGGTATTTTCGGACGCTCCTTGGAAGGTGGTGGGTATTGTCTGGAGGGTGTCGATGGCTTCTTCTCTGGCGTTCACAGTCCTGATGGGTGTTATACTGAGACTGGTAGTACTGGTGGGCATGTTTCGGTGGCTTCTGTTTCCGATGAGGTCGGTTTCGGGTGGACTGACTCTGGAATTGGACCTTGTCGGGCTGCCCCGACCTTCATGAGTCTTCTGTTAGAGTGGTTTGGAGATATCAGTTTTGAGGGTCGTCTGGAATTCGACCCTAGATGGGGGGGTACTGTGAGAATCTGCTCAGCTGCCTGTGCAGACAGGCAGCGTTTTGATCACTGTTCACGTCTGCATTCTGCAGGTCTCTTTAAGAGAGACATTTTGTTAGTTCTGCAGCTTGCTGCTGAGGAATTTGCATACATTCGTTATGCAAATCCCCCTACCTACCTCCTGTGATGACTGGCAGTATAAAGGTTGGGATTACCCACAGTCCTTTGCTGGTCATTCCTTCAGGGTTTGTAGCACACACTCCTAGAGAGTGTCAGCCATGCTACTTCTTGTTGAAGTTATCTTAGAGTAATTCCTGGAAGCTGTACTAGGCAGATTTCCCTAGTGCAGTGAGGATTGTTTATCTGTTTGTTTGTTCTGTTGCTGTTGTCCTGTCCCAGCGGTGGTCGACAGGAAATGGTTCTGATCTCTGTTCTTGGAGTATAGCTGGTGCAGCGGTTGCTACCAGCGATCTCTTCTGTTCTGTCTCCTGCGATCGCGCTAGCCACTTTTCGCTAGCGCTGGGGATCCTTCTGTTCTGTCTACTGGGATCGCGCTAGCCACTTTTCGCTAGCGCTGGGGATCCTTCTGTTCTGTCTCCTGGGATCGCGCTAGCTACTTTCGCTAGCGCTGTGGATCCTTCTGTTCTGTCTTATGGGATCGCGCTAGCCACTTTTCGCTAGCGCTGGGGATCCTTCTGTTCTGTCTCCTGGGATCGCGCTAGCCACTTTTCGCTAGTGCTGTGGATCCTTCTGTTCTGCTACTCTGTACCTGGATCGCACTCGCTTCTCGCTAGTGCTGTGGATCCTATCTCTCGTTTGTCCCTGTTTTCGTGTGTCTGTCTTATCTGCTAAGGACGCTTGCTGGAGGCTCGGTGAGGTAACCGTTAAGCAAGCGTTCGCGTCCTCTGTTTCATGTTTGTCTGTCGATGGTTAGTTAGGCGTGCTTGTCTCTATTGTGCTTATCACGTGGAGACCGCGCGTAACCGCGTGCACTGTTGCGAATGAGTGCGGTGTTCGCGGTTAGCTAGCGTTTGTTATTTTCCATGTTTCCTCATTGTATGATTTGCTGTGCCTTTGCTACTCTCGTGCTCCGCCTTGCTGTAGCCTTGTGTCATGCTTGGCGATCGCACCTCTCGCGATCGCGTTCCTGCTTCGTATCTGCTGTGGTGTGTGCACAGTCGCGGGTTGGCGACTAGTTTTATGCACACACACACAATCTGTCTCTGTGCTCACTCTCAATCGCTTCTCTTGCGATTACAGTTCTTCCCTTCGTACAATTCCTGTCTGGCGTGTGTGAAGGAGCAGAGGAGCTGTTCCTCTGCACTCCACAGCTCCACCTGCCGTCAGGAATTTCCCTCTGCAGGTGCATTGCACCTACTGCTGGGTTCCTGCAAATTTATACGCTTGTGGAGGAAATCTGCCGTGTCAGCGCACGTCTGGTGCGCTGACCACGGAGACGATTCCACAATCGTTACAGAACGTCTATTGAGGAAACTGTTAACTCTGCTACTGAATAATTAGAGTCAAAGCAAAAGCACAAGACAATACTTAGATACTGATGATTGCATAAGTAGTCAGGAGTTAATTCAATAAAGGGCTATTAAAGGCAGACTAGTGTCTCCTAAGAAATACAGGTGGTGGGAGATCTGTCTGCTCTCACTGGAACTAAATGTGACTGTGACCTCCTCAGATACCCCTCAATGGTTGTGGTGATAGGGTGGGGGGGGGGATTGTCTCTTGTAAGATTCTACGAGGATAAAAATAGTTGCAAACATTTTCGGAGTTCTTAAAGACTGATGTGTACCAAACTAAGACTATCTGGCTGAGACATGGCTCTTACCATTGTCTTGTTAACTTCAGGCTACCAGATATTGTGGGTCATGCTTATTGTGCAACGCGTGGTACCCTCCCTGGCATTAGTACCGTTACAGCCTACGGCAATATTAAAGGACAGCTGTTGGAGAAAATCTTTAACATTTAAAATACATTTCAACTCATACAAATAAGAAGCATGTGTCTTCCAGAGTAAAATGAGCTATAAATTACTTTTCTCCTATGCTGCGGGTCACTTATAGTAGGTAGTAGAAATCTGACATTACCGACAGGTTTTGGGCTAGTCCATCTCTTCGTGGGGTATTCTTAGCATGGCCATTCTTCTTTATAAAGACACTTTTTAAAAGGCATTTATATTAAGATGCTGGCCAGCCTAAGTGATTGCTGCACACTTTTTTGGCAGTTGGACGGAGCAACTGCCATTCACTAAGTGCTTTTGAAAATATAGAAAACACTGGAAATCCCCCATGAGGAGATGAGCTAGTCCAAAACCTTTCGGTAATCTCAGATTTCTACCACTGTAAATCACTGCACCATAGGAGAAAAGTAGTTTATGGCTCAAATTTTAAGATTTTTGTCGACAGTGGTCCTTTAACGCTCATTAGTGAATCAACCCTACTGTGCGATGTCTTTGGTGCAATGTTCCCTGTAAAATACTGTGGAAAGTAAAGATAAAACAGTACCACACAAAAAAAACCCTTAAAACTAGGAAATCATTAAAAACAGCCAGATAGTAGCATAAACAAATGATTAAAGGGGAACTGAAGTGAGAAGAATATGGAGGCTGCCATATTTATTTCCTTTTAAACAATACACCTTGCCTGTCAGCCCTGCTGATCTATATGGCTGCTGAAGTGTCTGAATCACACCAGAAACAAGCATCAGCTAACCTTTCAGATCTGACCTTAATGTCAGAAGCACCTGATCTGCTGCATGCTTGTTTAGGGGCTATGGCTAAAAGTACTGGAGGCAGAGGATCAGTGTGACAGCCAGGCAATGTGCATTGTAAAAAGGAAATAAATATGTCAGCCTCCATATCCCTCTTGCTTCAGTTGCCCTTTAAAGCGTGTCACAGCAAGCTTTAAAGTAAACTGAAGTGAAAAAAGTCACATACTCACCTATGGAAGGGAGAAAGCTCTGGATCCTATAGAACTTTCCCAATTTTAATGAGAGGAGCGCACGCTATGCAGTGGTAGTCCAGCGTAGAGTGCGCTGGTAACTTACGTGCGTTCCTTGTAAGTGACGGCCACTGCAATGGTCCCGCCCTGAGCCCCGGCATGTCCAGTGGTTTTCTAGAGCGTGATCCCCTCACATTGATTGGCCAAAGCCCTGGGCTCACGTCCATTAAAGCCACTGGACCCGCCGGGGCTCAGTGGAGGGCCGTTATTTACAAGGAGCGCACGTAAGTTACCACCAGCGCACGCTACGCTGTACTACCGCTGCATAGTGTACGCTGAGCTCGCGCTCCTCTCATTAAGCTGCTTTGCTTTAGTAAAAGACAAACACTTATATTGCGCTTGTCTCCTGGTGGACTCAAAGCGCCAGAGCTGCAGCCACTAGGACGCGCCCTATAAGCAGTAGCAGTGTTTAGGGAGACTTGCCTAAGGTCTCCTGCTAAATATGTGCTAGCTTACTGAACAGGCAGAGCCGAGATGCGAACCCTGGTCTACAGTGTCAGAGGCAGAGCCCTTAACCAGTACACTATCCAGTAGCTGGATCAAGTCCATTAACTGCTGTGTATTGTATTTTGTACTTTGATTATTGATGTATTTGGTGGTTTTTCTGACTATTTAAAGAGGAACTGTCATACAGAGAAACAGAGAAAAATAAGCCATGAATTACTTTTCTCCTATGTTGCTGTCACTTTCAGTAAGTAGTAGAAATCTGACATTCCCGACAGATTTTGGACTAGCCCATCTTCTCATTGGGGGAGTCTCAGGTTTTCTTTATTTTTAAAAGCACGTAGTAAATGGCATTCGCTCCATCCAACTGCCAAAATAGTGTGCAGCGAGCAGGGAGGCTGACCAGCATCTTTGTATTAATCATTTTCAGGGAATGTCTTTATAAAGAATAAAGGCCATGATGAGAATGTCAGATTTCTACAAGTTACTGTAAGTGACGTGTTTTAAATTTTAAGATTTTTGCAACAATTCCTCTTTCACAATAAAGCAAAAACTAAGTTCTTCAAAAAGTAGAAGTCATTTATTGGACAAACTCTATCATGAATTCAATTAAGAACTATTACGTCTCCGTTTCGACTTACTAAATGGTATGCCGGAGTACAGCTCAAAGGAACATTGGGAGCCGCTGGAGGTCACAGGATAAGCAGGGATTACCTGCACTGTGACATACATAAAACCAGATGCACACGGGTTTTGTTTTCCATTTTCTGATCTTTTCTTTTATCTTTATTTTTAGGTGAGGGAAGGGCAGCAGGGTTGGCAGGGCAGGGATGGTAAAAATAAACCTGTTAGCACCAGCTGATATGCTGACAGCATCTTATGTCTTTGATGAAAGGTAGCCACACTGGTGGCAGGTGTACATAATGATGGTTGTGAACTGAAAAATGTCAGTAAAATATTATGTAAAAAATGAGAGATTTAGGATATTGTAGAAGTGCTTTATAACAAAAATAATATATGACACATTGAGCAACTAAACGGCTGGTGCACACCAGAGCGGTTCTGAAGGAAAACCTCTTGGCTAATGAAAGTGAATGGGATCATGCACACCAGAGCGGGTCGTTTTTTCCACAAACGCAAACTCAGGGGCTGCAGCATTTTTTAGATTTCTGAGGCGTTTCTGCCTCGATGTTAAAGTATAGGAAAGTGGAAAACCGCTCTGAAAAACGCTAGATCAGAGCAATTCTCCAAGCGTTTTTGTTTCAGTAGCTGTTCAGTAACAGCTTTACTGTAACAATATTTGTAATCTGCTACACAAAAACGCTCCACAAAACGCTAGTCATGTTTAGAAAACCTCTCCAAACATGCCTAGAATCGCTCTGAAATTTGCTTCAAAAATTTCTAGCGTTTTGCAGATCTGCTAGAGGTTTTTGGTGTGCACTGGGCCTTAGTTTTAACCCTTAGGGAGCGTTCACACTGCACGCGTTTCCAGCCGTGTTTTGGAAACGCGTGCAGGTGGCCGATACGCACGACATCAGACATTGCATAGAGTGCAATGTCTGATGTTCACACTGCATGCGTTCCGGACCTGTGCGGTCCGGGAACGCATGCTGCACGCAGATTTTGCTAAAACGCGTGGCTGTCCCATTCACTTTTCAGTGATGGGATCAGCCACGCAACGCACACAAACGCGGATGGCCATGCGTTCGTACGCGTTGCGGTCCGCACGCGTTCCGCATGCATGGCCATCCGCATTTGTGATCTGAACGGGCCCTTAGACCTGCAGAAGAGATCTATAGGTGTTCTGTGGTTTTGCACCCATACGCCACAGATGTCTAAATGCAGTTTAGTACAAAGCTACTTCCACCTGCAGGAGACGTCAATGGGTAATTTTGTTAAACCCATATTCCTCTGCCACAGATGTTTAAAGGACAACTGAAGTGAGAGGTATATGGAGGCTGTAAAATTTGTTTCCCAAAACCTTTCAGTAATCTCAGATTTCTACCACTGTAAATCACAGCACCATAGGAGAAAAGTAGTTTATGGCTCAAATTTTAAGATTTTTGTCGACAGTGGTCCTTTAACGCTCATTAATGAATCAACCCTACTGTGCAATGTTCTCTGTAAAATACTGTGGAAAGTAAAGATCAAACAGTTCCACACAAAAAAACCCTTAAAACTAGGAAATCATTATAAACAGCCAGATAGTAGCATAAACAAATGATTAAAGGGGAACTGAAGTGAGAAGAATATGGAGGCTGCCATATTTATTTCCTTTTAAACATCACCAGTTGCCTAGCTGTCCTGCTGATCTATTTGGCTGCAGTAGTGTCTGAATAACACCAGACACAAAATTGAAGCTAATCCGGTCAGATCTGACAATAATGTCAGAACTACCTGATCTTCATGTGCTTGTTCAGGGACTATGGCTAAAAGTATTAGAGGCAGAGGGTCAGCAGGATAGCTAGTCAACTGGTATTGCTTAAAAGATAACAAATATGGCAGCCTCCATATCCCTCTCATTACAGTTGTCCTTTATGGAAGAGCCTGACTTGTCCATAAAAAAACTAGCTAGGAACAGTAAGGATGGTTTCACACTGGAAACCAGCATCAATGATGCGTTGCGTTGCACCCGACTCACTGCATTGCACCGTCAAAAAAACAGGCCTTCAGGGAACACTGCGCTATTGCGCGATGTTCTCTATCTGGCCACCGGCCAAGCAGGAAGTGATGTGCGCGTGACTGCTTCAGGTATCTGGGACTGGAAGTGCACGGAAGCGTATTGTTAAATTACGCTTCCGCACATGCACGCCACAACATTGCATTGGTGTTTCTTTCTTAAATGTACGCGTTGCTATAGACCAGTGGTCTGCAAACTTGACTCTCCAGCTGTTAAGGAACAACAAGTCCCACAATGCATTTGTCTTTATGAATCATGACTGTGGCTGTCAGCAGGGGCGTTTCTAGGGTCCTTGGAGATCGGGGGCACCTGTGGGCACCAGGCGGGGAGGTATATGGCAAAAAATGGGCGTGGCCATGAGGTGAGTGGGCGCAGCCATGGGTGGGGCCAAATGTACATGAACTTAGCAGCGGTGTAAGCTACAGATAACGGGCCTGCCCATCGAAATATTGGATGGAGCCCCCTGTCCTTTATTTGGATAATTTACAATCAGTATAGGCATAGATCAAAGATGTATACGCACATACAATTTTGATTGGTCAATCACTGACCCCCAATTTTACCACCCCCGTGCAGTAAGTGGGCCAACAGACAATGAATTTTATGAACAGAGCTAAAATTGGCTAATCAAAATTGTATGTGTGTACCAGGCTTTACAGCTAATACTGTACATACTGAAAGTAGCAGGGATCAGCATACAATATAGCTGGTTTACAATCAATAAAGGCACAGAGTAACACCTTACACTGTACACACTGGAGGTAAATCAGCACACAGTGCAGGCACTAGAGAACAGCGTATACTGTACATACTGTAGGCAGCAGAATTCAGCACACTGCAGCTAGCTTGCCAAAAATATGAGGATCACGTTGTGCGGCGTGCTTATCGCGCTGCACCGAAAAATGGGTGGGCCATGGACCAGAATATAGGTGTGGTAACGGGTGGAGACAAATTTACATGAACCTAGCAATGGTTGGGACATTAGATTAGGACAGTGGTGGCGAACCTTTTGGAGGCCGAGTGCCCAAACTGCAACCCAAAAGTCACTTATCTATCGCAAAGTGGCAACAGCAATTTAAACTAAATACTGTACAAATGTTTTAACTCATACATGAACATTATGGAAAATCCAAGTTGAAAATAAACTGTGAAGATAAACAATTTCATCCATCCTACTCCTGAAAAATATATTCAATTTTTTGGAACCTCCCAGTTTTACTTTCTGTTTTAAAAAGCTAAAAAAGTAGGTTTAATGCTATTGTCTCATATGATAAGGATTCAGCTTTTCCCATAGTCTCGCAGTTAGCAATCATGTGACCCCCAACAAGACAAATTCAGCAATTATGAGGCCCCCAACAAATCATGAGGCCCCCAACAAGACAAATTCAGCAATCATGAGGCCTCCAACAAATCATGAGGCCCCCAACAAGACAAATTTAGCAATCATGAGGCCCCCAACAAATCATGAGGCCCCCAACAAGACAAATTCAGCAATCTTGAGGCCCCCAACAAATCATAAGGCTCCCAACAAGACAAATTCAGCAGTCATGAGGCACATAAATAGACAGCATTTCACATAAATAGGCAGAATGCCCCCTTAATATGGTAGCCCCCCAAGTTAGGTAGTGAGTGACAGGGACCCCCAGGTTAGCTAGTGAGGGACAGGCGCCTCCAGTTAGGTAGTGAGTGACAGGGACCCCGATAGTGAGTGACAGGGAGCCCCTTTAGGTAGTGAGTGAGTGCCAGGGAGCCCCTTTAGGTAGTGAGTGAGTGCCAGGGAGCCCCTTCAGGCAGTGAGTGAGTGCCAGAGAGCCCCTTCAGGCAGTGAGTGAGTGCCAGGGAGCCCCTTCAGGCAGTGAGTGAGTGCCAGGAAGCCCCTTCAGGCAGTGAGTGAGTGACAGGGAGGCCCTTTAGGTAGTGAGTGAGTGCCAGGGAGCCCCTTCAGGCAGTGAGTGAGTAACAGGGAGCCCTTTAGGCAGTGAGTGAGTGACAGGGAGCCCCTTTAGGCAGTGAGTGAGTGACAGGGAGCCCCTTTAGGGAGTGAGTGACAGGGAGCCCCTTTAGGGAGTGAGTGAGTGACAGGGAGCCCCTTTAGGCAGTGAGTGAGTGACAGGGAGCCCCTTTAGGCAGTGAGTGAGTGCCAGGGAGCCCCTTTAGGTAGTAGGTGAGTGACAGGGAGCCCCTTTAGGCAGTGAGTGAGTGCCAGGGAGCCCCTTTAGGGAGTGAGTGAGTGCCAGGGAGCCCCTTTAGGCAGTGAGTGAGTGCCAGGGAGCCCCTTTAGGCAGTGAGTGAGTACCAGGGAGCCCCTTTAGGCAGTGAGTGAGTGCCAGGGAGCCCCTTTAGGGAGTGAGTGAAAGGGAGCCCCTTTAGGGAGTGAGTGAGTGGCAGGGAGCCCCTTTAGGCAGTGAGTAAGTGACAGGGAGCCCCTTTAGGGAGTGAGTGAGTGACAGGGAGCCCCTTTAGGTAGTGAGTGAGTGACAGGGAGCCCCTTTAGGTAGTGAGTGAGTGACAGGGAGCCCCTTTAGGGAGTGAGTGAGTGACAGGGAGGCCCTTTAGGGAGTGAGTGAGTGACAGGGAGGCCCTTTAGGGAGTGAGTGCCAGGGAGCCCCTTTAGGAAGTGAGTGAGTGACAGGGAGCCCCTTTAGGAAGTGAGTGAGTGACAGGGAGGCCCTTTAGGTAGTGAGTGACAGTGAGGCCCTTTAGGCAGTGAGTGAGTGCCAGGGAGCCCCTTTAGGCAGTGAGTGAGTGCCAGGGAGCCCCTTTAGGCAGTGAGTGAGTGCCAGGGAGCCCCTTTAGGGAGTGAGTGAGTGCCAGGGAGCCCCTTTAGGGAGTGAGTGAGTGACAGGGAGGCCCTTTAGGGAGTGAGTGAGTGACAGGGAGGCCCCCCTCTAGCCGCAGCCGCCGCTCCCCCCCCCCCTTGCCTTGCAGCAGACCTCATGGTCAGTGGCGACCCGACCAGTACCAGCGGGCGCCAGACACACCCGCTCGATATGCGGAAGTGATGTCACTTCCGCATATCAGTGCGGGCGCTGGGTCCTAGCGCCCGCACGATTGGTCGCCGGCTCGCTGCCTGATCCTGAGGTCTGAGTGACGCGGCAGCGGCGGCTGGAGGGAGCCGCTGACAGAGGGGGTGAGCGGCGGCCGGGCGGAGATCCGTGGCACCCCAGGACAGATTGGGGGCACGTGCCCCCCCAAAGTAGGGCTAGCGACGCCCCTGGCTGTTAGACTCCTACAATGCACTGTGGGACTTGTAGTTCCTTAACAGCTGGAGAGCCAAGTTTGCAGATCACTGCTATAAACTAATGCTACGTACACACATGCGACAACGATCGTTCGTTGAGAACGACGAACGAACTTTTAATTGATGAAAGAACGACCTAAGTAAAGATAGTTTTAAAAGGTGTGTAACGATCTGATCGTTAGAACGAACGTTACATCACGTAAAGCAACTATTGCGCCTGCGCAAAAAATGAGAAGTTTCACAGAGAAATAGTGAAATGCGCATGTCAAGCCTAGTACGAACGATCGTTTCCAACGATGTACTACTTTTGCAAACGATCGTCGTTGGTTAAAATCCGCCGAGACAGAACTTTCTTTTGTAGCGATTTGGCTCGTTCGTCGTTTGCCTTAATAGTCGGTGGTTCGTTTTTTGTAACGATCGTCGTTGGTAAAGATCGGGGAACGATCGTTACAAACGACTATAGTCGCATGTGTGTACGCACCTTAACATGGCGTCATGACATCAGGCAGCAAATTCAAATTTTTCGTATTGGATGAAATACAACAGGCTTTCTCAAGCAGGGTTCCTTGAGTGCTCTGAAGGGGTTGCTTGGCCTTTCCCCCCATTGTTGGGGGAAAGGAAAAGGAAGCACTAAATTGGGGGTCAGAATAATAATGAGCACATTAATAAAATACACTAGAATAGGGAGACAGTATAAGGAGGGGCACTGTAATAGGGGGTAGTGACATAAACAAAGAAAACCTACTTTTAGAGTCAATACCTCCTGCAAAATAAATGCAGGGGTTCCTTGCGAGCTAACACTTTTTTGCAGGGTTCCTCCAGGTTAAAGGGACTCCGAGCACCTCTCATGGGCATGCCTTTAAAGGGACTCCGAGCTCTGTTTAAAAATAAAATTTGAACTTACCTGGGGCTTTCTCCATCCCAGCCCTGGTCGGGACGTCCCACGCCGGCCTCCTGGCTCTTCTCCCGGCGGCTGTCCGCATAGCGCGGACAGGCCGGGCCCCCGGACGACACTGGCGAGTGTCGGGGCTTCTTCTTCCTTATACGTCACGAATGACGTCACACGCCGGCCGCCGCGCGTCATGACGGCGGCCGGCGTGACAGCACGGCGCATGCGCGGTTTAATCGCGCATGCGCCGTGCTGTCACGCCGGCCGCCGTCATGACGCGCGGCGGCCGGCGTGTGACGTCATTCGTGACGTATAAGGAAGAAGAAGCCCCGACACTCGCCAGTGTCGCCCGGGGGCCCGGCCTGTCCGCGCTATGCGGACAGCCGCCGGGAGAAGAGCCAGGAGGCCGGCGTGGGACGTCCCGACCAGGGCTGGGATGGAGAAAGCCCCAGGTAAGTTCAAATTTTATTTTTAAACAGAGCTCGGAGTCCCTTTAAGCTAGACGACTTCTAACAAAGTCGTGCTATGACCCCTCTGGAGGAGCCTCTTGCAATGGCTATGCGTGTCACTTCCTCTTCCTGCTTCAATCAGTGATGCACTTCTCTAACAGAAAATACATGGGTGACCCGGAAGTTATAACATAGTCAAGTTGGCAGCCGCTATTTTTAAATTGAAATCGAACAAAACTATTTGTAGAACGGCGATTCAGGCAACAAATAAAAGAGGAGAGCGCAAGCTACAGAAAGTAATGCATCTTTAAGTACTTTGCAGTACTGGTCGTAGACTTAAAGGCATGCCCATCAGAGGTGCTCGGAGTCCCTTTAAAAAGGTTGAGAAAGGCTGAAATACAATCATCTGCATTGGATCTAATAAAAAAGCTATGGGCTGCACTACTATACCAGTAAACATTAATGTAAAAAAATGTGGTTTTTATATTGTATGCATGCTTGCGTACAACTTGCAAGACCGTAACTTGCAAGCGGTCTGCAAAAAATGCTTACAATATAAATTATTCTTTTGGTACAAAAATTGTGCGTCAATTAAATGCCGGGGAGGTTAAACAAGACATCTAATAAACACATTACCAACAAGACTGGCTTTTTTAAAAATAGAAAATAGCCGTCAGTCCGAGGTTTAATATAGGTATAGAGCTGTACTGAACATTAGGGGGAGCAGCAATATGATCGACTTTCAATCAAAATTTTAACAAAATCTGACTGAGATTAATTGAGGATCGGTGGTACATCAGCCACTACTACTTGATTGATTCCTGAATGGGAAATAATAAATGTATTCATTGATTGAGCTATTGTCCGATTGACACATATGGTTCTACCTGGAAGAGCGGTGTTCTGTATAGCCATCCTTACTGTAAGCAAGCATGTGGTAAGAGTATTGGCGTCACAGCTTCCGTTCTTATTAGCGATGCAGGTCTACGCTGCTGTGTGCGGATAAACTTATCCATGTTATTAAAAGCAGTAAAACAATCGCAAGATTTTATGTATCGCTTAATCAGCTGCTTTGCATTGATGGGAAAAGTCAATTACTTTTGTAGCGCTAGTGTGCCATAAACGCTGCAAAATAATAAATGACGTTTCTAAAAAAAGAGTCAGAAAGGGCTGAACGACGCTATTAAAATGATACATGGGAATGTAAAGGAAGGCCTGCATTGTGTCATGAGGGATTAAAGGGAGTTGCTAACGATTAAAAAATGTTAGGTGTACAATGCATCTAATCTGAGATTACATCACAGTGTCCTTTCTGGACTGTGAAAATAAATCGAGATAATTTAGTGCTGTGATCCTGTAATCCAACAAATTATCATTTCCTGATCACTAAACACTCATCACTCCTGATGACTGCCTAGTGGCTGGATAGTGTAATGGTTACTGTAACACAGGTGACCTGGGTTCAAATCTCAGCTCTTCCTGTTCAGTAAGTTAGCACCTAGTCAGTAAGGAGCCCTTAGGCTAGACTCTCTAACACTACTACTGCATACTGAGTGCTCCCTAGTGGCTGCAGCTCAAGCGCTTTGAGTCTGCCAGGAGGAGTGCAATATAAATGTTATTTGTCTTGTCTACTGGCTGTCTGCTTTACTCCTGCAGAGGCCTCTGGTCTGTCCGGGCCGGTCCTAGACATTTTGCTTCCTGAGGCAAACTTGTGAGAATGAGCGCCCCCCCCCCCCCCAATTTGGAATAATGGCACAGCACCTAACAAAAACACCCTCAGTATAGGTAGGTGGGTGGCCAGATATATGGAGCAAGTTATAGGTGCCCCCAGTATAGGTAGCCAGGTATAGTTGCCCCCAGGCAGTCTAGGTAGCCAGTATAGTTGCCCCCAGTATAGGTAGCCAGTATAGTTGCCCCCGGTATAGGTAGCCAATATAGTTGCCGACATTATAGATTAGTCAGGCGGGTGCCCACGGTAGGTAGCCAGCTTGTTTCCCCCCCCCCCTCCATCCCCGGCCGCTGCTCATTTACCTTCTGAGGGACGGCCGCCTGCTCCAGGATAACAGGTCCCCTTCCTCGCTACTACTAGACCTCAAAATTGAACCGCAACCCGCAGCACTGCACTGAAGGAAAGACAGTGTCTCCCGTACAGTACAAATACAGCTGCTCTGTGAGGGCCTCAGAGGTTGTCTAAGAGAATATTGGGAGCAACAACACCGTGAAGTCCAAAGAACACACAAGACAGGTCAGGAATAAAGTGATTGAAAAATTTAAAGCAGGCTTAGGCTACAAAAAGATTTCTAAAGCCTTGAACATCCCACGGAGCACTGTTCAAGCGATCATTCAGAAATGGAAGGAGTATGGCACAACTGTAAACCTACCAAGACAAGGCCATCCACCTAAACTCACAGGCCGAACAAGGAGAGTGCTGATCAGAAATGCAGTCAAGAGGCCCATGGTGACTCTGGACGAGCTGCAGAGATCTACAGCTTAGGTGGGAGACTCTGTCCATGAGACAACTATTAGTCATGCACTGTATAAAGTTGGTCTTTATGGAAGAGTGGCAAGAAGAAAGGCATTGTTAACAGAAAGCATAAGAAGTTCCGTTTGCAGTTTGCCACAAGCCATGTGGGGGACACAGCAACCATGTGGAAGAAGGTGCTCTGGTCAGATGAGACCAAAAATTGAACTTTTTGGCCAAAATGCAAAACGCTATGTGTGGCGGAAAACTAACACTGCACATCACTCTGAACACACCATCCCCATTGTCAAATATGGTGGTGGCAGCATCATGCTCGGGGGGTGCATCTCTCCAGCAGGGACAGGGAAGCTGGTCAGAGTTGATGGGAAGATGGATGGAGCCAAATACAGGGCAAACTTGGAAGAAAACCTCTTGGAGACTGCAAAAGACTTGAGACTGGGGCAGAGGTTCACCTTCCAGCAGGACAACGACCCTAAACATAAAGCCAGGGCAACAATGGAATGATTTAAAACAAAACATATCTATTTGTTAAAATGGCCCAGTCAAAGTCCAGATCTAAATCCAATTGAGAATCTGTGGCAAGATCTGAAAACTGCTGTTCACAAACGCTGTCCATCTAATCTGACTGAGCTGGAGCTGTTTTGCAAAGAAGAATGGGCAAGGATTTCAGTCTCTAGATGTGCAAAGCTGGTAGAGACATACCCTAAAAGACTGGCAGCTGTAATTGCAGAAAAAGGTGGTTCTACAAAGTACTGACTCAGGGGGCCGAATAATTACGCACACCCCACTTTGAAGTTATTTATTTGTAAAAAATGTTTGGAATCATGTATGATTTTCGTTCCACTTCTCACATGTACACCACTTTGTATTGGTCTTTCACGTGGAATTCCAATAAAATTGATGCTTGTTTGAAGCAGTAATGTGACAAAATGTGGAAAACTTCAAGGGGGCCGAATACTTTTGCAACCCACTGTATTTCCTTTTTACTATTTATTTATATATTTTTTCCTACCCTCCCTCCCTCCCCTAGCCAGCCTATGACAGTGATCGGCTGTCATAGGTTTCAGCCAATGAGAGCTGATTGCTCTCCTGCGTCCCAGGGGGACAGCCATGTCACCCGGCTGTCCCCCGTACATCGCTGCCGTAGATCGCAGCACTGTACTATGTAAATAGATGCCGGTTTTGCCTTCTAACAGTCTCCTAGTGGCGATCACCGCTGGATGGCTGATGACGGAGCGGAGCACTGTCATTCAAGCGGAGATGCACGGGATTGCCTGCAAAACACGCCCCCAGATCTGCACACCGATCTGCGTTAAGCAATCCTGGGGCTGCCGCCGCGTCCATGCCAATTGCCGTGGATCGGTCTTTCAGAGGTTAAGCAGGGAGAGAGGGTGAATAAAGTGCCCCTAGGACTAGTGGCAATGTGTACCCTAATATAGAGTATTAAAACAAAATTGTTGATAGTGTTCCTTTAAAGAGAACCCCCCACACAGAGGCTGCTCTGCCTATAGAGCCCAGCCTCTGTTGCTAATCAGATCCCCCCTAAATCCCCCCTGCGCTCAGCCAGACCCCATAAATTACAGCCGCGCTGTGCGGCTGTGTTTACCTTTCTAACGTCAGTCTCGGCGCTCCCCCACTGCTGAGCTCCGTCCCCGCCCGCATCCCTTCCCTCCAATCAGCGGGGAGGGAAGGGACTCGGGCGGGACCAGAGCGATGCAGGAGGCGGGGGAGCGCCAAGACTGACGTTAGAAAGGTAAACACAGCTGCTGCTGACACTCTGCGTGTCGGCAGCGCGGCTGTCATTTATGGGGTATTGCGGAGCGCAGGGGGGATTTAGGGGGGATCTGAGTAGCAACAGAGGCTGGGCTCTATAGGCAGAGCCAGCCTCTGTATGTGGATTACGTTGTGAGAACCCCACCTCGGGTTCTCTTTAAGTCACAATTGTTCTTAAAGAATCTTCCTATTGCCATCTTCAAAAACCATCTTAGAACCACCAGTCTTGGTCCACCTTCTCTTAGGTGTTCTGTCAATCCTTGGATGATGGACCACCAGGTTCCCACATCCCACTGGATTCTGGCTTGTTGGACGAGTACCCAGGGCCGGGTCGAGGCAGAGGCGAGAGAGGCTCCAGCCTCAGGGCGCAGTGTAGGAGGGGGCACACAACTCACTCGGCTGCCTGTCCCTCATTGTGTTTGAAGCAGAGAGAAATAAGAAAAGGTGATACATGGCAGTGACTGCAAGCCAGATAACTAGAGATTAAGGTGTTGGGGGGTTGGTGGTCCACTCCTGGGGTGCCTCTTAGTCAAATAGCAATCAGTGTGTGACAGCTGGGGTGGGAGGGATGGAGGGGCGCACTTTGGCATCTCAGCCTTGGGTGCTGGAGGACCTTGTCCCGGCTCTGCAAATACCACCATGTAAGCTGATACATGCTCCAGAAAGTAGGCTGCAGTCCTCTGGAGCACAATTTAAGCTTCCATCAGCAGAGCTGTTTTAATAACTGTTCATGTTTATTGATGTTCTACTGTTATCGATTGTGACAATTGGATATGACGATATTTGCTACACAACTTGTCATGTTTGTTATGACGCATTTAGGGATGATCAATGATATGCAAATACAGAACTTCCAAGTTTATGCAAATGTGTGTAATTTTATTTTTTATGCAAATACTGTATATGCAGCTTGAAAATGGACAAATAAGGTTTACATTGATTGGTCCATTTTCAAGCTGCATATATTTGCATAAATCAGCCCTAGTCACATTTACAATAATGCTGTAAAACCAAACTAAACAATAAAAAACTTTTGACATAAAAATCATCTTAGAATTCCACAGTGGTGGCAACTAGTTTAGCTAGAACTATATATTGTTATTATTTCCGTATGCAGTTATAATGCACTAATACAAGACTTTCCTGAGTACATCACACAATTCATATCTTTAACTGTCCCTTAGGGTCTGCTTCCACTAGATGCAAATTTGTGCATTTTTTTCAGCACACAAATTCTCACAGCAATGAATCGCTATGGGCCTGTATCCATTAGATGCGAAAATTTCATCCAGAAAAAAATACTGACTACGATTTTCGTGTTTTGGCATACATGATCAATAATAACAATATGACTTCACTTTTTGTAAAAATCACACCCCAGATATTGTGTTGCCCATGTGCATGCAAATTTGCATGTAAACATTGGCATATATGCATATACTGTACTATTTTGCATGTAAAATTCAGATCCGATTCGCATGCTTCTAGTGGAAACGTAGACTTAAAGAAACTCAAAATCTATTGTCACTGCCGCAGTCATAGTCTAATATAATATCTTATCTTATCTAATATAACTTTAGTAATAGTAAATAATAATATAATAATATAATGACCCTGCCATAGTTTTAAGCTATGTACAGACGCCCCCAAACAACAGTGAAGTGATTTGTTTATGTGAATTTTGAATTTTAGGAAAGATTGCTGTACGGACATGCTACTTGCCTACAGTGAAGCAGTGAGTGACCTGTTCTGTTCTAGGGATGGGCTGGGCGTGTTCCATATAAACACAAAACCATACACAAATATGTGTGAGTGTGCAAGCAGTGGCGGAGCAATAGGGGATGCAGAGGTTGCGACCGCACTGGGGCCCCTGGACTAGAGGGGCCCTCCTTCATCCCTCTTATTAGCGTTTTATTGGTGCTATGCTGGGAACACCACTACATGTGCAATGCATTGTGGTAATCCTTTACAAACTGTTTCCTTACACTTCTCTAACACTGCAGCTGTCTTTGATAGGTTTTGGGGCTCCATATCAATAGAGTGCATGGGGCCCCATGTAAAACTCGCACCGAGGCCCCAAGCTCCTTACTTACACCAATGTATGCATGCGTTTGTTCTTATAAATAAATTCATAACAGCTCAATATAATGAGCCAACTAGTTTTATTGCTATGGCATCCATGTGTCAGTCACTGCATGTTTGTGTGTTTACATTTATATATATATCCACATCTATTAAGTCAATCGATGTGACATTAAGATATGGACTGCTTTTCATTGCCCATACGTGTGTTGTGTATAATGCAATGTGACAATGCATTTCTGCTGAGTCCTCTTTCCCTTTCAAACACCTAACTACAGGATTTACAAACTGCAAGCAACAGGCGGTTCCTTCTAACTAGCAGCACAACCATTTACCAAAGTGTCCCGAGCTGTCATCCACTCACTGTGTTATAATGGATGGATGGATGGATGGATGGACAGATAGAGAGGCAGACACACAGACAGACAGATTGATAGGTAGGTAGATGGACAAATAGAATAGATAGATAGGCAGAAAGGTAGATAGGCAGAATGGGAGGTAGGTGGATAGAGAGATAGATAGATAGATAGATCGATCGATAGATAGATAGATAGGATGATGGACAGGTAGGTAGATAGATAGATAGACATAGATAGATAGATAGATAGATAGATAGATAGATAGATAGATAGATATGCAGAAAGGTAGGTAGGCAGAATGAGAGGTAGGTAGGTGGATAGATAGATAGATAGATAGATAGATAGATAGATAGATAGATAGATAGATAGATAGATAGATATGCAGAAAGGTAGGTAGGCAGAATGAGAGGTAGGTAGGTGGATAGATAGATAGATAGATAGATAGATAGATAGATAGATAGATAGATAGATAGATAGATAGATAGACAGAAAGGTAGGTAGGCAGAATGAGAGGTAGGTAGGTGGATAGATAGATAGATAGATAGATAGATAGATAGATAGATAGATAGATAGATAGATAGGCAGGATGGTGGCTAGGTAGGTAGATAGATAGGCAGTAAGGTAGGTAGGCAGAATGGGAGGTAGACAGGCAGACAGATAGATAGATAGGCAGAATGGTAGATAGACAGGCAGACAGATAGATAGGTATGTGGAGATAGATAGATAGATAGATAGATAGATAGATAGATCCACTATTTTCCACCAAATAGACAAAATTTATTAGGACATCAGAGTAGCCAATCATAAATCAAATTGCTGTGAATTATAAATTAACACATGAATGAAAATTGATTTCTTTCATTGTTGGAAATTGCAAATCATGACTTTAAACATCACCAGTAGCAGCAACAATCATACAAACAATACAGATTATAATAATGATCATAAGAGTTATTCTTTGCCATATAAGAAAGTCTGCAATAAATATAAGTAGCCAGTTCTATTAGCTGGGACCACTCTGATAGTAAGTTAGTAAAGTAAGCAGTTTATAGAATGTAGAGGTCGGATACTGGATGTGACTGCGGAAGTGGCTGTAAGACCATCATGCTGAAAATGCTGCATGCAGAATAGTTTCCTTACCAAGCAAAAGGCTCCAAAGTAACATCTGAAAGATGAGGACGGAAAAAGGGAATCCCATGCTTGCAGTGCTGCCAGCGAGTTGCTGGTAAATCCTTATCATGTGTCAGCTTCCTACCCTGGTACAGTATATCCCATGCGTCCTCTGTGAGGATTCCTCCCTGAATGAGCAGGACTGATGCTGATGCCTAGAACTCTTCCAGGCTTATAGATGCATCTACACCTCCCTATGCTGTCATTCTCTCTGAGGCACTAGAGCCCTCTGTGTTCTGCTGCTGCCTGTGAATGCTGCTGCTGAATGAACAGCCCCCTCTCAGCCTGCCCTGATGTGACCAAAGTGATTTAATTTCACTGATGTGATTACGGGAGCACCAGGCAGTTGGTGCCTTTACCAAGCAAAAAATGTAGACAGTGCCTGTTCCATTTTATTCCCCCAGTCATTGCTTGCTGCAAGGAGTGTCAATCACTATATCTGTGGATATGGGAAGTTGTTGACATGCTATTTTCTTCTGTTTATTGAGTCAAAGAAAAGCAGCCTTCCTCTGTAGCACCATAGTAAGAATCACTGATGATGTTGCAAAAGTTTAAGGAGGAACTCCAGTGAAAATAATGTAATAAAAAAAAGAGCTTCATTTTTACAATTATGTATAAATGATTTAGTCAGTGTTTGGCCATTGTAAAATCTTTTAAATCCCTGATTTACATTCTGACATTTATGACATGGTGACATTTTTACTGTTGGCAGGTGATGTAGCTGCTGCATGCTTTTTTTGGCAGCTGTAAACAGCAATTTCCCACAATGCAGCAAGGTTCACAGACAGGAAACTGCCAGGAGTACGTACTCAAGAGTATCTTGTGGGAGGGGTTTCACCACAATATCAGTCATACAGCGCCCCCCGATGGTCTGTTTGTGAAAAGGAATAGATTTCTCATGTAAAAGGGGGTATCAGCTACTGATTGGGATAAAGTTCAATTCTTGGTCGGAGCTTCTCTTTAAAGTGGTATTCTACACAAATGATTCTATAGAGCCATTTTCCACTAGTCGTGATCCGCTTGAAGAAGCAGATCGCCAGCGTTTTGACGATCGCTAGTGCACCATGATTTATATGTAAATCTAGACGCCCTTTTCCATGAGTGCTTTTTTTTTTTTTTTTCCCCCAGTGCAATCGTGGTGCTGAGCTTTTTGTCCCTAGGCCTTCTCAAAGAACTAGAGATCATGATCTGCACATGGAGGAAAAATGTTTTAGCCATTTATTTAGGAAAGGGTTCTTTACAGTAAGAGTAATTAAGATAAGGAATGCATTGCCACAGGAAGTAGTTATGCAAATTCTATACATGCATTTAAAGGGGGCTTAGATGCTTTCCTTGCGTTGAAAGACATCCATGACTACAATTACTAGGTAATGCCCAGTGATGTTGATCCAGGGATTTTATCTGATTGCCATCTGGAGTCGGGAAGGAATTTTTTCCCTTTTGGGGCTAATTGGACCATGCCTTGTAAGGGTTTTTTGCCTTCCTCTGGATCAACAGGGATATGTGAGGGAGCAGGCTGGTGTTGTACTTTGTTCTCTGGTTGAACTCGATGGACGTATGTCTTTTTTCAACTCAAACAACTATGTAACTATATGATTATTGCAGTGATTGCGTTTTGCTCCTGACGGTGAATGACGCAATCGGGTCCAGTGGAAAAGGATTGCGCTTGCAAGTGAAAAAGAAGCCTTAATCTTTCTTTAATCCTTTCTTTAAAGGACAACTGAAGTGAGAGGGATATGGAGGCTACCACATTTATTTCCTATAATGGAAGGTATAGGAAGAGCGGTAAACACTCACAAAATCGCTTTGTGGGGCGATTGCGTTTTAAAAAATAAATACATTGTGCTCGATTCACTAAAGCGTGATAACGGCTGTGATAAGCGCTGTTGCGCGCGATTTCATGTGCTCAAAGGTTTGCACGCAATAACTAATGACTTTGCGCGCAAAGGCGGGATATCACGTGATAATCAGCAGTATCACGTGATATCACTGCAGATCACGGAATGCAGATCACACGTTATAACTGCACACAGCACATCACGCGATCCGCTTGAAACTTGGCCTTGATTCACGCTTTAGTGAATCAAACCCATTGTATTTATTTTTTTCCGGGTCAAAGAGTTCACTTCCTGACAGCATCAGGGCTTTCGCCTCCTGGACGTACTAGCTACGTCCAGGAGGCCATGTGCACGTGAGCGCTCTCCCGCGGCCGATCGCAGATCAGTGAATCAGGCTTTGGTGCCCGATCACTGATTCCTCTCCCCCGCAGAAAAAGCAACAGCTTCTCTCGGAAGCTTCGCTTTTTCTGGCTCTAGCGTCCCCATGCGTCCCTCTAAGCGTACGTGTTACGCTTAGAGTGACGTCATGTAAACAAACTCATAGCTGCCATCTTGTGGCCAAAAAGTAAAACAACCAAATGTAAAAAAAAATAAAAATCAACACATTTACTGAAAAAAACTACTGTTTACATCCCACCCTCCCAAAAATACCCAAATAAAATGTTTAATATAAAAAAAAACAAAAAAAAACAGTACAATAAAAAAAAACAACATGTAAATATTTAACTAAAGGTCTAAACTTTTTAAATATCAATGTAAAGATTAAATATTTCTATATTTTTTTTTTAATTTTAAACTTGTAAATAGTGATGGATGCAAAAAGAAAAAAATGCACCTTTATTTACAAATAAAATATTGTCGCCATACATTGTGATAGGGACATAATTTAAACGGTGTATTAACCGGGACAAATGGGCAAATACAATATGTGAGTTTTAATTATGGAGGCATGTATTATTTTAAAACTATAGTGGCTGAAAACTGAGAAATAATGATTTTTTTTTCTTATTCTTCCTGTTAAAATGCATTTACAGTAAAGGGGCTTTTAGCAAAATGTACCCCCCAAAGAAAGCCTAATTGGCGGCAGAAAAAACAAGATATAGATCAGTTCATTGTGATAAGTAGTGATAAAGTTACAGGCTAATGAATGGGAGGTGAACATTGCTTGAATGCATAAAGTGAAAAAGACTGAGGGCTGAAGTGGTTAAAAAATGCTCGAGAAAAGTGATTTTCACAAAAATGGAACACCCACCAAAGCCCCGGGAATAAAAAAAAATTGCTTCTAAAAAAGCCTAACGCGAACCCTAACACAAGCGAAACACAATGTAAATGAGGCCTGAAGGAACGTCCGAGGAGTTTCAAAAAGATCTACTTACCCTTTTTATTTTTAACTCCTCGGATATTACCTTTAAATGAAACGGAAATGTTATCAGCATTAAATTACAAAATGGCTTGTTTAGCACTGATACATGTTACATAGTTATTTTGGTTGAAAAAAGACATACGTCCATCAAGTTCAACCAGTATAAAGTACAACACCAGCCTGATCCCTCACATATCCCTGTTGATCCAGAGGAAGGCGAAAAAACCCTTACAAGGCATGGTCCAATTAGCCCCTAAAGGGAAAAATTCCTTCCCGACTCCAGATGGCAATCAGATAAAATCCCTGGATCAACATCATTAGGCATTACCTAGTAATTGTAGCCATGGATGTCTTTCAACACAAGGAAAGCATCTAAGCCCCCTTTAAATGCAGGTATAGAGTTTGCCATAACGACTTCCTGGGGCAATGCATTCCACATCTTAATCACTCTTACTGTAAAGAACCCTTTCCTAAATAAATGGCTAAAACGTTTTTCCTCCATGTGCAGATCATGTCCTCTAGTAGTCCTTAGAGAAGGCCTAGGGACAAAAAGCTCATCCGCCAAGCTATTATATTTTGTACAATGTTATATCATTGTACATTGTACAAAAGTTTAGCTACTTCTTCAATACCAGCAACTTGGGTGATAGTTAAAGGGAGTCTGAAGTGAAAATATAAAAACAGCAGATACTCCCCTAAGTAGAGGGAAGGCTCTGGGTCCTATAGAGCATCCCCTCTCCTCTCCCGGCGCTCTCGTTCCCTCACAGGCTCCCCCATTAGCAGGCTACGACCCATAGTTCGTATACTGCTCTCTTTCGCATTGGGCTGGCTTTGGGAGCCTTCTGAAGTGGTCAGGCTTCCGAAGAAGGGCCACTTCGCACGCACGAGCGCTCAGAGCTGCAGAGCTGCAAGTCTTCGGGAGCCCCAGTGCTTTCGAACACTGCCGAAGTCTCCCACAGTGGGAGACTCAAGTGGAGGAACCTTTGGGGGAACAAGGACACCGTGAGGAGTACGGAAAGGCTCTATAGGACCCAGAGCCTTCACTCTCCTTAGGTATCTTTATTTCTTTTTTTTTTTTTTAACTGCAGACTTGCTTAAAGCCTTACAGCAATTACCATTGGCTCTTTTCCAAAGCCAGTGACAAAGCTCACAGGTGTTCTGGATAGAGGCAGTCAGGCTGACACTGTGACGATGGTGTGTTTGGTTTTTAATTTACAGCACACTGAGGTGATATAGTTCAGCCTTCCCTGCTATGAATGTGGCCCAGCAATCACTGAGGAGAAGGGGGGCAAATCACCAGTCTGGATAAGTGATAAAGCACATCTGGCTTTATTCATGTTTTCTCAGCATGCAGTTCATTAAGTAGAAAATATGGAGCAGGCAAGATAAAGTCATAACAAATGAGCCGAGAAGAAGGACGGGCAGCCAGGTTTCACTGATCTGCACAGACTTCCCCGATAAACCCTTTCAATTAGAAACTATGTGAAGATAAAGCACTAAGCGGGGGATTTTTATAATATACTGCAATCCACATCAAGGGGATGTAATCTATATACAACTGAGACTGCTCCTTTCATCAGACTATGGCTGACTCCAACTAGGAAATACACATATACAGTAGTACTTTTGTTGAGTAATGCTTTCAGTTTGGCTCAGCACAGTGCAAGGATGCATTACTACTTTAACTGAATTACTCCGACTTTTTGTAAATTTTACAACACAGCAGTGCTAAGCACAAATTTTGCATAATTGTAATTTCGCATCGTAATTTGTAATGACGATGCAAAATCGTATTGTGACATTTTGGGAAAAATCTTCATTAATTTCACATGTAAACATAATCAGGAATCGTAATTTCGCAATTTCGTGTAATTTTTGCGTCATTTTGGGCTCACTTTACCACTTAATAGCAAAACTTTGTACAGCGCCACAGAATATGTTGGCACTTCATAAACCAATAATCTCACTAATATTATAAAAGCGGAAGTTTGGATGTTTGGATGTTTGTTACTCAATCACGCAACAATGGCTGAACGGATTTGAATTAAATTTGGCACACACATAGTACATTACCTGGAATAACATACAGGATACTTTTTATCCCCATAACCAAAGAGTGGGCGGAGACAAACACAAATTTCACTGTGAAAATGTAAACAGCAGCTATTCTTACACTGTTAAAGCAGGAGGATTAGCCATACTATGCCAGGGAAAAAACACGTATATAAGTAGATACATACTTGATCTACTTACTGTACATATATTGCACTGCCCACGTTTTGATTTCAGTGAATTATATAGTAATTTAAGGGAATTCTGTTCCTGGTGGGAACCATGTCTTTTGCCCACAGTTTGAGGCTATATACTGATGTCATTTCTTCCTTTAACTTTTTTTTATTTTCTCCTCCAATCGCTGAGTCACCTCAGCCTTGCTTGTAAACACAAGTGAGCAGAGGATCATGTTTCAGCTAGGCAGCTAGGCAGGGAGATAAATGGAAGAGGAGGAATATATTATAGATAAAAATAACCCCCAGCATGCAACTGAATGGCAATGGCTATTAAAGGGCCAGTGCTCCTAAGGTACTTGATAACTCCAATCATAACAGCAGAAAAAGTTTTGAAAGTTTTGAATGCAGGATTAGCATCTTTATCACTTAATACACTCAGACCAGTTGCTGTTGAAATTTGATTTTTATGGTGACAATCCTGCTTTAATGGTAGGGTTCTCAAGCTTTGCACAGTTGGTCACTGGGTGACTAGGATTAATATTCAGAAAAGTGGGTGGAGCCTACAAAAGACAATCAAAATTCACCCATTGATTTTCAAAGGGAACATTTAATTGCTGTTAATGGCACAAGCCTCGAACCTGGTACAGTTGGTCATTGGGTGACTGGGGCTTAAATTCAGAAAAGGGGGTGGAGAAACAAACAGCCAATCAGATTTGTTTCATTTCAATGCAAATGATTGATGCCACAAATCTTACAAACTTGGTCATTAAGTAATTGAGTAATTGTGTGATAGCTTTAGAAAAAGTGGGCGGAGCCAACACCAGCCAAATACATACCCGGGCAATGCAGGGCCAGCAGCTAGTGATAATAATAATATATGATATTGTTACCAAAATTGCTAGGTAATGTGGAATAGTGGGAAAAAAAACTTTTCTTTTCTTTTTTTTAAAGACCTTGGAGTGTTTGAGAAACTCGATTTTTCGAAATGCAAAGGAAAAATGATTTTCTTGAGTTTAAAAAACATTTTTCCTTTGCATGTTTAAAATCCATTTTCTCAAAAAATACAAGGTCTTTTTGTAAAATTATTTTTTTCTTTTTTTTTCTTTTATTATTCTCACTATTACCACCAATACCTAGCAATTTTAGAGAGGAAAACATGTATGAAAGCTTTGCTATTAACAGCTCAAGTCGGCACAAAATTACACAAAAATGACACGTGGATTACACAAAATCAATTGAATGTCCAAATTGTAATTATGCATGGCCGTAATTGCAAAAATGTATGCAAAATTTTGCGCAATCGTAATTAGTAGATTACAATTATCACTACAACACAGTCATAAAACTGGCAGGTAGGAGGCACACAGTTTATCAGCACCATATTGAGGCCCATACACACCTCAGATTAAACATGGCCAAGGTGGTCGCTAAAGACTGCCTCAGGCGACTTCCGGTTCCGGCACCTGCGAGGTGGATGTAAGCGGCTAGAGCTCCGGGAAGCCGCGATCCACAGAGGCCGTTTTTTGCAGCACAGAGCCCGCCGATACAGCCTGCTACACCAGCGGACGCTCAGGTGACCTCCCACATACCCCCAAAACCACACATGGAGCGCTACTTAACGCGCTCCGAGAGGAAGAATCGCGGGGAACAGGGCAGAGAGCCATCCAAGATGGCGGGCGGGAAGGCCAGCAAAAAGCCTGGTACTGCCGCAGGGGACACAGACTCTCAGTCCCAATACCAGAGCTCGGAGGCAGACTCAGGAGACGAATCCGTAGGAGACACTAGGCACAGATCACAGCTGCATATTGATTACAGACGTCTGGCTGAGGAAGTGGGCAGAGCTTTAATGCCAGACATACAAGCCACGATCCAGGATACTATTAAGAAATCTCTGCAGGGCATTAAGCAGGAGCTGCAGCAGCACAATAAGAGACTTAGAGAAGCTGAACAACGTGTCAGTAATTGTGAAGATGACCTGGCCAAAGCTAAAGACCGGATTGACTCTCTAGAAAAAGACAACTCTATCTCCCATGCCAGAATAGAGGATCTGGAGAATCGATTGCGACGAAATAACATTAAGCTCGTAGGCCTCTCAGAAGATATCCCAGCTACTCAGTTGATGGAGATTTGCTCTAAGGAGCTCCCAGCTGCCCTGGGCATTGAGTCCCCTTTAAAAGTCGAGAGAGCACACAGAGTGGGCCCACTGAAAGCCAAAAAGAGCCGTACCTTACCTAGAATGGTCATGATACGTTATCTTGATTTTGCTGACAAGGCCAGGCTAATAACAGCTTACAGATCACAAGACCACACGTTGGAGTTGCATAATTCATCTGTACGACTTTTCAACGATTACTCAGCAGAAGTATCTAAGAAGAGACAAGCTTATGTTCCCATCTGTAATACTTTGGCAAGCAGAGGATTCAAATTTATGCTGCTGTATCCGGCTATACTTCGCATCACAGACGCAGAGGGCAACCAGACTAACTTCTTCTCGCCAAAGGAAGCACAACAATTTATCCAATCAGCTACAAGTCCAGCAAGATCCTCGTCAACCTCACGCCGAGTGTCTTCCCCTCATGTTGCGGGAGATGACGATACCTGAGTCTGCTTTACCAAGCACTTGACATAATGCTTTTGCGTCTTTTTTTTCTCAAATATATGGCCTCTGTGCGAATTGGCTATGTCGGAGCTTTGAAGGAGGAGATGAGCCACCTCAGGGGAAGAAGTGAAGTCTCATTACGGGAAATGTGTTGGTTTGTTTCCCTAATCTGGGTATTGTTATTGTTTGCTTTACAGTTAGCTTTCCCTGGTTTAAAGGGGAAATTTTTTAAGGGAAGAGGGTTTGTGGGGGGGAACGAGTCACTTTTGGGTAAAGGAAAATTATTATCTGATAATTATAATTCTATTTTACCCTTTATGTCTTGCTCATTCTGCCATAGAGGTCCTGTCATAATATGCGAATAGTATCATGGAACTTAAAGGGGCTTCAATCTCCAGGAAAGCGTTCTAGAATTTTGAACCATCTTAAGAAATTAAACCCTGATATTTGCTTTCTACAGGAGACGCATTTTTTAACAACATCAGTTCAATTATATGAAAAAAAAATGGGTAGGGCAAGTATACGGAGCTTCGGCCTATCACAAAAAGGCAGGTACTTTAATCCTGATTCACAAACGTTTGCAATCAGAAGTACAAGCATATGAGGCTGACCAATATGGCAAATGGGTATCCATTACACTGACCCTAGCGGGCGATTCATTTGTCCTGTGGAATGTTTATGCTCCAAATGAAAAAAAAACAGAGTTTCTTTGACAGTTTACTCTCCAAGCTCTCTAAAGTCGTTTCCTCGAATCTCATAGTTGGAGGAGACATGAATTCTGTGGTAGACGTGATTGAAGACAGATCCAGCAGGGGGGGTCAGGCCAAAGCACATGACAAAAGACTCTCAGTCCTAATAGAAGCCACCAACCTCATAGACTCCTGGAGATTTCTAAATCCATCTCTCCAAGAGTATACATATTACTCACACAGACATAGATCTCACTCTCGTATAGACCTCTTAATGATTAGAGCAAACCTCTTAACAAGATTGCAAACTGCAACCATTGAAGATATGGTTATATCGGACCACGCGCCCATTACTTTAGACTTACTAGATAGAACACCACACGGTATCGATATAATCTGGAGGTTTCCAGCCAAATTGTATCAGGATGAAAATTTTACTAGTATGATGAAAAACTGGTGGCTTGAATTCACGGGGGACAATTCTCAACACATTGATGATCCCCTCCTATTCTGGGAATCATCAAAAGTGGTGATTAGAGGCAAAATTATCTCTTATTTGAAAGCTAAAAAGACTGAAACAAACAAACAATATGCAAATGCAGTAAAGATGGTCAGAGATGCATACAAAATTTATAGAGCTGATCAACAGAAAACAGATCAACAGACCAACAGAAAATAACCGTAGAGCTTGGATTAAGAGTAAACTCAAAGGAGACACGTGGTTCAGAGTAAGAGAAGAACTGCATATGCCTTATAATAGCCTCTATTTTTATAAACACGGAGATAAAATAGGCAGGTTATTAGCTTCTTTAGCTAAAAACAATCTCACTAACAGGAAACCTACAATAGTCAAAGATAAACAAGGGACCTTGACACATCACCCATCTAAGGTTTGTGAACTTTTTGCTGAATACTACAGGGAACTATATTCCTCAAAGTCCATGTCATGCACAGACCTAAATGCCTTCTTAGACCGTCTTAGCTTTAAAACCTTAAAAAAAGAGGAGTGCGAAGCCTTAAATGAGGATGTTACCCTGCCAGAAGTCAGTGCAGCCATTACATCACTAGCTCTGGGTAAAGCCCCAGGCCCTGATGGCCTTTCGTCCGAATATTTTAAAATATTAAAACCTGATATATCCCCGACTCTAGTTCGAGTCTATAATAAAATTCTCCGAACAGGGACTTATCCCTCTACAGGCCATCTAGCCCACATCAAACTCATACCAAAAGAGGGCAGAGATCCTCATCAGGTTGGCTCTTTCCGTCCCATATCGTTAATTGCTCTTGACGTTAAACTCCTTTCTAAAATATTGGCAAACAGACTAGCAGTGATCATGCCACGCTTGATACACCCAAATCAAGTTGGGTTCATTAAGGGCAGAGCGGCAGTGGCAAACATCCGCAGATTAATAACAGTAATGGAGCAGACTAGGGCCTATCCGATAACGCACCGATCAGCTGCTCTCCTGAGTATTGATGCCGAAAACGCGTTTGACCAGGTGGAGTGGGATTGGCTTTTTGGAGTACTCACACGCCAAGGGTTTCAGGGACACTTTATCAACGCAATCAAAGCCATGTACGCAAACCCAAGAGCTCAAATCTCGTTGCCAGGATTTCTTTCTAGACCAATAGACTTGAGAAGAGGAACGAGACAGGGGTGCCCCTTGTCACCCCTCCTCTTCAACTTAGCGGTAGAGCCCTTGGCAGTTTTACTTAGAAAAAGGCTTGGTGGTATCCATATTGGAGAAGTAAAAGTCCAACAGGCTCTATTTGCAGACGATATTTTGTTGTTCTTATACGACCCACTTACTCAGGTACCTATAGCATTACGCACAATTGAAGAAGTGGGTAAATTTTCAGGGTTTACAATAAACAAATTAAAAAGTGAACTTCTGCCTTTATCGTCAAGGGCAAACAGCGCTTCTTGGGCTTCCCTGGGAGTTAAACTGACTACTACTAATATAAAATATCTGGGAATTACCTTTTCTAGGGACCCTTCTCAACTGTACAATTTGAACTTCACACCTTTAATAAGAAGCATAAAAGCTCAACTAGAGAAATGGAAAAATTTACCTTTGGGCTTTGCTGGTAGAGTTGCGTTGATCAAGATGGTATCCATGGGGAGGCTTCTGTATCCTTTACAGACAGTCCCCCTACTCTTAAAACATAGTGATGTAGCGTTACCTAACTGACTTTGGTCCAAATTCATTTGGCGTGCACGAAAACCTAGAGTATCAAGGTCTAAATTGACTCTTCCAAAAATATTGGGAGGTCTCAATCTTCCTTCTATTAGAGAATATAATGTGGCGTCCCTTTTGCGACATGTTCATGACTGGGTTACAGGAAATGAATCTTACTCCAACACGAAGCTGGAAAGTGAACAGGCACTTCCATGGTCACTCAATGGCCTTTTACATGCTCAATATAAAAATTTGCCCTTACGCCTGAAACAAAATGCCGTTTTCAGAGACACAATTGCAACATGGAAGGCAGTTCGGAAAAAATGTTCACTACCATTTAAGATATCTAAATACCTCCCACTTTGGGGCAACCCCAACTTCCCTGTTAGTATTCAGCAGAAAGACTTTGCGCGTTGGGAGGAAAGGGGATTAAAAAACCTGGGCAACATGTTTGATATCCAGAATGGGAAATGGCTAACCTTTAGAGAGTTAAGGGAGAAATTTGGATTGCCCCCAAGTGACTTTCTGCCATATGCTCAAGTACGCTCCATGGTTTCACATAACCTTTGCTCACCAAATATTATTATGACTCCCACAAAATTTGACACAATCTTGAAACCTGGGAGCTCGGCTCGCACATTGGCAGAATTTTACCAGGCTCTCAGAGATCTAGATAGTAAAACTATTGCTGACAAGGCCATGAGTAAATGGGAAGATATACTCCAGGAAGACGATGTGGGGGAAAATTTTTTAGCAGGCAACATGGTGGTTAGAAAGCTTATCAAAGATGAAAAATGGAGATCGTCCCATCTCTTATTTATCCACAGAGGCAAATTTGCTTTCAACATTAAATATAAAAATCCCCCTACTCACTATAATCCTTGGTGTCCTAAGTGCAAACTGAGAGATGCAGACCTTTTTCATTGCATGTGGGAATGTCCTAGCATACAAAATTTTTGGGACAAAGTCATCAGGTACGCTAACAAGCTATGTAGAAAAAGAATTTTGAAAGCCAATCTTTTGTTACTATTTAACTATTCAAGCTCTGCCTCTGCTGATCCCTTGGCTGTTCCCTCAGCCTTATACCACATTATTTTAATAGCGGCACGCCGAGCTATACTATGTAAATGGCTTGATTCAACTCCTCCAGATATCAAGTCAATACAACAGGAACTCTCTTATATCTTCTTAATGGAACGATTAAACACTCTTCAGGCAAAAGAACAACGAACGAACTCTTTCTTTAAAACCTGGAGGAACTTTATTCTTCATCAGTTTACACCACAACAGATTGAGGCTCTTATGAGAGACTTTGTGTACACTTCCTGGTACTGCTTGGAGGACATTGGAGAAACTCTAGGTGCTTTGGAAGTACCCACAAGACGCTAAATTTTCAGCTCAATCGGGTATAGTCTACGGGAGAACTATCCCAAAGAGTGACTCGTGTTGGTGGGAGGGGAGGGAATCTGGAGGGGTGGGGGGGTAGCATTGGGGTTAAGGGAGGGTGAAAACAGAAATACATAGTTTGTCTCTTCTGTATCTTGCTAATATTGCTAGCTATTGTTCTTTATGTTCCACTATGAGCAAACTTAATAAAAAAGTTTTTCAAAAAAAAAAAAGACTGCCTCAGGCCAGAATCTACTGTCTGTATGGCAGTTTCAATGTGTCGCGAGAGATCCAGCATTACTATTAATCATTATTTATAAAGCGCTAAAGCCGCATCTACACGCGTAGATGCGGCCGCGATGCTCCTTATCAATTGAGCCGCTGGTGCGGCTCGATTGATAAGATCCGACAGGACGGATCTCCGCACCGCCGATTCCCTGCTCGATCCCCGCGAGGGGACAATGGCAGGGAATCGTGCGGGAGATAAGCGGCGCCGGCAGGGACGAGCGGGCACGAGCGGGGAATCGAATGCGGCGAGCGGGGACGCGGTGGGCACGCGGAAGAGGCGATCCGGCGGCTAATCGAGCCGCTGGATCGCTACAATGTCCCATGGTGTAGATGGGGCTTAAGATATTATGCAGTGTTGTACAATAGATAGGGGAGACGTTACGTTAAACAATTCAACACAGGGATTACTGCGTTAAACAACAGTACACAAAATAGTGATGTTACAATAAACAATGGTGCCCAGATTGCAAGGTAGGGATAAATATAGCAGGTGAGTCACTGAGTCCATAGGGTGGCGGAGAAGAGCACACTTTTCCATGTATCTGTAGGGTTTGCCTAGATGTTTTTTTTAAATGCCCATTTGCTTAAAGAGACTCCGTAACAAAAATTGCATCCTGTTTTTTATCATCCTACAAGTTCCAAAAGCTATTCTAATGTGTTCTGGCTTACTGCAGCACTTTCTACTATCACAGTCTCTGTAATAAATCAATGTATCTTTCCCCTGTCAGACTTGTCAGCCTGTGTCTGGAAGGCTGCCAAGTTCTTCAGTGTTGTGGTTCTGCTATGAACTCCCCCTTCCAGGCCCCTCTATGCACACTGCCTGTGTATTATTTAGATTAGGGCAGCTTCTCTCTTCTCTCTTATCTTTTACAAGCTGGATAAATTGTCCTCTGAGCTGGCTGGGCTTTCACATACTGAGGAATTACAGACAAAGGCAAAGCTGTTTGCAGGAAGAAACGAGCAGCCTGAAACTTCAGTGCATGAGAACTGCAGGGGGAAAGAAACACACAAATGATCTCTTGAGATTCAAAAGGAAGGCTGTATACAGCCTGCTTGTGTATGGATGCATTTTCTATGTGTGGACATACTGTACATCAACCTACTTCCTGTTTTGGTGGCCATTTTGTTTGTTTACAAACAAACTTTTTAAAACTGTTTTTAACCACTTTTAATGCGGCGAGGAGCGGCGAAATTGTGACAGAGGGTAATAGGAGATGTCTCCTAACGCACTGTTATGTTTACTTATGTGCAATTTTAACAATACAGATTCTCTTTAAACGGAATCCGAGGTGTGAGACCTATAGGTGCTGCCATAATTATTTTTTTTTAAACAATACTAGTTGCCTGGCAGTCCTGCTGATCTTTCTGGTCATTAGGGTCTAAATCACACACCTGAAACAAGCATGCAACTAATTTTTTGAAACAAATTACCCAAGAGAAACTTGACCAATGGGTCTAGTCAAGTTGACATACTAGAATATACAGACTAACCAGCAAGCTCATGGTGAACCAGAACTCATTGGAGAGAGGTGCCTGGCTGTTCTACTGACCACATATGCTATTGCTCCGTTATTGCCTGATGAAGCGGGATCAAACCTGTGAAACGCGTTGCATATTTGGAGTTCATAAATAAAATATATTGACTGTCTTTACTACAGTCGTTGTGTGTCTACTTGGAGGAGGTAAGTCCACCACTACCTCCTCTATTTCTATTCTATGGAAACAGTGCTCAACAACCCACATATTAATACACAAGATTACACATTTAAAAAAGTCCACAACACCCTCAATAGGTGTGATCCACAGGTATCCAGTTAATAGTCCAACCAATAATTCTTCATATACAGTTCATAGCAGTAATGATATATTCTCACCAGAACAATAGGCCAACCACTAACGATTAGCAATTGCGTTTTTGGACCATGCCAGCACACGAACTCCTCCACTGATATAGGACTCCTCAGATGTGTGTATACATGTCATATGAAAGAGAGACACAGCATAGTGTGATACCGTTTACAGAGCATACACTCTCCAGCACCACCAGTGCTCCCACTCCACTCACGGGTCACCCTAAAGTGCCTCCACCAACTATGCACTCAAGCCTCTCACCAGATAATATGGCCGACCCTTCACAGACCAGCAGCTCTAGCTTGTTGTGATGACTTTCTCTTGTGTCAGCAAAGAAATGATCTAGGGCTCAAATAGGTGTACCATAGCGTAATTCCATTTAATAAAATATATTAAAAAGAGCAAGTGCACTTACAAACATCCAGTTAAAATGCGCATATAAAACAATCCTCGAGGTGATCCAGCGTCTGACCGGCTCCTACAGCGCCGCCCGACTAGTTTCGTCACTTGGACTCATCAGGAGCTTAGCTAATAGGAGACTGCAGACGCTTTTAAACAGTTTCCACATCACATGACCATATGATTCAGTGAGCGCCATTCGCTGAGCTCTTTAGCTCGTTTCTAACCTCACTGTCTATTGGCTCTACTGTGTGTGTTATCAGGCACTACATTACCCATCATTCCCTAGGATCAGATCTATCCCAGGCTCTCCAATTGGGTGGTTAGGGTCACAAGCCCCTCAGGGCTCCACCCCTCCAAATTCCGCCCTAAAATCCGGATTTCCATAACTCCTATCAGACAGACTACAAATGGCAGCATGTTGAACGGATTTCCGCATGAAACAAGCATGCAACTAATCTTTTGAAACAAATTACCCAAGAGAAACTTGACCAATGGGTCTAGTCAAGTTGACATACTAGAATATACAGACTAACCAGCAAGCTCATGGTGAACCAGAACTCATTGGAGAGAGGTGCCTGGCTGTTCTACTGACCACATATGCTATTGCTCCGTTATTGCCTGATGAAGTGGGATCAAACCTGTGAAACGCGTTGCATATTTGGAGTTCATAAATAAAATATATTGACTGTCTTTACTACAGTCGTTGTGTGTCTACTTGGAGGAGGTAAGTCCACCACTACCTCCTCTATTTAGCAAGAATTTGTTTTTTTAAGCTCATTTAGCTTCCTTTTATCCTTTTGGCGCCTCTGTTCTCCTGCAGAACTCATTGCTGAATTATCGCAAATTCTTTCTGTTTTAAGAAAGCAAACTCTTGTTTTTCTTAGTATTTTAGTAAGGGGGCTTTTAGGACCATTGTAGCCCCTCACACACTCAGTTCTGGGTCACCATGAGCTTGTTGGTTAGTCTGTACCTCTGGGTGTTACAAGTCCTACTCTATAGAGCCAAATTAATCCACGCCATGCACTGATGAAGATCAAACAATCCGAAACAGTTTGTATGCATGTTGGATTATTATGGCTCTGTACAAATTACCAAGCTGACACATCATTGCATTCCAGCGGTTCTGGAGGTGTGTTTAGCTTCTAAGGGCACCAATGGTTAATTTGCATATATTTAGCAATGATGCACTGGGGGACATCTCAAGCTCACTCCAACCTGAATTATCGCAAATTCTTTCTGTTTTAAGAAAGCAAACTCTTGTTTTCCTTAGTATACTAGAATATGTAGAAGTGATCCCCTTATGTGTCCCCTTTTAAGATGCAAATTTTATTTATGGGCAAACAGGAACAGGGGATGAACTATAGACAAAACCTTGTCATCAACCTCAATATGTAAGTATTGACCCAAATCATTCAATAACCAATGAAAACATCAGTTTATTATAATTTTTTTTTATATTCACATAAATACAAGTGTACAGTATCCGCATAGCCATTACAGCAAAGTCATGATTAAACAGTTTACAAACATTATGCAAAGCTCCCTATAAGGGTACCATGAAACTGGAAATTGTCATGGAAATATCATGCCCACCACTATATAAGTATCATGGAAATCCTCTTTGGGACAAACATATCCTTATATTTAACAGTTTATGTACAGCCGAGGTAAACAATCAATTTTCTCGACGCGTTTCGTGAAACATCGAACAATATAATATTCACTTCTTCAGGACTAATAAATTTCCCGGCAAAGTTTTATCGCGTAATTGGCTTTAATCTAGAATTAAAATGTAACAAACGGAGAATGCTCCATGAATGCAGAGAAAAAAAATGCATCTGTATCATGCATGAAAATAGTGCCCCATATGGCCCACAGGGCAAAGAAGGAATGAATAGAACAATACTGTTATTTTACACTCAAGAGGCAGAATATCAAATATGATTAATGCGTTTTGAAGTAGTCACAAGACCACAGTACCTTTAGAAGGTAAAAAAACAACTAATCTTGTCAGATTTTTGCCATAGACCTCTGATCTGCATGCTTCCTCAGGGTCTATGGCTGAAAGAGGCAGAGGATCAGCTAGACTGCCAGGTAATGTGCTTTATTTAAAAGGAAATAAACATGTCAGCCTCCATATCCCTCTCACCTCAGGTTTCCTTTAAAGAGACTCTTCAACAACAAAAACCTCCCCTGGGGGGTACTCACCTCGGGTGGGGGAAGCCTCCGGATCCTAATGAGGCTTCCCACGCCGTCCTCTGTCCCACGGGGGTCTCGCTGCAGCCCTCCGAACAGCCGGCGACAGAGCCAACTGTAGCTTTAATATTTACCTTTGCTGGCTCCAGCGGGGGCGCTGTGGCGACTTTCGGCACGGAAATAGACGGAAATACCCGATCTCCGTCGGGTCCGCTCTACTGCGCAGGCGCCGGAAACTTGTGCCTGCGCAGTAGAGCAGACCCAACGGCGATCGGGTATTTCCGCCTACTTCGGCGCCGACAGCCATCAGAGCGCCTGCGCAGGAGCCAGGAAGGTAAATATTGCGTCACGGCTGTACGGAGGGCTACAGCGAGACCCCTGAGGGACGGAGGATGGCGTGGGAAGCCTCATTAGGATCCTGAGGCTTCCCCCACCCGAGGTGAGTACCCCCCAGGGGCCGTTTTGTCGTTACAGTTCCTCTTTAAGAGCGGTTTTCTGGCGGCTAAACCAGGAATTTTAATACTCAAAAACACTGTAGGCATACAAATATCGTAAATAAATTACCAGTGGCAGCTGGCACACATTTCTCATGGTTTATCGATTCCCAGATGCAGCATGGTACACATACGAGACCGCTTGACCACACGTGATGCCCTGCAACCTCTTTCCAATATACTAATACATTGGCATGTGAGGAGATTTCACACAAGTGTAATTGTGGAGTGTGTAAAGGCAGTGTTCAAACACCGGCAAAATATCCGTGTAATTTTAGCCCTAATAGTCATGTGCAAGTAACATGTTCGGATTTTACTGCTTGCCTCAATCCCTGGAAGAGAGAGAGTCATGGGAGACAAGCCTGGTTCATGCTGATTAAATTGAAAGAAGAAAATGTGATTGGCTGGCTTTATCTGGCGTAGAATACATGTGGTTTATGGTTTGACGTAAGGACTGCCAATAGAATTGTCTGGGACTCATTAAGCAGTCCTAATTAGTCTTAATGTAATTTTCTTTTGAAGTTTGTTATTGAAGTGCAGTATCAGCTGCCCTTGTCACTTTGTGGACCGGAATTAGATTATAGACTCTTTTCTCTGACCACAAAGATGTAGATATATATATATATATATAGCCGTGTAATAAATGTATGTTGTTTCAGCATCACAAGATTTGGAGATGGAAGATGCAAGATACGTTAAGAAACATAATATGCACCATATAATACAGCACATATCATACAATGATATCTAGTGAGTAAACATGGCCCAATCATGTGAGGCTCATACTTTCTTATTTATGCCCCCATTTAGACATTTTGGGGTTTTAACCATAGTATTAGAGCACACTAAAGTAAAGGGGCCCATACATTACTCAATATTGGGTCCGGATCAGGGGCGTAACTAGAAATCCCCGGGCCCCCCTGCAGAAAAAAATCCGGGACCCCCCCCCCAGGGCCCGCTCAGGGACGCAACATAAGAGGAGAGCGTGGGCGTAGATCGGTGGGGAGGGGGGACATCCCCCCCCCTCACCTCCGGCAGACTGGACACCACGTTCTCCTCAGATGTTGCGACCCCTCCGGGTCCCCCAAAAAGTACCTGAGCGGGCCCTGGGGGGGTCCCGGATTTTTTTTGCAGGGGGGCCCGGGGATTTCTAGTTACGCCCCTGATCAGGACCCAATATTGAGTAAGGAGGTATTCCTTAGCGTCAGAGGTCTCCCATCAGTAAGTGCTTTATGCTACTTCCTGTGTAAACAGGAAGTAACATGAAGCTCTTAGAGATCAGAGACCTCCGGCGCTAGTTAGGTAGGTGTCCAGTCTGCCGCCGCCCACCTGCTGCCCTTATTGATTGCAGGAGGGGGCGCGCTGAGAGGAGAGCCCGAGGTGAGGGAAGGGAGGAATGTCCCCCCTCCCCACCGATCTGCGGCCACGCTCTCCTCTTATGTTGCGACCCCTCCTGCCCCCCAAAAAGGCCCCCCCCCCGCGGGGGCAGGGGTCACATCCCCTAATGTTACGCTGGTGGTCCTGATCGATCTTCCTATTCAATCATTTCTTTGAATCGGAAAAAAATCTTTGTCACAACATGGCAGCCTGATGGATACTTTGATCCATTCAAACGATTTCAGCTGGTAATTGATCAATCGGGAATTCTGGTAAAATGTTAGCCACAAGGGCTTGATTATGTGCGGTATGTGCGATTATGGTGTTCGATATTGTGACAACTTACAGAGGCCCAGTCGGTGTTCCCCCACGTGTAATGTGCGTCATTCCCCCCGAGCTTTCGTCTCACCTCTCTGCTGCCATGACTCCTGGTCTCCTCCGGTGGCCAACGTCACTGTGGGCACCACTACCACGTGGCACTGGTGCATGTGTGACACCACAACATGTGCTGAGCCATATGGTTCCGCTGCTTGTGGTGACGCAGAACACCGGAGGACGCCAGGAGTTGCGCCAGCAGACTTTAAAATACAGCACACACAAGTACAGGAGGGGGAAACTTTACATGGTGGGGGGAGGGGGGCAGCAGGTGGCGAATTCTCAAATCGATTGCAAATTGCTGCGCAGTGTTTGGGTGGGGCAATAGATCCATCTCTGATCAGTTTCAATCAGAGAGGGATCTATCTAATGGTCAATCTTCTACCAGATCAAACAATCTATTGGTACCTTACGTTTTGTATTCAACAGGTTGACTCCCAAAAGAAAGACAATGTCATACTCACGGGTCCCTGCCACATGGTAGTTATCCTTGGGTCTCTGTTCGCGCACGTACGCACAGGAGAGGGCGGCATGTCATCATGCCATTCAGCGTGAAGTGCAAAAGTTTTTGCACATGCGCGTGCGCGCACGGACGTTTCTATGCAGACATTTGTGCGCGTGCGCGTCATTGACAAAAGTATTGTACGTGTGCGCAGTCCAATGCGGACGTTAGTACGCATGCGCAGAGTTTTGGTTTGGCGTCAATGTGGCCTATTTAAACCCAGTGATCCAGCACTCCAGTGCTGTCTGTCAGTGGTGTAGCTTAGGAGCTGTGGGCCCTGATGCAAGTTTTACAATGGGGCCTCCCAAGCACTCTATACATAACAATTAATACGGCGCATCAAAACCTGCCAATGGCAACTACAGTGTCAGAGGTGCAAGAAGGGGATGGGGAGCAGTTTGGTAATGATTACCAATATTAAAACTATCTATAGGAGTGATTATTATGAGCACAGGACCAATAGAGAGCTAATACTGAAGTTAAGGGAGGGCCCCGATGTGGTCGCAACCTTTGAACCCCCTATTGCTACGCCCCTGCTGTCTGTTCATACAGCTTGCCAGCAGTTGTTCCCGTTACTCTGCCAGCTATTATCCTGGTTGATCCCCTGTTATTTGACCTCGGCCTGTTTCCTGATTACGTCTGATCTCCACCTGCCTCGACCCTTTGCCCGTTTCCTCATTTACGATAGTACTCTGCCTGCCTTGACCCTTGGCTTGTCTCCTCGTTTATGATTGAACTCCGCCTGCCCTGACCCCGGATTGTTTGACTACGTTTTTGCCTGCTGATTCTGTACTTCATTGTTCTTATACTCCAAATTGCAGTGTTGCTGTTCTCTGAACCACTGTTAGGACAACCCAGAGCGCAACCTGGTGGGCACTAGGCAGCAAAGTCCTTTCGGCCCCAAAGGGCCGTTGGGTGAAGATCCATGGTCACTTAGACTCTGTGCTCTGGGAAGTCCTCACCTCAGTGGTAAGGTCAACAGTATTCCCTGTGAAGCTTAGAAGACAACAACTGTACAGAAGATTAGCTCTTCTCAAGATCAAGGAAAAAAAGAAAAAGTAATTGGCCCTAATTCAATTAATGTTTCTAATGAGTTTTCTCACAGGAGATACATTTTAATCGTATCTACAAAATACATTTTCAGCACCTGTTTTTTTTTTTTAAGTACCAAAAAGTAAGAAAAGAAGTGATATCACACTTACTTTAAACATTTTCTTGCTTGCTGAGGGCTTAAAAGTTGATTTCCTGATATGGTGTGAAAACATTTCCTGTGACAAAAGTTAAAAGAATGAGGTTTACGTTCACAGTGAATGCCCCCCCCCCTTCCCGATTTGCAGCATGATTATTTTTTTTTGGGGGGGGGGGGGGGGGGTTGTGTATTATTCTTTTCCCCTCTGGTACTAGTTCCATTTATTTTATATAACTTGAAGGAGATTTTTTCACGTATTATTACAATGTAATCCCTTCATAGTAAACACCGAGCAGGGGTGTAACTATAATTCATGTGCCCCCCCCCCCCCAGCAAAACTATGATGGGTTCACCCAATGTTCACACCCTTTCCCTTGAGGTGAGCCTCACAGCCTGGTGGCCCATCTGCTAAGGGTCATAAAACAAGTGTGGTCATAGTAATCTTCACACCCGTAACAAGTGTAGCCATAGAAACCCCTGATCTGAGGGATTCTGGTGTGACTCTTGGTGGTTGCACGCAGCCTCCAAGATTCTAATGATGAGAGGGACCAGGAGCCCAATGATGCAATACAGTTTGCAAAGGATGGTGATAGCAAATTGGAGATGTATCATACTCACAAAGGTGAGTTGCAAGAATTTGCAACCACCGTCAGAGCCTGGGAAATAACCGCCCCCGCTCGGTATTCCAGGTCTGCTGTGCCGGTTCTGGATGGTCGCTCTTCTTGAGATCTTGAAAACCCAAAGTTTACAAAACTAAAACCCTCAAGGGTATATACTAGTCTAAATAACACTATTGGATATAGAACTTATACCACTATAGTATGATAGGTAGGAGTGATTTTGTCTTACCTCCTTCGAAGAACAAACCACATTTAGTAGAAATAATATTTATTCATGCACATAAGACAACGCATTTCACGGGTGCTGGCCCGCTTCCTCAGGTCTATACACAGTGCCTAGAGTAGAAACATACACACATATGTTCTAAATGCTCACTGACCGTAACTATAACTATGCTACGTAATCATTTGTAAATTACAAAATCAATACTAGGTTAAAAATCATACTGTTCATGCTTCAGTATTTTATATAGTCCATATCTGGTGATTCACTGAAGATATGGTTAGCATAGGTGTCATATGGTATCTTAGTATGTATGATACACCATATAACAGAGCTTATAGGATAAACAATTGGGATTCATAAAAGCACATAAAAATACATAATAAACAGTTAAAAAGGGTTTTTTCACATATAAAGCCAGCTGATACAACAGAAGGAGAACAAGGCATATGTATATATACACTCTTATGCACATGTACACATGCATATCCATGTACACACATATAAGGTGTCAAAGTGCTTAGTGCAGAGATGTGTATATATATATATATATATATATATATATATATATATATATATATATATATATATATATATATTTATTATTTAGTATTTATATAGCGCCAACATCTTCCACAGCACTGCACAGAGTATATAGTCTAATCACTAACTGTCCCTCAGAGGAGCTCACAATCTAATCCCTACCAGAGTCCTATGTCTATGTATGTATCACGTAGTATATGTATTGTAGTCTATGGTCAATTGTTAGGGGGGAGCCAATTAAGTTAGCTGTATGTTTTTGGGAGGAAACCCACACAGACACGGGGAGAACATACAAACTCCTTGCAGATGTTGACCTGGCTGGGATTCAAACCAGGGACTTAGCGCTGCAAGGCAAGAGCACTAGCCACTACACCACCGTGCTGCCCAAATATTGTGCAATAACAATAAAATAACCATAAGGATGGATTAATAGGGGTCTAAAAACCACGTTACTCATTAGATAATGTGTATATTTGGTGCCTAAGTTCATTGGGTAGTATATGGGCTAATAATGTGCATCAGATGCAAGTGAATAGGGCAAAGGAGGTGTAATGGCTAATTGGGTAGGATAATGGGATATATAAGTGCCAAGTGCATAGAATATAAATACCTGTGTGCAGAGCCGGGACAATGTCCTTCAGCACCCAAGGCTGAGACAGCAAAGTGCGCCCCTCCATCCCTCCCACCCCAGCCATCACACACTGATTGCTATTAGACTAATAGGTGCCCCAGGGCCCCCAACCTCCCCAACACCTTAATCTCTAGTTATTTGGCTTGCAGTCACTGCTATGTATCCCCTTTTCTTATTTCTTTCTGCTTCAAACACAATTGGTAATGACAGCTGAATGAATTGTGCGCCCCCTCCTACACTGCGCCCTGAGGCTGGAGCCTCTTCAGCCTCTGCCTCGGCCCGGCCCTGCCTGTGTGTGTGAAAACAAAATTGCTCACCTCAGTGGCAGTAGTCACGAGCGTGGTCGCCTCTGTTACGCGATGCTCATGCCACTCTAGCATATAATTAGCCAGTATTTGGCATACTAGTTACCTGGCCCTACAACTTTCAGGTACTGAGCGTCATGTGACCTTGTGACGTGCTGATTATGGATAGGCTGCAGTAGGGAACTAACTTGTGGCCAACATTGTTTTTAGTTCCCTATGCCCTGTTATATGGGGCTACACAAAAATAGCTGCCACGATACTGCCTGGCGCTATTGACGGATATACACGTCAATACAAAACATGCTGTGAACAGTATTGACATGCATACACGTCAATACTCTGCTGCGCTGTATACTAGACCCTTGCTTGACACATTTTGGAAAGTTAAGCCCCGTTAACACCTATAATCGCAAATGCGGGAGTGATTTTCCTGCGATTAACACGGAACAATCACTGGACACTGCGGCGGTTTTGGAGCGATGGTGATTAGTGTGCTTTGCACGCTGATCTCGATCGCGAATCGCAAATTGCCGCCAAACCCCTGCATGCAGCGAGTTTGCGGATATTGCTAACCGCAAACGCGGCAGTGAGAACACTGCCACTTGCTACAATGTGTAGCGGTTTACCATGAGCGGGAATCGTGCGATTCCCGCGCAGGTGTGAATGGGCCCTTACAGGAAAAAAAATTTTAAGAAAATTAATTAGATCAATTTTTGCACAGAAATCCTGGGGAAATTGAAAGCCAGGGAGGGTAAAGTGAACTCCAGACTAAAAATCTACTCAGCAGCACTGAAAAGTCTTGGTGTTTCTTTAACAGTTTCACAGCATCAAAACTTTGTTTTTCTTACGTAATCCTCATTTTTAGCTGCACAGAAGCTAAACTCAGACCATCAAAGAAAACTGCCCGGGCATTTTTCCCCTGATGCTGTGCAAAGCATGATGGGATTTCCTATGTTGTTCTCATTGCCTAGCAACTGGGAGGGGTGATCAGGACACAGGACAGTTGGAACTGTGTCTCATGCTCCCCTGTCACCTCCTTTCAACTAAAAAGATGGCTGCCCTCATGAAATCACAAACATTTGCCTGTTCTTTTAAAACAGGGTGGGTAAGAGATTATATTACCTATCTATTTTAATTAACATAACTAATGTAACATTATGACAGTATGTTTGTTTAGGCTGAAGTTCCTCTTTTAAGGACCATTATCCCCAAGATGGCCACGCGAAGCGAGACGCGCTGAAACATGGGGGGCTGCCGCGCCAACAAACGTGGTGCCTGCAGAGCGCGCAGTAAAATGGGCGTGGCCATGACATTCTATGGGCGGAGATAACGTAATGATGTAACAGCGAGGCATAAGAAAGCAGTGTTTACGCCATGATGTGGTCAAACGAGGATTCGCATCATGGGTGTGCAGAAACTGTGTGATGCTATTTAATAGTATACCGTAACCCCAAAGCAGCAAACATAGCCAACTATGACCATTAAATAATAAATGCAGCAACAGTTACCCCAGACACTACAAAATAAACGCAATGGGCAACATGTCAGCACAAAATAAACGTATTGCGGGCAACATTTCAGCACAAAATAACCGCAATGGGGGGAAAACATGTCAGCACAAAATAAACGCATTGCGGGCAACATTTCAGCACAAAAGAAACGCAATGGGGCAAACATAAAGAAGAAATTCTCCTGCGCTGCCCCCTCACTTGGTATGGGCTATGATGGTTTTAAGGTGCTGCTCCTGGTTGCTGGGTGGTGCCAGTGACCTAAGTGAAACAGTAGAAGAGACAAGAGCGCTCCTTTGGTGTAATACTTTTCTTTACTTAAAATTTCATGCATACAAGTTGCACTTACAGTGTGTTAAATTCAATAGCGCTTCTCAGGCCTGCCAGCCGTCCTCTCCTACCCTGTGTTTGGCCAAAACAACAGGTGCGGTGTCTCCCGACGCGTAGTTGGATTCAGTGGGCGGGGCTTGGTCACGCTGGAGCCGTCTGACGTCACGATGCGTTTCGGCGTTAACCACGCCTTGGTCAGGTGACGCGTCATGACGTCAGACGGCTCCAGCGTGACCAAGCCCCGCCCACCGAATCCAACTCCGCGTCGGGAGACACCGCACCTGTTGTTTTGGCCAAACACAGGGTAGGAGAGGACGGCTGGCAGGCCTGTGAAGCGCTATTGAATTTAACACACTGTAAGTGCAACTTGTATGCGTGAAATTTTAAGTAAAGAAAAGTATTACACCAAAGGAGCGCTCTTGTCTCTTCTAATGGGGCAAACATGTCAGTACAAAATAAACGCATTGCGGGCAAACATGTCAGTACAAAATAAATGCATTATGGGCAGCATTTCAGCACAAAATAAATGCATTGCGGGCAACATGTCAGCACAAAATAAACGTACTGCGGGCAAACATGTCAGCACAAAAAACGCAATGGGGGCAAACATGTCAGCACAAGATAAACGCAATGGGGGCAAACATGTCAGCACAAAATAAAGGCAATGGGGGCAAACATGTCAGCACAAATTAAACGCAATGGGGGCAAACATGTCAGCACAAATTAAACGCAATGGGGGCAAACATGTCAGCACAAAAACGCAATGGGGGCAAACATGTCAGCACAAATTAAATGCAATGGGGGCAAACATGTCAGCACAAAAACGCCATGGGGGCAAACATGTCAGCACAAGACAAACGCAATGGGGGCAAACATGTCAGCACAAATTAAACGCAATGGGGGCAAACATGTCAGCACTAATTAGGCCCCGTTCACACTTGCGTTTTGGCATGCAAACGGACCGGATCCGGATCGTATCAGGACCTGATCCGGATCGGAACCGTACGGTCCGTTTACATCAGGACTGCTTCAGGCTGCCATCCGGATCCGTGGGGGGAAAAAACCAAAAAAACAAAATACCCTAAAATTTGTTGGGGTCTGCAGAAGGTGCACCTGGTGCACCTGTAGAATCAGGTCCTCCGCTGTAGGCCTCACCTCCACCTCCGACATACTGCCAAAAAAGCTCCAGCACTGCTGCTCCACTCCAGATATGCTGGGCCCATGTGTCCCCATCCGAAATGGCCGCTATGATACGCATAGGAAGTGGGGTAGAACGTCCGGTGTTGTCTCCAGTGTGTTCTGTGCTTCCGTTTCCCATTGGTTTTCTATATCCGGATGGTGCAGTCAGGCTCTAGTCCGGGTGCGTGGGCCAGATGAGCCGGACCAAAAAATAGCGCATGTTGGAAAAGTGTCCAGAGTCCGGATCCGGTCCGGCTCCGTACTGTACGGAACGTACGTATGTGAACGTCTGCATAGCCTTTGCAGTGCTATGCGGAACGTACGTTCCGTTTGTACAGTATACGGTCCGGATCCGATCAGGCGGATCCGGACAGGGAACGCTAATGTGAACCGGGCCTTAAACGCAATGGGGGCAAACATGTCAGCACAAATTAAACGCAAAGGGGGCAAACATGTCAGCACAAAAACGCAATGGGGGCAAACATGTCAGCACAAGATAAACGCAATGGGGGCAAACATGTCAGCACAAATTAAATGCAATGGGGGCAAACATGTCAGCACAACTTAAACGCAATGGGGGCAAACATGTCAGCACAAAAACACAATGGGGGCAAACATGTCAGTACAAAATAAATACAATGGGGGCAAACATGTCAGCACAAAAATGCAATGGGGGCAAACATGTCAGTACAAAATAAATGCAATGGGGGCAAACATGTCAGCATAAAAACGCAATGGGGGCACATTTCACCTGGAAAAAAAAGCATGTACTCAACTGACAGAAGTCCTCTCACCGGCCTCTGGTGTGTGTGCAGCTCCCCGGGCTCACAGGCACTCAGTCTCAGGCAAAGCAGGGCTACGGCAAGATGGTGTCTGGAGGCGGAGCCCTGTACTGGAGACACAAATAGTCTCCAGTACAGGGCTCCGCCTCCGGACGCCATCTTGCCGTAGCTCTGCTCTGCCTGCGCCTGCCGGAGGACAATGCAGGCTGCTGGAGCGGGGCTGCGGGGAATGAACTAGCACAGCATCTATGAGACGTTGCGGCTAGTTCATGTACGGTGACCAGAGTCCCGAGGCTGGGACGTCCCGCTGCTGAAAGCGGGACGTTTCCGGGACCTCATGCAGCCTGGGACAGCGCCCCCCGAAGGCGAGATGCGTCCCGGGTAAAGCGGGACGTATGGTCACCGTACATAACAGCTTTCTGGTCAGCACACTGTTAACCACTTCAGGACCACAGTCTTTCTACCCCTTAAGGACCAGGCACTTTTTTCCATTCAGACCACTGCAGCTTTCACGGTTTATTGCTCGCTCATACAACCTACCACCTAAATGAATTTTACCTCCTTTTCTTGTCACTAATAAAGCTTTCTTTTGGTGCTATTTGATTGCTCCTGCGATTTTTACTTTTTATTATATTCATCAAAAAAGACATGAATTTTGGCAAAAAAATTTTTTTAACTTTCTGTGCTGACATTTTTCAAATAAAGTAAAATTTCTGTATACATGCAGCGCGAAAAATGTGGACAAACATGTTTTTGATTAAAAAAAACCCCCATTCAGTGTATATTTATTGGTTTGGGTAAAAGTTATAGCGTTTACAAACTATGGTGCCAAAAGTGAATTTTCCCATTTTCAAGCATCTCTGACTTTTCTGCGCACCTGTCAGGTTTCATGAGGGGCTAAAATTCCAGGATAGTACAAATACCCCCCAAATGACCCCATTTTGGAAAGAAGACATCCCAAAGTATTCAGTGAGAGGCATGGTGAGTTCATAGAAGATTTTATTTTTTGTCACAAGTTAGCGGAAAATGACACTGTCTGACAAAAAAAAGAAAAAAAAAAGTTTCCATTTCTTCTAACTTGCGACAAAAAAAAAATGAAATCTGCCACGGACTCACTATGCTCCTCTCTGAATACCTTGAAGTGTCTACTTTCCAAAATGGGGTCATTTGTGGGGTGTGTTCACTGTCCTGGCATTTTGGGGGGTGCCTAATTGTAAGCACCCCTGTAAAGCCTAAAGATGCTCATTGGACTTTTGGCCCCTTAGCGCAGTTAGGCTGCAAAAAAGTGCCACACATGTGGTATTGCCGTACTCAGGAGAAGTAGTATAATGTGTTTTGGGGTGTATTTTTACACATACCCATGCTGGGTGGGAGAAATATCTCCATAAATGACAATTGTTTTATTTTTTTTACACACAATTGTCTATTTATAGAGATATTTCTCCCACTCAGCATGGGTATGTGGAAAAATACACCCCAAAACACATTATACTACTTCTCCTGAGTACGGCGATACCACATGTGTGGCACTTTTTTGCACCCTAACTGCGCTAAGGGGCCCAAAGTTCAATGAGTACCTTTAGGATTTCACAGGTCATTTTGAGAAATTTCGTTTCAAGACTACTCCTCACGGTTTAGGGCCCCTAAAATGCCAGGACAGTATAGGAACCCCACAAATTACCCCATTTTAGAAAGAAGACACCCCAAGGTATTCCGTTAGGAGGATGGTGAGTTCATAGAAGATTTTTTTTTTTGTCACAAGTTAGCGGAAATTGATTTTAATTGTTTTTTTCACAAAGTGTCATTTTCCGCTAACTTGTGACAAAAAATAAAATCTTCTATGAACTCACCATACTCCTAACGGAATACCTTGGGGTGTCTTCTTTCTAAAATGGGGTCATTTGTGGGGTTCCTATACTGCCCTGGCATTTTAGGGGCCCTAAACCGTGAGGAGTAGTCTTGAAACCAAATGTCGCAAAATGACCTGTGAAATCCTAAAGGTACTCATTGGACTTTGGGCCTCTTAGCGCACTTAGGGTGCAAAAAAGTGCCACACATGTGGTACCGCCGTACTCAGGAGAAGTAGTATAATGTGTTTTGGGGTGTATTTTTACACATACCCATGCTGGGTGGGAGAAATATCTCTGTAAATGACAATTGTTTGATTTTTTTTACTCACAATTGTCCTTTTACAGAGATATTTCTCCCACCCAGCATGGGTATGTGTAAAAATACACCCCAAAACACAATATACTACTTCTTCTGAGTACGGCGATACCACATGTGTGACACTTTTTTGCAACCTAGGTGCGCTAAGGGGCCTAACGTCCTATTCACAGGTCATTTTGAGGCCTTTGGATTCTAGACTACTGCTCACGGTTTAGGGCCCCTAAAATGCCAGGGCAGTATAGGAACCCCACAAGTGACCCCATTTTAGAAAGAAGACACCCCAAGGTATTCTGTTAAGAGTATGGTGAGTTCATAGAAGATTTTTTTTTTGTCACAAGTTAGCGGAAAATGACACTTTGTGAAAAACAAAACAATACATATCAATTTCCGCTAACTTGTGACAAAAAAAATCTTCTATGAACTCATCATACACCTAACAGAATACCTTGGGGTGTCTTCTTTCTAAAATGGGGTCACTTGTGGGGTTCCTATACTGCCCTGGCATTTTAGGGGCCCTAAACCGTGAGGAGTAGTCTTGAACCCAAATGTCTCAAAATGACCTGTGAAATCCTAAAGGTACTCATTGGACTTTGGGCCCCTTAGCACAGTTAGGTTGCAAAAAAGTGTCACACATGTGGTATCGCCATACTCAGAAGAAGTAGTATAATGTGTTTTGTGGTGTATTTTTACATATAACCATGCTGGGTGGGAGAAATATCTCTGTGAATGACACATTTTTGATTTTTTTACACACAATTGTCCATTTACAGAGAGATTTCTCCCACCCAGCATGGGTATGTGTAAAAATACACCACAAAACACATTATACTACTTCTCCTGAGTATGGCGATACCACATGTGTGACACTTTTTTGCAGCCTAGGTGCGCTAAGGGGCCCAACGTCCTATTCACAGGTCATTTTGAGGCATTTGTTTTCTAGACTACTCCTCACGGTTTAGGGCCCCTAAAATGCCAGGGCAGTATAGGAACCCCACAAGTGACCCCATTTTAGAAAGAAGACACCCCAAGGTATTCCGTTAGGGGTATGGTGAGTTCATAGAAGATTTTATTTTTTGTCACAAGTTAGTGAAAAATGACACTTTGTGAAATAAACAATAAAAATCTAATTTCCGCTAACTTTTGACAAAAAATAAAATCTTCTATGAACTCATCATACACCTAACAGAATACCTTGGGGTGTCTTCTTTCTAAAATGGGGTCACTTGTGGGGTTCCTATACTGCCCTGGCATTTTACGGGCCCAAAACTGTGAGTAGTCTGGAAACCAAATTTCTCAAAATGACTGATCAGGGGTATAAGCATCTGCAAATTTTGATGACAGGTGGTCTATGAGGGGGCAAATTTTGTGGAACCGGTCATAAGCAGGGTGGCCTCTTAGATGACAGGATGTTTTGGGCCTGATCTGATGGATAGGAGTGCTAGGGGGTGACAGGAGGTGATTGATGGGTGTCTCAGGGGGCGGTTAGAGGGGAAAATAGATGCAATCAATGCACTGGGGAGGTGATCGGAAGGGGGTCTGAGGGGGACCTGAGGGTTTGGCCGAGTGATCAGGAGCCCACACGGGGCAAATTAGGGCCTGATCTGATGGGTAGGTGTGCTAGGGGGTGACAGGAGGTGATTGATGGGTGTCTCAAGGTGTGATTAGAGGGGGGAAATAGATGCAAGCAATGCACTAGCGAGGTGATCAGGGCTGGGGTCTGAGGACGTTCTGAGGTGTGGGCGGGTGATTGGGTGCCCGCAAGGGGCAGATTAGGGTCTAATCTGATGGGTAACCGTGACAGGTGGTGATAGGGGGTGATTGATGGGTAATTAGTGGGTGTTTAGAGGAGAGAAGAGATGTAAACACTGCACTTGGGAGGTGATCTGATGTCGGATCTGCGGGCGATCTATTGGTGTGGGTGGGTGATCAGATTGCCCGCAAGGGGCAGGTTAGGGGCTGATTGATGGGTGGCAGTGACAGGGGGTGATTGATGGGTGGCAGTGACAGGGGGTGATTGATAGGTGATTGACAGGTGATCAGTGGGTTATTACAGGGAATAACAGATGTAAATATTGCACTGGCGAATTGATAAAGGGGGGTCTGAGGGCAATCTGAGCGTGTGGGCGGGTGATTGGGTGCCCGCAAGGGGTAGATTAGGGTCTAATCTGATGGGTAACAGTGACAGGTGGTGATAGGGGGTGATTGATAGGTGATTGATGGGTAATTAGTGGGTGTTTAGAGGAGAGAATAGATGTAAACAATGGATTTGGGAGGTGATCTGATGTCGGATCTGCGGGCGATCTATTGGTGTGGGTGGGTGATCAGATTGCCCGCAAGGGGCAGGTTAGGGGCTGATTGATGGGTAGCAGTGACAGGGGGTGATTGACTGGTGATTGACGGGTGATTGACAGGTGATTGACAGGTGATCAGGGGGGATAGATGCATACAGTACACAGGGGGGGGGTCTGGGGAGAATCTGAGGGGTGGGGGGGGTGATCAGGAGGGGGCAATGGGCAGGGGGGGGGGATAAAAAAAAAATAGCGTTGACAGATAGTGACAGGGAGTGATTGATGGGTGATTAGGGGGGTGACTGGGTGCAAACAGTGGTCTGGGGGGTGGGCAGGGGGGGGGGTCTGAGGGGTGCTGTGGGCGATCAGGGGGCAGGGGGGGGGAAATCAGTGTGCTTGGGTGCAGACTAGGGTGGCTGCAGCCTGCCCTGGTGGTCCCTCGGACACTGGGACCACCAGGGCAGGAGGCAGCCAGTATAATAGGCTTTGTATACATTACAAAGCCTATTATACAATGTAAATGCGGCGATCCGGGTGCTAGTAACCCACCGGCGCTTCCGAACGGCCGGCGGGTTACTACGAGCGGTGGGCGGAGCCAGTCCCCGGCAGCTGATCGCGTCACGAATGACGCGATCGCCGCATAACCACTCCCGCAGCCGCCCCCGCCGATGGGCGTATTGCGGTCGTTTGGGCCCGGACTTTGCCGCCGCCCATCGGCTGGGGGCGGTCCTCAAGTGGTTAAACTGTAATATTGCCCACTTGAGCCATAGGAAAACATGGACATTACCTTGCACATTCAGTTGTAACTGAAAGCAGCTGATACAGTGTATAACTGACAGAAACTGGTATATTTCAGTTCTGACAAAATATTATCAGAACTGGAAGGGATCGCTGCCTCGATTGATCATTTCTGACGCGTCCGATACTCTGCCGGATCGATTCCTTGCTCGATACCGGCGGGCAGAACAAAAGAATAAACGAGCGGAAGATAAGAAGCCGCCCGCGGGGACGAGCGGGAATCGATCCGGGGACGCGCCGGAATCTACCGTGCGGCTCAATTACACGGTACAAACGTACCATGTATTCCCAGCATGAGGGACAGTTAGTGACAAGACAATATACTTTGTACAACGCTGTGTAATATGTTGTCGCTATATAAATACTAAAATAAATAAATGACTACCTTTACGGCTGCATAAATATTATAAGTGTTCGCAACAGACTATGGCCTCAATTCACTAAGCTTTATCAAACACTTTATCGAATGTCTGATAATTTACCTCATGAGTAAAATCTAATTTTGAATTCACTAAGGTGTTATAGGTTTATTGAACATTTTATCGATAAAACATTCGATAAATCTATAACACCTTAGTGAATTCAAAATTAGATTTTACTCATGAGGTAAATAATTAAAAGTTCGACAAAGTGTTCGATAAAGCTTAGTGAATTGAGGCCAATATCGAATTTATAATAATAACAATGCATCTGGGCTAAAAGTGGCACATAAAGAAGAAATGAACATTAATTTGGGATTTTTTGAACCATATTCTGTAAACCCACTAGGCCACAGTCTGAGTACTTTACTGCAAGCTGAATTATAGGAATCCAAAAGTGGGCATGCATGAAAAGCATCAGTTCTTCTTCTGACACAGGTTTTAAAGTGTCGCTGCCAGGAGTGTAACTACAAATCATGTCCCACAGCAAAACTTTGATGGGGCTCCCTAATGTTTACACCCTTTCTCTTGTCAGCCCCTTGTGACCCTCCCAGCCTTGGGGCCCATATTGCAACGGTCATAGAGCAAGTGTGGTGATCATAATCTTCACACCCATAACAAGTGTAGTTTACTCACAAAAACACCTGATCTGAAGGATGGACCTATCAGCGGGAGTAGTGTGGCCCCCTCACAGCTCTGGGCCCCCTGCCATTGCAGGGACTGCTCTCCTGTAGCTACGCCCCTGGTTGCTGCAGACCCAGAAATAAAGGAAGTGCCTTAGCAGCCCTGTAGAGGCCTAGCAGTCTCACCTGCCTGAATAAATAGCAATTTCCTGTCAGGCATTGCTCAGTTCCTGTATGTGCAGAAGCCCCACCCCTTTCCCAGCCAGCACTGGTTCACACATGCTCTGAGACGTATGCAAGCTTAGCGTGCTTCTTCAACACCTACAAGTCATAAATGCTCTGAAATATTCTTAAAATTGACCAAGTCAGCATGTAAACATGTGTTCAGTATCTTCCTGAAGGGGCTATTATATTGTTGTAATGTAAGATACAACAGAGCATTCATCCAGTCCTTTCTCATCTGATACTAAAGACAAAAGGCCTGTGCTCACACCATTTAGAGACTATATATCTGGCACCATGTGGTAGGAGGGGGTGTGACCATGCAATTCAACTTTAAAAAATGAAGTTAACCCTCTGCTCACGCCTATATTATAACTAACACTAATAACTTCATAAAAACTGCTTTCTGCTCCACTAAATATACACTGTATAAGCTGAAGAGCAAAAATTTGCACTATTATTATTTATTGTATTTGTAAAGTGCCAACATATTAAGTAGCGCTGCACAGTAGATAAATGGGTTAACAGGGCCGGATTTAAGCCAAGGCCGCCTAGGCCATAGCCTAGGGCACCACAGGAGCAAGGGCACCAAAGCAGCAGGCTTAACTGGTGCAGCATTTGCAAGCTTGCAAATGATGCAATGCAGGGAGGTCATGGCGAGCGCCTGACCGCGGTACTCTGCTGCTAACCACCTGTGCAGCAGTCACCTTGCTCTCTGTGCACGTTTGCATTGTGGCCTGCGGCTACAGACTTGGGCAGCATTGGAGACGGAGGGGAAGAGGAAGCTTCTGCACTGGAAACGAGCGGAGAAATGAGTGACAGTGATGGCTTCTGTGGTGCGAAGGCAAGCTTGCTACCTATACTAAAAGGGGGGTGGAAAAAGTAAGGAATTAAGGGAGTCCTCAGGCTACCTATACTAGAGGGAAAGGGGGAGGGGCCATCTCGCTACCTATACTGAAGGGGGAAGAGTACAAATCTGGCCCTGAGCACATCTAGTGTGAAACGGCTGTCAGACCCCACGTTCTGTGCCCAGCACCCACTGCGCTACCCCCCTCCACTGATGCACTGTAGGAGAATAATCTACGAATAATTCTAGCAGGACTCTGAACATTGTATTATCCTGCCGCAAGTGATGTCACAGTTGAACCTGTACCAATAAACCTAACAGCAGTGCTGGACGTTTTGCTGTTAAACTTCCGATGGTTGTTGCATCTTGGACATTATCCTGAGCATGCTGGCTGGTACTAGCAGAGGGGGTGGTTTATGTTGGCTGTTGCTGCTGCTGCTATGAGACAGGAGATCCCACACCCTGCTGTGCATTATACACAGGAGGACCGATAGTGCCGACACAGATTCATTCCTCCTTGTTGTTATACCAATATAATCACTGAATGAACAGATCGACCTGACAATTGATACATCGATCGTTTCTTTTTATTGTCCCGTTAATGAATTTAACATGTAACTCAGTGCCAAGGTGTAGCTACTTCATGGGGGCCCCCAGCAAAACTTTGATGAGGCCCCACGAATGCCTCACACCCCTTCCCTTGCCTCCCCTTGGTGCCCTTTATGACCTTGGGGCCCATCTTACAAGGGTCATAAAACAAGTGTGGCCACCGTGATCTTCACACCCATAACAAGTGTAGCCACAAATGCACCTGATCTGAAGTAGAAACAATTCAAGGTCGGTCGGCACACCAATTCAAGTTCCCAAGCACATTTATTGAATGCACAGCATGACAATTGTTTCGGGGCCGCAGAGGGTCCCCTTCATCAGATAAGTGCAGACATAATGTTTCGGGGCCGCAGAGGGTCCCCTTCATCAGATAAGTGCAGACTAATATGTCTGCACTTATCTGATGAAGGGGACCCTCTGCGGCCCCGAAACAATTGTCATGCTGTGCATTCAATAAATGTGCTTGGGAACTTGAATTGGTGTGCCGACCGACCTTGAATTGTTTGTACTGAACTGATGTTGCTTCTACATCAAGGTTGAGCACCCAACTATTCACGGCAAGGTGTGCCAATCCTAAATCTGTTACCGTACTGATCTGAAGTAGAGTCGGCTTTATCGGAGAAAGAGAAGGTTAGTAGTTGGGGGCCGCCCACAATCTCTGCCTCTACATTCTGATATTATTGCAATAAAAGGCTTAGTAGCTATAATTATTGCTTCATTTTTCTTCATAATTATGCTGATTAATTCTCGCCTGATCATGGAGTGTGACATTTTAATTGTTTTTTACATTTTGTGCTGATCCCCGTATTGAAATAAATATATTGTTATGCCTTTGCCAATAGAGTGGTGCTGTATCTATGGGCAATATTCTGTTTCCTCTATAGCTTTCAGCCAACCTCTGATTTTTTTTTTTTTGGGGCCTCCTAATAGGCCTGATTTAGAAGCACGTAGAGCTGTAGCCACTGTTTCAATGTTTTATATCTACCAAGCTGAGATGAAGAATTTCGACTTAGGCCACATACACACATCAGACCATAGTCTTTTGAAAATGAAAGATCACAGACCAAATTTACTCCATTCCATGTAATATGAGAGCCATACCTACACAGTCTATTCTATGGAGCTGAACTCCCCATCAGAAAAAAATCTTTGCAAGATGCTGCACACAAACATGCTGCACACGGGCTCGATTCACAAAGCGGTGCTAACCCAGTTAGAGACTTTAGGCATGATAACCATTGCACCACTCTGGTGAAAAGCCAGTTTAGGTGTGATAAGTTTAGGCATGATAAGTTTAGGTGTGATAAGTTTATGCATGCTAAGTTTAGATAAGTTTAGATCGCTTGCAAAGTCCCGCACGCAAAGCAGCGCCATTAAACTTTATACGAAGTGCACCAGACTTTGCTAGCGTAAAACTTTTGATCAGCTGTGCACTGCGGTTCTAACGCAGTTGGCGCTTAAACTTATCATGCCTAAACTTATCACACCTAAACTTATCATGCCTAAACTTATCACACCTAAACTTATCACACCTAAACTTATCATGCCTAAACTGAGTTTAGGCATGATAAAGGGCTTTTCACCAGGGTGCTAACTGTTAGCACCGCTTTGTGAATCAGGCCCAAAAGATCTGTAGCTGCAAAAGATCTGTTCCTGCCAAAAATCCATTCCTGCAAATTGCAATGATAGTCTATGAGATCTGCAGATCATCATACACACATGATTTAACTGACATTCATCTGCAGATCAGATCCGCCAGGATGGATTTTCAGATCTGCGGATGATTGCTTGATCTGCAGATGAATGTCAGTTAAATCATGTGTGTATGATGATCTGCAGATCTCATAGACTATCATTGCGATTTGCAGGAATGGATTTTTGGCAGGAACAGATCTTTTGCAGATACTGATCTTTTGTGTCTGTACAGCATCTGTGTGTGCAGCAGCCTGCAAAGATTTTTTCTGATGTGGAGTTCAGCTCCATAGAATAGACTGTGTAGGTATGGCTCTCATACTGCATGAAAGGTGGTAAGATTGGTCTGTGATCTTTCATTTTCCAAAGACTATAGTCTGATGTGTGTATGCACCTTTAGGGACATTAGAGCCCGTTTCCACTATAGCGCATCTGCATGTGTTTCCTGCATGCAGATTCGCATAGACAATACAAGTGGAAGGGCCTGTTTCCACTTGTCAGGATTTCTGAGCGTTTTTCTGTGCAGAAAAAATCTGCACGGTAGACCCCGCAGAATTTGCATACTGCACACCGCTATGCGAATCGCATACAATGTATTTTATAGGAAAATCGCATGCGGCTTTGGTATGCGAATTTTACCGCGAATTCACATACGATTTCGCATGAAAGCAATGTAAAAGCACACAGGCACTGACATGGTTAAATTTGCATACACATTAACCTATGCGAAATCATATGCGAATTTTAGGTAAAATTCGCATGTGATTTCGCACCCGCATGCAAATTCGTCAGAGGGGAATCCGCGACGATTCCGTACAGCACAAGTGGAAACGGGCCCTTTAACCTTATTTTTAAAGTTATAAAACTTGGCACACTATGGCAAGCATTAATACTTACATTTTATTTTGTAACCTTTTCGCAGCCACACATAGTACAACTATAAGTGCACTGCAGGGCCACATTTTTCCTGCTGCTGGGGCCTTCCCAGCCTGGCAGGCTATGCAGAGTTGTCATAGTTACCTGTCCGTACGCTGGCTTGGTTTTCTTCTCTTCCTCCACCCCTGGCGCTGCAATCCCAACATGTCTTCTGGATGACGATCACATAATATGACATGTGATCGGGGACCAGAGGATGGTATCAGCATTGCAGCATTGCCTGGTGGTGAAGAGACTCTTCCATCACCCGTCTTTTGCCACTGGGTAGCGCTGTAAGACTGACACCATCCTCGAGGCCTCGATGAAGTCATATGACATTTGACCGGAACAGGATGTCGGGAGTGCAGCACCCCCGCAGATGGAGAAGAGGAGAAGAAAGCCAAGTCAGCGTCGACAGGAAACAATGACAGCCAGGTTTAAAGCGGTCCTGAACTCAGAACTTCCTCTCTGATCTAAAACATAAGCAACAGCATAATAACCTTTAAAGAAAACATTTATTTGCTACAGCTGATACAAAACCTGCAATGACTCTGCAGTATGTCTACTTCCTGCTTTCATGGAAGCATACATAGGGTTAACATCCTGAGTATACAAATTAGCTGCTTTGCTGATTACATTTGTGATTAGTCACAGATAAGGGGGAATTAGACAGACTAAACTCTCTAAATACATACATGGTGTATTTCTCTCTGTTTTCCTTCTGTCCTGTACAAGAGTTCAGGTCCACTTTAACCCCTCCCCTGCTGCCCTGCCCCATGTTGTCTAAAACGAGACAATTTAAGGAAGGCTGTGAAAAGGTAAATATCAATTTCCATAACATGTTCATGCAGTATTTTGTAGTGTAGCATCTGATGACAATATAGTATTAGGTCATAGAAAGGACATAAATGAGGAGGTAAAGGGTTGACATGTTTCGCACTCGTATGCTTTGTCAAGGTTTAAATATCTTTTATGGTTTGCTAATAAATGCAATGCATCAGATCACAAAGCAAGATAATGGCGGTGTGTTAACTGCAGAAAAAGCACAGGGAGTTTATAAAACATTTTTATTAATTCACATCTTTGGCACATATGCAATAATACCAGCATGTTCCTCTGTCCTTGTACGGGGGCCAAGTGTGACCAAAGCCAACATGCAGTTAATACTAGACAATTAACTATGATGAAGTCCAGTGATCATTTCTGTGAGAAAAGCTATGAACAATAACTATGAAAAAGGTTACAAACATAGTCTGCCAAGTAGCTGAAAAAGAGCCTCAGACAAACTCAGAACATAAGATAACGGTCAAATCCTCCATATTACTTGCTCTTCCATTGGAATCCCATATTTGGCCAGATTCCGTGAACTGTGCAAAGTTGCCGTGCGTAGGGAGCGAGCCGTTACTAACGCTGGTGAAGCACCGCCCATCGACCCATTAGTGCAGCGCTGGGAAAACTATGGCTCTATCATGGGCGTCTGCCGCGTCCACAGAGGGGGGGGCAAAGAGGTGGGGAAGAAGTGGTGCGGTGCGCTAAATTGGGGCAAAGTTGTGCAGCACACCAAAAAATATGAGGGTTATGTTGTGCGCTGAAACGTGGGTGCGGCCATGGACCAGAATGTGGGTGTGGTTATGGGTGGAGACAAATTTACATGAACTTAGCAATGGTGGAACATTAGATTAGGACAGTGGTGGCGAACCTTTTGGAGGCTGATTGCCCAAACTGCAACCCAAAAGTCACTTATCTATCGCAAAGTGGCAACAGCAATCTAAACTAAATACAAAAGTTTTAACTCATACATGAACATTATGGAAAATCCAAGTTGAAAATAAACTGTGAAGATAAACAATTTCCTCCATCCAACTCCTGAAAAATTTATTCATTTTTTAGAACCTCCCAGTTTTATTTTCTGTTTTAAAAAGCTAAAAAAGTAGGTTTAATGCTATTGTCTCATATGATGATGATTCGGCTGTTCCCATCGTCTCACAGTTAACAATCATGTGACCCCCAACAAGACTGATTCAGCAATCATGAGGGCCCAACAAGACAAATTCAGCAATCATGAGGGCCCAACAAGACAAATTCAGCAATCATGAGGCCCCCAACAAGACAAATTCAGCAATCATCATGAGGCCCCCAACAAGACAAATTCAGCAATCATGAGGACCCCCAACAAGACAAATTCGGCAGTCATGAGGCACATAAATAGACAGAATGCCCCCTTAATATGGTAGATACCTCTCACCTGGCTTCTGAATTCTCCTCTACTGGCTGCTGTGCCTGTCTGGCCTGGCAATACTGTTTTTGGCTGCATTGGGGATGATGTGTGGGCTGAAAGGCCTTGCAGTGATGCTGTGGCCTGGCTGGCGGTGATGCTGTGGCCGGGCTGGCGGTGATGCTGTGGCTGGGTTGGCTGGCGGTAATGATGTGGCTGGGTTGGCTGGCGGTGATGCTGGGCTGTGCTTGGCTTGTTGAAGTAAATGCTGGCCTTACTGGTGGTGATGCTGTGGCCTTTTTGACAGTGATTCTGGGCTGGTTGGCTGGTGGTGATGCTGGGCTGGCTGGCCTGGATAGTTTAGGTAGTGACAGGTGCCCCCTAGTTTAGGAAGCAACAGGAGCCCCCCAGTTCAGGTAGTGACAGGAGCCCCCCAGTTCAGGTAGTGACAGTAGGACAGGAGCCCCCCAGTTTAGGTAGTGACAGGAGCCCCCCAGTTCAGGTAGTGACAGGAGGACAGGAGCCCCCAGTTTAGGTAGAGACAGAAGCCCCCCAGTTTAGGTAGTGACAGGCACCCCCCAGGTCAGGTAGTGACAGATGCCCCCCAGGTTAGGTAGTGGCAGGGACCCCCAGTTTAGGTAGTGACAGGAGCCCCCCCAGGTTAGGTAGTGACAGGGACCCCCAGTTTAGGTAGTGACAGGAGCCCCTCAGGTTAGGTAGTGACAGGGACCCTCAGTTAAGGTAGTGACAGGAGCCCTCCAGGTTAGGTAGTGACAGGGACCCCCAGTTAAGGTAGTGACAGGAGCCCCCCCAGGTTAGGTAGTGACAGGGACCCCCAGTTTAAGTAGTGACAGGAGCCCCCCCAGGTTAGGTAGTGACAGGGACCCCCAGTTTAGGTAGTGACAGGAGCCCCTCCAGATTAGGTAGTGACAGGGACCCAGAGTTTAGGTAGTGACAGGAGCCCCCCACAAAAATGTCAGGTGAAAAGAAGCTCGCACCCTAGCCTCCAATTGCATACGGCCCTCTGTGTGTTTTTTCGGAGGTAACACACCAAAATCAGCAGTGTAGCTGTGGTTCTGACCCTTTCAAAGAATAGTTTTCAACATTAACATTGGTAAGCCTGACAGAATGATTCTGTATTTGAAAACGTAGTGTTTTACATTAGTGTGTCAGAGACAGCTGAACTCCAGCCTCATAGCTCTTGGATACTTTGTAGCTACTAGAATGTGTAATTGAAGGTACTGTTTTATCTCACATGTCAACAAGCTGATTGTTTAGATCTTTGATGTCGAGATCTCTGCTGAAGACTCTTGTCTCCTACCAGTGGCGTAGTAATAGGGGATGCAGAGGTACAGGGCTGGATTACCAACCAGGCAACAAAAGCAGTCGCTTGGGGCCCCATTCAGAGTCAAAGGGGCCCCATCAGCACATAAACCAGCCCTCGCCATCCTGTCAGCGGTGGCTGGATGGTATAATGGTTAAAGGGACTCTGAGCAGTGCAGTAACTATGGAAAGATGCATATCATTTTAAAGCTCTCTTTCTCCTCTTTCCAATGATATATAAACCGCCGCCCTATGCCTTTTAGTTTTCGCTATTTTCGCAATCGAATTCGCGGCCGCGGCAATTTCGATCGCGAAAATAGCGAAAACTAAAAGGCATAGGGCGGAGGTTTATCTATCATTGGAAAGAGGAGAAAGAAAGCTTCAAAATGATATGCATCTTTCCATAGTTACATTGTATTACACAGGACGACTTTTCTCCAAAGACGGCAGCTCGATTCGGCACAATGCAATGAAATATAAGGAACCCAAGGGGATATAATTACAAACATCATGCTGGTAGGTGTGAGGATGTAATTAATTAGTTGTGGGTATGCTAAAAGGCATACCCACAGGCACTGATTGGAGTCCCTTTAAGGGCTCTGCCTCTGACACAGGCGACCAGGGTTCAAATTTCGGCTCTGCCTGTTCAGTAAGCCAGCACCAATTCAGTAGGAGACCTTAGGCAAGTCTCTCTAACACTGCTACTGCCTATAGGGCACGTCCTAGTGGCTGCAGCTCTGGCGCTTTGAGTCTGCCGGGAGAAAGCGCGATATAAATGTTATTTGTCTTGTCTTGTCAAATGATGCCGTGCGCTGCTGATTGTCTTCAGAGCCAGGCTCTCCTCCTAGGTCCCCCTCCTGCTACTGTGCACTCTGCCACTGCCCACTCCTCCCTCCCTTCCCACAGAGAACCACAGCTGCAGCAAGAATGATAGCAACAGATGGCAAACGCTCACTCACCTATCCATGATCCAAGCGATAGAGATCCCGTCATCTGAAACCCATCTGTCTCTTCTACAGTGCAGCCACTCGCTCTGAACTTCCTGATTCTCAGATCAGACAGGAAGTAGTTATAGTAGTAGTAACATGCCAGGCTGGAGATGCAGGGGGAAAGTGCTGCTGCTGTGATATCTGGCGCCCTCTTCACAGGGGTGCCCCAGCCCCTGAGTGTAAATGTCCCAGCCATTCATATCTCACTCTGCATTTTGCCGCTGCTATTTCCTGCATTGTGCACCCAAAGAGGAAAGCGGGCTGTTGCCCATAGCAACCAGTAGCTCGGCTGCCCAGGTGTGTGCGGCATGTTGCTGTGCAGCTGCATCCTCTGATTCTATTACGACATGATGATGGGAAGGGGCCCAAATCAGTTACTTTGCTTAGGGCCCCATTTAGCCTTAATCCAGCTCTGCAAAGGTAGCAAACACATCAGGGTCCCTGGACCAGGGGGGCCCTCTAGGTGCCCTCCTGCACTGCTTTGTTAGCACTTTATTGGTGCTAGGCTGGTAATAATCACCTTTTGTTATGCATAGAGCACTTGGGGGGGGGCAATATAAAACTTGCACTGAGGTCAAGAACTCCTAAGCTACGCTACTGTCTCATTCCTACAAGCATTTCCAAGCTGGCACATCCTGACAGCGTGTCATGTGACGCCCTGTGGCCATGGAGATCTGATGCAGGAAGCGGCAATTAGGTGAGTGTTAATCCTCTGTTTCCTTCCTCTCATGACTCAGCAGGGAGGGAGGAAAGGAATCTGTCCGCCTAGCCAGGACCGATTTACATAGAGCCCATGGGCGTCCGTACATAGAGGCAAAATGGGCAGCTGACCCCTCCCCCCTCTCATCTGCCCCCCCGGCCATTCCCGAAAAGTGTACACAGGACAGTTTATGTAAGTGGTAGCGGCTGCTAATAGCTGCTCCACCAGTACGTGCCCTCCCCCCCCGGCCACCGTTGCCGCCATCCCCGCTGCCAGCGTCAGACCTCGATCAGCTGGCGACCACTAGAGCGGGAGCTAGGACCTAGGACACCGCACTGATATGCGGAAGTGACATCACTACAGCGTGGTGTGTCTGTGCGCCCGCTCTAACTGGTCTGGTCACCGGCTGCAACTGAGGTCTGATGCTTGCTGTCAAGGTGAGGGGGGCGCATGTCACTACCTAACTGGGGGGTCCCTGTCACTTCCTAACCTGGGGGGCTCCTGTCACTACCTAAACTCGGGGTCCCTGTCACCTCCTAACCTGAAAGCCCCCTTTTATTTAAAAATGATCTGTTCATTTTTTTATTTTTTTTTAAAGCCCTTTTTATTTTAATATCCCCTCCCCTCTCTAAATTGTCCCTGGACAGGGATCGTCACACAGTCCTGTGACTACAAGGCATAGGACTGTGGCCATCTGAGGGACAGTGAAGTGACAAAGCTGTCACTTGTACAGCACTGCAGGAGATCGCAGTGCTGTTCACATTTTTATTTCCCCCCCCCCGTATCTGAAATCCAAAGCCTGGCTGTCAGCGAACAGCGCTTAAATGAGTGCTCATTCCCTGCAAATCTCGCGCATCGCGAGATGACGCAATTCCACGTTAGGCGGTCCTGGGGGAGCCACTGCAGTTCTGTGTTAGGCGGTCGCAGAGTGGTTAAAGGGGGCTTCCAGGTTAGGAAGTGACAGGGACCCCCAGTTGAGGTAGTGAAGGGAGCCCCCCAGGTTAGGAAGTGACAGGGACCCCCCAGTTAGGTAGTGACAGGCGCCCCCCTCACCTTGACAGCCAGCATCAGACCTCAGTATCAGCCGGTGACCAGACCAGTTAGAGCGGGCGCACAGACACACCACGCTGTAGTGATGTCACTTCCGCATATCAGTGTGGTGTCCTAGCTCCCGCTCTAGTGTTCGCCGGCTGATCGAGGTCTGACGCTGGCAGCGGGGACGGCGGCAACGGTGGCCGGGGGGGGGGGCACGTACTGGTGGAGCAGCTATTAGCAGCTGCTACCACTTACATAAACTGTCCTGTGTACACTTTTCGGGAACGGCCGGGGGAGGGGGGGGGATAGCTGCCCATTTTGCCTCTATGTACGGACGCCCATGGGCTCTATGTAAATCTGTCCTGGCTAGGCGGACGGATTCCTTTCCTCCCTCCCTGCTGAGTCGTGAGAGGAAGGAAACAGAGGGTTAACACTCACCTAATTGCCACTTCCTGCATCAGATCTCCATGGCCACAGGGCGTCACATGACACGCTGTCAGGACGTGCCAGCGTGGAAATGCTTGTAGGAATGAGACAATAGCGTAGCTTAGGAGTTCTTGACCTCAGTGCAAGTTTTATATTGGGCCCCCCCCCAAGTGCTCTATGCATAACAAAAGGTGATTATTACCAGCCTAGCACCAATAAAGTGCTAACAAAGCAGTGCAGGAGGGCACCTAGAGGGCCCCCCTGGTCCAGGGACCGTGATGTGGTTGCTACCTCTGCATCCCCTATTACTAAGCCACTGGTAGGAGACAAGAGTCTTACTCAATTCAGCAGAGATCTGGACATCAAAGATCTAAATGATCATCTTGTTGACATGTGAGATAAAACAGTACCTTCAATTACACATTCTAGTAGCTACAAAGAATCCAAGAGCTATGAGGCTGGAGCTCAGCTGTCTCTGACACACTAATGTAAAACACTGCGTTTTCAAATACAGAATCATTCTGTCAGGCTTTCCAATGTTAATGTTGAAAACTATTCTTTGAAAGAGTTAGAACCACAGCTACACTGCTGATTTTGGTGTGTGCGACATGTTACCTCTGAAAAAACACATAGAGGGCCGTATGCAATTGGAGGCTAGGGTGCGAGGTTCTTTTCACCTGACATCTCTCAGGATTTACCAGCAAAATCAATTGCCTGCTTCCCTAAAGCGATGTCTGAGCTTAGTAGCTATTTGCCTGAGCGATGCTTCAAATCAAATCAAAAATAGCTTTATTGGCATAACCAAGCTTCAATGCAGGCATTGCCAAAGCAGGGGGAATGAGGGGCATGGGATGGGGTGGGGTGCAGTGAGTTAGCAGTTCGTGGACATTTGGGGGGGGGAGGAGTTTACAGTTCATTTATGCTCCTCTCAGTCTGTGGCATGCTGTGACATAGTGTGCAGCGATTGTCACTGTGGATTTCTCTTCTCCTAGTAGAATGCAGTGTTTTCTCTCATCCTCTAATGTGTGAATGTTTGGAAATAGTTCCATCAGTTTCTTGAAGAAGGTTTCCCTGGTTGCGGTATATTTGGGGCAGTGCAGCAGGAAGTGATTTTCGTCCTCGAGGGTCTTCTGCTCACAGTGATTGCATAGTCTCTCCTCCCTGGGTTTGTATGTCTGTCTGTGTCTTCCAGACTCTATTTCCAGGTTGTGAGCACTCAGTCTGTAGATGCTCAGGATTTTCCTCTCTTGAGGGTTTTGGAGCTTTTCCAGGTATGGGGCTATTTTATATTCTCTCTGTAGGGTCTGGTATATGGTTAGCTTTTGTGACTGTTTTATTTCTTCTGTGTGCCCAGTGTGCTATTTGCCTGAGCGATGCTGGATAGGGAGCGAGGTAATTGTGCCGTGGTGCTGTCCTTCAGCACCACAGCACTGCTGCCTCGCTCCCCCGGGAGATGTGCATACACCCGTCGCTTTCACCTGACGTAGGTGAAACAGCATGATTCTCATTGCTCCCTCTAGTGGACCAATGGGGAGCCCCAGCGGGAGGTTCAAAGATACTTTTTCTGGGACTCCATCGTTTCAGGATGCAGAAGGGGAGAGCAGCGTCAGCAGTCACAGCAGGTACCGCAAGGTGCCTCACAGCGTTGGTGAGTGACAGTGCCAGGAGAGCCTGGCATGCAGTGGTGAGCATCGGGTGAGCTCCGGGAATTATTCTATCATGATTTAGGCTACTTACACACCAGGACGTTGCGTTTAGGGGACGTTATAGGGCACATAATGTGCCCCTAACGCAACGCCTGGTGGTGTTGGAGCAGGACGCTACCAAGAGCCGCGTTACAAGCAGCTCTTGGTGCGCTTGCTCTGTCGGAGGTGCTGCGGAGACCACGTGAGCGGAGCTCTCCGCATCACGTGGTCCCGCCAGCCAATCAGCGGCCGCTCCAGGAAGTAAACACTGCAAGTGCAGTGAATAATAAGTAGCCATGTGCCTGGCTACGTAGCGGCCTCTCCCCGCCTCCTCTCCGCCCCTAACATAAAAAAACCACCCGTACTGAGCATGTGCAAACAGTTTAACGCGACTTAGCCGCGTATAAAGTACTGCATGCAGTACGTTGATCTTGACGTACGTGGGCGCTGTGAACAGCCCATTGATTTATCATTGCTGTGCGGTGGGGGTGCGTTACAGGCTGCTCTAACGTGTGCCTGTAACGTCCCACTGTGAAACCAGCCTTAAAGGAAAAGAAAGAAGACAGAAGAAGTGACCCTTTAATTCTACTTACCTGGAAGGGGCCAGACATCTGGGGACAGGGCCGGCCCGCTCATGAGGCGGGGTGAAACTTTTGCCTCAGGTGGCACATTTCTAGGGGCGGCATCCGCCCGTCGGTGGGTGCGGGGAGCCGTCCGCCGAGCTGGAGGGGTAGCGGACAGGACGGGGGTATTGGGCCTAGCGGCGGGAATAGCGTCTGCTTCTGATCTATTTACGGCTGGAGGGGAGCGCAGATCGGGGGACCCAGGCGAGGGAGGGGGGGGCCCGATCCCCCTACCCGCCGCTAGGCCCAATACCCCCGTCCTGCCCGCTACCCCTCCAGCTCGGCGGCAGCCCCCCCCTCCCCCCGCGGGGGGGAGGGGCGGCAGCAATAATTTTTTCAAAATGTGCCTCAGGCGGCAAAAAGTCTAGGGCCGGCCCTGTCTGGGGGTCCCATGATTAACCTCTTCAGGACCACAGGCTTACACCCATCTAGTGACCAGGCCCTTTTTCACAATACAGTGCTGTGCAGCTTTAACAGTTTGCTGCACAGCCATACAACTTAGCAGCCAAATGAAAATTACCTCCTTTTCTTGGCACGGACAGGGGTTTCTACTGGTGGTCTCTGTTCGCTCCGGCGATCTTTCGGTTTTTTTTTATTAATTAAAAATGATCTGGTTTTTTTAAAGAGAATCTGTATTGTTAAAATCGCACAAAAGTAAACATACCAGTGCGTTAAGGGACATCTCCTATTACCCTCTGTCACAATTTCGCCGCTCCTCGCCGCATTAAAAGTGGTTAAAAACAGTTTTAAAAAGTTTGTTTATAAACAAACAAAATGGCCACCAAAACAGGAAGTAGGTTGATGTACAGTATGTCCACACATAGAAAATACATTCATACACAAGCAGGCTGTATACACCCTTCCTTTTGAATCTCAAGAGATCATTTGTGTGTTTCTTTCCCCCTGCAGCTATCTTCCACTGAAGTGTCAGGCTGTTTCTTCCTGCAGAGTGCAGACAGCTCTGCCTGTATGTAATTCATTAGTATGTGAAAGCCCAGCCAGCTCAGAGGAGGATTTATCCAGCTTGTAAAAGATAAGAGAGAAGCTGCCCTAATCTAAATAATATACAGGCAGTGTGCAGAGAGGGGCCTGTAGGGGGGAGATGCATCACCGAACCACAACACTGAAGAACTTGGCAGCCTTCCAGACACAGGCTGACAAGTCTGACAAGAGAGAGATAAGTTGATTTATTACAGAGATGGTGATAGTAGAACGTGCTGCAGTAAGCCAGAACACATTAGAATAGCTTTTGGAACTTGTAGGATGATAAAAAACAGGATGCAATTTTTGTTACGGAGTCTCTTTAAAGCCCTTTTTATTTTAATACCCCCTCTCCTCTCTAAATTGTCCCTGGACAGGGATCGTCACACAGTCCTGTGACTACAAGGCATAGGACTGTGGCAGGGATTACATTGTGTGGCCATCTGAGGGACAGTGAAGTGACAAAGCTGTCACTTGTACAGCACTGCAGGAGATCGCAGCGCTGTTTAAATTTTTATTCCCCCGTATCTGAAATCCAAAGCCTGTCAGCCGTGATCGCGGGCTGACAGTCTGATCGATGCGGCTGCCTCTCTCCCCCTGCAGGGAACAGCGCTTGAGTGAGCGCTCATTCCCTGCAAATTTCGTGCATCGCGAGATGACACAATTCCGCGTTAGGTGGTCCTGGGGGAGCCACTCTGCTCGACTGCAGTTCTGCGTTATGCGGTCGCAGAGTAGTTAAAGGGGGCATCCAGATTTTAACCTAAACTCCTCAGGACTTATCCCTTCCACCTTCTCCTGGGCACCAGAGGTGGGGAAGAGCCCCATGTCCATGGTATGGACAAGGGCTCTGTAGGATTGGGGTGGCTTTGTTGCCCTTTCTTACAGAGCCTCCCCATATCATGTACCATGTGGGCTGGCATGGGTAGTATGGCGGAGCCCCACGCAAGTTGCCTCCGCCATCTTGAGGTGGGGGGCGCAATTTCTGTGTTTGCCATAGGGCTATATTACCCAGATACGCCTCTGCTCGAGTGCGCTCCCATGTGCTGTCCCTTGTCTTCAGACAGCGTACCTGCGCAGAGTGTGTCTGCAAGCAAGGGAGCGGTCACATGTTAAACAGCAACTGCGAGGAGTGTGAAGTCCGGACACGCTTGAGCGGCACAGAGTCTGCAGCAAGCAGGCTCCAGACAGGAGTGCACGACTCGCGTGCATGCTGCTGTGCCCTGGAAGTAGTTCCGAGGTCGCGGCCATAATTGTAGTTTACAGTTTATAAAACAATTTTTTTACAGCCAGGATTGCGGCGGGGAACGGCGAAAATGGGGTGGATGGGGCTTGGACAGCAAAAGGAATAAGCATGGTATGTTTATTTTCATAGCAAAGTAAAGTTACAAATTCTCTTTAAAGAAATTTTATAAAGGGGGGGCATACCAATTTTTTTTAAGAATGTCCCCCTGCCACCACCATTCAATAACTCCTTCTCATGGGCCGTGCTATGAGATTTTTTTTTTTTTACACTAAAAAGGTAGGGAGACTAAAATGACTCCCTTTACCTATTTAAAAGATAGGCATCTGCAGTCACCTTAGTGAAGGAGGATCCCAGATGCCCAAATAAGCTGGTGGGACACGGGTGATACAGACTTTTCCTTGATCTCTGAGCAGGTTAAAAGTAATACGCAATTACACATCGTAATCGTAATGCAAAATTCCGAGGGAATAGCGTAATTTCGTAGGTAATTGTTACCATTCATAATTAAGCATGGATTTATGAGTAATTTATGCGTAACTTCGTGCCGATTTTGGTGGTGAATAACAAAGCAATTGATAAATATGTTAAAGGGAAGGTTCAGGGAGGGTGGGTAAAAAATCAAAATCAATTTCCACTTACCTGGGGCTTCCTCCAGCCCGTGGCAGGCAGGAGGTGCCCTCGCCGCCGCTCCGCAGGCTCCCGGTGTTCTCCGGTGGCGCGCCCGACCTGGCCAGGCCGGCTGCCAGGTCGGGCTCTTCTGCGCTCCAAGTCCTGGTACTTCTGCGTCCCACGCCGGCGCTCTGACGTCATCGGACGTCCTCCGGGCTCTACTGCGCATGCGCAGTAGTTCTGTGCATGCGCAATAGAGCCCGGAGGACGTCAGATGACGTCAGAGCGCCGGCGTGGGACGCAGAAGTACCAGGACTTGGAGCGCAGAAGAGCCCGACCTGGCAGCCGGCCTGGCCAGGTCGGGCGCGCCACCGGAGACCACCGGGAGCCTGCGGAGCGGCGGCGAGGGCACCTCCTGCCTGCCACGGGCTGGAGGAAGACCCAGGTAAGTGGAAATTGATTTTGATTTTTTACCCACCCTCCCTGAACCTTCCCTTTAAGGAGAATAGTGGGTACAAGTTACAAAAAGAATTGTTCAAAAAGACCTTCTAGTTTTTGAGAAATTCGATTTTAAAAATACAAAAAGAAGTGGTTTCTAAACTGTCATTTTTCTGCGTTTAAAAACCCATTTTTCTTTGCATTTTTAAAATTGATTTTCTCAAAAACGGCAAGGTCTTTTTGGTCTATTTTTTTTACTTGTATCCACTATTCTTCTTAACATATGTAGCAATTTTGGTAGCAAAAGCTTGTATGGGGGCTTTGCAAATTCACCACCAAAGTCGGCACAAAATTACGCATAAGTTACACGTTAATTCATGCGTAATTACGAATACTTATACAAAGTCAATTGAATTACGAATTTGCAATTACATATAGGTGTAATTGCAAAAAATGTAAGCGTAATCATAATTAGCAGATTACGATCGATCATCACTAGTTAAAAGTCCGTGTGTAATGATCCGCTCAGCTGGCTGCACAGGCAGACAGCTGTTTGACCATTCCTCTAGTCTGTGGGCTGCAGGTCTCTGGAAGAGAGACCTGTCTTTCCTTTGCAAGTTTCTGATCTGCTCTGCTGTTGAGGAATTTGCATACATTGGTTATGCAAATCGCCCAGCTAATTCCTTTGTAGGCTGGCAGTATAAAGAGCTATGTTTCCCAGAGTCCTTTGCTGGTCATCCTTCAGGGTTTGTTGAAACACTCCTAGAGTGTCAGCCATGCTATTTCTTGTCAAAGTTATCTTAGAGTAATTCTTGGGCCTGCACTAGGCAGCTTCCCTAGTGCAGTTAGCTTGCTTTCTGTTTTGTCTGTATTGCCTCTCTGTTGCGATTGTCCTGTCACCAACGGTGGTTGTCAGGAAATCATTCTGTCTGTCTGGGGTGCTAACCAGAGCAGCGGTCGCTACTGGTAGCCCCTTCTGTTAATCTGTCTTGTTTGGATCGCACTAGCCTCTAGCGGCAGCGGCTGTGGATCCTTCTGATCTTTGTTCTTGGAGTATAGCTGGAGCAGCGGTTTCTCCCTGCTATCTCATCTGTCTGTCGTGCTTGGATCGCACTAGCCCCTAGCGGTAGCGGCTGTGGATCCTTCTGATCTGCTTTCTTGTCCCTGTACTCGGATTGCACTCGCTCTGATGGAAAGAGCAGTGGATCCTTCCTCTCGTATTCCTGTTTTCTGTTTGTCTGTCTTGTCTGATACGAACGCTTGCTGTAGGCTTGGTGAGGTAACCATTAAGCAAGCGCTCGCGTTCTTTGTTTCATGTTTGTCTGTTGGTGGTTAGTTAGGCGTGCTTGTCTCTGTTGCGCTTAACGTGCGGAGATCACGCAGTAAACGCGTTCGCTGTTGCGAATGAGTGCGGTGTTCGCGTTTAGTTAGCGTTTATTATTTTCGTTATTTCTCATTGTCGTTTGCTGTGCCTTTGCTACTCTTGTGCTCTGTTCTGATCAGTCTTGTGTCACTTCCGGCTATTGCCTCTCTCGCGATCACGTTCATACTTTGTTTCTGCAAATGTGTGTTCACCGTCGCTGGTTGGCGACTAGATTGGGGAACACACATTTAGTCTTTTTCTATGCTCTTCTCTTTAAGGGCTATCTAGCCCTACCCGGTTGCAATTCGGACACTTCTCATCTGGCGTCTGTGGCAGCGCAGAGACCTTGCTCCTCTGCGCTCCACAGCTCTACCTGCCGGTGAGAATTTCCCTCTACTGGTGCCTGCACCAAAGCTAGGTTCCCCCCTTCATACGCTTGTGGAGGATTTCCACCGTGTTGGCACGCGCTTTGTGCGCTGACCACAGAGATTATTCCGCAATCGTTACACCTTGCCTATATTTGACGGGATGTGATAACGGGAACTGCACAGAGGGAAAAGAACTTGCTGGGCGATAAAATCCCCCAAGTAAGTGCTTCGCCCATCTGGGTGATACTTAGATTTCAATTAAGTGATGGTCCCATCACCTAATTTTAGAACTCAGGATTCGCATACGGCCAGGGATGTCAAATATCTGTGAACTGGGGTTATTGATATAGTGGGCGTTTCTTATGACACCCACCTCACCTGGCAGGTGCTTAGAGTACTGTCTAGAGTGTCGGATGATCTATTTGCATGGTGAGACCGGAAAGACTACCACCACAATTACTTCCTCTTATTGTTGAGTTAGCTATGGACACAAGTTACCACCATTAAATAGGTAAAAAAGACTGCTAGGAAATGAGAAAAAGGGCTAGACACTGTGCCTTGCTTTACATCTTGTTTATCTTGCAAGCAGCAGCATTGTAAAGTGTGTGCAGAGTTGAGCTTTTGAGTACAGAGTTCTCAAGACCTGATGGCTGTATCATGTTTACAGACATTTTTAAAGGACAACTGAAGAGAGAGGTATATGAAGGCTGCCATATTTATTTCCTTTTAAATACCAGTTGCCTGACAGCCAGGGCCGGATTTCTGGCAAGGCCACATAGGCCATGGCCTAGGGCACCAGAAATGTAGGGGCGGCTCAGTGAGGGGCAGTAAAGCTGTTCTATGCAGCCATTCTTATCTAAAAGGACAGCTTTAACCTTTGAACGCTCTGTTCTGTACTTGTGTCATCCTTGCAAGACCTGTAAGCTCTGTCCTGCAGGTACACATCAGCCTAACTCTCATGATGATACAATGGGTCCATCATTAACGAGATGGCAAACACAACATAAAAGTTCTTAAGGAAAACATAACTTATAATCTACACACATATTACTCAAATAGTTATTGTCTGTGGCATATAATGATGGAAAGTAAGTAGAATTTTCATTGGGTCACACAGAGATAACAACCATACAGATGGTATAGTTGGCATTGGGCGGTAAAAAGTACAAATCTGGCCCTGGCCAGGTTAGGGTGCTTAGCTCCACCTCCTCGCTCAAAAAGGCCTTTGCCTTTCTATATATCTCAATAAAGAAAGGCCACTGCCATATTGAGCAATTGGGTGGTGCTACACACTGGAACCCTGCTGCTACCGGCCTCTTAGTACATTGATCAAAAGCCGACTGTTTTGGAATTGTGCATGCTCAGGACGTTCTCAGCCATGACTGATGTGTATAGCCATACAGGGTCATGATACATGGGGCATGCAGAGTGCAAAGTGCATGCGCCAAGGTGTGGCTTGTCCCAGTCAGAGCTATGAACAGGAGCTACTGCAGGAAGACAGTGGGGAGGCCAGTGGCAACAAGTAGTCTGAAGGTGTCTGAAGAGCTTATATTTAATTAAGCTAACTATATATTTTATTTTTTCCCCTCAGGTACACTTTGCTGCAGGCAACTACTGTATATCACCTCTTCCTGAACCTGCCTAAACTGCCTATTGCTGACAGGCTACAAAAGCACTTATCTTATTGTGTGTCATGTTTTATTCTGTCCTAGCTAATAATTAATTTATCCAAAGATGGATTAAGATGTAACAGGGACCCTAGGCAAGGTAGTAAATTTGAGGCCCCCTTAAGGTTCTTTAGAAGTGGAGAGAGTTGGCAGGTGGGCCCATTGATACCGACTAGGCCCCAGGCTCCTGCCTAGGTTGACTGGTGGAGAATCCTGCTCAGCAGTGCATGTAAAGGTCATTTTATCCTCACCAAAATAATTTATTCCTTCACCTTACTAATGACAATGCTCAAGAACTAATTCATATACTATGGAAACACAAAAGATGAAACCGAGAGCCCAGTATGGTGCAGTATGTCAAGATAAATGAAGTATAGTTTAGATAATAGTGATATACTCACAAGGATAGGTTACCTCAAAGGAACCACTTCCAGTGGTTGCCTTTGAGGTAACCTATCCTTGTGAGTATTTCACTATTATCTAGACTATACTTCATTTATCTTGACATACTGCACCATATTGGGCTTTCGGTTTAATCTTTTGTGTTTCCATAAGTAATTCATATCCTAATCATTTCCTGCTGTGACTATTACAACCCCTGCTAATTGGACTTCAATTAACCAGACCAGCATTGCTTCAATTAACTCTGAATGTGGCTTCTGGCAGCATGGTGGTGTAGTGGTTAGTGCTCTCGCCTTGCAGCGCTGGGCCCCCGGTTCGAATCCCAGCCAGGTCAGCATCTGCAAGGAGTTTGTATACCACATCCCAAAAAACATACAGATAAGTTAATTAGCTTCCCCCTAACAATTGACCCTAGACTATGATACATACACTACATTAGGGATTAGATCGTGAGCCCCTCTGAGGGACAGTTAGTGACAAGACAATATACTTTGTACAGCGCTGCGTAATATGTTGTCGCTATATAAATACTAAAATAAATAAATGACTACCTTTATGGCTGCATAAATATTATAAGTGTTCGCAACAGACTATGGCCTCAATTCACTAAGCTTTATCGAACACTTTGTCGAACTTTTGATTATTTACCTCATGAGTAAAATCTAATTTTGAATTCACTAAGGTGTTATAGGTTTATTGAATATTTTATCGATAAAACATTTGATAAATCTATAACACCTTAGTGAATTCAAAATTAGATTTTACTCATGAGGTAAATAATCAAAAGTTCGACAAAGTGTTCGATAAAGCTTAGTGAATTGAGGCCAATATCGAATTTATAATAATAACAATGCATCTGGGCTAAAAGTGGCACATAAAGAAGAAATGAACATTAATTTGGGATTTTTTGAACCATATTCTGTAAACCCACTAGGCCACAGTCTGAGTACTTTACTGCAAGCTGAATTACAGGAATCCTGAAATGGGCATGCATGAAAAGCATCAGTTCTTCTTCTGACACAGGTTTTAAAGTGTTTACACCCTTTCTCTTGCCAGCCCCTTGTGACCCTCCCAGCCTTGGGGCCCACATTGCAACAGTCATAGAGCAAGTGTGGTGATCATAATCTTCACACCCATAACAAGTGTAGTGTACTCACAAACACACCTGATCTGAAGGATGGACCTATCAGCGGGAGTAGTGTGGCCCCCTCACAGCTCTGGGCCCCCTGCCATTGCAGGGACTGCTCTCCTGTAGCTATGCCTCTGGTTGCTGCAGACCCAGAAATACAGGAAGTGCCTTAGCAGCAGTCTCACCTTAGTGAATATCAATTTCCTGTCAGGCATTGCTCAGTTCCTGTATGTGCAGAAGCCCCACCCCTTTCCCAGCCAGCACTGGTTCACACATGCTCTGAGAAGTATACAAGCTTAGCGTGCTTCTTCAACACCTACAAGTCATAAATGCTCTGAAATATTCTTAAAAGTCAGCATGTAAACATGTGTTCAGTATCTTCCTGAAGGGGCTATTATATTGTTGTAACGTAAGATACAACAGAGCATTCATCCAGGCCTTTCTCATCTGATACTAAAGACAAAAGGCCTGTGCTCACACCATTTAGAGACTATATATCTGGCACCATGTGGTAGGAGGGGGTGTGACCATGCAATTCAACTTTAAAAAATGAAGTTAACCCTCTGCTCACCCCTATATTATAACTAACACTAATCACTTCATAAAAACGGCTTTCTGCTCCACTAAATATACACAGTATAAGCTGAAGAGCAAAAATCTGCACTATTATTATTTATTGTATTTGTAAAGTGCCAACATATTACGTAGCGCTGCACAGTAGATAAATGGGTTAACAGGGCCTGATTGAAGCCAAGGCTACCTAGGCCACGGCCTAGGGCACCACAGGAGCAAGGGCACCAAAGCAGCAGGCTAAACTGGTGCAGCATTTGCAAGCTTGCAAATGATGCAATGCAGGGAGGTCATGGCGAGCGCCTGACTGCAGTATTCTGCTGCTAGCCACCTGTGCAGCAGCCACCTTGCTCTCTGTGCATGTTTGCATTGTGGCCGGCGGCTACGGACTTGGGCAGCATTGGAGACGGAGGGGAAGAGGAAGCTTCTGCACTGGAAACGAGCGGAGAAATGAGTGACAGTGATGGCTTCTGTGGTGCGAAGGCAAGCTTGCTACCTATACTGAAAGGGGGGTGGAAAAAGTAAGGAAGTAAGGGAGTCCTCAGGCTACCTATACTAGAGGGAAAGGGGGAGGGGCCATCTCGCTACCTATACTGAAGGGGGATGGCTGGTGAAAACGGCCTTGGGCGGTAAAGAGTACAAATCTGGCCCTGCTGGCAGCCCTGCTAATCTATTTGGCTTCAGTAGTATTTGAATAACACCAGAAACAAGCATGCAGCTTATCTTGTCAGATCTGACAATATTGTTAGAAACACCTGATCTGCTGCATGCTTGTTCAGGGTCTATGGCTAAAAGGATTAGAGGAAGAGGATCAGTAGGATAGCCAGTCAACTGGTATTGTTTAAAAGGAAATAAATATGGCAGCCTCCATATACCTCTACCTTCAGTTGCCCTTTAAGAAGCCCCAGCCAGAAGCACCACATGGACCCAAGCTTGAAGGTTATGACAAGGGACGTGGTCATGTGCTGCACCCCCCATTACCTCCCCATTGCTAGCAAGTTCAAACTGGCATACTTATGTCAATAATGCCATGTGCAATAGGTGCCAAAAGAACCATCTTGTTGTTGTACAAAAGTATACCACTCGGTCATGCATTGGAAGAATAACACAATAAAATAATTGGTGCTATGCTTGCCATATGGCTGAAAAACTATTCACAATTTCATCTAGCCCGGGGATAGGCAAACTTGGCTCTCCAGCTGGTAAGGAACTACAAGTCCCACAATGCATTGCAGGAGTCAGACAGCCACAGTCATGATTCATAAAGGCAAATGCATTCTGGGATTTGTAGTTCCTTAACAGCTGAAGAGCCAAGTTTGCCCATCACTGATCTAGCCAATAGGCACAGCAATTCTGGACAAAACGGAAGGATATGCCGCCGCAGATTTACCCATTTCAGGTTACTCTTAGGGCTTGATTCACTAACCGGCGCTAAGTGTTAGCGCCGGAGTGAAAAGCCACTTAGTGTGCCTTATCAGAGTTAAGGGACCTTATCGGTGCTTTATCAAAGTTAAAGGGCCTTATCAGAGTTAAGGGGCCTTATCAGAGTTAAGGGGCCTTATCAGAATAGCATATCGAGCGCTACAAACTTATGCCTGATAATTGACAATGACGAGAGCTCTACTCATAGTCATTTATCAGGAATAAGTTTGTAGCGCTCGCTATGCTATTCTGATAAGGCACGCTAACTCTGATAAGGCCCCTTAACTCTGATAAGGCACCAATAAGGCCCCTTATCTCTTATAAGGCACGCTATTTGTCTTAGTGAATTTGTGTTAGTGAATCAAACCCCTAGTGCCCTGGTTTGCGCCCACAAAGGGCTTGATTCACTAACCGGCGCTAAGTGTTAGCACCGGTGTGAAAAGCCCTTTTTGGCCGCTAGTGCACGCAAGCCTACTTTGCGCGCAGCCCTGCTCACTGCAAGCGCAGCGCGGGTGCGCCAATATTAGTGCGCGGTGTGACGATAATGTCGCACCTGGTGCGACGATAATGGCGCATTGGGTGCCCTGCTTAACAGGCATCCAATGTGCCGTTTTCGTTTAACGGGCAGCGGGTGCGACATTATCGTCGCACCGCACACTATTACCTGCGCTAAGCGCGCAGGGAGTGGGGCTGTATTCAATGTGTGGGCGCAAACCACCTGATGCCGTGGCTTGCGCACACTAAGACCTAGGGCCGGTTAGTGAATTAAACCCAAAGTGTTAAGGCTCACTAACCGGCTTAGCGCCGGTTTTGTGAATCAAGCCCTTAATGGGCAGCAGGCTTTGTTGATAGCCCCCAACTCTGATGTTCCAACTGTCTTCTGCAAATTAGTTTGTTAATTGGGACCTCCTGGGCGATTGCTAGACAATGGAACGCTAGCTCTGTTAATTTGCAGCTTGTTAAAGAGAGGGTAGATGTTATCATGTTAATGGAGAAAATGTATTATGCTAGTATTGACTTATCAGGCACGTTTTACTCCATAAAGGTTGGCCCATAGAGGTAGTAATTATATGAATGTGTAGCTTATTTATGCCGCTGGAAATTGGACTTATTACTCTGACTGTTATTCTGCCTTGTGTGAAGCTTACATTAGGCATAATGGAGCTAATCATGTGGGTTTTTATTTCTCTCTCTGTTTCATTTGGTTTATTACTGACTGTACTCCTAAGCATGGATAGTTGTATGCCAATTGACCCTTTTCACTGTTATCATTGAGATACTTTATGTACAGCTTTACATTTGCACCAATAAACATCTCTGAAAACAAAAAGTATAGCACACTGAATATATTGGCAGCCGGTGAAAATGTACAAGTTATTACTGATGGGCAAGTTAGAAACTGGTTAATCAACATACCTAAAGTTGGGTACAAATTCCCTACAAATTGCCTTGATTGTAACCCCTGTGGAGGATGTTGCTTAAAGCGGATCCGAGATGAAAAACTAACTATAACAAGTAACTTGCATATATATCTTATCTAAAGTGTAGATAGTTTACACAACAAATCTAGCTGCAAACAGCTTTAATAGAATATGATTATTTCTTCCTGTGATACAATGACAGCAGCCATGTTGTTTGTAAACATTACACAGAGGCAGGCTTATCTGTATCTTGAGCAAGAATACCTAATCCCCCCATCTCCTCCCCTCTGCCTCTGAAATCTCTGGCTAGTAATACCTCCCCCTCCTCCTGCCCAGTTTGAGCTCCCATGAGCCCTTGCTACTGTCTGAAAGTGCCAAGGCTCTCTGAAAACCTGTGGGTGTGGCTTGTTTAGTTTATAGGGAATTACAGTATTAAAACAAAAACAAAAAAGTATTTGGCTTGAAGAATGCCCTATAAACAATAGGAAAGGAACCCAATTATGCAATGTTTAAAAGTTCATCTCGGATCCACTTTAAAGGCTAATCGAGGGGAATAAGATTGTAAGAACAGGGGGAGTAAGCATTTACCGGGAGCAGTAGTCATGCCCAATGCTCCCCCCACTCCCCCCCTTAATCATGCTTCTATGTCCAGGAGTGTTCTGCGCACGTGCTCTACAAGTTTGACTCATAGTACGCATGCACAGAGCGTTCCTGTCCACAGGAGAGCGATCAATAAGGCGCGCCACCGGGACTGGTAGTTGAGCACTGCTGCTGACCCAGCTGACTCAGAGGCAGCTTTTGCTGGCTTTTAGGAGAGAACAGAGGAGAATGGAGATGAATGGGAGGAGCGGTGGGCATGAGGACAGCTCCCTGTACATGCCTACTCTCTTAGGGCCGGATTTACCATAAGGCACTGTAGGCACTTGCCTACAGGCACCCGATGATGGAAAGGTGGCTCACTGACCCCCCCCCCCCTTCTTCCCAATGCAGAGTCCTGATGAGAGTGTAAATGAGAGGTTACTCACCCAGATCTCAGCATTCCTCTTACGAGATCTCCCTTCACTCAGGGGTACCTCTAGCTACTTAATACTCAGATTCCTCTAGCTGCCTAATACTTGGCGGCGCCTCTAGCTACTTAATATTGAGGGGACTTCTGGCTACCTGTGGTTCCCCAATGGCTACCTATGACGGGCTAGGGAAGTAAGGGAGAAGTGACACCTCAGACATCCAACACACTTGCGGTGCGGTGCAGTTTGGTGGGGGTTTGTAGGTTCATCGGAGGGTGAAGTCTAAGGTGCCAGGACATGTGTGCCTATAGGCTCCTGTGAGATAAACCTGGGCCTGCTACTCCCCCTGCTCTTACAATCTTATTCACCTCAGTTATCCTTTAAGAGCTTTGGCTTGTTGCTGGACATTCTCCCTATGGCTGATCATATGCCTCAAGTGAAGAAACTCACTGTAGGGTAAAGACTCAGCAAATTGAGATGGTGGTATCTATGTAAATAGGAAATACAATGAAGGCAGTGGGCTCCAATGAACCAGCCATCCTTTTTTTTTTTTTTTTACAAATTAGTTTTTTATAGAATTTTTAGAAAAGCATACAATGAAAAATACAACAATCCAGGACCTCCTTAAACCAAACCCCTCCCACACCACCCCTAAGTATTTTATTGATCTGCTCTCAATATTTTTGGATATGGGAGCAGTCCCATACCATATGCATAAAATCTCCAGGAGACATCGGGGACACTCATCAGATTTCCCTGGGTACATACGTACTAACCGAGAAGGGGTATAATATATTCTATAGATAAATTTTAGTTGTTTAAGCCTATCTTTCATGGAAATTATATATTCCCAAGTGTCCTCTAGCAGATCCCTCCACTCAGACTCCTCCAAGCCAGGTACGTCCATTTTCCAGATTTGAAATCTTTAATTTCCAATCTGAAATCTAGAAAAATGAATTTTGTGAAGGTTCAAGTCGGGTGTGAACTGCATGTTGACATTATCATTCACATAATGCATGATCACCTAAAACTTTACATAATTCCCAGACCAGAAGGTCAGGACATTGTCCATGTACCTGGACCACCTCCTCAAACATGGTATAAAGGGATTGGTAGGATTATGGTTGAACTCATCTTTCCAGTGTGTGAGGAAGAGATTAGTATGGGATTGTGGACTCTTGGTGGTTCCACCTGTCATTGAACAAACAGAGTTGTGCAACAGTACAAAAAGTAAATATTCTCAAATAATTCAGTGTATTTAGAAGTGTTGTTGGTCTTAGTTCGAAAGGTATGTACTGCATGACCCAGAGGTTCAGGTCCCCACCAAGCTACCACCTGGTTCTTCATAAAATAATCTGTGAGACACGTGATCGGGAGTGAGTGAATGACAGCCGAGAGTGTGCAGCTGTGATGCATAGAGGAGACCATCAGCACTGGAACAGGTAAGTTTTACTCTGGTCCCTGCACTATTCTGCCTGTGTGTCGGGGCAAGGTGTGTGCGTGTGTATGTGTGGGGGAGGGGGGGGATCAAGTAAGTCCAGGAGAAGTTTGGATTCTAGGGGGACCCTTGACAATTTTGCGGGGGGTGCTTATGGGCTGTTGTTACGCCCCTGCCTGTGAGATAAAGAAGATGTAAAGCAGGGTGAAGCATTCAGCCTTTTTCTCATTTCTGTGATATATTCTCTCAACTATTTGATGCTGAAATGTACAACTCTGAATCTTTACCACCAAGTTCTGCAGCAGTAACTGTTTACACGGTTAAAGGGGAACTTCAGCCTAAACAAACATACTGTTATTAAGTTACATTAGTTATGTTAATTAGAATAGATAGGTAATATAATCTTTTACTCACCCTGTTTTAAAAGAACAGGCAAATGTTTGTGATTCATAGGGGCTGCCATCTTTATCATGGGGGCAGCCATCTTTTTGGTTGAAAGGAGGTGACAGGGAGCATGAGACATAGTTCCAACTGTCCTGTGTCCTGATAACCCCTCCCAGCTGAACACACTAGGCTTCAAATGTCAAATTCAAAATGTCAAAAAAAAAAAATTGCACCAAAACAGCAGAACGAGAACAACAACATCAGAAATCCCATCATGCTTTGCACAGCATAAGGGGAAAACTGCCCGGGCAGTTTTCTTCTGTGCAGCTAAAAATGAGACTTGTATAAGAGAAAACAAAGTTCTGATGCTGTAACACCAGGCCTTTTCAGTGCTGCTGAGTCGATTTTTAGTCTGGAGGTTCACTTTAAAGTGACTTTCACCTCAGGTCTAAGATAAGCTCATTTGAAAGCACAGGCTTTTAACAATATGTCTGCTTTCGTGAATCAGGAAGTAGAAACAGTGTAGATTTATTTTAGGATGTGTATCAGCTGTAACAAAGACATTTTTTAAAGGTTTTTATGTTTTTGTGCATAATGTAGAGCAGAAAGGCTGTTCTGAGTATAGGTAGTATAGTTGCCTCAGTATAGGTAATATATTTGCCTCAGTATAGGTAGTATAGTTGCCTGAGTATAGGTAGTATAGTGGCCCGGGTATGGGTAGTATAGTTGCCTAAGTCTAGGTAGTATAGTTGCCTGAGTATAGTATAGGTAATATATTTGCCTGAGTATAGAAAATATATTTGCCTGAGTATAGGTAGTATAGTTGCCTCAGTATAGGTAGCATAGTTGCCCGAGTATAGGTAGTTTAGTTGCCTGAGTATATGTAGTATAGTTGCCCGAGTATAGGTAGTATAGTTGCCTCAGTATAGGTAGTATAGTTGCCTGAGTATAGGTAGTATAGTTGCCTCAGCATAGGTAGTATAGTTGCCTCAGTATAGGTAGTATAGTTGCCTGAGTATAGGTAGTTTAGTTGCCTCAGTATAGGTAGTATAGTTGCCTGAGTATAGGTAGTATAGTTGCCTTAGTATTGGTAGCCAGCCTGGATTAGGAGCAGTGGGCACAGCAGCGGGCACTTAATGCAGCGGCAGCGGGCGGGGAGCAATCAACTCACCTTCCATGTGTTCCAGGTGTCGGAGCTCAGCGTGCGTGACGTCACATCCCATAAGTCTCCTCTTTCTTCAATGCCGCCCACGGTGGTTTCAGGCTGCGCTTATAGCTGGACGGGGAGCGCGGACGGTGGAGCCCCAGGTGATGGGGCAGCCTAACTCCCCTCCCCACCGCTGTGCCTGCTGCTCCCCCTTCCTGGCTGCTACCCCCTCCAGCTCGGCTCCCCCCCCCCCCCCCACTGCCAGGCAAGCGCCGCTCCCCCACTTATGGAACTTGCCTCACCCCGCCTCAGGGGCAGCCCGGAGCAGCTCATTAGCAGTATCTCAGGTGATCTGTGAACACAGAGAGTGAGAGACTAGCTACTGCCCTCTCCCAGCTCCTTTCTAAGGGCTGGTTCAGACGGACGTTTGTGCAGCGTTTACCGCCAGCGTTCGGGGCTTGGCGTTAAACGCTCCCATTCAAGTGAACATTAAATTAGCATTTAGAGATCATGTAGAAAACAAAACACTTACTACCGTAGCATCACATTGTTTAACATGCCCATTCAGCAAAATAGAGAATTAGAAGGTGATTGGACTTCAAAAACTGCAGCTAAACAATCGAGGTGGAAATCACATTACTAAAATGCTGTGTGAGGAAACGCGGAAAAGCCGCCGTCTCTCGAGGTGAGGCGGCTGTTTCCGCGTCCAGCATGGCGTCACAACGCGGAAAAAACGCTGCATGCCGCATGGGCAGTGCGGCGGAATCCGCATTGGTAACGGCGGAATCCACATCAGAGGCGACCCCCGCATTAGATACATTGCAAAACAGTACTGGTGTGGCTGGGACTGATAGTCCACCAAGATTTAGACTTACACGCGCGCGAGCACAGAGGCAGAGTTTAAATAGCAGTTAGAAGGGTGTCGGCTGACCAGCTGGGTCAGCTGACAAATTCCACTGCTCCCATTGGACCAGCAATTAGGGAGGTCCTGGAAAGGTCCTAGAGTATATATACTGCTGGTTGTTCACTTGCTCCTTGTCTGGCGTTGCGTTCACATATGTGGGAGCACCCAGATCCGTAGTCAGATCCGTTAGTGTGCCGGGACCAGCTGGAGCTGTAATCCTACACTAAGCTAGATTCTGTTGATAGCTAAAGTACTAGTTTGATTGTGATTATCTGTTATGACTTTTGCCTGCCTTGACTATCCTCCTGAACTCTGATCTTGCACCTCGATATTTCTGATACTCTGTTGCCGAACCCCGGCTCGTTCCTTGACTCTGCTTCTGCCTCCTGATTTTGTACCCCGATATTTCTGATACCCCGTTGCTGAACCCTGCCTGTACTTTGACTCTGCCTTTGCCTCCTGATCTTGTACTTTATCTGTCCGTGTGTGTACGACCTGGCTTGTCCGACCTCGAGAACCGACCTTACCGTTAGAGGCGGTTCCTCGCTCTGTTAGCGATCCTTCCTCCTGAGGGTCACTTTCAGATATCCCTTCCTACTGTCAGACTGACTCCTCCCGTCTTGGAGAGCTCAGGTCTGCGGAAGGAATCTGTGCAGTACTCCTTACTGCATTGAGGCCTTGTCCTCTTAGTGTTACAGTTACACCAAACACTACACTCTACTCGGGTGATCAGAGGTTAGTTTGTATATCGGATTATCGGTGAGACTGCAGTTCACTTATAATCTGGTATATATCTGTATTTCCGGTGATACTGCAGATCACCGGTAATCAGATACTCTCTGCGCCCACCGATCGTTACAGAACGCCAGACCAAAAAACAAAATGGACGCAAACACTGGTCGTCTGGGTATGCTTGCCACTTCGGTGGATAACCTCCATCAAGCACTGGGCCAGCACAAAGCTTTGATTGATGCCCTTTCAGGCTCTGTGCAAACCCTCCAGACGTCAGTTGATTCAGTGCGATCCCCTCCTAGTGATGACATACGTATGCCTGTACCTGATAAATTTTCCGGCCACAAGTCTGACTTCCGGAATTTCAAGAGTAGAGTTTTGTCATACTTCGAGTTAAGACCCCGATCCTCGGGGACTGAGACCCAACGGGTCATTTTCATTAAAACACTGTTAACTGGTGATTCCCAGTCCTGGGCATACAACCTGTCCCCCACTAATTTAGCTCTGACCTCAGTCGAGGAATTTTTTAAGGCTATGGCCGTAATATACGACGACCCTGACCTTGCGGCAACTTCAGAGCGGAAGCTCAAACTTTTGCGGCAAGGCAGAGGGTCGGTCGAGGATTACGCAGCAGAATTTCGTAGGTGGTCTGTTACCGCCAGATTCGACAATTTTGCTCTGATGGATTATTTTCTATCTGGGTTGTCGGAGGAGGTCTCTGATTTGATGCTAACCTTACCCGAGCCCACAACAGTCGATGAGGCCATATCATCGGCCATCAGAGTCGATCGTCGACTACACCATCAGAGGCAGACTAGGGGCAGTCACCGGGTCAGGGTGACTTCGTATGTGGCACCTTCTGGTACGCCCGCAGTAACGGCATCTCCACCGGTGTCACCCTCTCCAGCCTCACCACCACCCGAACCCATGCAAATTGGTCGATCAAGATTGACCCAGGTGGAACGTAGGCGGAGAATAACAGAACAACTGTGCCTGTATTGTGCAGAAGCAGGGCACAGGGTGCGAAACTGCCCTAACAAGTCGGGAAACGGGTCTGCCTAGGAGTAGTGGGGGGTGACACCCTAGGCACTTCATTCTCACCCCAAAAAGAGAAGAAGTTACTTCTCCCCTGTACTATTACGTGGGATGATAAGTCTGTGGACACTGAAGCTTTTATTGACTCTGGCTCAGCGGCCAATTTTATGAACCTTGAATTTGCTCGGGAGTTGGGTATTCCTCTCACTCCAGTAAGTCCCCCCATTCAGGTCACGGCAGTAGACGATTCCCCGCTGCAACGGGATCGTCCCCTGTCTCAGACTCCGCAGGTGAGGGTCACGATAGGGGTATTGCATGGGGAACAGCTACAGTTTTTCGTTTTGAACATGTCAACCTCCACTATTATCTTAGGCATGCCTTGGTTACAGGCCCACTTTCCACAAATCGACTGGGCCACGGGTCAGGTAACCAGATGGTCTGATCATTGTCACCAACAGTGTCTAGGAAAGGTGACATTGGGTCAGACCAAGGTGTACGTGGAGGGTGTTCCCGAGGTGTATTCCGATTTTTCTGATGTCTTTTGTCCCAAGTCTGCTGATCAATTACCTCCTCATCGCCCGTTCGATTGCCCCATTGATCTCCGTGCTGGTTGTATGCCCCCTAGGGGTCACCTGTATAACTTGTCCGGTCCCGAGAAGTTGGCCATGCAGGAGTACATTCGTGACAACCTGGCCAAGGGGTTTATTCGGCCCTCTCGGTCACCTGCTGGGGCCGGTTTCTTTTTCGTTAAGAAAAAAGACGGGGGTCTTCGACCTTGTATCGACTACCGAGGTCTCAATAAAATCACGGTGAAGAATCGCTATCCGTTACCATTGATAGACGACTTATTCACGCAGGTCACGACTGCAAAGATCTTTTCTAAGTTAGATCTGAGGGGGGCATACAACCTAATCCGCATTAGAAGGGGCGATGAATGGAAGACGGCCTTTAACACACCCGACGGGCATTACGAATACTTGGTGATGCCCTTCGGGTTGTGCAATGCGCCCGCCGTCTTCCAGGAACTAATCAATGAGGTATTCCGGGAGGTATTGGGTAAATTCGTACTGGTATACCTCGATGATATATTAATTTATTCCAATAACCTCCCCGAACACAGGGTCCATGTGAAATTTGTCCTAAACAAATTAAGACAGCATAGACTCTACGCCAAGTTAGAAAAGTGTATTTTTGAGGTGACATCCGTCACGTTTCTGGGGTATGTGATTTCTACCTCAGGTCTGTCAATGGACCCTGCTAAAGTCACAGCTGTCCTAGAATGGCCGCAACCTGTGGGCCTGAAAGCCCTCCAGAGATTCCTGGGTTTTGCAAATTATTATAGGAGGTTTATAAAAGGGTACTCCACGATCATTGCACCCCTTACCAGTCTCACAAAAAAGGGGGCAGATACTACCCACTGGTCTCCGGAGGCTCAGAATGCATTTTCTAGTCTGAAAAAATTGTTTTGTTCCGCACCAATCCTGAGACATGTCGACACCGCTTATCCGTTCATTGTTGAGGTCGATGCCTCGGAGGTCGGGGTAGGGGCTGTGCTGTCTCAGCGATCAGGGTTACAGGGAAGACTACACCCCTGTGCGTACTTTTCCCGTAGGTTCTCTCCGGCGGAGAGAAACTACGATATAGGCAACAGAGAGCTCCTGGCCATTAAATTGGCATATATATCCCATATGTGGGAGCACCCAGATCCGTAGTCAGATCCGTTAGTGTGCCGGGACCAGCTGGAGCTGTAATCCTACACTAAGCTAGATTCTGTTGATAGCTAAAGTACTAGTTTGATTGTGATTATCTGTTATGACTTTTGCCTGCCTTGACTATCCTCCTGAACTCTGATCTTGCACCTCGATATTTCTGATACTCTGTTGCCGAACCCCGGCTCGTTCCTTGACTCTGCTTCTGCCTCCTGATTTTGTACCCCGATATTTCTGATACCCCGTTGCTGAACCCTGCCTGTACTTTGACTCTGCCTTTGCCTCCTGATCTTGTACTTTATCTGTCCGTGTGTGTACGACCTGGCTTGTCCGACCTCGAGAACCGACCTTACCGTTAGAGGCGGTTCCTCGCTCTGTTAGCGATCCTTCCTCCTGAGGGTCACTTTCAGATATCCCTTCCTACTGTCAGACTGACTCCTCCCGTCTTGGAGAGCTCAGGTCTGCGGAAGGAATCTGTGCAGTACTCCTTACTGCATTGAGGCCTTGTCCTCTTAGTGTTACAGTTACACCAAACACTACACTCTACTCGGGTGATCAGAGGTTAGTTTGTATATCGGATTATCGGTGAGACTGCAGTTCACTTATAATCTGGTATATATCTGTATTTCCGGTGATACTGCAGATCACCGGTAATCAGATACTCTCTGCGCCCACCGATCGTTACATGCTGCAATGGGAACTACATTGGATTTATAAACTAGGTACGAAAGTTCCCCAGGGCCTCAATGAAGACTTTAGCCTGGGTTGCTATTTGCCACAATAAATGTTTGTAGTGGTGTACTCTCCTGGTGGCTCTTGCTCAATGAAGACTTTAGCTTGAGTTGCTATTTACCACAATGAATGTTTATGATGATGCACTCTCTTGGTGATTCCTACTTCATAACTGGAATATTTTCCTTACATTCTACAGCTTTAGGTAAGGAAGCTGGACTACCCCTTTGCTTTCCTTGTGTAATTCTTCTGATTCTGATTCTTGAATTCGCTCTACAGCTTCTTGGTAAGGAAGCTGGACTTTCTTGACCTCTTCCAATTGGTGGTATTATTCCCTTCCATATCTATGCCTTTTTGGTCTAGATTGGTGCACTATGGGGTTTGACCTGGGCACTGAGTGTCATCTTTATGCTAGAGATTATATATGTATATATATATATATATACATTATGACTGCTGGATTATTAACAGTCGTTATTATATTTCTTTATTTTTGATTTAGGATGCTCTAGATGATGATACTTTACTGCTTTGGATTAGATCTCATGCCTTCATCAAGCCACTCTTAACCATCTGCAATAGTCCCTCTTGGTTGGATGGCTCATTCAGCATATCTCCATATGGACAATTTGATTCTATACTTATATAATTGTATTTGTTTTATCTGTAGTTACAGGATGTTATGTATCGTATTTGAATTCTTTATTTTAATTTTTGTACATGTATTTTCTCTTTTGTCCACTAGATGGCGGCTTGACTCTTATTCAGAGTCTTAACTTATCTTTAGTGGGTTTTCACATGCTTTCTACTTTTTGCCCACTAGATGGCGAATTCCTTTATTCTTTATGCGTCCCAAATAATTGTATGCGTTCCATTATACGCATGGCTGACCCTACGTGCTGACGCACGACGGCACGTGGGGTAAAGCCAGTGACGCGGCCGCGTCTTTCGGATCTATTTAAACTGCGCCAGCACACCAAACTAATGTCCCCTCGCAGCTTAGGTGGAACTAGTCGGACGGCGTTGGTAGCGCCCCTGCAACCAGTCCTGAGACCCTTCCACCATCATACTAGGTGAGCCCTGCGCCGATGTTCTCTCTTTCTTGCTGCCACTGAATCTCACTTCACTATTTAGTTGGCTGATGGTGTAATGGTTAAGGGCTCTGCCTCTGACACAGGAGACCAGGGTTCGAATCTCGGCTCTGCCTGTTCAGTAAGCCAGCACTAATTCAGTAGGAGACCTTTGGCAAGTCTCCCTTACACTGCTACTGCCAATAGAGCGCGCCCTAGTGGCTGCTGCTCTGCTCTGGCGCTTTGAGTCCGCAAGGAGAAAAGCGCAATATAAATGTTATTTGTCTTGTCTTGTCTTTGTCTTCACTGTGTGCACCTTATGGGAATATTCCCTCCTGTATACTTAGTTGCCAAATTTCCTTACTCATTTTCCCACTACTTTTTTATTTACTTTTTGATTATTATTCTATATCTCTATATATTTGAAATGTTCATGCTTGTATGTATTATATAGCACTTGCACTTTATATTTTAGTGGCAGCCATCAATTGAGATATATATTTGTTCATCATTGTGTGTGATCCTCTGGGAATCATTCTCTGCGAAACAGTGCTTTTTACACAAATTTGCATCTCTGAATATTATTCCTTGTGGCACTGTTTTATATCCTTATATATTGTTGCAGAGAATCCTAGGCGAACGCATACAGGAGTATTATTATTGTCTGATATGCAGGGTTTGCATTTTATATTACTATACTAGGGATCCAAGGCTCAGGTCTGGCTGCCTTGTTCTTAATTGTTTTTAAACTACTGTTGGCCTATAAATAAAGATTTTTTGTACTTTCCTTACATCTTGTATCTATTTTTTGCTCATAGCTCACTTTTTATCATTGTTATAAGGGGGATTTCTAGTTTCTTGTGTATTTGGTATAGCTCATTGATTTAGGTCGGCGACCTACTTCCCCTAGCCTATTATGGCAACTTTGGTAACATTAGTTACTTAGTGATGCTTGCTCGCTTGTCTTGGTGTGAAAAAACCCATTCAAGTGAATGGGAGCGTTTGTACCAAGCTTTCACGCGCGTTTACACGAACGCGGCGTTCGGGTCCCGATTTTCACTGGCGTTCAAGGAGCCCCTGGAAGCTACATGTTGCTTTCAGGGGCGGTTAACCGCGACAGGTAATGTTCCACTAGGGGAAGAAAAAACTAGACCGCATCCGAACGCAATGCGAATGCTGCTGAAAGCCCGAACGCATTGCCGCCGCGACGCCAATGAACGCGACGCCTCCAAACGTCCGTCTGAACCAGCCCTAACTATCGTGTGTGTGAAGGATGATGAGGTAGGGGCGAAGTTTTGACAGCTCTTTCACCAGAAAGATTGCATCTCACCAAGTGGTGGAGCATGAGGAAGCAGAAAAACAGGCATTTTGAATGTATTTATTATAAAATGACAGGCAGGGATGTAACAATAGCCCTTGATACCCCCCCCCCCCCTTCCCCTTGCTGTTGTTGGGGGTTGAGGGAGCATGGCCCTGTGGGTGTGGCAAGGAGAGCAGAGCAGTGGCATGCAATTCTTTAATCCAGCGGAGCAACACATCCTGATGCCTCTCTTCGCGGTAGCCGCTGTGTGCTCTATCTCCCTATGGTTCCCATCAATGCATGGGAGAGAGTGGACAGCGGCTACAATGTAGAGAGTACTGAGGACCTGTCACGCCCCTGGATGAAGTTAATGTATGCCAATGTTGCTGCTCTGCTCTCCTTGCCTTAAGACTGGGCCCCCTCAGCCCCTGCCCCCCTCTCCTTGAGTTGGGGGTGGGGAGCCACTAATGCACTGCAGTCTTGTGTGTGTGTGTTGGGGGGGGGAGGGAGGGGGGGTTGAGATAGAAGGGGGTTCAGCAAAGGAGCCCAGGCGGTGGAATTTTGCTGGAGAACCCAGACAGGGATCACTGTACACCCCTGAGTACAGGAATGCGATGCTGAAATATGTTGGGCATTGCAAAGTAATGCAAATTTACAATCATCATATGCATCAACCACTTAAAAGGAGACCAAAGACTAAAAACGGGGGAGCCGGCATTGTGGAGATATATTGAGGTGCTGATGATATTAAGGATAACAGGAACATATTTCCTTCATTTTTTGACTGTAACATATGGGATTGTCTGTTAGCCAGTCTTCCTGGAATTCCGTATAAAGTGTAAATTACCTATCATTGTCTGCTTCTAATGAGGAAACCCTTAATTAGACAGTTGCTGTGAAGCCTATACAGGTGGTCAGACCATGTTGTCTGAATAATGCCTCAGATGTGTATTGGGCTTGGGAGTAATTGGTCACCTGGCCAGAGTAAACTGAAGTCTGTCTAATGTAATTCTGTATGTAGATGTCCATTACCTCTGCCCCATTGTCCAGCAGGGGAAACTGTGTCTACTGCTAATTACCTGCCAATTGAGGAAGAATAGGCTGGTCGGCATGGCTTTTGAGTCTGGTGTCAGCCATTGGGACAAGGCAAGCCTGCTAGAGTCTTGGGGGCAGGGGGAAGCTGACACCTGAATGTTTGAAATGTATTTGACAGCCTACTGGAAATTATTGAAGAGGTGAAGTCCTTTTGATACCATTTTCTACCTGTGGAAATTGAATTATTGGTGGAGTTGAAAAGCCTCATTTAACAATCTCTTGATGTAAAGACATTGTAACCTGGGGAAATTGGGCTAAGGAAGTCTTTTGTTGGGTGTGTGGACTATAGTGGATGTTGGATCTCTGGAAATCCAATTATGACTGAGGATGTAATTAAATCCAGCTTCCCCCCCGTCCACACAGGCTTACAGCCTCGAGGCGAATATTTCATTATAAAAACCAGGGGACAGCTACCTCAAATTAGTTCTCTTCTGACGGTAGTGGCAGCCGGTCTCCTGGCCCAAGCTAGTGAACTCCTGGTCTAGCCAGACTGTGTCCGTCCACACCAAAGTCCACGATTCTTCTATCGGGATCCCTTTATTTTGGTAAGCAAAATCGCTTTGTGTGTTATCTTTGTAACTTTATCTTGTAACTATTTTTACTTTGTTTTTTGTAATTTTTCTGTATATATTCAGTTCTGCACTGTTTTATGTTTTTTCTGAAATATTAAATTATTATTTAATAAGTTTGACTTCTGCCGTACTAAACTAACCCTCATAGCCTAGAAGAGACTGAAGTGTAACCGTGTATAAGTTCATGCCTAATTGTACGCTTGAGCAACACTACCGTAGGAAATTGTAATTGCATTGTGTGTGGGGGCGTTTGTCATACGTTGGCCTAAGCGCGCAGCTGACCCAACGTACGAACAACGCCAGTGCGAGTAGCTAACAGTATCGTTCGGAACGACTGTTAGTGGGTCTTTGCTTCACGACAGTGTAAGATTGCAACTGTGTGTGTGTGTGGGTGCGTGGCGTTCCCGTATTTGGCCTAAGCGCAAAGCTGACCCAAATACGAAAACGCGGAGTGCGCGCTGAGGACTCGACAGCAGAGTGGAAGTGTCTAGCAACGCTAGTGGTGGCAGTGAGAGGTGTTTTGAGGGGTTCCAGCCTTGTTTGTAGCTTAAATAAGGCTGTTCCCCGCTTAATCTGGTCAAACCCGCAGTCGGGAACCGTATACGCAGGCGTGCCGCGGGCCGGTTCCTGACATAATGGCTGGCAGTGGTGGCATCGTTTAGTACATTAGTACGCAGTTTAGCTCGCTATTCTGAGTACTAAAGGCTGGAAGCTTGCTAGAAGCAACTAGCCTACAGAAGTCTACTCAGTGCAGAATCTATATACGTTTTTTTTTTTTTTTGTTCAAAGATACACACTTGGTATTTGCTTTCCCTTCCCCCCTTTTTTTTTTTCTTTTTATTTTTTGCAACACGATGGCTCAGAAAGCATCCAGCTATGCAAGGCAAAACAAAGAGATACTACTCAACCTGTGTGAGCACAAAGGCATCGAGACGGTGAGCGGCCAGACTAAGGAGCAGTTAGTTCGTGCGCTCGAGGAGTATGATGAGGCAGAGCGAGCCCGTGCTTCAACGTCAGCGGATGCAGCTCACGACACGCCAGAGGAGGAATCGCTCCCGCCACAGAATGCGAGTGGAGACGATGTCCTGGACGATCCACCAAGCAGGGAGATGCCATCTCTGGAAGCTGATCTACAGCTACTGAACTTGGCTGATCCTGAACTGCGCCTAAAGCTGATTCTACTGCACCGACAGGCAGAGGAGGGAAGAGCTGAACGGCAACACCAGCTGGAGCTGGCTAAACTTCAGCAGCAGAACCGGTCTGCTGGACCCGCAGAACGCGAAGGTGAGCGAGTCCACAGAATCCCCCTGGATAAGTTCCCCGCTATGGACAAGGACTCTGACATAGACACTTTCCTACAGGGGTTTGAAAGGACTTGTCGGCAGTATGGGGTGCCCCGTGAGCAGTGGGCAAGATACCTCACACCAGGGCTGAGAGGCAAGGCCCTGGAGGCGTTTGTGAGTCTCCCCCAGGAGGAAGAAACAGACTTTGAGGCAATTAAGAAAGCCATCATTGCGCGATACCACCTCACGCCAGAGGTGTATCGCAAACGTTTCAGGACAGTGCAGCGAGGTCCTAATGACAGTTACCTGGATCATGCTTGCAACCTGCGCACTGCCTTCCAGCAGTGGGTAAAAGGACTGGCTGTTGAAACCTTTGATGCCCTGCAGGAACTGATAATAAAAGACCAGTTCCTCCACACTTGCCCTGTTGAGGTCCGGCAGTTTGTACGGGACCGAGAGCCAAAGACCGTGGATGAGGCCGCGAAAGTTGCTGATGCCTACACCGCCCATAGAGCACCTGAGTCCCGGAGGACTACTACGCCCAGCTGGAGAGGAGAACAGATTGCTAAACCTGTTTCACCCAGAACCCAGAGGAGGCAAGCACCGCTGTCTCCTGGATTCAAGCAACCTGACACTCGGAAATGCTTTGTATGTGACAGGGTGGGTCATATCAGCACGACTTGCCCAGAGAGGAAGAGGGAGGCCCCAAAATCCAATGAGGCCTCAAACGCCAGTGAAGTCCCAACTGCTCTGTGTGCTACCAGGAATGCCACTGGCTATGCAGAGAATCTGCAGCTGGTCACGGTTGGGGGTACAGTTGCCACTGGGCTGAGAGACACTGGAGCAGAAGTGACTCTCATACATCCCCAGCTTGTGAACCCGGAGCAGTACATACCTGGGAAAATGATTGCTGTCAGAGGAATTGGGGGTGTCACCCCAGCCATACCCACCGCCTTGGTCCACCTGAATTGGGGGGCCGGCAGCGGACTGAAAGAAGTTGGGGTAACTGACAAAATCCCCACCAACGTTTTGCTGGGTACTGACCTGGGACGGTTAGTGGCCCGGTATGAGCCTACTCCAAACCCTGTGGAGCCTGCATCCCCAGCAGAAGTTCTGGACTCTTGCAAGGTACTGTTTGATAATGCTGTGCAAATGGGGAGTGCTGGTGAGGCCCCAGGGGCTATGGACTGTGTGCTAGGAGCCAGCCCTAGTAAGTCTCCAGTGCCTAGGCCTGGAGTGGGACATGTTGATACAAAGAATGCAGAAATTGATAATGTCATTTATGACGCACGGACTATCGAGGCGATCGATGCAAGAACTGTTGATGCTACTTGTGAAGTGCTGAGTAGCAATGTGTGTAAAGATACAGATAATGTTGATGGTTTATGTGATGTCCCAAATGACAATATATGTAGGGCTGATAATGCTGATGTCATGTGTGTTGTGCTACGTAATGCTGTGTGTCATGTGGACACTCTGTCAGCTGCAGGAGGAACCAGCGGCGCTCGCTGGGCTGCAGCAGGTGGACTGTCCACTGAAGGGGCAGATGGCACCAGGCCGGATCCTTCCCCTTCAGATGGTTTCGAGACCAAAGGTGATGTGGTTTGTGATATGTGTAAGGTGGGCGCTCCCTCGGCTGCCGTGGTAACCCGCAGCGCTAGCGGGTCTACAGCAGAGGGACTGTCCACTGAAGTGACAAATGTTGCTGGGTCAGCCACATCCACTTCGGAACCTGGCCCTGAGGGCCCGGGAGCCTCTCCGTCTGCAGCCTTCCTGGAATGTGTGACAGGCAGCACTGAGCTCTCTGGGGCTGTTCGATTTGACAGCACCCAGGAAGAGCTCAGGGGGCTAGCCAGCAGGTCACCAGCTGGGAGGGGCGGGCTGAGAGGGTTCTGGGAAGTTATTCCCTCTGAGCTGTCCGAAGTGGAGGAGGCAGACCGGCAGATAATCGTTCCCCAAAGGGACCGAGAGATAGCTCCTGCCACTATAGAGAGAGTGCGTGTAGCGACGGTTGGAACCCTTCCCCAGTTGCAGCACAGTCTCTATGGTTGCGAATTCACGGTCGCCACTGACCCACATTCCCCTGGTTGGTTACGTCAGGTTGCCAAGGGCAACGACACCTTGCAGCAACCTGACCTAGCTTTCCAGTCGTGTAGCTTGGAGCTAACTGACAGGTGGGGAACCCTCCTGAGGATGCTAAAGGGTTTCCCCACCCGGCCAGGCCGTCAATGTAGGCTTTGGCAGGATGATTCGTTAGAATCACCTGCCAGCGCTATCGGGAAGGGGAGCAATCATGGGAATGCTGATGGGCTGTCCCGTCAAGCAGAACCAACAGTGTAGGTGCTGGCAGGATGATCTGGGAAGATCATCTGCCTTGCACCAAGTTAACGGCGGAGGTGTGGAGATATATTGAGGTGCTGATGATATTAAGGATAACAGGAACATATTTCCTTCATTTTTTGACTGTAACATATGGGATTGTCTGTTAGCCAGTCTTCCTGGAATTCCGTATAAAGTGTAAATTACCTATCATTGTCTGCTTCTAATGAGGAAACCCTTAATTAGACAGTTGCTGTGAAGCCTATACAGGTGGTCAGACCATGTTGTCTGAATAATGCCTCAGATGTGTATTGGGCTTGGGAGTAATTGGTCACCTGGCCAGAGTAAACTGAAGTCTGTCTAATGTAATTCTGTATGTAGATGTCCATTACCTCTGCCCCATTGTCCAGCAGGGGAAACTGTGTCTACTGCTAATTACCTGCCAATTGAGGAAGAATAGGCTGGTCGGCATGGCTTTTGAGTCTGGTGTCAGCCATTGGGACAAGGCAAGCCTGCTAGAGTCTTGGGGGCAGGGGGAAGCTGACACCTGAATGTTTGAAATGTATTTGACAGCCTACTGGAAATTATTGAAGAGGTGAAGTCCTTTTGATACCATTTTCTACCTGTGGAAATTGAATTATTGGTGGAGTTGAAAAGCCTCATTTAACAATCTCTTGATGTAAAGACATTGTAACCTGGGGAAATTGGGCTAAGGAAGTCTTTTGTTGGGTGTGTGGACTATAGTGGATGTTGGATCTCTGGAAATCCAATTATGACTGAGGATGTAATTAAATCCAGCTTCCCCCCCGTCCACACAGGCTTACAGCCTCGAGGCGAATATTTCATTATAAAAACCAGGGGACAGCTACCTCAAATTAGTTCTCTTCTGACGGTAGTGGCAGCCGGTCTCCTGGCCCAAGCTAGTGAACTCCTGGTCTAGCCAGACTGTGTCCGTCCACACCAAAGTCCACGATTCTTCTATCGGGATCCCTTTATTTTGGTAAGCAAAATCGCTTTGTGTGTTATCTTTGTAACTTTATCTTGTAACTATTTTTACTTTGTTTTTTGTAATTTTTCTGTATATATTCAGTTCTGCACTGTTTTATGTTTTTTCTGAAATATTAAATTATTATTTAATAAGTTTGACTTCTGCCGTACTAAACTAACCCTCATAGCCTAGAAGAGACTGAAGTGTAACCGTGTATAAGTTCATGCCTAATTGTACGCTTGAGCAACACTACCGTAGGAAATTGTAATTGCATTGTGTGTGGGGGCGTTTGTCATACGTTGGCCTAAGCGCGCAGCTGACCCAACGTACGAACAACGCCAGTGCGAGTAGCTAACAGTATCGTTCGGAACGACTGTTAGTGGGTCTTTGCTTCACGACAGTGTAAGATTGCAACTGTGTGTGTGTGTGGGTGCGTGGCGTTCCCGTATTTGGCCTAAGCGCAAAGCTGACCCAAATACGAAAACGCGGAGTGCGCGCTGAGGACTCGACAGCAGAGTGGAAGTGTCTAGCAACGCTAGTGGTGGCAGTGAGAGGTGTTTTGAGGGGTTCCAGCCTTGTTTGTAGCTTAAATAAGGCTGTTCCCCGCTTAATCTGGTCAAACCCGCAGTCGGGAACCGTATACGCAGGCGTGCCGCGGGCCGGTTCCTGACAGGCATGTATATGAAGTAGTCCTCATGCCCACGACTCCCCCCCATTCTCCTTCACCCCCCTGCCCCGCAGCCAGGAGCGCTCTGTGCATGCGCATGATGAAGGCATGATGTCCTGCGCATGCGCAGAGCACTCCCGGCTGTGGGCGTGCGATCAAGGAAGTGGCTGCTGGGGCCATTTGCGCAATAAAGGAGGAGGACAGAACGGGTGGAGGGGTGGGCCGATCGCCGCCTCTCCCCAGTCTTCTTTCACTGAGAGGGGTGGGGAGGAGGCAGAGATCCGCAAAGATTGATTGCGGAGAGGCAGAGCTACAGCTCAAAGCTCCGCCTCTCCAGGGCAGCACGATCTGCAACCTGCAAAGTTGTGGAACTTTGCAGGTCGATTTCACAGTAATAAATCATTCATCTCCCGCGGGGATGCGGCGAATCTACTGGGACAATCATGCAGAACAGGATTATTTGAAAAAAGCAGGTAAAAAACTTCAGAGTCTCTTTAAAGAGATTTGTTTTGCACTGAAGTGAAAAAAAACAGGACATTTTAAAACATTAACTAGTTAAAGAGAATCTGTACTGTCCGATTTGTACAATAAAAAATATAACAATCGAGTCAGTGTGTTCTCCTGGATGCCTCTTTGCCATTTCCGCCGCTCCCCGCCATGATCCTGGCTTTTAAACGCCAGTTTTAGGCAGTGTTTACAAACCAAAAACATGGCCGCTAACCAGGAAGTGATGTTTGTGTATAAATATATCATGTTACAGTATACTACAAGTTTTTATTACACAGTGAACTCCAGTCAGAGATTCTCAGTTTCTCAGCATGGGAAGCTCCCTTCCCCTTCAGACAAGCTGAAATTGAGAGCAGAGAGCTGTCTGTGACTAATAAACAAAGCACACACACACAGGGCCTGCAAGGGGCATGCATAAATTCTCCCTATCACAGCAGAGGCAGTGCATTCCTCTCTTGCTCGACAAGGCTTGACAAAGAAAAGAAGATGAAATATGTTAGAGAGACAGAAAAGGCTGCAGTAAGCCAGACCGCATTAGAACAGGTATATAAACTTTTAGGATAGAAGAGATAAGGCTGAACATTTTGTTACAGAGTCTCTTTAAATACAAGAAGCTGAACTAGTGTTTTGAGTAAGCCAATTAGCGATATCATCCTGATTTTAAACTTTAGCTGGTAGCAAACAAGGTATACTCTGCTTCTATATCTCAGGAAGCTAATTCACGTAAATAAATAATAAGATTTTCAGGTTTAACTAAGTTCATCTTTTTCACATTACAGGAAAAGAATAGAATGTGCTGTCTGTATGCATAATTCATTTTCATATGGCACCACTTGGGTTTTCAATATTAGTTCATAAGGTTTGAATTCTGATGTGAAATAACAGAGCGCGCCGTACTTTCTCACACTCATCAACCGCTTCCTCAATCCAGAGAATTCCTTTCACTGTCGCCACGGAGAGATGCTTCTCTCATCTTAGCAGTAAAAGAAACCTGTATCGTATGTGGAAGATTTCATTCCTATAAACTGAACTCCAGGCGCTAGATAATATCATAGGAATGTATTTATTAAAGGGGTTCTGTGGAGTCCTTCAATAAACATAAACTGACACTTACATGGGGCGTCTATCAGTCCCCTGTAGCTGTCATGTCCCACGCCGCCCTCCTCCGATCACTCGTTCCCTGCCACCGGCACCGGGCAATTAATCGTCTAACAAGACAAATAATGCACGCTTTCGCTCGTGTCTCCAGGAGCTTACTGCGCAAGCGCAGTATGAGGTTGTCTTGTACTGCGCCCGTGCAGTAAGCTCCTGGAGACTTGAGTGGGAGCACGGCCACGCAGCCACGTTTCAGGCTTGTCTGCCCGGCTCCTTCATGCAATAGATGGTGATCAATGGGGCAGGATTCCAAACATCAAACTTTCAAGAGGGAATGTCTATCTTCCTGAGGAAGAGTGGGATTCCCTCTTGAAACGCATAAGCAACTGGCTACAGCATTGTGTGACATCACCAGATCAGCTGACATTTGGAATCCTGCACCATACAACTTGTATTACTTGTACGATTTTTGGATAAACTCTGTTGCAACTGGAGTTCTATTGCATTTTAAAGGTGTGCTGGGACACATTTTACTACCAGTGCAGCTGCAATATGCTGCTGACGCAACATTAGTCTTTGTCTTTCCATGGCTTCCTCTGGTCCCCTGTTGCTCCTCATGGATCCTCCAGCTAATCGAGACACAGCTGCAGTTGTGCAAGCATGGCCGTGCCTGGACAGTTGCACTGCACAAGCAGCTCCGGCTTTTTGTGCAGGTGCGGCCTTACTCATGCAGAATGCAGTACGGTCACGCTCGTTCTTTAAGAGGAGCGCAGCCCTGATCAGATTACCCACAAGCCCTTGCCGGTAATCTATGGAGGGTCCGCAAGAGTCAACGGGGGACCAGTGGTGATAAATTAAACTCACCATATTTTATTTCTTTAAAATATAATTTATTTAGTGGCTGACATGGTTTTAGTATAGAACAAGTACATAAAAGTATGTTTAGATTAACATCTCCCATAGTATTTATTTTATACACCTTATTAAACATATTTCTTTTTTTTGGCATGTAGTACCATCTTAAAGGACAGCTATCAAAGTGTTGCATATATTTCCAGTAATGCCGCATATATTTCCAGTAATTACTAGCTACTTTTTTCATCTTTTTATGTAAAGAAAATGTGAAATTTACAGAGAACAGTTTTCACTGTGGGCCTTGCTATGGAGGGCTGTGTCCAGAACATCCAGCATACAGAAACAATGTTCACTGACTGTAATTCTGTAAGTAAAATGTGTTCAGAATGATAGAAAGCAGAAATATAACGTCAAATAGTGTGAACATAACTCATCAGCTGCAGCTCTGTGTGTTCCTGTGTGTCTCTCTCTCTCTCTCTCTCTGCCTCATGCAGTGTAAACAGAGTTTACAGCCAGAAAGAGCTCATTCTGAATGAGGTGGGGAAGCATCCAAGTAAGGAAAAAGAACAGGTCCTTCTCTTCAGATCCTTCTTTGTATCTAAAAAATCATTCAGCTGTTCTCATATAATCTGTGAAAAAGCAGTGTGTGTGTAAGCAAGGCAGAAACAAACAGTAAATCATTCCCTTTGTGAATAGTGAGAAGTAGAACCTCTCTACATGGTACAGCGCTAGCCCTGACACAACCTGTTACAAAAGCTTATAAACAAAGCATTTTTTCACACAGGCTGTCATCAGAAACCTCTGAAAAGCTTTCTATTGTTGCTGGCTAAAGATCTATAGGTATGTGAGGTTTACAGAAAGATAGTTTATTTGATAGTTCCTTATTTAATATGTAATAATAATACTATACTGGAAAAATAACAAAAGGTACAGAGATTTTCCGCTCAGTCTTATTACATGAACATGTAATGACCAACTTGTTCTACCAGTGTTTTGTGAATGGAAAAAAAATGCTGTATCCCTTTCAGTTATCACATTAAAAATCAGGCTCCCCTCTGTGAATCTCTCCCCTGGCTTCCTATCCAGTCCAGAATCAGATTCAAAATACTGTGTCTGGCCTACAAATCTGTCCACTAAACCTGCCCAATCTACATTTCTAATCTTACCCAGAGGTACACACCTAGCCGCTCACTCCGCTCCTCCTATGAACTTCGCCTGACTGCCCCCGCATCACCCAATCCTGTGCATGCCTCCAGGACTTCTTAAGAGCTGCTTCAACACTATGGAACTCCCAACCTCCCCCCATTAGGGGTTTCCCCTCCTTCAACAATCAAGAAGGCCCTTAAACTCATCTGTTTACTCTAGCATGATACCCCCCCTCCCCCCCCCCCCCCCCACAACTAGTGCTCTAAACCCGCAGCTGAACTCTGGTCCCCTACCTTTCGTGTCCCCACCTCTCCCTCTAGATTGTAAGTGTAAGGCTTGGTGGTGTATTCTCCACAGTCAGCATGCAACGCATGAGCTGACGTGGAGGAGGTACACACACTAGCACAAGGAAACAGGCTATCCCTAGTATAGTGGAGGGGAGGACTGACTCCAATAGGAGATTGTGGCGCACAGAACCGGTGCAGATCCGACAGCCACAAACAATACTTTCGCTATAACGTCTCAGCGCAAAGTAGCGCTGAGCGCATAAATCAGAACTGAGGAGATCAGGACAGGTAGACAGAATGAACGCTTGCTAGCCAGCCGCTACTTAGTGCCAGCAAGCGTCCACAACAAGACAGACTGGAATGAGGCAGCCAATGCGTTGCGGCGATGGCGTGCCTCACAAAGACAGGACAGGATAGTCAGGAAATAGCAGGATCAAGATAGATGAACGTAACACAGATAAATATACAATAAGTATGATTTCCTAGCGTATTACAATTACAGCTATCAATGAAACTATTTGTAACGTCTGACTAACATATGTATATATCGGCAATGAACCAATATATAACATAAGCAGGAACACTGACTTAGGACTGGAACGATACAGGGAACAGGACTCAGAAGGATTCGCTATCTCTTCGCAGAGATGAACGCAATCCACAAACGGTAACAGGACAGGATTCAGAAGGATTCGTTATCTCCTCGCAGAGATGAACGCAATCCACAAACAGGACCAGGAACAGGATAACTAGCTCAGCACGGGTGATCACGATACGCGCAACCACCAAAACGTGCTGGAACTGACTAAAGCTGGCCACTAATGGTCCAATTTCTAGCGAAAAATCGTTCGAGCGATCAGAAATTCTGATCGGATTGGTTGTAAATAATCTCCATTGGTGGACACAATCGATTATGAACGAGTGAAAAAAATGTCGCCCGAATGAATTTTCGTCGAACGAAAATTTGGATTTTCTTGGTGGTCGTGATAGATAGGAAGCAAAGATTGGTTAGTTGATGGTGTAGTGAACGATTTTTCGTCCGATCAGAATTTCTGATCGCTCGAACGATTTTTCGGTAGAAATTGGACCGTTAGTGGCCAGCTTAACTGAACACAGGATATAAACAGTTCGTGTACGTATATATCAGCGTCACTGATGTATCAACGTAACACGAATACAAGGAAAATAATAAACGTGCTGGTATGCATATATATGGGCAATGAACCAATATATGATGCAAAACCAGCAAAGTATCTTTAGAACAAGAAACACGATCAGGGCTGAAGCGACAGCAAGACAGGCTTAAACTGAAGCTATGAAAACCCGAGGAGTCCTGCAGGAAGCAGATCTTTATACTGAGGTCATCCAATGGGAGCAGACATGCAGATTCCCACACAGGTGAATGATAATCAGTTACAAGCTGACAGCAGGGAAAGGCAGACAAAGCTATGCAGCTTGCATGGAAAGAGATCAGAACTGCCTGAGCTGCAGCACTACTACTTCCAGCAATACCTGCTGCAGCAGCGATCATGACAGTACCTCCCCCTTTAAAAGCGGATTCCAGACGCTTTTCAAAACTGAAATTCCCAACAAAACAGTCTGACTGATAATTCATGATGACCGGGACAGCCCGGCAAGACCAAATTCCAGAATCAGTCCCCACAAGACTGGACCCATCAGAACCAGAACCTACAGAACCATACCCATCAGTACTACAAACCCTAGTGTGACACCCATCAGAACCATGATTTCCAGAAGAAAGCCCTCCGAAACTCCCTGAGCGATACCCACCGCCTTCCAGGAACCGTTCGAAAACGCCAAAGCCTTTGCAATGCCCACCGGGACTGTCTTTACCAACACAAAACCCACTGTTGAACCAGTCCAAGGCACCAGGACAAGTTTCCTCAGAGATCTCCCAGAAAACTTCGAAGCTCCAAAGAGACCCCCATAGGTCAGAACGCCCCTTAGGCTCACATGGAGAACTATCAAGAACCCCTATGGAACCTAGGGCAATTCCCGAGTCAGGGCCACAGGGACAAACATCAAGATCAGGGCTTTCAGAGACCAGAACCATCTCTGGGCATGCAGGCAGACTGGCAACATCAGAACATGTTCCCACTAAGGAAGCATCAGAGCACACTAACACCTTAGACACACTTGGGCATTCTGGCACACAAAGAACATCTGGGCACACTGGCACAAGAGAAACCTCTGGGCATGTCAAGGAACTGTGAGCCTCAGGGTCAGCCAAGACAGGACCAAAACCAGGACTGGCCAAAAAAAAATCATCATGACTAGACTTCGCAACTACTGGACTTTCACACAAGAATGCAGGATCAGACTTAGATGTCGCTGATTCCAGCAAAGTCAGTAACAAATCAGGTTCAGGGGCACTAACAAGACAGGACAAATCTTCTGATGTATGCACTGAACCAGATAGGGACTCCACAACTTCCTCTGGACTGGGCAGAGACCCATCTAATACACTGGATTGGAGCTCATGAGGGGCTGCAGAACAAATCAGTATTGCAGCAGCCCCCACTGGACCAGGCAAAACTGAGGGATTCCCTGGACAGGAAGGGGACTCTGGAACCTCTGCCACAGCGGCCAGAGAACCAGAATCTTTCAGGATACAGGGCTGGGTTTCAGAAACACTCATCAGACCGGACTGAATTTCTGAGATTTCTATTATTTTGACCAGAGAATCAGAATTATCCATGTTACAGGGCAAGACTTCTGAAACATTCAGAGGACAGGGCTGGAGTTCCTCGGCTGTTACAACACTGGAGAGGGACTCAACAACATTGGTTAAATCAGACTGTGTACAGGGCAAGGTATCTAAGACACTTGCTGACGAGGACAATATTTCAATGACTTCTGCTTCATCAGACAAAGATTCATCAAGTTTATTTAGAGTGGACTTTAATTCTAAGACAGCTGCTAAACAAGTGAATATTGCTGCAACACCCACTGAGGTAAGCAGTGCCTCAGAGTCTTCTGCTAGAGGGTTTGAAGTATCCAAAGTACTGGGTGAAGCATAGGACTCTGCGACTCCAGCTTCACTGGACAGGATCACTGAACAGTCCATATTGCAGGGCAAAACCATGGCAGCACCTGCTGGACAGCATAAGGATTCTGTGACCTGAGCTTCATAGGAGAGATACTGCACAATTCATGGTACAGGGCAAATTTACTGGAACATTTTCTGAACAAAGTACTAATTCTGCGATTTCAGGTTCACATAGCAGATGCTCTGAGCTATTCACGATACAGGGCAAATTTACTGGAACATTTTCTGAACAAGGTAATAATTCTGCGATTTCAGGTTCACATAGCAGATGCTCTGAGCTATTCACGATACAGGGCAAATTTACTGGAACATTTTCTGAACAAGGTAATAATTCTGCGATTTCAGGTTCACATAGCAGATGCTCTGAGCTATTCACGATACAGGGCAAATTTACTGGAACATTTTCTGAACAAGGTAATAATTCTGCGATTTCAGGTTCACATAGCAGATGCTCTGAGCTATTCACGAAACTAGAGCGAGGTGTAGAAACAGGAAGATCAAGACACAGATTTTTCTGATGTCTGTTTCACTGAACAAAGACTCATGAGTACTGGCTAGGCTGGACTCAGAAGTCAGCAGGACCTCTGGATTCTCTGCTGAGAAATGTGTGCAGGGCAAGGTTAAGAAAGTATCAGTGGCTTCTGCTTTACTGGGAAGTAACACTGAGTTATCCATGGTACAGGGTGGAATTGCAGGAACTTCAATTTCACACAAAAAGAGCTCCGAATCACCTGCTGAATCAGCCAAAGGTGCTGAAGCAGGCGGGTCAGAACGCCAAATTTGCGAATTCGGAGTCACAAAAAAATCATCCAAAATCAGTTCCCACACATCAATCAAAGGAGCCACACAGTCATACCTACACACACCAGTCTCTATTAGGTTATAGGCTGACTTAATGCATGCATTCAATACCATTTCACTTTTTGCACTGTAAAATTGACAAAATGAACTTGAATCATTCTTCCATTCACAGACCAGGGCTTCCAGCTCTCCCCTCTTGAATGGAGGATCCCATGCATACTTAACAGCGAAACATTCCGGCTGATCACAGTTTGCAGATATGATTGTGGCTGGCACATGTATTGGGTTAATTAGCAGGTGATTGGCAGATTCCTTATTCTTAAGAATCTCCAATACCTGTAGCAAGTGTTGAACTGTACTGTATGCAAACTTCCCTTGGTTCACAAATAAGTTGATTTGTTCAATACTCTGTAATATCTCCTCATAATCATACTCAGATAATTCTTTTAAACAAAAATCTTTATTTTCCCTAGCCAGTGATGAAAGTTCATTAGTAGTTTCATAAGTCCATTTAACTCCCCTGACAGACAATTGCATTTCATTATCTGTTAATGGCAGAATCTCATTATAGGTCTCAGTCGCTAAGGATAACGACTCTGCAGATCGGACACGTTTCTTAGAACGTTTGCGTTTTGCCTTAGACCCTGCTGCCTTTGGTGATTTATTCAAAGCTGCAGGAAAATTATCAGGAACACTCTCTGCTTGCTGATCATTTTTGCAAACAATTGAAGGGGCAGCTGATTGGCCTGCTGCCAGGAGTTCATTTAGAGGAAAAGGCAATGGATCTATGCGCAACCAGTTATGGATCACAAACGCTAGAAATTCCAGCGGTCTCTCTTTCAAATCGGAATGATTGAGAACATCAAATGCCCACTGAAACAATTCCCCTTTAAATAAAATAAAACTTAGCTGGAGTGCCCAGGTTGAAACAGGAGTCGCTTGGAGATCGGGATTGGCCAGGAACCTGGCACATTCAGAGAAAAACTCATTTTCTGTTTCAGAGCTAAGTTCTTCAAATTTCTTAAAGGAACAGGAACCATAATTAACAGTGTCATACTTTCTGGGAATCCCCCCCACAATGGGGATTGGTAATGGGGTTTTCATAATGTAAGGCTTGGTGGTGTATTCTCCACAGTCAGCATGCAACGCATGAGCTGACGTGGAGGAGGTACACACACTAGCACAAGGAAACAGGCTATCCCTAGTATAGTGGAGGGGAGGACTGACTCCAATAGGAGATTGTGGCGCACAGAGCCGGTGCAGATCCGACAGCCACAAACAATACTGAGCGCATAAACCAGAACTGAGGAGATCAGGACAGGTAGACAGAATGAACGCTTGCTAGCCAGCCGCTACTTAGTGCCAGCAAGCGTCCACAACAAGACAGACTGGAATGAGGCAGCCAATGCGTTGCGGCGATGGCGTGCCTCACAAAGACAGGACAGGATAGTCAGGAAATAGCAGGATCAAGATAGATGAACGTAACACAGATAAATATACAATAAGTATGATTTCCTAGCGTATTACAATTACAGCTATCAATGAAACTATTTGTAACGTCTGACTAACATATGCATATATCGGCAATGAACCGATGTATGACATAAACAGGAACACTGACTTAGGACTGGAACGATACAGGGAACAGGACTCAGAAGGATTCGCTATCTCTTTGCAGAGATGAACGCAATCCACAAACGGTAACAGGACAGGATTCAGAAGGATTCGTTATCTCCTCGCAGAGATGAACGCAATCCACAAACAGGACCAGGAACAGGATAACTAGCTCAGTACGGGTGATCACGATACGCGCAACCACCAAAACGTGCTGGAACTGACTAACTGAACACAGGATATAAACAGTTAGTGTACGTATATATCAGCGTCACTGATGTATCAACGTAACACGAATACAAGGAAAATAATAAACGTGCTGGTATGCATATATATGGGCAATGAACCAATATATGATGCAAAACCAGCAAAGTATCTTTAGAACAAGAAACACGATCGGGGCTGAAGCGACAGCAAGACAGGCTTAAACTGAAGCTATGAAAACCCGAGGAGTCCTGCAGGAAGCAGATCTTTATACTGAGGTCATCCAATGGGAGCAGACATGCAGATTCCCACACAGGTGAATGATAATCAGTCACAAGCTGACAGCAGGGAAAGGCAGACAAAGCTATGCAGCTTGCATGGAAAGAGATCAGAACTGCCTGAGCTGCAGCACTACTACTTCCAGCAATACCTGCTGCAGCAGCGGTCATGACAGTAAGCCTTCAGGCAGTGTCCTCATCCTTGTGTCTCCTACCTGATCACGCACCTTCATTAACGTACACCCATCCTATGGATCTGAGTGATTTTTACTTTATAAATAAAATAAATAAATAAATACATCTGTAGAAACAAATTTTATGGCTTAGGTTTGACCAGACCCACTCAGTTAACTTAATGGGAAACTGCAGAAAAAAAATAACATAATAAATAAAATTGTTTATTTTTAAGTTCAATCCTGGGTTTAAGTTCCTCTTCAACCCATTCGCGTTCCGTCCTTTTCACGTGAGAAATGTTCACCTCCCATTCATTAGCCTATTACTTTATCACTACTTATCACAATGCACTGATCTATATCTTGTTTTTTCCGCCACCAATTAGGCTTTCTTTGGGGGGTACATTTTGCTAAGAGCCACTTTACTGTAAATGCATTTTAACAGGAAGAATGAGAAAAAAATGGAAAAATTCATTATTTCTCCGTTTTCAGTCATTATAGTTTTAAAATAATACATGCCTCCATAATTAAAACCCACGTATTGTATTTGCCCATATGTCCCGGTTATTACACCGTTAACCACTTCACCACTGAGGGGTTTTACCCCCTGACCACCAGAGCAATTTTCACCTTTCAGCGCTCCTTCCATTCATTCGTCTATAACTTTATCATTACTTATCGCAATGAAATGAACTATATCTTGTTTTTTCCGCCACCAATTAGGCTTTCTTTAGATGGGACATTATGCCAAGAATTATTTTTTTCTAAATGTGTTTTAATGGGAAAATAGGAAAAATGTGGGGAAAAAAAAATTATTTTTCAGTTTTCGGCCATTATAGTTTTTAAATAATGCATGCTACTGTAATTAAAACCCATGAAATTTATGTGCCCTTTTGTCCCGGTTATAAAACCGTTTAAATTATGTCCCTATCACAATGTTTGGCGCCAATATTTCATTTGGAAATAAAGGTGCATTTTTTTCAGTTTTGCGTCCATCCCTAATTACAAGCCCATAGTTTATAAAGTAACAGTGTTATACCCTCTTGACTTAAATATTTAAAAAGTTCAGTCCCTAAGGTAACTAATTATGTATTTTTTTTAATTGTAAATTTTTGAATTTTTTTTTAATTACAAAAAAAAAAAAATGGGGAGTGTGGGAGGTAATGAGTTAATTTTTTGTGTAAAAGTCATTTATTTGTATGTGAAAAATGTGTAGGGTGTAGTTTACTATTTGGTCACAAGATGGCCACAGTAACTTTTTGCTTTATTGCGACCTCCAAGCCTCCTTCCGGAAGCTTGGAGGAAGAATAAGGAGGCTGGACACGTGAGTTTCTTCTCACAATGATCGCGCTGCCCATAGGAGAGCAGCGGGTCATTGTGGGGCTTAGATCAACGAACGGGAATGGATTTTCCCGTTCATTGATCTCCGGGCGAGCGGGCGGCGGCGTGTTTACTAGCGGCGGGCGGCGTGTTTACGAGCGGGAGCGCGGGCAGCGTCGGGAACGCGGAAAGTACGTGTTTCTCCGTCCCTGGTTGTCAAAGGATGGAAAAAGGGGCGGAGAAATACGTACGCGCGGGGGTAAAGTGGTTAAAATTATGTCCCTATCACAATGTATGGCGACAATATTTTATTTGGAAATAAAGGTGCATTTTTTCCATTTTGCATCTATCACTATTTACAAGTTTAAAATAAAAAATATATAGAAATATTTCATCTTTACATTGATATTTAAAAAGTTTAGACCCTTGGGTAAATATTTACATGTTTTTTTTTTCTATTGTAATGTTTTTGTTTTTTTTAAAGTAAACATTTTATTTGGGTAGTTTTGGGAGGGTGGGAGGTAAACAATAGATTTATAATGTAAATGTGCGTTAATTTTTATTTTATTTTTTTTCAGGTGTAGTATTACTTTTTGGCCACAAGATGGCGGCCATGAGTTTGTTTACATGACGTCACTCTAAGCGTAGCACACGCTTAGAGTGACGCATCGGAGAGGGAACAGCCAGAAAAAGCACAGCTTCCGAGAGAAGCTGTCGCTTTTTCAGCGGGGGAGAGGAATCAGTGATCGGGCACCATAGCCCGATACATTGATTCCGTGGCTACCGAATCCGCGGCCGGGAGTGCGCGTGCACGCGCGCGATCGGCCGCGGGAGCGCGCGGTAGCGCGCATGGTTCCTGGACGTAGAAACTACGTCCAGGAACCAAAATAGGTTAAACTATTGTGAATGATATTATATTATTTTATATCCAGGTACGTCCATGACACATGATCTTAGATTAATTGTCTGTAAAGATGTCATATCATAAACGTTTAATTCCCTAATCATTGCTTTATAAGAGAATCAGTTGTTTGGAATGTTTTAATTTGTATTTGTTACTCATCTATCCATATTTTAATTATTGAAGTTATATTGAATTATTGAAGTTATATAAGCAGGGCCGGGTTTACCATAAGGCACTGTAGGCATGTGCCTACAGGCGCCTGATGATGGAAAGGCGGCTCACTCCCCTCCCAGAGCGCTGCGTAAATGAGGGGTTATTCACTCAGCTCTAGGGATTCCATTAATCATATCTCCCTTCAGCTAGGGGCACCTCTAGCTACTTAATACTGAGGTTCCTTTAGCGACCTAATACTTTGGGGTACATCTAGCTACTTAATATTGGGGGTACCTAATAGGATGTATATGTATATAGGTATATAGGTATATATATATATATATATATATATATATATATATATATATATATATATATATATATATATATATATATATATATACTTTAGAATATACGTCAATTTCATGTACAAGTATGTATCTAATCAGTTTGATATTAGAGTGTCTGTAGAACAGTCAGCCACACATCTGTACAGGAAAGACTGGCTGTATGAAACCAAGAATAGTCAAATCTCCTTTCTGGGCAAATCCCCAATGTGTCCCCAATGTGGACACCTGTATGGTCATAAATAACATGTTTTCCCCGTGATCATTAAACTGTGTTATTACTTGTAAATCTTGTGACTTTCTGTAATTATTGTAATATGTTGCGCATGAGCAAATTCTGTATTCTGTAGCATATAAGGACAAGAATTAAATCATAAAGGAGCATAATTTCTGATCTCCGCCTCTCCCCCGCCCCTCTCAGTGAAGGAAGACTGAGAGGGGCGGGGGAGAGGCGGAGATCCGCCGCTGATAGACGTGTGTGAGGCAGGGCTGCAGCTCATAGCACCGCCTCACACTGAAGCGCTCCCCGGGCAGCACAGGGGGGATTTGGAGGGGAAAGGACCCTCATTTAGCCGCGGGATAGCGGCGTTTTAGCAGGGACACACATGCCCCTGCTAATATATAAGCAAAAAAAAGCCATTTTTATTATGGCTTCAGACTCTCTTTAAGTTTTCGAAAATATGAGTAAGTTTATTCAGAAATGTAGTCCAGTCTAGTGTTTTTGTTATATGAAAAGCTTTATGGCAATAATTTATTCTTGGAACTTCAATCCCACTATCCCCTTTCTCCTGTATGAGGTAATGATTTGGTATTCTACTTGGTTTACCTCCCCATATACATTTTATTAATATTAATGAAAGCATGGTGAAAAAAAAAGTAGATGGAATGGTATTAACATAGTTCAAATAAGATATATTAACTTTGAACTATGATATTTTTCAATACAATAGAATTCCATACCCATGAAATAAATTTAGCATGTCAGTTTTTAAAGACGTCCCTGATCTTCTTCAGCAGAGAGGAAATTAATAAGAATGAAAGTCTATTAGTAATGTATTCATACCTAAAATATATTAAATGATCTGATGTATTTTTAAATGGAAAATTATTACTTATACAGTAACTGCTCAGATATACCTCTTTATATTCATGTTAAAACGGTTTTAAAACTCACAAAATAATCAAAAAAAGTGTTTTCCTACTTTTTATAACCCATACAATTATCATATTTGCTTTTGTGCGCAAGTATTATTATTCATTTAGAAGTTATAAGTTCCCAAAGTTCAGTTTATTTACTTTGAAAGCTGCTGGTGCATTTTATTCATAACTGTTGTATTTCTATTGTAAATGCACCCAGTAATGATCTCTGAGCAGTGTTTCAGTTCAGGACTTATTAGCAGACGTTTCTGCACAGTCAGAGAACGTTTACTTAATTGTATCAAGTGAAGAATGTAAACACAAGATAAGTATAATGATTGTGGAATTATCTCCGTGGTCAGCGCACAAGATGCGCGCCGACACTACAGAAATCCTCCACAAGCGTACAAAATAACAGAACCCAGTTGTATGTGTGTCCACCAATCTAGGTGCCACCCGGCGGCGGTGAACACTCAACAGCGGAAACCAAGTGGGAATGCAACCGCAAGAATGGCAATTGCCAACAGTGACACAAGACCGAGTAAAGACAGAGCATAGGTGTAGTAAGAAAGACACAGCAAACAATGATCAGAACGGCAAGGAAAATAACAAACGCACTCGCTAAGCACGGTCGCTGCACGAAAAGCGAAACAGCGACAAAACACGCTAATGGTGCGGTCTCCGCACGAGAAGCGCAACAGAGACAAAACGCGCCAACCCTAACTAACCGATGTAACACAAAAATGTATAGAGAACGCGAACGCTTGCTAAACGGTTACCCCACCGAGCCTACAGCAAGCGTTCGTACCAGACAAGACAGACAGAAGGAGCAACCAGTAGCAACCGCAGCTCTGGCCCACATTCCCAGACAGAGTACAGAAGGAACCACCGCCACTACCGCTAGGGCGAATGCGATCCTAACAGACAGAACGATTTCCTGTCGACCGCCGCTGGCGACAAGACAATCGCAACAGATAGACAGTACAAGGCAATACAGATAATTACAACCTGGCTACGCTAGAAGGAATGCTAGTGCACCCCTATGGAATTACTCTAAGATAATCTTAGCAAACAATTAGCAAAGGCTGAGACTCCAGGTAAGTTAGCAGGACCAAACCTCTATGACCAGCAGGGAATTCTGGGAGGAAAAGGTATTTATACTGCAAGCCATCAAAGGAAGCAGCTAAGCAATTTGCATGACAAGTGGATGCAAATTCCTCACCAGCAGAGCAACTCTGAAACTTGAAGAGTGAAGACAGGTCTCCTTTCCAGGGACCTGCAGCACTCAGACCTACAAAATGGTCAAAAAGCTGTCTGTCTGTGCAGACAGCAGAGTGGATCATTATAATAAGGTTATCACCAGTTCTGATGCAGCTGCCCCTGCGGGAGTAAGTCAGTCCTGTGATTTAAAGAGAATCTGTATTGTTAAAATCGCACAAAAGTAAACATACCAGTGCGTTAGGGGACATCTCCTATTACCCTCTGTCACAATTTCGCCGCTCCTCGCCGCATTAAAAGTGGTTAAAAACAGTTTTTAAAAGTTTGTTTATAAACAAACAAAATGACCACCAAAACAGGAAGTAGGTTGATGTACAGTATGTCCACACATAGAAAATACATTCATACACAAGCAGGCTGTATACACCCTTCCTTTTTAATCTCAAGAGATAATTTGTGTGTTTCTTTCCCCCTGCAGCTATCTTCCACTGAAGTGTCAGGCTGTTTCTTCCTGCAGAGTGAAGACAGCTGTGCCTGTATGTAATTCCTCAGTATGTGAAAGCCCAGCCAGCTCAGAGGAGGATTTATCCAGCTTGTAAAAGATAAGAGAGAAGAGAGAAGCTTCCCTAATCTAAATAATATACAGGCAGTTTGCAGAGAGGGGCCTGGAGGGGGGAGATGCATCACAGAACCACAACACTGAAGAACTTGGCAGCCTTCCAGACACAGGCTGACAAGTCTGACAAGAGAGAGATAAGTTGATTTATTACAGAGATGGTGATAGTAGAACGTGCTGCAGTAAGCCAGAACAGATTAGAATAGCTTTTGGAACTTGTAGGATGATAAAAAACAGGATGCAATTTTTGTTACGGAGTCTCTTTAACCCTTTGAATGCTGTTTTAAAATTGTGTTAGTATATTGTATGCTGTAAATAATCTTTTAGAGCAAATAAGAAATGCTGGGTTTCATTCCACTTTAAGTAGGTTAGAATTGGTCAGCTAATTTATGTGAAAATGACTAGGCAATTGTAGTTTATTCAACAAAATGTGTACAAAAATTCAAAATGCCTAAAGTGGTATGAAACTCAGCATTTCCTATTTGTTCTAAAAGATTATTCATGAAATCTACTACCACAAACAGCATTCAAAGAGTTAAACACAGCACTTTGTTCTTCAGTGGAAAGATCCTTGCTGCTTCAGGCTGCATCTGAAGAGGTGATAACATTATCTTTTGTTTACATTCCTTTGTTGCCACAATTAGTATAAAGCCAGCAGTGTGCTGAAACTGAACTGTACTGAGAGGCAGAGAGAGGCGAGAAATGATAACTACTAGATTTTAATATATACATACACTATGCAATAAAATGTAATGACAGCTTTCAGAGCAGATAAACTGTACTTTGGGGACTATAATTTGTAAACAGGAAATATCACTTCAATAGCACAAAAGCAAATATGTCAACTGTATCGGTAATAAAAAGTAGGAAAACACATTTTTATTGAATGTTCTGCCAGAGTTGTATCCCACTTTAAAGAGAAAAGCAAATCATCTGTATATATATATTTTTTTTTTTTTTTGTCATATATTTGAATTAATTTTACACATTTTTTTTGCAACAGTCTATGAATAAAAGCAATCCTGCCTTTTCCCATTAGTAATGTTAAAGTGGACCCAAACTAAAAATACAAGATTTCAGAAATAAAATCTATTTTCTAAATTATAATAATAAATAGCAGCCTTTTTTCAGCTGCATGATGACAAATATAAAATATTTTACATTTATTGGAGATACCCCTCCCTTCCTTTCACACTGCCGGCAAATAATCCGGCAAACTGGTGGAGTAGATGGTGTCCAGCAATGGAGGAATTGCTAATGGCTGCCCCCTGTATAACCCTAGTTATGCAAAGAGAAGGGTGAAAAGCATGCACTGAAATGCTCATAGGCTTGAAGGAGTGTTTATTTATCTTTGTATGTGTCAGAGTGGTGCAACTAAATATTTTGAATTAAAAAAATGTTTGGTTTGGGTCCGGTTTAAGTGAATGATATGAGGAACCATGAGCTTTGATCTGTGCCACTGGATTGCTAAATAATGAAAATAGAAATGTTAATAATTGAGAAGGAAAAACAAACTTATATAAGTTTTTTTTATTTAAAGAAAGAGACGGATAACACTATTAAATATCCTTTCGCATTCAGTGTAAATAGAAAAGCAGGGATTTTGTTTTGGCCTATATAATAAATTACATTGATTTAGGAGAATTATTCTTAGATTCCCTATTACATTTTTCAGAATTAACTAGTTTTGGAAAAGTTCTATTTGCAAGTAATTTTGCCCCCCAAAATACTAATTAATTAATTGCCCTGTAACTGGTACAACTATTTGATTCTTTATTAAATGTACAAATTATTCCTTTGGGGACCAGCTGCCTAACCCCCCTTAAGGACCAGGCAATTTTACATGAGTAAGGGCGCATTTGAGAGGGGGGGGGGGGGGGGGGTGTCAGGCAGCCGGATCCCTAGTTGGGCCATCTTGTGGCCAAATAGTAAAACTACGTCTACATACTTTTTTTTTTAAATAAATATAATTTATTACATTTAAAATTAACTGTTTACCCCCCACACTCCCAAAAATGCCCAAATTAATGTTTTTATTAAAAAAAATTGCAATAAAAAAACAAAAAGCAAATAGTTACCTAAGGGTCTGACTTTTTTAAAAATGATTGTGAAGAGGGAATATTACTATTATTTGTTAAATAATAAGCTTGTAAATAGTGATGGACACAAAACAGTAAAAATGCACCTTTATGTCCAAATAAAATATTGGCGCCATACATTGTGATATAATTAAAATTGTGTAATAACTGGGATAAATGGGCAAAGATATAGATCAATTCATTGTGATAAGTAGTGATAAAGTTATTGGCGAATGAATGGGAGGTGAAAATTGCTCAAATGCGTAAGGTGAAAAACGACAGAATTCTGAAGTGGTTAATCTTCTCTTTAAAATAACATTTTAGCAGTCTGTAATTGAAAAAGTACCAAAGGTAAGTGAAAAAGTACTGTGAGAATAATTTTCTTGCTTGCTAATGGCTTAATAGGCATTTTATTGATGTTAAAATATCACCTAGGAGAAAACCTTGGAGAAAAAGTTAAATGCACATGTGGCCAAATGTTATTATCTCTAATTGACTGTATGTAGGAAGCACTTTACCTTTTTAGTTAGGCTGCCAAATATTTACTACATTTATTTACCCACGTACGTACGTTTTTTTATCATATTTTTCTCAGTCAAATTAAATTAATTTTTTGTTTTTGCTAGTTCTAATTTTGTTCTATACTCTGGCCTTCTAGTATTTTATGTAAACTCTTTAGTTTCTTTAATAATTAATTAAATGTTTGACATTTTTGTTTTTTGCTTCCCATCAACCTAACTCAGTAAGACTACATTTAATAATAGAGTTAGATATAAAAATCTCTCTTAGCATTGATGGAACAAATGGACTATTTGCTTCTGCTGGGTTATTTATAAAGGACATTTCACCTTAAAGTTCTAAATATATAATCTATCTGACTCACCTTGATAAATGTTATCACTTAAGGGGCCCATACACTGGTCGATTTCAGCCATCGATCGATCGATCGATTCTATAGAATTGATCGATTGATCAGAAATCGATTCTTTTAAATTCCCCATTCGATCGATTTGCAGCCGATTTCGATCGATTTCAATCGATCTGGCAGGCTGGAAAATCTAGGTCGATCTGTTGAGATTGCTTATCATTTTGCATGGGCCCTAATGGAAATCTGATGGCAAAAAAATGCCATCAGATCAATTTTCAATAGATTTCAAACTGAAATCTATTGAAATCTGTTCCTAGTAAAAAATGTTCCTAAACACATCAGATAGATTAGAAATCTATCTGATGATCTATCTGCTGCTAATCTAACAAGTGTATGGCTACCTTTACTGTATTATCCATCTCCAGTTTTTTCCTACCCTGTTAATTTTGACTGTATGTGAAACTGAAATATGGGCTAAGAAATGTAATAGGCCAATTTCTGTATTAGTTATTTTGACAAATTCACATTGTAAAATAGGAAGGTAGCCTATTCTGAAATGCATTGTATGTGAAGTTAAATAACGTGACAAATGGAGATTTTAATGCACTTCCAATTCCTATGAATATATTTGTGATTTTTATAACTGTTATTATGTTCTCCTTTTGGGATACATTTCTGAAGTGGTTTCCGTGGTTAAATAGAATGTTTAAATAGAATGTTTAAATTTTAAATGCAGTCTTATGGGGCATTTGAAACCTGCATTGAACAAATGTCAACAAGACTTTGCTTTGCATTTGTTTATTTTCTAAATGTGGCCTCTCTTACTTTTTATTTGAAGTCTTTTGAAAGATTAATGCCAAGTGGTTATTATTAGTTACTGTACTCTGTTCTCTGCCACATACACCCGGTAGCTTCTCTTTAAACACATTTGGCATCACTTTAGTTTTTGATTCACAATAGCTCTATGGCCCATGCAGGCCCAAAGCTGGTCTCTCCGTTACTGATTAATCTCTTCTTAATCATCTCCAGTTGGCTCCAACAACGCATCCAAGGATTTCATGTTTTAGGAGGAAGATCCCTATTCATCAGCACAGTTGTCTGAGCGCACACAAATGCAAACTGGTTCATTATAAACTTACATACCCATGTATGCAAGACGTTTTAAATCAGGATGATACCATTTATTGGCTAACTTAAAAGAATAAGCGTAAGCAAGCTTTCGGCTGTATAGCCTTCGTCATGGCTTCAATCCTGTTTGCTCACAAGATGTTGGAACAGACAACTATATACATTCAACATCAAAAGGTAATGCATCTTTTTTTTTTTGCAAGCGTAAATAGTGAAATAATGATGGGTGAGAATGAATTTCATCAGTCCAGCAATAGGCTTTACAGGTATGCCCCAACCCTGAAGATATGTACGACAGGCCACAATGCCATCATCATGGGGGATGTTCATGTACAGGGACTCCACGTCCATCGTGGCCAATATGATTCCTTCAGGTCCTGAACAAACTGACAGCCTTCGGCCCAGTATTTGAGGCAACTATACTGGCCACGATGGACGTGGAGTATTGGTATAAGGCTGATGATAATTAATGCCATAACTCTTTCTTAAATATATTTTTTATAAAAGAAGTATGTACTCACAGCTGTAATAATATCAGCATCTTACATACAATTTAATTCAATTCTCAAGAGGTAGCGCTCACAGTTTGCATATACTATCCATTTAAATCCAGTCCATAAATGAATTTAAATGGATAGTATATGATAACTCTTTCTCTGCCTATATTGCCTCTCTACTTGTAGCTAAACTTGTGAACTCAGAATTTACGATGCCTCTGTGACAGTATGAGACCCAATTCTCTGAGTATTGTGTAAACAAGGAGTCTTATCTCATCTAGCAACCTCTTACCCCATTTAGATGTTGTTTTACTTAAAGCATCTTAAAGAGACTCTAAGGTCTCTTTTTTTACCTACTTTTCTCATAAAATCCTCACTTGAAACCCTCACCTGAATTGCCGCATCCCTGCGGCAGATGGGTGATTTATTAGTTTGAGATCGCCCTACAAAGCTCCCGGGCTCACAGGGCTTTACTTCCTAGTAGAGGCAGAGCTTTGAGCTGTAGCTCTGCCTCCTCCTCAGTCACTCTCTGCTGATTGCTTCCTCTCCCTGCCCCTCTCAGTCTTCTTTCACTGAGAGGGGAGGAAGCGGAGATCCGCGGAGATTGATTGCAGAGAGGCAGAGCTACAGCGCAAAGCTCTGCCTCTTTAGGGCAGCACAATCTGCAACCTGCAAAGTCATGGAACTTTGCAGGTCATTTTCTCAGTAATAAATCACCCATCTGCAACGGGGATGCGCAAATTGAAGTGGGGCATTCATGCTGAAGGGGATTTTATGAGAATAGCAGTTAAAAAACAAGACTTCAGAGTCTCTTTAATGACGTGTATTTATGCTTGCAAAAAAATCTTTGTATTCCCTTTTGATATTGCATGTATATATAGTTGTCTGTTCGAACATCTTATGAGCAAACAGGATTGAAACACATGTTGTTTAACTAATGAAGCGGTCATAACCATGCACAAAAGCCATTGTTAGCATATGTTCTGGAGGGTAAAAATACTTAATCATAGTGAGAACAGAGTTATGGATCAAATGAATGTATATCTATGAGGATGACATGGATCTATACTGACCTTACTCTAAAAATGCTAAATGCTTGACTGCCAGGGTATAGCAAAGTTTTTAAAACCCCAAATACTGGGAGGATACATCTACATTTCAGCCTAGACCTCTTTCTTTTGCACAATACTCATTGCTCAATTAATACTTATAAGAAAACAGTTCGACATGTTGGTATTAATCAATTTATTGCATAAATAAAAGTCAGTAGTTGCAAATAATCAAAAATAATCTTTATGATAGGTACACACCATAAGATAGCTTGGCAGATATATGGTTCAATAGATAATTTTCAGTCATATCCGATCTTATTTTTGATTGGTTTCTGATTGATTTCTCATAGAAGTGAATAGAAATTGATAAGAAAAGATAAGAAATTCGATCGGAAAGTCGAAATCGGCTGAAAAATCTCATCGTGTGTACCTAATTTTGATCAAGAGGCACCATAGTGACATATAATAGAATGTAGTAAACTATTCAGGATACCAACTTTTATAATAATTATCCTGGTTCCAGCAGCAGAAACACTACATATATCTTTATATTGTTGTATATTGGTATGTAATCCCACCTTCTCAGTGATGTCAAAGCCCAGGCTGTTTAGCTATGGGTAATTCTCCTCCCAGAGCATAATGGGAGACCAGGTATTATTTATACTGGCTTCAGAACACACAGGAAACAAACATTCCAAAGAGATGCACTTTATAACAGTAAAGATGTCTCTGTGTTAAATTGCAGACTGTAGATCAGGACGAGGAAAGATTTTACAATGGAAAAACACTGACTTAATAATTTATAAATTAATATTGTAAAATGTAAGCAATTTTTTTCATTATGTTATTCTCAGTACAGTTTCAGTACAGTTCATCTTTAATTATTCTAGTCACACTAACCTTTTCAACTGCTCTCAAGTGCTACACAAATAATACTTCTTAAAGAGACATATACCCCTATTCAGTTTCTTTTCTCTTAAATTTACTCCTAGAAGGTGTTTTTTTTTTTTTTTTATTAATAAATTACTTTTCAGGCCACTAGCATGCAAGAAAATACTCAAAATCATTTTCATAAAACATTATAGTACTTTTTTTTCAGTTGTTAAAGCGGATCCGAGATGAAAAACTATAACAAATAACTTGTCTATATATCTTATATAAAGTTTAGTTTACACAGCATATCTAGCTGCAATTGCAAACAGTTTTAAAAGTTTATGATTATTTATTCCTGTGATACAATGAGGGCAGCCATGTTCTGTTTGTCACCTTGTCACAGGCTGAGGGCTGGAGATGCTATCAGCTTGCCTGTGTGTAAACTCAGTCCCCTCTCCTCCTTCCTCCTCCCCTCTGCCTCTGAAATCAATGGCTAGTAACCTCTTCCTCCTGCCCAGACTGAGCTCCCATATGCCCTTGCTACAGTGCCAAGGCACAAAAGGAGCTGTGGGCGAGGCTTGTTTAGTTTATAGGGAATTAGAGTATTAAAACAAAGCAAAAAAAGTGTTTGGCTTGAGGAATGCCCTATTAGACGCACCTAGGTTTAGAGGACAAAAAACAGCCGAAAAAATATATACTAAACCTGGTGCATCCATGGTGAAGGGGCATCTTGTGGATTACGCCCTTTGTACCTCATGCCCCCTTGTACCTCTTGTGTCTCCCTGTGTCCTCCTCTGCCCCACATGTGCCCGCCTCTGTCTTCCTTGTGCCCCCCTCTATACCCTTTTTTGTCCCCCTTGTGTCCTCGTCTATGCCCCTTTGTGTCCTCCATTTGTCCCCCTGTGTCTTCCTCTGCATGGGCACAGTACAGGGAGTCCCACACTCCGGCGGGTTGGAGGTTCATATTGGCAGTCGTTCACAAGTCAGGAACTCCCTGCATTTGGACTATAAGACGCAGTGACTTTTTCCCCCCACTTTTTGGGGGAGAAAAAGTGAGTCTTATAGTCCAAAAAATACAGTACAGGGAGTGCAGAATTATTAGGAAAGTTGTATTTTTGAGGAATAATTTTATTATTGAACAACAACCATGTTCTCAATTAACCCAAAAAACTCATTAATATCAAAGCTGAATATTTTTGAAAGTAGTTTTTAGTTTGTTTTTAGTTTGAGCTATTTTAGGGGGATATCTGTGTGTGACTATTACTGTGCATAATTATTAGCCAACTGTAACGATCGGTGTAACACAGAGAGGATCTGATTACCGGTGATCTGCAGTATCACTGGGAATACAGATATATACCAGATTATTGATGATCTGCAGTATCACCGATAATCAGATATATAAGCTAACCTCTGGACACCTGAGTAGAGTGAAAGTGTTTGGTGCAACAGTAATACTTTGAGGACTAGGCCTCAGTACAGTAAGGAGTACTGCACTACTTTCTTCCGTGGACCAGAACTCTCCCGAGAGGAGGAGTCAGGCTGAGAGTAGGAAGGACAACCCGAGAGTGACACTCAGGAGGAAGTGTCACCACCAGGGCTGGGAACCGCCTCTAACAATAAGGTCAGTTCTCGAGGTCGGACAAGCCAAGTCGTAACACACGGACAGACAAGGTACAGATTCAGAAGGCAGAGGCGGAGTCTAAGGTACAGGCAGGGTTCGGCAACAGGGTATCGGATATATCGAGGTACAAAATCAGGAGACAGATGCAGAGTCTAAAGGCGAGCCGGGGTACGGCAACAGAGTATCAGAATAGCAAGGTACAAGATCAGAGTTCAGAAGAATGGTCAGACAGGCAAACAGGTCATAACAGATAATCACAATCAAACTAGTACTTTAAACTATCAACAGACTCTAACTAAGTGTACAGCTCCAGCTGGTCCCGGCACACTTTCGGATTTGACTCAGGTCTGCGTGCTACCACGTAGTGATCGCAACGCCAGACAACCAGCAACTGAACAGCCAGCAGTATATATACACAGGCACTCTCCAGCACCTCCTTAAGTGCTGGACCAATGGGGGGACACAGAATTGTCAGCTGACCAGCTTGGTCAGCTGACCTTCTTCTGGCTGCCATATAGGCTCTGCCTCTCTGCGCGCACGCGCGTCATTCTGAATCTCGGTGGACTATCAGTCCCAGCCACACCAGTACTGTCTTGCAATGTATCCAGCAAACAGAGCGTGGGAGCCACCACACCGATCACTACACCAGCAGGGGCTTCCCCACGCTCACCCCCCTTGTCAGGGACACTGTCATGCTGCAAGTCCGCCGCCTCCAATGCGGATTCCGCCGCTCCCAATGCGGATTCCGCCGCTCTGCCTATGTGGCATGCGGACGTTTTTCCGCGTTGTGACGCCATGCTGGACGCGGAAACAGCCGCCTCACTATGAGAAGCGTCGGCTTTTCCGCGTTTCTTCACACCAACTTAACAAAAAACAAATATATACCCATTTCAATCCTCCCAGACACTGTTCAGAGAGGTGTACTGTTTTCCCTCCTTGTAAATCTCACATTTTATGATGGACCACAGGTTCTCAATGGGGTTCAGATCAGGTGAACAAGGACAACATGTCAACATGTCATTCGTTTTTCTTCTTTTATACCTTTTCTTGCCAGCCACGCTGTGGAGGACTTGGACGCGTGTGATGGAGCATTGTCCTGCATGAAAATCATGTTTTTCTTGAAGGATTCAGACTTTTTCCTGTACCACTGCTTGAAGAAGGTGTCTTCCAGAAACTGGCAGTAGGACTGGGAGTTGAGCTTGACTCCATCCTCAACCCGAAAAGGCCCCACAAGCTCATCTTTGATGATACCAGCCCAAACCAGTACTCCACCTCCACCTTGCTGGCGTCTGAGTCGGACGGGAGCTCTCTGCCCTTTACCAATCCAGCCACGGGCCCATCCATCTGGCCCATCAAGACTCACTCTCATTTCATCAGTCCATAAAACCTTAGAAAAATCAGTCTTGAGATATTTCTTGGCCCAGTCTTGACGTTTCAGCTTGTGTGTCTTGTTCAGTGGTGGTCGTCTTTCAGCCTTTCTTACCTTGGCCATGTCTCTGAATATTGCACACCTTGTGCTTTTGGGCACTCCAGTGATGTTGCAGCTCTGAAATATGGCTAAACTGGTGGCAAGTAGCATCTTGGCAGCTGCACGCTTGACTTTTCTCAGTTCATGGGCAGTTATTTTGCGCCTTGGTTTTTCCACACGCTTCTTGTGACCCTGTTGACTATTTTGAATGAAATGCTTGATTGTTTGATGATCATGCTTCAGAAGCTTTGCAGTTTTAAGAGTGCTGCATTCCTCTGCAAGATATCTCACTATTTTTGACTTTTCTGAGCCTGTCACGTCCTTCTTTTGACCCATTTTGCCAAAGGAAAGGAAGTTGCCTAATAATTATGCACACCTGATATAGGGTGTTGATGTCATTAGACCACACCCCTTCTAATTACAGAGATGTACATCACCTAATATGCTTAATTGGTAGTATGCTTTCGAGCCTATACAGCTTGGAGTAAGACAACATGCATAAAGAGGATGATGTGGTCAAAATACTCATTTGCCTAATAATTCTGCACTCCCTGTATATGAAAGGAACACAATTATGCAATGAGTAAAAGTTTATCTCGGATCCACTTTAAGGAGCTCATACACACGCTCAACAAAAGTCTTTTAAATGCACAATTATCAACCAACGTTTGTTGCTGAAAAAACACAAAAAAAGTTGCTTGCTATTGTTCAAACAACTGATAAGATGCAGCTCAAGTCAATCCAACTGTTGGATTGACTTGAGCTGTGTCTCATCAGTTGTTTGAACAATAGCAAACCACTTTTTTGGTTTGTTTCAACAGCAAAAGTTGTATTACAATTGTGCATTTCAAAGACTTTTCTCGAGCGTGTGTATGTTTGAGCCTTTAGGTTCTGAAAGTTACTTTGTAGATAAGAAACAAAAAAATGTCTCCTGGGAGAAAACTCAGGAAAAAAGTCAAACTTACATATGGAATACGGTAAATGAATGTGAAACATGCTGAACCAATTCATCCAGCTCAAGTCAAAGTACAATACATATAGCATGACAATTGAAGATCCACAATTTTATGTTTATCCACAAACTCAGAAAGTAAATTTAAAATGATTTTATACAGCAATCTGTGCTTTCTATAGCAAGATGGAGTTAAAAGATAATCATCCCTGTGCCAATATAACATATGCATCTACTTCTATAATATCGGTCTAGTCAGATCCATTTACCTGCCTTCAAATCTCTTACACCTCTCTGCTTACCAGCAGCTTTCACCTGTATATATAAAGCTTTCTGGCAAATTGCTGCAGAAATGAAGGTGTATTTTGGTATATGTAATTAATTTGAATAAAAGACAGAGCAGGTCTTCATAGGAAGTCATTGGAAGAGCCCCAGATCTCTAAAAACAACAACAAAAAATGTAGAGATTTTTTTGGGGGGTGGATCTAAGCAAGTCGCTTATCACTTTACAAAAATCATCATCATTATTAATTTTTTATATAGTGCCCAGGCGCGGTACTATGCTCCGCCGGAGAGAGCGCACTGAGCATGCTCAGACTGGCCGCAGCTGGCCGAAGTTACTGGGCCCGGTACAGAATATAGAGAAGACTGAGGATGGCGGCGATCCGTGCGGATAGGGCTGGAGGAAGCCCCAGGTATGTATAAATCTTTTAATAGCGTTTATCTCTGGTTTCCTTTAAGGGATAAATGGGCAGCTACTTTTAAAGATGCTTTTCCAGGGCTTTCTATACTTGCTGGCAGCGTGGGGCAATATGTGCAGACCTGGTTCATCTGGGATCTTCTATAAAGTCTTGAAAGGATATTGGCTTGGAATCATTAATTAAAGTGAACCTGTGACAAGTAAAGTAAAGAATCAATACTTACCTGGAGCTTCCTCCAGCCCCATGAACTCTGTTGCTCTACTTGACGTCCTCTCCAGTGACTCCATTCCACTGTATTAGGCCCTGGTTATATGGATTTAGTCGCGCCACTCAGGTAGCTCTGGGCATGCTTGGCCTGGCTGTGTGCGTCTCCGTTGCAGGGAGTGTTCAGTGCCTGGGCAGATGTCACTGTGTTCTCCTGAACCAGCTGGGCGCTTGTTAGCACTTGGTACCGGCTTTGCACAGGGGGACAGTTCAGCCTTCCATCTGAATGAGGCCTAACAGTTCAAGATCTTTCTGTATGAGAGCTAAATAACATTAAAAATAAATTCTAATTTAACTGATAGAGTAAGAAAATTTAAGGTAGCCCTTAACCTTTAGGCAGGGGACACATTTGTCTTTCAGTTGTTTTTTTTGCGCACATTTTTTCTGCATGCGTTTTCTGCACACTATGTGTATTTGTTTGCACGTTTTTTCACAGCAGCTAATATAATGGATAGAAAATGCAGAGAAAATGCACACAATGATCAGAATTATGCTGCAGGATGTCAGTTTATATTTCTGTGCAGAAAGCACACACGAAAATAGACAAGTGTGTCCCCCTGCCTTAAAGAGAACCCAAGTCGAAGTTGGGTTCATGAACACATACTTACTTAGGAGAGGGAAGCCTCCGGATCCTAATGAAGCCTTCCACGGCATCCTCTGGTCTCCCGCTCCCAGAACCTACAACCTGTGCAGTAGCGAGTACAGCTGCATCTGTGCACGATTGGTTCCAGCTTACTGCGAGGAGCTCAAGCTTGAAGAGGAACGCAGCCCTGATCAGATTTATGACAAACCCTTGTTGCCAATCTTTAAGGGTTCTTCGAGTGGCAATGAGGTACAGGAGGACACCATGGGAAGCCTCATTTGGATCAAGAAGCTTGCCTCTTCTTAGGTAAATCTGTTTTTTGTACCCGACCTTCGACTCCATTACACTTTACATACAAAATAAGACTATGGGGCTCCAGGAAATCCCCATTTAGATTTAGAGATACAAGGTTTATTTTATCATGTCATTTTCAGTGTAGGTTTGCTTTAAGAGAACATGGTTTCTGGTTGCTGTGGCAGGATTATCAATATTTGGGGATGAGTGGATGTAATCTTGTTGGAATGTGTGCCAGTACGCGTTTATGAGCGGGCTGGTATTGTAGTAGTTACATAATGACATCCTTTGTTTGTTTTGCGCCGGTGGTTAAGTACAACAAGCTCAGATGTCATTCTGAATTATAAATGAATCATTAGTCAATTATTGAATCATTGGTTAATTTAAAATAATTGGTTGGATAATTGCAAATTAACGAGTGTTTTCAATCCTGCTAATTTAGCATCTGAATTTTACGGTGCAACTAAAAGTCGTGCACAAATGAATTAGTCCTAAAATCATTTTTGTTTCTGGATCTGGAATTTCTTTTTCCTTAAAGGGATACTGTAGGGGGGTCGGGGGAAAATGAGCTGAACTTACCCGGGGCTTCTAATGGTCCCCCGCAGACATCCTGTGTCCGTGCAGCCAGTCACCGATGCTCCGGCCCCGCCTCCAGTTCACTTCTGGAATTTCTGACTTTAAAGTCAGAAAACCACTGCGCCCGCGTTGCCGTGTCCTCACTTCCGCTGATGTCAGCAGGAGTGTACTGCGCAGACACAGACCATACTGGGCCTGCGCTGTGCGCTCTTGATGACATCAGCGGGATCGAGGACACGGCAATGCAGGCGCAGTGGTTTTCTGACTTTAAAGTCAGTAATTCCAGAAGTGAACCGGAGGCGGGGCCAGAGCATTGGTGAGTGGCTGCGCGGGCACAGTATGTCTGCGGGCGACCATTAGAAGCCCCGGGTAAGTTCAGCTCATTTTCCTCCGACCCCCCTACAGTATCCCTTTAAAGTGGTCTTATCATAGTGTATACAATAGGAGAAAATGTGTTAATGTAAAGAAAACCTGTGAGGAAACAAGAAATAGGAAATAGATACTTACCTAAGTAGTGGGGAGCCGCCAGAAGCTACAGAGGTCTCTCAGATCCTCCTCATGCCCACTGCTGCTGCCCAGCCCAGTGGCTACCCTCCCAACCAAGTATGAACTTCTTCGTGTGGGCCATACTTGGGCATTGCCCAGTAGGAAGAACTCCTACTTAGATGGGAGCACGGCCAAGAGAGCATACAGTATATGACTCTTGTCTGATACATGAACATATATGACTCTTGTCTCAGAATAACCCACCACTGGAACGTTGAACACCAGGAGGATCCAGTGAGTCTGGACTATCCAGAGGCTTCTCTTTACTGAGGTAAGCATCTTTGTTTAAAGATTATAGCAAAAACAAATCAATACGAAGGCAATCCATGCCCGATTGGCTCCATACTAGGGAATTGGCTAGTGTTCCACAGATTGTAGAGAGCCAAGCCTACTCCAAAGAGATTGATGATGGAATGATTCCTGTTGTGATATGTTGGGCAGTACAGACTCTGGCCATGGAGCAAGTTCCAGCTGTCTGCTCTTAACCAGCTCTGTACGGCTCACTTGTGCACCAGGGGCGTACATATGCATATTTCTTTATTTACCTCACCGTTCCCGATCGATGTGCCGCTGCCATTAGTTTCCATGGCAAATCCACCATTCTGTGATCAGTGAATCTGAATAGCTTGTTCACAAACCCAGTCACAGTCCCTGTATGAATGAAAGCTGGCATTAACGAGATGGCGGCATTCATTTACAAAGTGAAAGTTAACAGATACACTTACTTCTTCCCATATCCGGTTTCCAGTACTTGGGAAATGAGTGTAGCATCATCTTGTGGCCAAAAAGTAAAATAGCACCCAAATACACTATTCTATAGAAAAATCAGGACATTTTTTAGTAATTTTAAACCCCTTTCACCCTTACCCATAGTTACCAAAATAAAACACTTGAAAAAAGATGTAAAAAAAACATGTTTACCTTAGGGACTTATTAATATGTATGTCATGATGGTATATTTCTGCTATTTTTGTAAATAAAAGCGTGTAATTAGTGATATTTTATAAAAAAAAATGAAAAAAAGACTAAACGGAAAAAATACACCTTTATTGCTAATTATCCCCATAAGTTGTACTAGGGACACAACTTAAACATTGTAGTAACCAGGAAAAATGGGCAAATAAAATATGTGGGTTTAATCTATCGTAGCACATTTTATTTTAAAACTATAACGGCTGATTTTTTTTTTTATTATTCCCTTTAAAATGCATATAGAGTAAAATAATTCTTAACATAAAGTACTACCCACAGAAAGGCTCATTTGTGCCAAGTAAAACAATATTCAGATCATTTTGATGTGAGAATAAATGATGATGTTATTGGTGAATGCAAGGGAGGAGCATGATGTGACAATTGCTCTGGTTTTTACGGGGATAAAACCTGTGGTTGGTAAGTGGTTATTATATTAGATGTCATGTCATACGTCAAAAGACAGTCAGACAGAATAACCAACAACAAAAGTCTGTGGGGAATTGGATCCAACATGTCAGAATTTTTCAAACAACAGTTGTTAAAAAGGAACTTTAGTGAAAATAGTGTAATGAATACAGGGCTGGGACCCACTAGAGTGCTTATCGCAGCCTTTGTTGATCGCCGTCAGTTGCCAGCAATTCCAAAAAAACACTTTGCCAATGAAAGTCAATGGAGGGAAACCCACTAGAGTAAAGAAATTTGTGAGCAATTTTGAAGCATTCGTACTACCCAAAATCACCTGCTTTTTCCAGAATCCTTTGCAAACTAGAGATTGTAAATCACAATTGCTCTCAAATTGCTAGCACTAAAATAAAAACTCTTAAAGAGACACTGAAGCGAAAAAAAAATTATGATATTATGATTTGTATGTGTATTACAGCTAGGAAATAAAACATTAAGATCAGACACATCAGTCTAATTGTTTTTAGTACAGGAAGAGTTAAGAAACTTCAGTTGTTATCTCTATGCAAAAAAGCCATTAAGCTCTACGACTTTCAAAGTCGTGGAGAGGGCTGTTATCTGACTTTTATTATCTCAACTGTTTTCTTTTTCTCTGCCAGAGGAGAGGTCATTAGTTCACAGACTGCTCTGAAAGAATCATTTTGAATGCTGAGTGTTGTGTAATCTGCACATATTAGAGAATGATGCAATGTTAGAAAAAACACTATATACCTGAAAATAAAAAAATGAGAATATTTACTTTGCTGCTAATCTTCTAGTAATTATTCATAGTACACAACCAATTCATTATATCATATTTTTTTTTTTGCTTCAGTGTCTCTTTAAACAATTGCTGGAAATGACTACTAAAATCCTAGATTGCTATAGCAATTTGTGATTACAAGTGGGTCCCAGACCTAACTGAAGATGTGAGGACCAAGTCAATGATAGCAGATTAGGGATGGTCAACGAGATTCAAATAATTTCGAGTTGATGAATCATTATGCACATTTTGTATGCACATTTTTGGAGCTTGTAAATGAACCAATGAAATCCTACTAAGTGAAAAAATGATTGGTCCATTTTCAAGCTGCATACATTTGCATACAAAACTTGCATTATTCTCCATTAACTTGAAATTATTTGCATCTCATAGACCACCTCTATACATGCTACTGAACAAGCTGTTCTACATTTGGGGGGAAGTTAAAGCGGTTTAACACCCAGCATTACAACTTTGCTTTAAAAGATTGCTTATAGCTTACAAACTATTATGCCAGATTTTTTTTTAAGCAGAAATTCACTGAATGGGTTAAACATGACATTTTAGTGTTGGATTCAACAAGGAATCCGCATCCGTTCTTATCTTTTAGTTACAAATGTATCTTTATTTGTTATACAAATAGACCTTTGAAAAGCCTGCCGGGGAAGCCCTCTTTGTTCTCTCAAAGCAGTGTTTGTTTGTTACATTGTAGATAGATACATTTGTAACTAAACAAGCAAGCACGAGGAGTATTTCTAGCTAAATGCAGCACTAAAATGTCATGTTTAATCCATTCAGTGAATTTCTGCTAAAAAAAAAATCTGGCATAATAGTTTATAAGCTGTAAGCAATCTTTTAAAGCAAAGTTGAAATGCTGGGTGTTAGACCACTTTAATGTCGATGTTTGCTGGGAAACGAGGAGCTAAGGCAGGGGTCCCCAAACATTTTGGGTTGAGGGCCGGGTCAACATACTTCAGAATGCTGGCAGGCCGGAGTATACATAAAATGATGTAGAAGTCTTTGTGTACCAGACAGTGATGCATACCCAGGTGACAACCTGCAGTCCAATTGGACAGCAGTGTCACCTGATGTGCAATTTGATTGGAAACCAGCAAATTACTGCTTTCTGGCTTCATTCTAAATGCAGACCATCAATATTGAAAGACCGTATCTATAATACATTTTGTGTGTGTGTGTGTGTGGGGGGGGGGGGGGGGTAAAAAAGCCTCAGGGGCCACATTCGGCCCGCGGGCCTTAGTTTGAGGACCACTGAGCTAAGGTGTTGACAAATGATTGTTATTGGGACAGCTGGTAGAGATGCAAGTGACAAATAGAATAATAGTGTTGTGTGTCTGTATGAACTTGCACCCAGAACTGTCCCCTCGCTCTTGGGATTGATTGTTACAGGGACAGCTATTGCCCATATATACAGTATGTAGCTTTAGGAGGAAATGTTCAGTGCACAGTAAGTTTTTCTTTGGAAACGATGATGCAATGGTTGTGTTGTTGTTGTTAATGCCACTGTTTTCCACTGTGCAAGAAGTACATGAGTGTTTGTGTGTTCCCCAGGAGGTAAGGAACTGATTTCTAGAGGAAAAAATAAGTTATATATTTTTGTTTGAGAAAGAAGATACATCTAGATGTTCTTATATCATATGAAATGCTGAAATGAATTTAAGCCATCTTGTAAAAATGGTGAGATATAAATATAAAAATTCAATAGAGTCTAATTATTGAATGGCTTCAAGTATCCCAGCAAACATTAAAATGGCCCCGGAGAGCACTAGAGCGGGGCAACTCGCCTCAAAGCAGTGTTTGTCACTGACAGGCCAGGACTTCAGCAGGAGTGTATTAACTTGCTGATGTCTGAAAAAAAGGGTGACAAGAAAAACAATGGCCAACTGTAGGGTAGATAGGGCTGTTTATATTCTGTTGAGCACCGCAGCAACTGAATGCATGCTGCCATGGAGACACCAGGGAAAGAGGTCTTATAGTTCGAAATTGATGGATCAGAAGTTATCAGAAGCAGAATACAGGCTACTGTCTTGGCTTCCATAGGAAGACGTAATGTGTATTGATAAAAAGGTTGCTTAACCACCCTGGTGTTCTGATTAAATCGCCAGGGTGGCTGCGGGAAGGTTTTTTTTAAATAAAAAAAAAACTATTTCATGCATTTCAGTTGGCTGCATGAAAGCCCACTAGAGGGCGCTCCGGAGGCGTTCTTCTGATCGCCTCCGGCGGCCAGAAGTAACACGGAAGGCCGCAATAAGCGGCCTTCCGTGTTTCGCTTACCTCGTCGCCATGGCGACGAGCGGAGTGACGTCATGGACGTCAGCCGACGTCCTGACGTCAGCCGCCTCCGATCCAGCCCTTAGCGCTGGCCGGAACTGTTTGTTCCGGCTACACTGGGCTCGGGCGGCTGGGGGGACCCTCTTTCGCCGCTGCACGCGGCGGATCGCCGCGCTGCAGCGGCGATCAGGCAGCACACGCGGCTGGCAAAGTGCCGGCTGCGTGTGCTGCTTTTTATTTGGTGAAAATCGGCCCAGCAGGGCCTGAGCGGCAGCCTCTGGCTCAGCTGGTTAAAAGTAATTTTTGGCCACTAGGGTGTGGTTGAGATATATTGATAGACAGGGCCGGCCTTAGGTTTCACTGCACCCTGAGCGAAACCGGATTTTAGTTCCCCCCCCCATCCTCTTTGCGCGCGTACACACATACGCACACACACACACAGGCCCAAATATAGCACCAACAATTTGCAACGCTCATTATAGCTGTGGTGCGTCCCTCCCCAAAAAATGCCCTCAGTATAGGTAGGTAAGTAGCCAGGTATAGGTGCCCTCAGTATAGGATCTCATGTGTAGGTGCCCTCAGTGTAGGTAGCCAAGCATAGGTAGTATAGTTGCCACAGTAAAGGTAGCTAGTATAGTTGCCCCCAGTGTAAGCAGCATAGTTGTCCCCATATAGGTAGCATAGTTGCCCCCAGTGTAGGTAATATAGTTGCCCCATATAGGTAGCATAGCTGCACCCCAGTGTAGCTAGTACAGTTGCCCCCAGTGTAGTAGCATAGTTGCCCCCAGTGTAGGTAGTATGCCCCAGTATGCCCCCAGTGTAGGTGGTATGCCCGCAGTATGGGTAGTATGCCCCCAGGTGTAGGTAGTATGCCCCCAGTATGCACCCAGTGTAGGTAGTATGCCCCCAGTGTAGGTAGTATGCCCCCAACATAGGTAGTATGCCCCCAGTATGCACCCAGTGTAGGTAGTATGCCCCCAGTGTAGGTAGTTTCCCCCCAGTGTAGGTAGTATGCCCCCAGTGTAGGTAGTATGCCCCCAGTGTAGGTAGTTTGCCCCAATATGCCCCCAGTGTAGGTAGTATGCCCCCAGTGTAGGTAGTATGCCCACAGTGTAGGTAGTATGCCCCCAGTGCGGGTAGTATGCCCCCAGTGTAGGTAGTATGCCCCCAGTGTAGGTAGTTTGCCCCAGTATGCCCCCAGTGTAGGTAGTTTGCCCCCCGTGTAGGTAGTATGTCCCCAGTGTAGGTAGTATGCCCCCAGTGCGGGTAGTATGCCCTCAGTGCGGGTAGTATGCCCCCAGTGTAGGTAGTATGCCCCCAGTGAAGGTAGTTTGCCCCAGTATGCCCCCAGTGTAGGCAGTTTGCCCGTGTGGGTAGTATGCCCCCAGTGTAGGTAGTATGCCCCTATAGAAAGCCGGAAGCCGGCGAAACATCGGGGAAGCTGCCCGCCTTGCATGGGACGCCACGCCGTCCCGACCCCCGCTCCGGCACCCCAGTGAGGCCTTGCCATCGCCTCCTCCAGCCACACTGCCTCCACAGGAGACACCACAGCAACCTGCACCGCCACGTGCAAGCAACAGCTAACTTTCCAGGACATCCATCCTCTTCATCCCGGAGCATTGCTTGGTTTGTTGGCTGAGGCACCCTATGCAGCCGGTATCCAGGAACATGGTGAGATGAACTTTTCCTTACACTTGTGATTTACGGCAGGTCACCTGCCTCCCATCATGCCATGGAGTACATGTGATGAGCTGTAGGTATATCCTGGCCAGATATTATCCTGGTGACTGCTATATGTGATATCCTTGCTTGCCAGGCCTTGCTTTGGGGGATGAACTGCTTGCCATCTTTAATGCATGATTTCTGCAATGCTTTGCCTTGAATGGTCAACTGCTTACTGCCCTGATGTATGATCCTTGCTACGCTTTGCTGTGAAGGCTGTATCGCTTGCTGCCCAGCTACATGACTCTTGGTAAAATCTATGCCCAGACCGGTGCTGATCTTGTTGGACTATCCGTGCATTCAGTCTCTATCTGACCTTCCCGGGTTAATCTGGAGATGGATATGGCGTATTGATTATACGCAGCTCAATACACTTTGTACTCGTGCTTAGTATAGAGTTAGATGCCGGCGTGTGTCTGGCTGTGTGTCTGGTAGTCTGAGCGGTGTGGTGTGACGGGGTGGCCATCCCATGGAATTTTAAATGTATTTTTAATATCTTTGGAACAATAAACGCTATTAGTCTATTTGGTGATTGTTTTTTTCTGTTTTTTCTGTTTTTTGGGGGTGTATGCCCTGCCATTTATTCCTGTCACTGCCACAATTTTGATTACCCTAGTGTAGGTAGTTTGCCCCCAGTGTAGATTGTTTGCCCCCAGTGTAGGTAGTTTGCCCCCAATGTAGGTAGTATGCCCCCAGGCAATCCCCACCTTCTGCAGCAGTGGGCAGGGCAGAGACTAACTCACCAGACTTCCATGCTCCAGCACCGACGTCACTCTTCTCTCCCCGCCTCCGCTCCATCTGTAGTTAGAGCAGGGCTACAAGAAAATGGCTGCCGATTGTCCGCATTTGTGGATATCGGCGCCAATTTTCTTGTAGTCCTGCTCTAACTAGACGGAGAGGACACAGGGAGACATCAGGGCGGCAAGGGGCGACAGGGCGCATGCGCCCTTGAGAGCATGGCACCCTGAGCGACCGCTCAGGTCGCTCATAGCAAAGGCCGGCCCTGTTGATAGTTAATGGCCCTTATTCATTTTACCATTTCTGGAGCTCTGGATTTGGAGCTCATTGCTAAACATGCATGGGCAAAAAGGGTATTATTCCACAATAATGCCTCTGGTACATCATCTTATAATCTTTCGGGAGACACCTATGTCATTTCCTGTCAAAAAAATTAGTTGCTGGTTGAATAAAAGGTATGAAGAATTATGGGCAGCACTGAATGCTGTAAATAATCTTTTAGAGCAAAGAAGGAATGCTGGGATTCATACCGCTTTAAAATAGTTTTGAAAGTACTTTTCCACCTACTTTTTGGTACTTTGTCTATTGCAAACTGCAGAAAAGTTATTCTAAATAGAAGATCAAAAATTATTTCCTAGAAGAAAAAGTTAATTGCATACGAGTCCTTATTAATTAAATACGTCTAAAGACCCCAGCAAGCAGGGAAACACTCATGGTGGACTTATTCAATTCACTTTTTTGCCTACATTTTTTCCCAGGAGATAATTTTTCATCCTCGGTTTAAAATAACTGTTCAGGATCCTACAATTGATAAAGTACCAAAAAGTTGGTGAAAAAGTAAAGTCAGAATCAATGGCGTAGCTAAAGAGCTGTTGGCCCCGATGTAATTTTTACAATGGGGCCAGCCAAGCACTCTATACATAACAATTGATATGGCACACCAAAACCTGCCAATGGCAACCACAGTGTCAGAGGTGCAAGAAGGGGATGGGGAACAGTTTGTTAATGATTACCACAATTCAAAGTATATATTGAAGTGATTATTATGAGCACAGGACCAATAGAGAGATAATTCTGTAGTTGAGGGAGGGTCCTTCGGGGCCCCTCTGGCCCAAGGGCCCCGATACGGCCGCTACCTCTGCACCCCCCTATTGCTACGCCCCTGGTCAGAATTATTCTGAGTATATTCTTGCTTGTTGGTGTAAAAGAAAAAATGAATTGGATCGGGCCCATTGTGTTTAAAGAGGAGCTGTTAGGTATAAGGTCTCAGAGAAAATAAACACATATATCAGTAGCTAAATATTGTCTGTACTTACATTACATATGCATTTCACTGTCCACGTTTGTACTTCACAGAATTTTTATATAGTATTTGCAGAGAATGATGCTCCTGACAGCTCATGGCAGGTTCCATGTTTGTCTGTCTCCTATGAAGCCAATTGTGATGTCATATCCTCCCTGCTTCCTGATGAGTCCACTCACAAAAAAACCTCGTAATGAATAACACTACTGTGCAGTGAATATTAATTAGCCATGTGGCTAGGAACAATAGCGGACTCCTGCAGTGTACTCTGCCCGGAGATTTATCAGTGCTGTGAGCAGCCCAGCATTACATGATGTTGTAACTTGAGCCTGTAACTTCTCACTAGCAGCCGAGGGGAGGGCCCCAGAATGCTTTGCAGTATGGTATGCGGCCTCTCGTCCTTTTTAAGGGCTTGGGAATACAGAGCCTTGATGTCAGCACACATCAAAAGTAAGAGAGATTTTTAACTTCAGTGTTGCCTTTTTGGCTTTCTTTTAAACTGTTTAACACAGGAGAATAGAGGTTTAAATTAGCGTTTGCAGCCTGACAGTTACTCTTTAATATGTATGTGTACGACCCACAAACTACTGGTGTTATTATTTAACCAATAATCCTAGAAATCCAGCTGTTGGCTTTAAGCAGAGCAATTTAAAACATACAACATCTTGTGTCAATCTAAAATGTTTTTATTGTGAAAAGGGGACATGTATTGCTTAATGAATCATTGTTGTTAGCACGCACAGAAAAACAACTTCTCTGGGGTTCAATTCCTGGTCAATTTCAGTATTATTTATACAGACCGGTGAAGGGTGGTTATATCGGGAAATAAAATAATAGCAGATAGACCAAGAAAATTACAAAGTAATTCCACTGTATATTATATTGTGTGTAATGGAAGATACTATTCGCTTTAACAGACAATTGTTTGTCTTGTGAACGTTCACAAAATAGCATGACTTTTTTTTTTTGCGTGCCTAACATTAGTTCACACTAAGGCCGTATTTGCCCTTTACTCAAGCACAGGCGATTTTCAAAATCGCCCAATAAAATGCTTGTGCAATGAATATTTACCTTACCGGCTCCAGTGCAGGCGCAGTAACGGCTCTCCTCTCGGAGATAGGCGGAAATAGCCGATCGCTGTCGGGCCGTTCTACTGCGCAGGCGCAAGTCTCCTGTGCCTGCGCAGTAGAGTGGACTTGACAGAGATTGGCTATTTTCGCCTATCTCTGTGCAGAGAGCTGCAACAGTGACCCCGCTGGAGCCAGGAAAGGTAAATAAATCAGCGCTTATCAGCGATTGTCAGGCTTGTCGAGGGAGGATTGCCGGACACTTCGGGGGAGCCAGCGCTGGATTGCCTGCAGCTGCAGGGGTCGGGGAAGCCTCATTGGGACCCTGAGGCTTCCCCCTCCCGAGGTGAGTACCCACCAGGGGAACTTTTTTTTGTTAGAGGTTCTCTTTAAAGCTGAATTATTGCAAATTCCTTCTGTTTTAAGAAGGCAAATTACACTAACCATTACACTAACCATTTAAAATCAGAATCTTAAAAAAAAACCTGCATCCACTATTGCTATGCCAGTTATAGCTGAGCAGCAGCGAGTGCAGTTCTTCGGACTGGGGAGGAGGGACAGCAGTCAAATAACAGTGTCCTGCTGGAAACAAAAGACAGGTCACTGAACAACTTGGGCAGCTGCACACGTGGCCAAAAACGATCACTACAGCTAAGGAATATTCTACACGTGTACAACGGATGACTATTCCACTGAGCGAGTATTTATTAACCTTCCTGGCGGTAAGCCCGAACTGAGTTCGGGCTATGCCGCCGGAAGGCACCGCTCAGGCCCCGCTGGGCCGATTTGCATAATTTTTTTTTTGCTGCACGCAGCTAGCACTTTGCTAGCTGCGTGCAGTGCCCGATCGCCGCCGCTACCCGCCGATCCGCCGCTATCCGTCGCGCCGCAGCCGCCCCCCCCCCCCCCAGACCCCGTGCGCTGCCTGGCCAATCAGTGCCAGGCAGCTCTATGGGGTGGATCGGAATCCCCTTTGACGTCACGACGTCGATGACGTCGGTGACGTCGGTGACGTCATCCCGCCCCGTCGCCATGGCGACAGGGGAAGCCCTCCGGGAGATCCCGTTCTTTGAACGGGATCTCCGGATCTCCGATCGCCGGCGGCGATCGGAGGGGCTGGGGGGATGCCGCTGAGCAGCGGCTATCATGTAGCGAGACTTTGTCTCGCTACATGAAAAAAAAAAAAAAAAATGTAAAAAAAAAGATTTGCTGCCCCCTGGCGATTTTTTTGCAAACCGCCAGGAGGGTTAATAAAGGTGGTCTATACTCACTATAGTTTTCGTAAAATCTTTTTATGCCTGTGTTCTTTTTTTTTTTTTAGTCTTCTTTTCTGGCTCCTTCCTTTTGACATGCAAATATATTTTTATTTCCATATTTGTTCTGTATCCTGCCTGGGAGATGACAGTCTGATTGGCAACAACAATGAAACTCGTCTCCAAATACACATGACTGCCAGAAGAATATATTTACTACTTTGGCCCGGAACTTAGGAGTTATATCTACACAAACTAGGATATGTTTATGTGACTGAGCTAGCAAAACTCCTGAGTGCTATGGGCCTAAACTGAGTACAGACATAGATAATAGCTGGCCATGGTGGTATAGTGGTTAGCACTCTTGCCTTGCAGCTCTGGGTCCCCAGTTCCCAGCCAGGGCACTATCTGCACAGAGTTTGTATGTTCTCCCTGTATCTGTGTGGGTTTCCTCTGGGCACTTTGGTTTCTTCCCACATTCAATAAGTTAATTGGCCTCCCCAAAAATTGGCCCTAGACTACAATACATACACTACACGATACATACATATGACTATGGTAAGGAATAGATTGTGAGCCCCTCTGAGGGACAGTTAGGTGACAATACAATAAACTCAGTACAGCGCTGCAGAAGATTCGGCGCTGTATAAATAATAATAATGTAAAATATGACCCAACTACTGTCTTGTAAGTGGGACTTGTCCTGCTGATCAGAGAATATAGTTGTAAATAAGCAGATTTATTCACTTTGAAAAGACAAACAAAACAAAAACAAAAAGGCCGAGAGCCCAATATGGTGTAGTATGTCAAAATCAATGGAGATACAATGAAAGTAAACGGTAGATGTACTCACAAGTCTGGGTTACCGCAAAGGCAACCACTGTAACTGCAGGTGGGGATGATTAGGGCCTGACCCCACTCAGGTATTAAAAAGTCGCTCTCTGTAGATAGAAAAAAATGGGGAAACACCCCTCCACCAAGGGTGGACTGTTCAGCAGTAAAAGCAAGAATAACAGAGGCGCCAGCAAGTGTAAAATAATTAAAAGGAGGGATGCAGGTGGACAAACCTCCCTCAGGTACAAAATAGACCAGCCAATAAACCGTTAATTTATAACAATACTATTTATTGGGGATTCTCCAGGTATGCAACGCGTTTCACGGGCAAGGCTCCCGCTTCATCAGGCAATCAAGTCAGGAGAAACACAGCAGTAGGTCTAGTGCCGGGTCAAGCACCTCTATGACTTTTAGAATTATTCACTTGCTCTGTTGCCACCCCTCCTCTTTTTAACCACTTCCCTACCCTGGTCGTTTTCACAGTTCAGCTCAGCTCTGATAACTTTGGCTATTATTTTTGTGGCTAATATTTGTTTTTATAATTACATTACTCAATTGTTACATCTGGTGCAATTCTGCTACGGGGAAACTGTCTGTGACACCTCAAATGTGACCCCTGCTTAATACCTTCAGCTGCAGACCCAATGAGTATGAACTGGGGATGTTGTGATGAAAGTCTAGCCATATTAGCCATACACTTGTTTCAGGCATGTGATTCAGACACTATTGCAACCAAAATGATCAACAGGGCTGCCAGGCAACTGATATTGTTTAAATGTAAATAAATATGGCAGCTTCCATAACTGTCTCACTGCAAGATCCCTTTAAAGAGAAGCCAATTTAAAAACTTCTTTTTACCTTTTATTTATGTTAGGCATGTTTGCCCCTGTTAAAACGCCGCTATCCCGTGGCAGAACAAGGGTTTTTTACCTCCCAAATCCCCTGGGGCACATTGCAGGGAGCGCTTCCGTGAAAGGCAGAGCTTTTGGCTGCAGCTCTGCCTCTACACATGTCCATCAGTGTCGGTTCACCTCCTCTGCCCGCACCTCTCATTCTTCTTTCACTGAGCGGGCAGGGGAGAGGCGGCGATCAGCGCGGATTGACGCACATGGAGGCAGAGCTACAGCCGAAAGCTCTGCCTCCCTGGGCAGCAAAATCCACAACCAAGAAAGTCGTGGATTTTGCTCAGAGGATTTGGGGGGTAAAAAATCCTCGCTCTGCCATGAAATGGCGGCGTTTTAACAGGGGCAAACATGCCTAACATAAATAAAAGGTAAAAAGCCATTTTCTCTAATTGCCTTCCGTGTCTCTTTAAGTACTGCAAATGTAACCAGCGAATTACTTCTTTCCCCTGTAAGGTTTCCCTTCCTGACCCTCCCATCATGGAGGGAGGGAGGTAGTGCCCTGGTGGATGACACATCTCCATTCCTCCAGCAGTACCGAATCTAGAACATGTATTTACCAATGAAATGCTAATTTTCCGAGTTGATTTTGTTCTAATTAGTATATGGGCTGGAATCAAACGCACTTGCTGGTGATCTGGCATGTGCCAATTCCAACCTGCATACTAAATACTACTGGATAATTAGCATCTCATTATTCATATCTGCTGTTGGGAAGTCAAATCTTGCCTGGCGGTCTGGGATAAAAGAGGAGCACTGCAAGAATCACATACAGTAATCAACAGCCTTGGAGTGCGTTCCAAGTCTGAGGTGCTCAATTTACAGACACTATTTGTTGCCCTGAAGAAGTGGGTAAGGCCCACGAAACTCGTCATCTTTTAAGTGTTCAATAAATTGAACATTTCTTACTATCCCTCCTCTACCGAAGTAAGATTGCTTCCCTAGCTATCCAAAATTGTTCGAGGTCTCTCCTCCCACCTATTTTAGCCTCAGAATGCAGTTATACAATACAATACACCACAATAACATTTCTATAGCGCTTTTCTCCCATAGGACTCAAAGCGCTTAGGCTCTCTCAGATTCAGTAGTTGGTAGTAGGATGAAGTATTCACACAACAAAAGTTATATTTCTGCAAATGCCAAACTGAACAGGTGGGTTTTCAGTCTGGATTTAAACACGTCCAGGGATGGAGCTGTCCTGATCTGTTGAGGTAAGAAGTTCCAAAACGTAGAAGCAGCATGACAGAAGCCTCTGGGACCAAAAGTTTCCAAGTGGACTCTGGGTATGACTAGATTATTAGAACCTGTGGATCTGAGATTGCGGGGATTGCTACGCAGCTGCAACATTTCTTTCATGTATCCAGGGCCCAGATTATTTAGAGATTTAAATGTCAGTAGGCCGATTTTGAATAGGACCCTCCATTCTATAGGTAGCCAGTGAAGGGAGTGTTATAGTGGTATAGTGTTTCTGATCTGGCAGAGTGTTGTGCTTTACAATATTTTGTAAATGTCCTGGAGAGGTTGGAACGCAAATACAACAGTAATGAATATAAAAAAAGTCCAGTGTACCCAAGTGCTATTACCTCAAGTAGGTTAGGCTGCAAAGGATTGAAGCTTTCTGTACAGACACATCAAATTGACATTTAACCTAGATATAAAGTACTGTTTGGGCAATATTAATGTAATGCCTTTATGAGAATTATCTGGAAAACACAAAATACCTGAATCTGGATTAAACAGAGTAAAAACAGATAGGGACAAACCGTGTACAGAAACTCACTCCAAGTGAATGTGAAGAGTAACAAATATCCTCATGTCTTTGCTGCAGTTATGTGATTATTCAGTTATCTGCTATGCTCTCAGGATGGATTAGTATAATGAACATAAAGAACAAACAGAGGAGGCTTGCAGTGAAGACAGGCAATGCCCTACAGACATGAATGAGTCACATGTACCAGATAAATTACACACTGAAAATATGTTCCAACTACCTAAATTCCTTTCATTATTTTTATTTATTTTTAAAGGACTTGTTAGGTCTGTAAAAAGTTCCCAAAACTAGCAAAGACGCTGAAGCACAGATACTTTGAGGCAGGGCCGGTTCTAGCTAAGAAGGGGGCAAAAGTAATCCAGCCCCCCCCCCTGACACCAATACTCCAATGACCCCCTCCCCCCCCCCCCCCAGTGCGCCAACCAGATCCCCCCTCGCTCGCTTCTCCCTCTGCACGTTGCCCCACTGCAGTGTAATAAAGTAAGTGGGAGAGAGACACACTCATGCGGGATCATGCGGGAGGTGAGTGTGTCTCTCTCCCACTGACTTTATTACACTGCACTGGCTGGCAGCAGCCGCTGGGAGTGAGCAGGGGTATCCCGGCATAGGGGTCTTATGCTTTGAGGCAGGGTGAAACCAGCTTCAAACCTACTCTCAAAGCACACCTGCTCAGACAAGCTTAACATTTGCTATAGGTAGCATTGGAGGTCTGTGTCTCCTTCCCTAATGTGTCGAACCCACTACCTCTACATTAGTGGTAGGGAACCTTGGCTCTCCAGCTGTGATAAAACTACAAATCCCAGCATGCATTTTCCTTTATTAATCATGACTGTGGCTGTCAGACTCCTGCAATGCATTGTGGGACTTGTAGTTCCTTAACAGCTGGAGAGCCAAGGTTCCCTACCCCTGCTCTAGAATGCAATCTAGCAAGGGCAGGGACCTCCTTTCACTGTATGTTGTTCTGCTGATGTGAACATGTGATTTCTCAAACCACACATCAACTATGTGAGTATTTGTATTGCTGGATGTCCTGATTGTACACATTGTTGAACATCCCATGTATCTATGCTCACCAGCATTTACTATGTGAGTATTTGTATTGCTGGATGTCCTGATTGTACACATTGTTGAACATCTCATGTATCTATGCTCCCCAGCATTTGTTTTGCACTATGTACAAAAGATGTTGGCGCTTTATAAATAAAAAAAAATAGTAATAATCTCCAGCTCCATAGGTTCCAAGATAATTGACATGTGTAGTCTACCTTCTTCCAGTGACCATCACTGAGGATCAGCATCATTTGACAAGTCGCTCTTCCTTTTTCTTTTCCACCAGTTCCAGCGACAGGCAGCGAGGCTATTGGTTGATATTCCCAGAAGACCTCATAGCCGAGGGAGGTGAGCAGACTCCTGGAAAGTAAAGAAGTAGAGGACCAGAGACTATCAGATGACTACCTTCCCTCGGGGGAAGTTATTATTTTTCCTGGAGTGACACTTAAAGCACTTAAAGAGAACCAGAGATGAAGTACCCTCTTGTATTTTACCTTATAAATCAGTGGGAACATGACAGTAAATACTTAATCTGCTCTTTGGTTCATTGTTCTCTGTTTAATCTGACTGTTATCACCTCTAATTAGAATCCCCAACTGAGCACTAAGTCTAGCTTTGCTATGGAAAGATTATTGCTGAGTCTGTCTTCTCTGGTGTCTTTTCAAGCCCAAGCCTGCCCCCTTGTGGCTCTGCTATAATGAATCAGCTATAATTATTCCCTGCAAAGCCAGACTGAATGCTCAGTCCGGGATTCTTATCACAGCTGATAACAGACACTTTTAGCAGTGAGGATGAAACAGAGAGCATGGTAAGTGTTTTCTCTAATGTTCTTACTGATATATATGGTAAAATACACAAGGGTGCTTCGTCTCTGGTTCCCTTTAAGGACTTGTGGAGAAAAAGAACACAGGGACACTGGGAGCCCAGTCTGGGGTATTATCGTTGGTTAATCTAGAAACAAGTAATCAGGTAGAGGTTATACTTACAAGGTTGGGTTGCAACAGAGGTAACCACTCATAGTAGCACATGGGGAAGTACCATCCCCTATCGGCCCTGTGAATGTAGTGTGGCTGTCGCAGCTCCAAGAAAAAATTCACTCTTTGGAGATCTTTCTCTCGTAGAGTAGAGTAGATTGGTAATCATTAGGAGAGGATAGAAGGCACCCAGGAAAATGTAATCCGTAATCCCTACAGACTAAAAAGTAATCGGTAGTAAAGAGATTCTCCCTTAAATGAGTAGCTCTCACGTATAGGATAATTAAAAAAAATCATAACCTTATTGTGCACTTATAGGACAATAAGTGTTACACTACGTAAGCCCCTTCCTGTACAAGTGCCTTAGGCTAATTGTGCCCAGCTTAAAGGCATGATACTTGACGCGAGGAAGCGGCTTACGCAGTGAAATGCGAAGTCCTGCAAGTGCACAATAAAGTTACAGTGCACCTGAACTCCGAACTCCTCTTTACTTTAAAAGATACACAACAGTATAATAACCTTTAATTTAAAAAAAAAAACATGTATTTGTTACAGCTGATACAAAATTTGTTACAGCTGATACAAAATCAATTTGCACAGTTCTACTTCCTGATTCATGGCAGCAGGCATATTGTTTACAGCCTGTGCTTTCAAATGGGCTTATCTGCTTATCTGCCATAGGCAGTTATGTGACACAGGGGGGGAGATCAAATTACAACTAGTGATTAGACACAAATGAAGGGGAATTAAACAGGCTAAACTCTCTAAATATATACAGGGTGCATTTGTCTTTTCTACAGATTCCTTTATAGTCAGTACGGATTACATACACTTTTCTTTTACCTGAGCACCTCCTACCATCTCCTAATTTTAAAGCACTCGCTGTCCCTGGGAAATCTGGAGTTGTGTGGATGCCACTATACTGCTGAGATAACAATATGGTAATTGTGAGCATTGTCCTGGGTTAGGCCCGGTTCACATTGGCGTTCGCTGTCCGGATCGCCTGATCGGATCCGGACCGTATACTGTACAAACGGAACGGACGTTCCGCATAGCAATGCAAAGTCTATGCGGCCGTTCACACGCGTCCGTTCCGTACGGAATGGAGCCGGATCGGATCCGGACTCCGGACACTTTTCCAACATGCTCTATTTTTGGGTCCGGATCATCCGGCCGACGCACCCGGACCGAAGCCTGACTGCACCATCCATGCATAGAAACCAATGGGAAACGGAAAGCACAGAACACACTGGCTATAAAAACCTGACGTTCTACCCCACTTCCTATGCGTTTTCTAGCGGCCATTTTGGATGGGGACACATGGGCCCAGCATTTCTGGAGTGGAGCAGCAGTGACTTTGTGCTGGAGCTGTTTGGCAGTATGTCGGACGTGGAGGTGAGGCCCTACACAGCGGAGGACCTGATTCTACATGTGCACCTTCTGCTGACCTCCCAGACCCCAACAATATTTATATAGTTTGTTATCTCTTTTACCAAATGGATCCGGATCGCAGCCGTATCAATACGTTTGCAAACGGACCGGATCCGGATCGGAACCGTACCATCTGGTCGGTTCTTTACAGAAACGCAAGTGTGAACGGGGCCTAAGACTGAATATACATCTGTAATCTGTAGGCCTCAGTATGGATATATGGCAGTATCAATTGCTTTCCTCTATTATAGAGCAGGCATGTACAGAAATGGATTTCACTGTCAAGGGAATATGATGTGGGGAATAGTTGTACAAGATAGCATGACAATTAATTTCTCCAGATTAGTTGATTGTGAGTGGTTAATAACACCACATCTTGGGCCTGATTCACAAAGTTTTTCTGTTAAATTATCTCACCTTATTTATTAACTCACAATGTATCTCTCCTTAAACAACTTAACTCATGATTTACCTCTCCTGGGGCATCTATCAGCCCCCTGCAGCCATCCTGTGCCCTCACAGTCACTCATTGCTGCTCCGGAGTCGGCGGGCCGCCATGTGTACCTTTGCCCGCATTCCCAATGGTGCAGGAAGCTATTGTGGACATTAACAAGTACATTTTTACGTTAAAAATGTAGGCATTAATGTCCACGATAGCTTCCTGCACCAGCAGGAATGCGTGCAAAGGTACGCATGGCGGCCCGCCGACTCCGAGTCGGCAAAAACGGAACTAGCTTGCGGCAGGGGACCGGAGGAGCCATGAGTGACTGCGAGGGCACAGGATGGCTGCAGGGGGCTGGTAGATGCCCCAGGTAAATGAAAGTCATTTTTTTTTCTTTGAGTTAAGGTTCCCTTTAAATCATGGTTTAGCTCTCCTTATCTAACTTAAATCATGGTTTAGCTCTACTTATTTGACATAACTCATGGTTTAGCTCTCCTTATTTGACATAACTCATGGTTTAGCTGTCCTTTTTTGACATAACCCATGTTTAGTTTTTCTTATCTATTTATCTAATGATTTATTACTTATTTGTTTATCTCATGCATTAGCACTCCTTACAGTTAAGGTGAAAAATAAGTAACCTTTGTGAATCAACCCTCATGTACCACTCTTCCATACACCGATGTACGCTCTGCCCCCAGCTCAAAGTAGAACAACTGCACTATAAGCTGCCTTTCGCAGCTCACTAATCAGGTGAGATCTCTTCCAAACGTGGCTGAATGGCCACGGCAAATACTGTCTTTGAGAGCCCTCCACATTTATATTTAGCATGTTTTTTTTAATGATAGTTACATAGACATGCTGAGCTAAAAACATCCCTAGAATGTACAACCAGAGGTGTATCTAGAGGGGTGCAGGCATGGCTCATACCGTGGGCGTCATTGCCTTCTCCTGTGCTGCACCACCATGCCTGCCCCTGTGCCGTGCCGCCATGCCTGCCCCTGTGCCGTGCCGCCATGCCTGCCCCCTGTGCTGTGCCGCCGTGCCTGCCCCTGTGCTGTGCCCCTATGCCTGCCCAAGTGCCTCCCCATCACACAGACCTCAAATCAGATGAATTATTTTATTTGGAGAACATGGCTACTTAATTTATGTATGTAGGGTGCACTTGGCTTAGTGTTAGAAAAGAGGACATAGAGGGAATAAGAAGATATATTTCCAAAAAAGTTACTTCAGCAATATCCCGAGCCAAAAAATACTGGCAAACATGACAGATGTACGCAAAAAAAGATGTAGTTTTTAGAGGGGACGTGGGCTCTGACTGGGGGGGAGGGGTGCAATTTCAGTGTCTGCCATAGGCTCTATATTACCCAGGTACAACATAGTTTACCATTTATTAAATAATAGCACTTATACTAAAGTCCAACATTAGATACAGTCGCCACTGAATATGCTTAGGAAGGACAAGAACAAAGATGAAGAAAGGGTATAAAAAAAAAAATTAGAGATACAAAATTACAAACTCAGAAAAGGAATTACTTAAAAAGAGATTTTTTTTTAATCTTTTTCCAGGATGTTCACATTTAGTCACATACAAACAGCCAAAGCCTCATTGCAATGTTATTAAAAATTGTTTCACAAGCTGCCCAAAACCTTATTTCAATGTTATTAAATAGTTTCACAAACTGTTGTCAATTGCTTTATTTAATACATGTTGGCCCTTACCCAAATCACTTTATCTCCCGAGTTTTCTCCCGGGGGGATAATTTTTCATCTAAAAAAAAAACAACTTTTCAGCACTGAGCAATTGAAAAAGTTCTAAAAAGCAGGCATAAAGTACCGTAATATCAAACTTATTTTAAGTATTTTCCTGGCAGAAGCTAAAGAGGAAGTTTAACCTCAGATTGAATTCCATCCACATCAATAGCCAACAAAGCTGGGACAAGGTCCACCAGCACCCAAGGCTGAGACACCAAAGTGCGCCCCCCCCCCCCCATACCTCCCACCCCAGCCATCGCACACTGATTGCTAATAGACTATGAGCGCCCCCCCCCCCTCCACCACACACACACACACACACACACACACACACACACACACACACACACACACACACACACACACACACACACACACACCTTAATCTCTAGTTATCTGGCTTGCAGTCTCTACAGTGTATCCTCTTTTATTATTTCTCTCTGCTTCAAACACAAGGGGCCTGATTCACAAAGCGGTGCTAACAGTTAGCACCCTGGTGAAAAGCCCTTTATCACGCCTAAACTCAGTTTAGGCATGATAAGTTTAGGTGTGATAAGTTTAGGTGTGATAAGTTTAGGCATGATAAGTTTAGGTGTGATAACTTTAGGCATGATAAGTTTAAGCACCAACTGCGTTAGCACCGCAGTGCACAGCTGATCAAAAGTTTTGCGCTAGCAAAGTCTGGTGCACTTCGCATAGAGTTTAATGGCGCTGCTTTGCGTGCGGGACTTTGCGCGCTATCTACACTTATCTAAACTTATCATGCCTAAACTTATCACACCTAAACCTATCACACCTAAACTTATCACGCCTAAACTGGCTTTTCACCAGCGTGGTGCAATGGTTATCACGCCTAAAGTCTCTAACTGGGTTAGCACCGCTTTGTGAATCGAGCCCTATATGTGAATGATAGCTGAGTGGGTTGTGTGCCCCCTCCTACACTGCAGGATGGCTGCATGGAGCTGGTAGAAGCCCCAGGTAAGGGAAACTCATTTTTTTTTTTGGGGGGGGGGGGGGGGGGGGGTTGATGCTTCCTTTAAAGAGGAACTCCAGTGAAAATAATGTAATAAAAAGTGTTTCATTTTTACAATAATTATGTATAAATGATTTAGTGTTTGCTCATTGTGAAAACTTTTTAAATCTCTGATTTACATTCTGACATTTATCACATGGTGACATTTTTACTGTGGGCAGGTGATGTAGCTGCTGCATGAAGCTACATCACCTGCCCACAGCTATTCCCACAATGCAGCAAGGTTCACAGACAGGAAACTGCCAAGAGTACGTACGTTTCTTGTGGGAGGTGTTTCACCACAATATCAGTCATACAGCGCCCCCTGATGGTCTGTTTGTGAAAAGGAATAGATTTCTCATGTAAAAAGGGTATCAGCTACTGATTGGGATAAAGTTCAATTCTTGGTCGGAGTTTCTCTTTAAGGTTAATTGCTAAGTTTTGAAAATATCTCCTTTGGAGAAAACTCAAGAGAAAAGTTAATTGGATATGGGCTGTTGTGTCATGATGACGTGTCTGAAGGCTCACCATGTTGAGAGTAGGTCTTCATCCCCAAAACTGGATTCTTAAGGACCACTATCACGAAAATAGTAAAATTTTAAATACATTTAAACATATACAAATAAGCAGTACCCTTCTTCCTGAGTAGAATGAGCCATAAATTAATTTTCTCTTATGTTGCTGTCACTTACAGTAGGTAGGATAGATCTGTCAGAACCTACAGGTTTTGAACTAGGCCATCTCTTTATGGGGGATTCTCAGCATGGCTTTTTTTCTACAATGATGCTGGCCAGCCTTCGTGCTCGCTGCACATTGTTTTGGGCAGTTAGATACAGCAACTGCCATTCGCTAAGTGCTTTTGATTTGTACTTCTTATTTGAATGTGTTTACATGCATTTTAAATTTTACAATTTTTCTGATAGTCCTTTAAGGACTTAAACATATAGGTTAAATGGTTTAGTTGTGTTTGTCACATTCTGACTCAGCCTTATCATATCTTTTAGAAGCTTTAGAACTGTGAATAACTAAGAGAAAGGAGTGACTATGGTAACCTGCTGTACATTATTACAATTCCTCCAACACATTTTATATCATGAAATCTTGTATTCATTTTGAAATTTTCAGACCGTAATAAAAGTATCTTATGAATATTAGAAATGAGCCCATTTTGAGTTCGTCTTTGTTTACAAGCATTTCTCAACTCACGTAGAGCAGGGGAGGATGGGGAGGGTGCAGCTGCATTGGGGCAGAAGATGGCTAAACAGCTCGAGGAGATTTTAAAATAGGATCTTGGGGAAGGCGGGAGGGTAAAGTCTCAATAAGTAGACAAGATAAGGTAAAAAGACAGTCGGAGCCTAACATTATGGGTGGTGGAGAGGGGGATGGGGACAGTGTAAAGAGTAAGGAGGTTGGTAAAACTTAATTTAGCCCATTTACCCCCTTTATGTGTTTACTATTCCAATCAATAGGCTAAAATATGAATTTGAAGGTATTTTTATAGGATTTATTTGGTTTATGATTTTCTAAAATTATGAAACTTAATTAACTGTATCAAGTCAGTACCCCCCAGACCAGCGCTGGACAAACTACAGCACACGGGCAATACCTGGCCCACATGCGCTTTCAACCGTCAATGTCCGGATTCCTCTCCCTCCCTGGTGGGGGGCTACCGAGTTAACTCACCTAATCGTCTCTTCCAGCGTCTGGTCTCCATGGCAACAGCAACATCATGTGACACACCGTCAGTACGTGCCAGCGTGTGACACGCTGGCACAAACCGATAGCATGTCACATGACGCCACTGTCTCCATGGAGACTCGATGATGGAAGCAACGATTACGTGAGTTAACCCTCTCCGTAATTCCGGCTCGCCATTCTGCAGGGAGGGAGGGGGATAAGGAGGGAAGAGGGATAGCAATGTGGCCCACAGTCTGCAAACCGCTGACCGGGCTTCCCTAGACCCATCAAATGTACCCACTGCGGTACAAGTATCATGTTGAAAACCTAGGTTCTACATTATAATAAAAAAAAACATTTCAGTGATTGGAATAGCTTGTAAAGCCTGTGATTGGAAGGCAAATTTCACCTTGCATGCATGCATGCTACAGAGATCAGTTTGTCAGTTGGTAAGATAAAAGGAGCTATTACTTTTTCCAACGTTCTGTGAACCAGTCTTTATAAATTTGGCCAGAGACAATAAAGTGAGATGATAAGGTACAGAACTGTCTTGAGTGGAAATGGTTTGTAGAGGACACTGATCAGTGTACCACCTTCTAATCAAATGGCAGCCACACTGCTGCTCTTCCAGTTCAGCACAGCTCGATGCAAAAAACTATGCATGCACTGTTCAGTCCACTGAGCTATCGAGGTAGACCAACCACCACTGCCTCTGATTACCATGAATGGTCAATTATATAGAAGAAAGCAGGCACATCATCAGGTCCTAGGTGCTTGATATTTGACCTTCAAGCAGCGTCGCTCCAATCATACAGCTATACACAGTTCATCAGCACACCAGTCGCCATTAGATGCAACGCACTTTTATTGTGCAGTAAGCCACATATAGAACCGACAGTTGTTTTGGGGGCCTCGCAGGGTCCCCATTTCGAGGCCCCCGAGCAGGGGCGTAACTAGACTTAATAGGGCCTCCTCTGCAAAAATGATAGCATGGGGCTCTCTTGGTCTCCAAACCCCATGAGGGTCGCTTGAATGGGAGCCGGCGAATGGCAGCAGAGAGTGTTCTGCTGTGAAGCAGCATCTAGATGCAGAAAAAAATTATAGACGCTCCCCCTACACGCTACTCTGCATGGCGGGAAGACGGGGCAGGGATGTTTTGTGTGAGCGAACTAGGAGGATTTTTTGCTGATTGGCTGCACTTATGGTTGGGGAGAGGGATGGGCCCCCAAAGCCTCCAGGCCCCCCTGCGATGGCAGGAGTCGCAGGGTTGATTGCTACGCCCATGCCCCCAAGACAAATATTGGTTCTACCATGTTTCCCCCCAAAAAAGACAGTGTCTTATATTAATTTTTGAACCAAAAGATGTGCTAGGGCTTATTTTCATGGGATGTCTTATATTTCTATGAACACAAGCTCCCGTGCTGTGTGTCCTCCTGCCTTCTTCACTGTGCCACCTCTTCCTCTACTGGCTCCACCTCTTGTGTGCCCCTGTGTCCCCTTGTACCTTAGTGTCCTCCAGGTGTCTTCCTCTGTACCTGTGTCCTCCTATACCCTGTCCTCCTGTGTCCTCTGCTGTGTCTTCCGCTGTCTCTCATGTCCTTCTGGTGTCCCCCTGCATCCTCTTCTTTCCCCCAGCTCCATGTCGCTGTGCCCCCTGAGCTTCATTCTATGAGGTAAAAGTACAACAACTTATGTTTCTACTGGAGCCGATGGTCTCGAAAGTGAGACCATGGCTCCATTATCGGGCCAATCACTGCATTTGCTTAGTAGCCATGGTCCCACCTGTGAGACCATGAGCTCCAGTACTGACACAAGTTGCCATACTTTTTCCCCTTACTGCCGCTAGGGCCTACCTTCAGGGTAGGGCTTATATTTCGAGCATGCTCAAAATTCCTACTAGGGCTTACTTTCCGGGGATGTTTTAATTTAATGGGAAAGAGGGTGTATGTGGCTTAGTGCACAATAAAATTGCATTGCATCTAATGCTGACTGGTGTGCTGATGAACTGTGTATACATGAATGGTCAATGAGATGCCCACAACTCTGAGCTGATGTACATTTTCATGCTAATTTTATGCAGCAATTAATTGTTCAATATTCTTGTTGCATAAATTTGTGTAAAAATTAGCATAGCAATTTGCATCGAATTGGAATTACTTGCACCTAACTGATGAAAAATTAACGAGCAAAGATATTTTGATTTCTGAAATCACACTGGAACTTTTTATAATCATTACTCTTCTCTCAATCACGCATTTTACAATAAGTTAGACATAAATTGAAAGGTTAACATAATATACAGTAAAGGTGCTCATACATCTATCGACTTGGCGGACGATCGACCATCCCATTCAATAATTATTATCAATTCTAATGAAAATTTGGTGTCGGTTTGTGCAAGCCAGATCAGCGATGTGACAAATTTCGAGACACGCATGTCGAACGGACAATGCTGCAAGATACCGGGCCGGCGTGGTTGGTTGGGGTTGATTGGGCTTTACAACTCCGCTCTGTAAAGCACTACACTGGCTCCCCATCAGCTTTAGGATCAATTTCAAAATCCTGTGCTTGGTCTACAAATCAGTGCACATGACCTGCCCAACCTACATCTCTGATCTGGTCCACAGGCACATACCAGCCCGCCCCCTCCGATCCTCCAATGACCTGCGCCTAGTCGCACCACGCATATCTCAGTCGCATGCATGATTGCAGGACTTCACCAGGGCTGCCCCTACTGTCTGCAACTCACTCCCACCAGCCATCAGACTCGCCCCCACCTTTAATACCTTCAAACAAGCTCTCAAGACTCACCTTTTCATGCTCGCATACCCCCCTACACCAGCACCATAATATGTTCTGTTAGACACTCTCTCAAAAGATGCACCTACTGTCTCCACCCCCACCCTTTAGATTGTAAGCTTCTGGCAGGGCCCTCCTTCCTAGTGTTTCCAGCTTGATTATGCAATCTTACTGACAATCACCCCTCTCATGGACTAGAACAGTCTCTATTTTGACCTATTACACTATTGTTATCAAATCATTTGCATGATCTTGTTTTGTTGTGAGTTTCCTGTATGTTCTACCTTGTATGTTAACCCATTTATCTATTGTGCAGCGCTGCATAATATGTTGGCGCTTTATAAATACAATAAATAATAACAAAGATAATCAGGATGTGTGACGAATGTGACAAAACCCCCAACGCTGTCCCCCCTAATGTCCAATGTGCCCCGCCCTGTGCCCCCCCCCCCCACCCCATGCCCAGTGCACTATACGTTACCTGTTTGTGTCCGCCCCTGGCTCCATCCTCTGTCCATACAAACATCCCACGTGGTTGCCGGAAAAACATGGGGGCATGTGGAATGTCATACACGCGCCCACATGTATGCTGGCAACCACATGGGGCGCATGTATGGACAGAGAATGGAGCCAGGAGCCCGCGGTGGACACAGACAGGTAATGTATAGTGCAATGTATAGAGCACTGGGCACGGTGGGGGCACATTGGACATTAGGGGGACAGCGGCAATAGTAATGAGCGGAATGACCTAATTACGAGAAAATTGTGCGTAATTCGCAAAAATACAATTACGGCCGTAATTGGAAATCAGTAATTTCACAAAATTACGCAAAATATTGCATTTACATGGCATTTCATAATTACGTAATTAAGATCACTTCCGTAAGAGAAACTAATCAGAATTTCGTGTTTAATGCAGAAATTCGTCCGTTCTCGAAATTGTGTTCCAGTCCAGAGCCTCCTGATACATTTAAAGCGACAGCACATGCAGGGACCTTTGCATTATCAGATATTGCAAGGCCCAAAACCAAGTGTCTCAGCATGCATGACCACTAAGTGCACCTTGATAAAGAGTGCCCGTCTTAGAAGTGGCTGCAGGTAGAGCCTCCTGATACATTTAAAGTGACAGCACGTGCAGGAATCTTTGCATTATCAGTATTTGCAATTAGTAATTGCAATCAATGAGTGACTCTCCTGTTAGAAACGAAATTATGTCCATTTTCGTAATTAAAATAACTTTGTTTCTATAGAAAACATGAAATTACAAAATTTTGCATTAAATGCCAATTTGCGGCGAAACGTGAAGTTACGGGACGGAAATTACGATTATGGAATTCCGAATTATGGGTTGTATGTCGATTATGAAATTATGAATTCGCGTCATAGTGGCAAACACGAAATGACGCAAATTTCGGCTCAACACTAGACGGCAAGATGTTAATTCCAACAGATATATACATCTATTTATAAAAACGTGTACATTAGATAAAAAATAATGAGGAGGTTTCCAAAGAGTTCCTCTAAAAAAAGAGGGACAGTGCTTCTCTGGGATACTTCTTTTTTATACACAACAATGTTTCTGACCTGTTGCCAGTTGCGTTCATTGGTTGAGCAACACGTTATCATCATAAGTTAAAACTAAGCACACGTTTTTCATAAAACAATACAATTTCTCAATTTTAACATTTTATGTGTTCACTTTGTACTTAAAGGAATTCTATCGATACCCAAGTGTTCTAAAATGACAGTGTGCAAATAATGTCTAAGTAGCTGTGTAAACATTTTCCTACTTTTCATGTTAAATATCAGAGGCAAAAGCTGTAATTTATTGAGGGTAGGATTTAGCTATATTGGGACAAATCAATTGCAGAAGGGGTGTCTGCTTCAATGCACAGCCAGAGTTGCATATCAGACTTTTCAGAAAGCAAATATCAAACATATCAAACTCTGAAAGCAAAAACAGTATGAAAAAGCTGTGACAATTAGTTACATTTCCTCTGCTCTCTTCAGACACGTCACACACAGAGCTACACATAGAGTTAACTGATCAAGTGTGAGGGGACTTTCCCCTCTCCTCATGGCTCAGTCAGCCGTCAGTTTTGGCATCAGTAAAGTTTGAATGTATTTTAATAACAGTAAACAAAGAAGTTGCTGCTAAAAGGTATACATCAGTACTTAGCAGCACTTCCCAAACAATTCCTCTGTCAATTGAAAAAAAATATGTGAATCGGTAGTATTCCTTTAAGGATGATCAATGAGATGCATATGAGGTAAATTTTAGTCTATTGTTTTTCAAATATGTGCAGCTTGGAAAGGAGCCAATCAATGAATCCACTGCTGCATTGATTGAGGCGGGCTGCAGCAATTTCCATCAATATGATCACACTGACTATTCCTATTTGTAATGATTTTAATTAATTATAGGAACTTGCAGAAGCATATCAATGTTAAAGGGGGGCACAATGGTTAATGTTATGCTTTTAAAGTGGACCCAAATTAAAAATGCAAGATTTCAGGAATAAAATCTATTTTCTAAACTATAATAATAAATAGCAGCCTTTTTCAGCTGCATGATGACAAATATAAAATATTTTACATTTATTGGAAGAACCCCTCCCTTTCTTTTATATTGCTGGGACAGAATCCGGCAAACTGGTGGAGTAGGTGGTGTCTGGCAAAGGAGGAATTGCTAATGGCTGCCACCTGTGTAACCCTAGTTAGGCAAAGAGAAGGGTGAAAAGCATGCATTGAAATGCTCATAGGCTTGAATGAGTGTTTATTTATCTTTTGTATGTGTCAGAGTGGTGCAACTAAATATTTTGGATTAAAAAAAATGTTTGGTTTGGGTCCGCTTTAAGTCTCTTTAACATAAAGATTTGTAACTGGAGCAATGTTATTGACACCTATTATGGCAAATCAAAAGGAATTTTTTCACTGCTAATACCCTTTTAAAGCTATGCAGTCACGTCGGAAGTTTTACCTTGCTGACGCCAAATCAGGTTAATCCATTATGTTGGAGGAGGCATCTGCATCTCTTGTGTGGGCTGCTGTTATTTCCCCCCCCCCTCTGGAAAGCTCAGCTGGATCTTCCAAACTGTAACTGCACAATCGTACAGTTACAGAGTTCTGTGCAGTCTGCAGCCGCCATACAGTGCAGGTAAGTGCTATATGGGTCTATAGTTTTGCCCTGCCCACTAAGGACCCCTTGTTGGAAGCTGGCGCAGCGACGGACACCTATTGTTGTTCCTTGCTGTGGTAACCAGCATTCGGCTTTTGATGTGTGCAAGACAGCGGCGGCATCAGCAGGCAGACACAAGTAGGGTTGCTCGTAAACTACGCGTCGTAGTCCACAACTACGCATCGTAGTTCATAGACGAAGTTTAAAAACTACGCGTATGTATTTCCGCGTAGTCGTAGTCCCGCTATGCGAAGCTTCGCCCACTACGTGTAGTTGACATATGTATTGCGAAGTCAACAACGTGTGCGGTAACTGTGTCTATACGGATCCTTGCGCATGCGCAGAAATATTATTGCCCTTCTATACGTATACAATTCTGCATACGAAGGGCGATTGAGGGGGATTGTACGCATTTATTAGTTCACCCATGCGCATAGTTAGCAGATTATTGCGGACATTTTGTTGCACATAAGGGCATAAACGTCCGCATCTACTATGCTTTGCACTACGCGAAGCTTCCGTATTTTAACGCATAGTCTACGAAAAGCAAATGTAGCGAAGTTTCTGATTTCGTAGCCGTAGTTTGCGAAGCGTAATTGCGGAAAACTACGCGTAGTACTTCCAGCGTAGCGAAGTTGGCTGACTACGACCATCCCTAGACACAAGCGCTATAGCTGTGTCATGCTCTGTATTTTGCTGGGAGAAAGTTGTTCTATATTGTATATATTTTTGATTGAAGGAGGTAGTTATAAATATAACATTGCATATACATTGTTGAAAAATCTAATAGAAAGATATATATATATATATATATATATATATATATATATATATATATATATATATAAGATTTATTTTTTTAAATATAAATATAAAAAAATGTTCTCTTAATGCATTCCATATTTTATATAGTTTAAAAAAAACTTTCTCCCAGCAAAATACAGAGCAGGACACAGCTATAGCGCTTGTGTCTGCTCGCTGATGCCTTCTCTGTCTTGTGCACGTCAAAAGCCAAATGCTGGTTACCACAGCAACGGACAACAATAGGTGTCCGTCGCTGACTGTATGCTGCACAAGAGAAAAGGGATGTGTGCTCTGACCTGTCAACTCCTGACTTAAAGAGAAACTCCAACCTAGAATTGAACTGTATCCAAATCAGTAGCTGATACCCCCTTTTACATGATAAATATAATGCTTTTCACAAACAGACCATCAGGGGGCGCTGTATGACTGATTTTGTGCTGAAATCCCTCCCACAAGAAGCTCTGAGTACCAGTGGCGTCCCTACCATGGGGCGGCCAGGAGCGCTCCGCTCCGGGTGTCAGCTCCAGGGGGGGTGTCATCAAGGCCTCCCCAGAAGCCTTGTTGACACAGGAGGGGAAGCAGCGCTGAAGGAGGGGTGGCAGCGTCGGCGGGGAGGGGGGAAATACCCCCCCACATCTCCCTCACCTGGGTCCCCTCCTTCGGCGCTTCCCCTCCACGGGCGCCGGCAACGGGCACTGACAGGGCGGCTGATAGCCGCCCTCAGTTTACCCGAGCAGGGCTACGGGAAGATGGCCGCCGAAGCCCGCACTGGAGACAAAAATAGACGGCAAGATGGCCGCCGACGCCATCTTGCCGTCTATTTTTGTCTCCAGTGTGGGCTTCGGCGGCCATCTTCCCGTAGCCCTGCACTGATGACGCAGCAGGAGACGGCGCGGGACATTCAAGAGGAGCTGCGGAGGCTGCCTGGGACTCGGAAGACATCTGCAGGTAAGGTTTTTTTCTTTTACAGGTGCACCGGCCCGGCCACCCACCGCTGCTGCCCACCTACCCACCGCTGCTGCCCACCTACCCACCACTGCTGCCCACCACCTACCCACCACTGCTGCCCACCTACCCACCAGGCTACCCACCACTACTGCCCACCTACCCACCACTGCTGCCCACCTACCACCACTGCTGCCCACCTACCCACCACTGCTGCCCACCTACCCACCAGGCTACCCACCACTGCTGCCCACCTACCCACCACTGCTGCCCACCTACCCACCGCTGCTGCCCACCTACCCACCAGGCTACCCAGCAGGCTACCCACCGCTGCTGCCCACCTACCCACCGCTGCTGCCCACCTACCCACCACTGCTGCCCACCACCTACCCACCACTGCTGCCCACCTACCCACCAGGCTACCCACCACTACTGCCCACCTACCCACCACTGCTGCCCACCTACCCACCGCTGCTGCCCACCTACCCACCATTGCTGCCCACCTACCACCACTGCTGCCCACCTACCCACCACTGCTGCCCACCTACCCACCAGGCTACCCACCACTGCTGCCCACCTACCCACCACTGCTGCCCACCTACCCACCGCTGCTGCCCACCTACCCACCACTGCTGCCCACCTACCCACCGCTGCTGCCCACCTACCCACCAGGCTACCCAGCAGGCTACCCACCGCTGCTGCCCACCTGCCCACCGCTGCTGCCCACCTGCCCACCGCTGCTGCCCACCTACCCACCACTGCTAGCAGGCTACCCACCACTGCTGCCCATCTACCCACCGCTGCTGCCCATCTACCCACCGCTGCTGCCCATCTACCCACCGCTGCTGCCCACCTACCCACCGCTGCTGCCCACCTACCCACCACTGCTGCCCACCTACCCAGCAGGCTACCCACCACTGCTGCCCACCTACCCACCACTGCTGCCCCCCTACCCACCACTGCTACCCAGCAGGCTGCCCACCTACCCACTAGGCAATCAGGCTGCTCACCCTTCACCACCTACCCACCAGGCTATCAGCTTGCCAACACTCAAATCTGCTACCGATATTGTGTATTTTGTGGTCAGATCTGCTACTGACATTGTGTATTTTGTGGTCAGTTTAACTACCGTCATTATGTATTTTGTGGTCAGTTTAACTACCGTCGTGTATTTTGTGGTCAGTTTAACTACCGTCATTGTGTATTTTGTGGTCAGTTTAACTACTGATATTGTGTATTTTGTGGTGAAATCTGGTGCTGACATTGTGTATGTTCTGGTCAAATCTACCGCAAGATTGAATGATTTTTTTCTGGTCAAATCTGCCGACATGATTGAATGTATTTTCTTGTGAAATCTGCTCACATAACGTGTAATGTCTGGTGAAATGTTCTCGCATTACGTGTATTTTATGTTGAAAGCTTCTGACATTTTGTGTATTTTCTGGAGAAAAGCTGCGCAATGATGTGAATTTTCTGGAGAAAGGTTGACTAAAACTTGGGTGCACTTTTAAATTAGCTCCGCCCCATCCGGTCATAGCCACGCCCATTTTTTCGCCGCGGCGCGCTTCGCGCGCCGCAGGTGGTGTACCGTGGGGGGGGGGGTGTCTTTCAATACCTAGCACCGGGTGTCAAATGCCCTAGGTACGCCACTGCTGAGTACCGCGGTACTCTGGGCAAACTGCCACAATGTAACAATGTTCACAGACAGGAAATGGCTGTTTACAGCTGTCTCTAACAGCAAAAACAGCTAGGAGCAGCTACATAACCTGCCCACAGTAAAAATTTCACCATGTGATAAATGTCAGAATGTAAATCGGGGAGAGGAAAGATTTTACAATGAACAAACACTGACTAAATCATTTATACATAATTATGGTAAAAAAATGAAGCACTTTTTTTACTACATTATTTTCACTGGAGTTCCTCTTTAAATACTGGCTGCCTGAAGTCATCTGAGTAATTAAAATGGCAAAGCGTTTGCAAATTGTATTTGCCCAAGGAGGTACAAGGAGGCCTACATGCGGCACCCCTGTTGAGATGCAAAATGTTGCATGGGCCAACTCCTGCAGGAAGAACAGGTGGATAGTTTAGATCATGCAAATTCTGGTGGGAGAGTGCAATTTGCAAACGCTTTGCCATTTTAATTAGTCAGATGACTTGAGGCAGCCAGTATTTAAGTCGGGAGTTGACTGGTCAGAGCACACTTCCCTTTTTCTCCTGTGCAGCGTCCGTCGCTGGCTGTGCCAGCTTCCAATAAGGGGTTTTAGTGGGCAGCGCAAAACTATAGAGCCGTATAGCACTGTCCTGCACTGTCCTGCGGCTGCAGACTGCACAGAACTCTGTAACTGTATGATTGTGCAGTTACAGTTTGGAAGATCCTAGCTGAGCTCACCAGAGGGGGGAATAACAGCAGCCCACACAAAAGATGCAGATGCCTCCTCCTACATAATGATTTAACCTAATTTGGCATCAGCAAGGTAAAAATTCCGCCGTGACTGCATAGCTATAAAAGGGTATTAGCAGTAGTGATGCTCATCCAGATTCCAGATACCCGAACTATCCAGATATCCAAACTTTTTTCTGGTATCCGAACTCGGATACGGATTCCAGATAGCCGGATAAATCCGGAATGCACTATCGGAGTGAATCCAGATACGTATTAGGTATCTGGAAATCAGTCCAGATACCTAGTTTGGGTACCAGGATCCGGATGGCATAACCACGGAGTTTACGTCCATGACATCATTGAGCCAATCAGAGGGCTCCCAGCCGAAGCCCTAGAGACCAATCCCAGAGGGGAACCCTGGCCAGCCCCTCCTGTATATGAGGCGGGCGCCATGATGAGAATCTCGTCCTTGCTTGTGACTGCTCACTGAGAGACATCTCCACTGCTGTTGGGTAAGCAAGTGCTGTATTACTGTGTTAAACCTAGCGTTTTTGCTCCTAAACACCTATACTACACCAGTATTTTTTTTTTTTTTTTAGTTAGCTAGCTTGTATTTTGATTTTAGTCAGTGTGACAGTCAGACTCAGTGCTGCAGCTGCTAGACTAGGTTAGGGCCTGCTGTGTGCACAGGCTAGGCCTGCTGCCAGCCTTAGCTACAGTATAGCTTGTAGGTTATTAGAGATTAGATTACTGTACTACTACTAGTCTTATATTGTGTGTCGTTAGTTGTTAGAGAGAGTACTACTACTGTGTTAGCTTCATTTACTACAGTTAATTACTGCAGTGCTGCTGTTAGAGTCAGTCAGTGTGTGACAGATAGACAGTTAGTGTGTGCTCCTTTCACTCCGTCAGTTGAAGTTCTACTAGTACTACTACAACTAGTCTACTACTACCAGTTATGTATAGTTAATTTGTATCGAGTTAGCTTACTTTAATTGCAGGGCTGTTACAGTGTGACAGACAGACAGTTAGTGTGTCAGTGTGTGCTACTCTGCTGTCTCTCCGTTAGTTGAAGTTCTACTACTGCTTCTATCTACTAGTACTACTGTTTTGAATAAAGTACAAGTACCTCACTTCATTTGGACACATAAAAAGTTGTACTATGTCTGCTGGCACTGGCAGCTGGGGGAGGGGCAGCATGAAAAGCAAGGGCAAGAGGAGAGGGAGCAGCATTGCCGCCGCTGTCGGCAGTTATGCCGCGTCAGTGTCCATTCTGCCACTAGCCACTGGCTGTGCATGCACTGGGCGCCCAGCTGTTAAGGGGAGTCACACTGCAGAGGTGCAGCAGCGTGTAGCGGCCATTTATCAGTAGGGTAGTTGGCGCACATTGGAGGGGAAAGACGCCGAGCCTGTGATGGAGCTGATGGTGGATGAGCAGGCCACCACCAGCTCTACAACACAGATCTCTACTCACCGCCAGGGTCCACACGGAACAATTCTTCTGCTGCCAGTCTGCCACCAGCTATTACGCCACTACAATAGCTTTATTTTGTTCAAAAAAAAATCTGTTCAAGTTTTTGAGAAGTCTGGGCTGAAAACTATGATGTCCCAGTTGTGCATTGGACACAATGTGGGCTGCACGACCGCTGTCTGCAACCTCCTGATGTTAATTTACAGCCATTTCTTTCTTTGTATTATACCTCCCCACATAAACAATTGCTTTTTTTCTTTTTAAAAAAACATGGTGCTTCTTGCATCATTTACTATTAAAGACGTTTTGGAAGCAATTTAAAGGCCACTTCCGGTTTTCAATCCAGATACCCGGATTCAACCCAGTTAATGGGTTTGGATATCTGGATAGACTCGGACTCCAGATATCCGGATTTATCCAGATTTTTTGCTATTCGGATCCGGAACAATCCAGATATCAAAAAGAGGTATCCGAGCACCACTAGCAATGTAAAAATTCCTTTTGATCGGCCATAATAGGTGTCAATAACATTGCTCCACTTACAAATATTAATGGTAAAGGAACTTAAAAGCAGGAAATTAGCCATAGTGCCCCTTTAAGGGGAAATGGGGCTTAAGCCTTAAAGTAAGATTATACTCCCAAAACTAAAATTTAAGTAACCAGTCTTAGTTACATTTGAAAGCAATCCCACATATTCTCTCTGTAAAAAACTCAAAAAATTCTCACTGTGGAGAGCAGCAGAAGTTTGCCATCGGCAAAGGCAAATGTAATCATTTCCAGCTGAGGCTTTCTGAGGAATGTGTCTTTACTCTCCCCCCCTCCCTCTGCTGAAGATACACATCAACGTGGCATCAGCTGAGTCACATCAGCAGAAAAGGAGGGCCATGGAATATGTTGGCTCTTTCTAAATCAATAATAATAATATTACTGAGAGCTTCAGTTGGCAATAATTACGTTTACCAATGACCAGAGATAAGCAAGCCTCTCCTGCTTTCTGCAGTGAAAATAAAGGTTTTTAGACACAGAGAATACTTGGGAATGCTTTCAAATGTTTTTTTATGTAACTAAGACTAGTTAGTGCAATTTTAGTTTTGAGAGTGTAATCTCACTTTAAAGTTTTTGCTTGTTTGCCTTCTTTTCACGCTATTCTGCTATTCATTTTACACATTTAACACTAATCACAGCAGCACACAGTATGGAATGCATTAAGAGAAGTAGATCTGCCAACTTCTGAATTTTTCCGTGTACTGAGGCACGAAGAGCTAAGTATTTTTTCTAGTATTTGGTAAAGTCTCATTGACTTAAAAACAACAGTTAATCAGTCTCCCTGGGACTTGTGGAAAGCATACTCACACCCCATGCATAGCTCTAAATGTCAACACTGTTTCCTCATATTATATCACTGTGAGAGCATCTTTGAACAAATTGCAGCATTGTGTCTGCACAGAGGAAACAAGTAATATAGGAAATGACTGGATCTGATGTTGCATCTCACCTATCTGCACCATGTGCTCTTCAGTGATAAGTTTGCTATTTAAAGTGTTTTGTTTCTTCCCTGCCCCTGTAGCCCAGCAGAATGTTTCATGTCCAGCTAGCTCCTCCTCTTGCCTATATATTTAAAGGGAACCTAAAGTGAGAGGAATACGAAGGCTGCCATCGTAAAGGAGTCATAAAGGGAAAAAGTGTAAAATAAGTGGTATTTACCAGGGGCTTCCTCCAGCTCCAAGCTCCCAGGACGTCCCTCGCCGCAGCTCTGCCCGCAGCCGTTCGCCGCAGGTCCGTCCCGGCCCCGCAGTCCGCTCTGACCCACGTGGCGGTTATTGACAGCGCCGTTCGCGCAGGCGCAGTACAGAGCGACCTGGAGGTCGCTCTGACGTCATCGCCGGGGACTGGGACGGACCTGCGGCGAACGGCTGTGGGCAGAGCTGCGGCAAGGGACGTCCTGGGAGCTTGGATCTGGAAGAAGCCCCCGGTAAGTACCACTTATTTTACACTTTTTCCCCTGATGACTCCTTTAATTCTCTCATTAACAATACCAGTTGCTGTGGTGATGGTTAATCTCTTTACCCCCCGCGGTATGAATTTCTCCGTCCCTTTTTCCACCCTTAAAAAACCAAGGGACGGAGAAATCCGTACCTCATGCGCTACCGCCGCTGTCCGCGCTCCCGCCGCTCGTGAGCACGCTCCTGCCGCTCGTGCACGCCGCCGCCCGCTCGCCCGGAGATCAATGAACGAGAAAATACGTTCCCGTCCGTTGATCTAAGCCCCCGCAATGATCTGCTGCTTCTATGAGAAACAGCACGATCATTGTGATTTTCTGTGAGGATCCGCTCGGCTGCCTGCGCAGGCAGGCAGCCTTTTGACCACTGTTCAGGTCTGCATTCAGCAGGTCTCTGGAAGAGAGACCTTTTGTCAGTTGTGCAGCTTGCTGCTGAGGAATTTGCATACGTTTGTCATGCAGATTGCCTAGCCACATCCTTTGTAGGCTTGCTGTATAAAGAGCTATGAGTCCTTTGCTGGTCATAAGGGTTAGTCCTGTGAAACACTCTTGCAGTGTCAGCCTTGCTCTTTGTTTGAAGATTAGCCTAGAGTAATTCCTGGGACTGCACTAGGCAGGTTCCCTAGTGCAGTTAGGATTGCATATCTGTTTTGTTTGTCTGTGGCGATTGTTTTGTCCCAGCGGTGGTCGACAGGAAATCGTTCGGATCTTTGTTCTTGGAGTATAGCTGGAGCAGCGGTTGCTACCAGCTATCTCCTCTATCTGTCTTGCCTGGATCGCACTCGCCTAGCGCTAGTGCTGTGGATCCGTCTGATCTCCATCTCTCTTGCTGTTATCTCTCACTTATTCCTGTTTTCGTGTATCTGTATTGCCTGCTACGAACGCTTGCTGGAGGCTCGGTGAGGTAACCGTTAAGCAAGCGCTCGCGTCCTCTGTTTCATGTTTGTCTGTCGGTGGTTAGTTAGGCGTGCTTGTCTCTGTTGTGCTTATCATGCGGGGACCGCGCATAAACGCGTACACTGTTGCGAATGAGTGCGGTGTTCGCGTTTAGTTAGCGTTTGTTATTTTCCTTATCTTCTCATTGTATGATTTGCTGTGCCTTTGCTACTCTCGTGCTCTGCCTTGCTGTAGCCTTGTGTCACCTCTGGCAATCGCCTCTCTCGCGATTGCGTTCCTACTTCATATCTGCTGTTGTGTGTGCACCGTCGCGGGTTGGCGACTAGTTTGGTGCACACACATACAATCTGTCCCTGTGCTCATTCTCTTCCGCAATCGCTTCCCTTGCGATTGCGTTCTCACTTGGTTTCTTCTGTTGTGTGTCCACCGTCGCAGGTTGGCGGCTAGATTGGTGGACATACATACAGTCCTCATCTGTGCTTATTCGGTCTCGTGTCGCTGTTAGCAATCGCCATCTCTAGCGATTGCCTTCTCACGTTGTCTTCATGGTTGTGTGTTCATCATCGCAGGGTGGCGACTAGTTTGGTGGACACACATACCCTCTGTCCCTTTGATCTCCCTCTTTCAGGGCTATCTTGCCCTGCGTTTCTTCCCTTCGTACAATTCCTGTCTGGCGTCTGTGGCAGGGCAGAGGAGCTGTTCCTCTGCACTCCACAGCTCCACCTGTCGACAGGAATTTCCCTCTACAGGTGCATTGCACCTTTTGCTGGGTTCCCTCAAATTACAGCTTGTGGAGGATTTCCGCAGTGTCAGCGCACGCCTTGGGCTTGATTCACAAAGCGGTGCTAACTGTTAGCACGCCTGTGACAACCCCCTTAGCACGACTAAACCAGCTTTTCGCACGCAAAACTTTATGCGCATAAAGTTTTACGCGCGTAAAACTTTATGCGTGCACTGCACAGAGCGCAGGGCGCTCCGCGCGAAGTGCCCATTAAAGCCTATGGGACTTAGCGCGCGCATTGGACTTTGCGCGCGTTAAAATTTGCGCACAAAACTTTACGCGCGATGTGATTGAGAAATCCGGTGCTAACCTACTTAGCACCCTGGTTAGCACGTCTAAAGACTTTAGATGTGCTAAGTAGGTTAGCACTGCTTTGTGAATCAAGCCCCTTGTGCACTGATCACGGAGAGAATTCCACAATCGTTACATTTTCCCCGCCTCATACTGCTTCCTGTAAGCGTCCTTCCGGACGCTTACATGTCGCATTAACACAAACTCACTGTGGCCATCTTGTGGACAAATAGTAAAACAAATGTATACAGACCGCAGCACTCACCATACTGCCATACAATCGTGAGCTTGATTTGGGGTTCTGTATTTAAATTATGGGTGACCTGACTGTGTACCTCTGTTATGTAGTATGTGTTGTTGGCACTTTGTGGTTTTAATATGTTTATTTTGTTTTATTTCAGACCATCAAGAGGACGCATATGGAGTGCAAGAGGTGGTCCCCTTTAACCACGCAGCAGTATGGTGAGTGCTGCGGTCTGTATACATTTGTTTTGTGTCTATGTTGCTATAGTGACACCTATGGCCGCTCTAGCACCACCTACTGTGATGATGCGTGGGCTGTGTTGCGCTGAATGATGGCTGGGGCGCACAGGATTGGCTAAGGTCTACCAGCTGACCTGGTCATGTGACTCTGTCACATGACGCGGATGTTATACCGCTCGCCTCCGTGGATGGAGGCGGCGGTTACGGAGCTATGATGCGCCCGCTCTGCCCTCACGATGGCTGCCTGCAGCGGGGACCCCTTTTGCTTACCTGATTGGTGAGTTGGTTATTTGAATTATGCAGTATTCATTGGTCCATTTTGGACGTATTAGTCTCCCATCAGGTCCTCCTGTATATGCTCCTGGGGATTGGTCAGAGTTCTCACCTGAGGGGTGTGTTTTGTCTTATATATGTATGTATGTGACATATGATGTTTTATATGACCATTTTACAACTTGATAAAGGCCAGAGGAGGCCGAAACAACTGTTTGTTGTTGGAGTCATGTCTGCATCAATAAAACCTTAAAAGAGCTATACTCACTTTGTGTGGTGCCGGTCCTTTGAGGAATACGTGTTTTACTTCTGTCCTGTGCAAGAGTCCAGGTCCACTTTAACCGCTTTCGGCAGACGCTTTTGATGCTGTTATTCCTGGCAGGGCATAGATTTCACCTTACCGCCGCCGTGCGCTCTTGCCGTACTCATCACTCCCGCCGATCGCATTGCTCTCTGCCCGCCGGCCGCCGCAGCTCACTCGCAATGCTGTCTGTAAGACAGTAAGACAGCAGAGCCCTGTGAGCCTGTCGGGAGCCAATTTCATTGGATCCTGACTCTGTCATCAATGTGAGCAAATCCCATTAGCTTACATTGATCACATGGTCAGGAGCCAATGAAATTGGCTAAAGTATTTCTTTGTTACTGGCCTGGCTGAACCATTATCCAGCTCCTGGATGATAATACCGGAGTGGGGAGCGGTGTTTTCTTTCCTGTCTATACTGGTATTTGTCTGTAGAATGTACTGTAGCTGAACGCAGGCAGCCAAATCAAACGCTGGATGTCCAAAGTGGCATATAGCTGCTAATATGCATTATGTGAATAATGGTGCCCAAATCAACCTCGTTGGCGGTAATCCTGAGCTGAGCTCGGGCTATGCCGCCGCGGAGGATTGCTCTGGCCCTGCTGGGCCGAATTGCATATTTTTTTTTCAAACACGCAGCTAGCACTTTGCTAGCTGCGTGTTTGTTCCGATCGCCGCTGCTTGCCGCCGATCCGCCGCTACCCGCCGTGAAAGAGGCCGCCCCCGCAGACCCCTTGCGCAGCCTGGCCAATCACGGCTAGGCTGCGCTATGGGGAGGATCGGGACTCCCCCTGACATCACAACATCAATGATGTCGATGACGTCATCGCGATCGTCGCCATGGTGACGGGGGAAGCCCATACAGGAAATCCCATTCAAAACGGGATTTCCTGTTGGGATTATTCGGCGGCGGCGATCGGAGGGGCTGGGTGGACGCCGCAGGGGGGGGGGGGGGGGGAGGGGGGGAGAATGTAGCTAGCGCTAGGCTAGGCCACATGTTAAAAAAAAGATTAGGCAAAAAGAACCCTCCCGCGGCCGTGCGCCGCAAATAATCATAACGCCAGGGAGGTTAATAGATCTACTATTTACCTGCTTTAATCAATCTTTTTTTTTTCATAATTAAGGATCAAATTTAACAAGCGTATGTGATACATTGGACAGATTTTTCAAATGTTACAATCAATCAAAAAAATGTTTTGTAATTCTTGAATTGAAAAGAAATATAAAAAAAAGTGTATGGTTTGAGGCCACCTTAACCCATTAGCAGCTTCAAACAACATTTTTCATTTGAAAGCTGCTGTGTATTATAAGCTTCTGCTGGCATATATTGTTTGGCTGCCTAGTGCAGTGGGTGGCAGGGAGCAGTTATATTTAGGGCCTGTTTCCCCTACATGCAGATTGGATGCAGAATTAATGCAGAAAAACTGACTCCAATGAATGCCTATGGGAAAATCTGCATCAGAGAAATCGCGTTTAATGGAAACCGGCCCATAGGCTTTCATTGGAGTCAGTTTTTCTGCATCCATTCTGCATCCAATCTGCGTGTAGTGGAAACAGGCCCTTACCTGTTCTGGATGGCTTCTTCTCTTCCTCCACCCACGGCTCTGAACTTCCAACAGGTCTTCTGGGTCCTTATCACATCCGATCACATGATATGACATGTGATCAGGATCCAGGAGAAGGTGTCAGCATTACAGCACCACCCGGTGGTGGAAGAGGGCTGATGGAGGATATGGAAGAGACTCTTCCATTACTCCTCTTCCACCAACAGGTGGCGCTGTAACGTTGACATGGTCTCCTGGATCCCGATCACATGTCATATCATGTGATTGGAACCGAGAAGACATGTCGGGATTGCTGTGGAGGAAGAAAAAGGCCGATCCAGCCATCCAGACAGGTATGTATAAAAGCTCCCTGCCATCACCCCTACCATGCCACCACCCCTACCCTGCCTCCACATACCCCATCGAGCCTGCCAGGCTGGGGAAGGCACAGCAGGCTGGGAAGGCACACTTCTCCAAGGGCAGGAAAAATTCGGCCATGCTGGATAAAGGGTTAATTGGTGAAGAAAATGTCTGACTGGCACCATCAAGTTAATGCTCTTTTATTTCATGAATGCATAACAGCAAATACAGCGATGTCAAAGCTTACGCTTCTTTAACTCCTTTTGGACGTTGCTACTACGTCCAGAAGGCTGCTGCTGAGTGCTTCCACGTGATCGCATGCTCCCGTGCCGCCGCCCGTTAGCCCAGAGATCAATGAATGGGAACATAGTTCCCATTCAATGATCAAAGCACCCGGGAGAAAGACCGATGGCTTCTTTGGGAAGCTGCAATCTTTCAAAAGAAAAAAAAATCACGCCCTCCTATACTTCCTGGAAGCGAGAGTGCTCACTTACAGGAATAAAAAAAATGTTTTGACTGTGGCCATCTTGTGGCCAAATGGTAAAACTACATCTACATACTTTTTTTATTACATAAACACAATTTATTACATTTAAAATTAACTGTTTACCTCCCACACCAAAAATTACCCAAATACATTTTTAATAATAAAAAAAAAAATTACAATAAAAAAAACATACATAGTTACCTAAGGGTCTGAACTTTTTTAATATGCGTGTGAAGAGGGTACCGTATTTTTCGGACTATAAGACGCACTTTTTCTCCCCCAAAAGTGGGGGGAAAAAGTCAGTGCGTCTTATAGTCCGAATGTATTATTTGGACCTGTACCATGTATTTTAAAAATGTTGTCCCCGTCTCCCCTCCATTCCCGTGTCCTCCTCTCTGTGCCTCTGTAAGTGTAACAAGGGTGAACTGGGGAAAGAGGACAGGATCCTACTTACAGCTTTCCGGATTATTGCGGCGGTGGGGTGCACTGCGGATCACGTGGGTCCGTGAAGGAATGAGCGTGACCATCAGCTTACTTCCTTTATCCCCCTGTGTCCTCCTCCCGGTGTCTCTGGGTCCCCCTTTGCCTGCCGCGCTGCTCTCAGTTCCCATGTCCGCATATATACAGTATACGAGTTGCAGCCACGCCGTCATCGATAGCAAGAAGCCACGTAGGTTTGGGTGCCATCTTCCAATCAGGCGAGGGGGCGCTGCCCCAGACCGCCAATCACACAGCTCATTCCTCCATTCACTGCGTAGTGATTGGCCGCAATGAAGGACCTGTGGTCCCGCCTTCGAGACCAGCGGGCCCGGAAGAAGGAAGGAATGAGCTGTGTGATTGGCGGTCTGGGGCAGCGCCCCCTCGCCTGATTGGAAGATGGCATCCAAACCTGCATGGCTTCTTGCTATCTATGACGGCGTGGCTGCAACTCGTATACTGTATATATGCGGACATGGGGACTGAGAGCAGCGCGGCAAAGGGGGACCCAGAGACACTGGGAGGACACAGGGGGATGAAGGAAGTCCCGTAAGCCGCATACACGCGGACATGGAAACTGAGAGCAGCACGGCAGGCGAAAGGGGACCCAGAGACACCGGGAGGAGGACACAGGGGGATAAAGGAAGTAAGCTGATGGTCATGCTTGTTCCTTCACGGACCCACGTGATCCGCAGCGCACCCCACCGCCGCAATAATCCGGGAAGCTGTAAGTAGGATCCTGTCTTCTTTCCCCCGTTTACCCTTGTTACACTTACTGATACGTGTAATTAGGACTGGCAGGGGCTCTCACACTGCACATTACACTCTACCACTTCTACTGGATACTTTCACTCTCTGTACATGGCACTATTAAAATGTGCACTGTATTTTCATTTGTTATACTGCAGCATCTTTGAACATGATTTGTAGGGCTTTGCTATATGCAAGTATTTGATTACTCTGCACTGACTCTGTGTGTGCACTAGCTTTTCAACGAATCCATGTGTGCTGTGGATCTCCCTTTCCTACTTTCCCATTTCCATCCCAGTCTGCTCAAACCATGGAGTAATAACTGGCTTCCCCCTCACTGAGCTCCCTTCTCCCTCTCCCCCTGCTTCCACACACTATACACGTTTCCCAGGGCTAACATAAGACACCCCTGGACCATGGAGGCAACAGGTTTAGTAGATTTTTTTTCCCCTGATTTTTGTCCTCTAAACCTGGGTGCGTCTTATAGTCCGGAGCGTCTTATAGTCCGAAAAATACGGTATATTACTATTGTAAGCTTGTAAATAGTGATGAACACAAAACTGAAAAAATGCACCTTTATTTCCAAATAAAATATTGGCGGCATACGTTGTGATAAGGACATAATTTGCATTGTGTAATAACCGGGACAAATGGGCAAATAAAATACATGATTTTTAATTATGGTAGCATGTATTATTTTAAAGCTATAATGGCCGAAAACTGAGAAATAATGATTTTTTTCAGTTTTTTTTCTTAACATTCTTGTTACATTTAGAAAAAAATAATTCTTAGCAAAATGTACCACCCAAAGAAAGCCTAATTGGTGGCGGAAAAAACAAGATATAGATCAATTCATTGTGATAAGTAGTGATAAAGTTATTGGCGAATGAATGGGAGGTGAAAATTGCTTGCATGCATAAGGTGAAAAAACACTGAAGGCTGAACTGATTAACGAGCTTAGCTGAATGTCTAAGCTTCATAAAGAAGCTGTATTTGCGGTTATGCATTCTTGAAATAAAAGAGCATTAACTTGATGGTGCGGGTCAGACGTCTTCTTCACTGATCTTGATCTGGAGTGCTGCCAGACCTACCGAGGCACATCATAACGTACTCAAGGGAGATGCTCCACCATTTCCTTATAAGATAAAGGGTTAATTGGAAATGTACTATTGGAAGGAAGCAAAGCATACGGATGTGTGCTTTCCCTTGATTGTGACCTGACCTATTAATGTCAAGCTTTATCTGTCATCAGAACCTTGTTTGGTACATCTGATCATCACCAGCCAGTATCTAAATACAGTGATTTCCCCAGGGAACTCAAGGCTACCTAGCACCCTGCCCACGTGGCGTTTCCAGGATAAATATTCACTCCTCTGCTACCTGTATTATGTAAAGTGTAAAAACACAGCACTCAAACTGCCTCATAGCATGAAAATCAAATATTCTTCCTTAATTAATCACATGAATTACGCTCTAAGTGCAACCAAGTTCTCAAAAATCGGCAGAGCATTAAAATGCATTTACATTTTCTGCCAATTACTACAAAATCCTTAATGCGATAGATTTATTTAATTAAATGGAGGAAATCTGACATTTCATGACTCACAGCAGCAATACTTTGTGATGACTGCATTAGGTTCACCAACTGCATCACCTGCATCTTTGTTATAACTTAGTAGACCAATACCAACTTTGTGTATCATGGTAGTCCCCGGTTTACGAACGCCCGACTTACGAACGACCCGCCTATACGAACGCCGCAACCATAGCTCTGCCCCGTCGCAATGACGTCACGCCACCGGGGACTACCTCTTCTGCGCCATTTTAAATGCAGACAGCAGGAAACAAAGCAAGCGCTCACCAATATGGGCCGCATCTGAATGACTCACCACCTCATATGCACCGCTTAAATAGCTCAAATACACACTCAGCAATCAGACAGATGCAAAACATATGCAAAACTAAACTAAATACTTACCATGCAAAAAACAGGATAGCACAATGGGTGCTGCTAGCCTGGTAGTTACAGAACTGTGGATAAAAAATAGGTAAAAGGCTGCGCATCCCTGACCCAATACTGTACAATTGAATGGTTAATCGCTGTGGCGCACACCGCCCCCCCTGGACTAAAATGTACGCCCGCATCCAAACAATGCAATACTGGTCTATGGAGAAATTTTAGCTTCCATCATAGTTTTGCATGCAAAAATATAGATATACTGGACATCTGCACCAACGTTGAGGTAAATCTCCAGAGCAGATGTCCTAACACTAAAATGACCTAAGTTAAAAGCAAATGTCTTTACCCTGGCAGCTGCTATGCTAAAATGTGTAACTTACATTCAAAACAGACAGCAGGAAACAAAGCAAGCGCTCACCAATATGGGCCGCATCTGAATGACTCACCACCTCATATGCACCGCTTTTAAATGCAGAGTAAGTGCAGCGGAAGGTAAATAGAGGACATCTCACCTGATCCTCGGCGGTAGAAGGTCCATCGTGGTGCCCGGAAGCTGCGCGGCCCGTCCTCTTGCTCCGTCCACTGTTCCCCGGCGGCTTCTTATGCGTCGCATAATGACGCAATCAGGAGAAGCCCCCTAGTGGCGGCGCCTGCTAATGCGTCATTATGCGACGCATGTGAAGCTGACACCGGGAACAGTGGATGGAGCGAGAGGACGGGCCGCACAGCTTCCGGGCACCACGATGGGACTTTCTACTGCCGAGGATCAGGTCAGATGTCCTCTATTTACCTTCCGCTGCGCTTACTCTGCATTTAAAACTGGAGCAAAGGTGGCTGTCCCGACTTAAGGACAGATTCAGGTTAAGAATAAGCTGACAGTCCCTATCTCGTTCGTTAACCGAGGACTACCTGTACTTCAGCTCATTGCTGCACACAGGCAGACTTCAGTCCTGTTAGGGGAGTAACCGCAAACCATGACACTTTCTGCAAAAATGTGACCATCAGATTAGTACAGCGCAGTACAGGTCCTCTTCTTGTCGCTGCAGGTGGCAGCTGTGCTAGGTACTAGTTCTGATATGTCATGTGACTTGCATCAGGAGCTGCACAGAGGCACGGCTCCTGACTGCAGCCAAGACAAGTGGACCTGACCAGAGCTGGAAACAGCCTGTAAAATAGCTTTAACAGAGGCACCAGAGTAGAATGAAATTATTAAGAATCGTTTAAAAAAGGAGATAGTGGTGGACTTACCTCCCCAGAAGACTAACTAGTCAGAATATCTGTGGAATTCACTTTATTTGTGACTCCAAAAATAGCAACGCGTTTCACGAGTCAGAGTCCACTTCCTCAGACTATAACAGGAGCACTAGGAGGACTAGCCTGAGAAAGTGAACTGCAATTTTTGAAGTCAAAAACCTAAAAACCAGTCCAGGTGTAATGGGTGTAGTATTCAGTTTAGGCCAGGAGGGACTAAAGCAGGTTGTTTCTGCGCACAGCACTTGAAACAAGGAGGGAGCGTAAGGGTAATTCGGAGGTCCGGCAAACTTCCTCTGAGCTGCAACAACTCAGAGGGGGAATAGTATTTTACGCCAATGGAGAGTTTTACGGCAGCAGGGAGAGCCATCATTCAGCTTGCCCTGTGCCCAATATACCGGCGACAGGGAAACATGTAACTATGCAGATTGGGCAGATTGGACCCGCCATTATTTATTAGAGATGAACTGAATAAATGAACACAGAGGCCAGCTTGGTAAGGCTTTAGCTTTTCCACCTCACACTCTGCCACAAAGCAATGGACAGGGGTGGTCACATGTTAGGAATAGAGATGGGCCGAACCTACGATTTTAGGTTCGCGAACCGGGTTCGCGAACTTTCACGTAACGTTCGGTTCACGTTAAAGTTCACGAACCGCAATAGACTTCAACGGGGATGCGAACTTTGAAAAAAATAATAATGCTGGCCACAAAACTGATGGAAAAGATGTTTCAAGGGGTCTAACACCTGGAGGGGGGCATGGCGGAGTGGGATACATGCCAAAAGTCCCGGGGAAAAATCTGGATTTGACGCAAAGCAGCGTTTTAAGGGCAGAAATCACATTGAATGCTAAATGACAGGCCTAAAGTGCTTTCAAACATCTTGCATGTGTATACATCAATCAGGTAGTGTAATTAAGGTACTGCTTCACACTGACACACCAAACTCACCGTGTAACGCACCGCAAACAGCTGTTTGTGTAGTGATGGCCGTGCTGGACTGGTGCGCACCATGGCGAGAGTGCAGGTTTTGGTGGCTTTACAGCCCATATGGTTGCCTGGCTGATGTAGCTGAATGACAGAACAGTGACTGTCCAGCTGATCAAATTTGGTCTGACCACAATGAAGCAACGACCTTATTATCTTTTGTGTGCCCCCCGAGACACTCATCTAGGCGCCGGTCATTGCTTCATTGTGATACGCAAGCCCCTTCACCACGGCAAGGTAATGATCACGAAGGGGAATGGGCGCATGTACATGCCTTTACTTTTGTTGTTGCAGCTGCCCGCAGTGCAGCCAGAAAAATTAGGCAGTCATGTACACGCACCAGAAAAATTATTACAGCGGCCGCTGCTAGCAGCGGCCTAAAAAATTCAGCAATCCGCCTGGAGTCCCGGACCCTGTTGGTGGTGGCGGAGAAGGTAGTCAAGCGGCCTGCAGGCAGACATGCTGTGTGGAGGGACTGGGAGCGACTTAGTCTTCTTGGGGCAGCCCAGGCAGCCAGTCACACGGCGTGCAGGCAGAGATGCTGTGTGTGCGGGGACTGACTTAGTCTTGGGGCGGGCAGCAGCCCTCCGGGATCCATGCCTCATTCATTTTGATAAAGGTGAGGTACTTAACACTTTTGTGATTTAGGCGACTTCTCTTCTCTGTGACAATGCCTCCAGCTGCGCTGAAGGTCCTTTCTGACAGGACGCTTGCGGCAGGGCAGGAGAGAAGTTGGATGGCAAATTGGGACAGCTCTGGCCATAGGTCAAGCCTGCGCACCCAGTAGTTCAAGGGTTCCTCATCGCTGTTCACAGCAGTGTCTACATCCACACTTAAGGTAAGTCGGCTACCTGCCGTTCCAGGCGTTGGTGGAGGGTGGATCCGGAAGGGCTACGGCGAGGCGTTGGACTAAAGAACGTCCGCATGTCCGACATCACCGTGAGATCGCTGGAGCGTCCTGTCTTTGACTGCGTGGACACGGGAGGAGGATTAGTGGCAGTGGTACCTTGCTGGCGTTGTGCTGTCACATCACCCTTAAAGGCATTGTAAAGCATAGTTGACAGCTGGTTCTGCATGTGATGCATCCTTTCCACTTTCCGGTGAGTTGGTAACAGGTCCGCCACTTTGTGCCTGTACCGAGGGTCTAGTAGTGTGGCCACCCAGTACAGCTCATTCCCCTTGAGGTTTTTTATACAGGGGTCCCTCAACAGGCAGGACAGAATAAAAGACGACATCTGCACAAAGTCGGATCCAGTACCCTCCATCTCCTCTTGCTCTTCCTCAGTGATGTCACGTAAGTCAACCTCCTCCCCCCAGCCGCGAACAATACCACGGGAAGGTTGAGCAGCACAAGCCCCCTGCGACGCCTGCTGCGGGTGTTCTCCTGCCGCCGTCCCCTCCTCCTCCTCCTCCTCCTCCTCCCCCAAAGAAACACCTTGCTCATCATCCTCTGAGTCTGACTCATCTTCTGCACACGACTTCTCTTCTTCCTCCTCCTCCCCCCTCTGTGCTGCCGCAAGTGTTGAGGAAACAGCTGGGTCTGATGAAAATTGGTCCCATGCCTGTTCCTGCCGTAACGGTTCCTGGTCACGCTCATTCACAGCTTCATCCGCCACTCTACGCACAGCACGCTCCAAGAAGTAAGCGTAGGGAATTAAGTCGCTGAGGGTGCCCTCACTGCGGCTCACCAGGTTGGTCACCTCCTCAAATGGCCGCATGAGCCTGCATGCATTTTTCATCAGTGTCCAGTTGTCGGGCCAGAACATCCCCATCTTCCCAGACTGTTTCATTCTACTGTAGTTGTAGAGGTAGTGGGTGACGGCTTTCTTCTGTTCTAGCAGGCGGGAGAACATGAGCAGGGTCGAATTCCAGCGAGTCGGGCTATCGCAAATGAGGCGTCTCACCGGCATGTTGTTTTTCCGCTGAATTTCTGCAAATCGTGCCATGGCTGTGTAAGACCGCCTCAAATGCCCACAGAACTTCCTGGCCTGCTTCAGGACATCCGCTAAGCCAGGGTACTTTGCCACAAATCTTTGAACAACTAGATTCATGACATGTGCCATGCAGGGTATGTGTGTCAGCTTCCCCATATGCAAAGCGGCAAGCAGATTGCTGCCGTTGTCGCACACCATGTTGCCTATCTCCAGGTGGTGAGGGGTCAGCCACTCATCCACCTGTTTCTTAAGAGCAGCCAGGAGAGCTGCTCCAGTGTGACTCTCTGCTTTGAGACAAGACATGTCTAAGATGGCGTGACAGCGTCGTACCTGGCATGCAGCATAGGCCCTGCGGAGCTGGGGCTGTGTAGCTGGAGAGGAGAACTGCCACTCAGCCAAGGAGGAGGAGGACAGCGAAGAGCATGTAGCAGGAGGAGAGGAGGTGGCAGGAGGCCTGCCTGCAAGCCGTGGAGGTGTCACAATTTGGTCCGCTGCGCCCTGCTTGCCATCGTTCACCACCAGGTTCACCCAATGGGCTGTGTACGTAATGTAGCGGCCCTGCCCGTGCTTGGCAGACCAGGCATCCGTGGTCAGGTGTACCCTTGACCCAACGCTCTTCGCAAGAGATGACACCACTTGCCTCTCAACTTCACGGTGCAGTTGGGGTATGGCCTTTCTCGAAAAATAAGTGCGGCCTGGCATCTTCCACTGCGGTGTTCCGATGGCCACAAATTTACGGAAGGCCTCAGAGTCCACCAGCTGGTATGGTAACAGCTGCCGAGCTAACAGTTCCGCCACGCCAGCTGTCAGACGCCGGGCAAGGGGGTGACTGGCCGAAATTGGGTTCTTCCGCTCAAACATTTCCTTCACGGACACCTGACTGCTGCTGTGGGCAGAGGAGCAGGAACCGCTCAAGGGCAGAGGCGGAGTGGAGGAGGGTGCCTGTGAAGGTGCAAGGGAGAAAGCGGCAGAAGCAGATGATGCACCTGAAGGAGGAAGAGGAGAAGGAGGGTGACTTTTCTTTTGTGTGCTGCTGCTGCTTTTGCTCAGGTGGCCATCCCATTGCTGTTTCTGCCTTTTCTCCAGGTGCCTTCGTAAGGCACTTGTCCCTACGTGAGTGTTGGCCTTTCCACGGCTCAATTTTTGTTGGCAGAGCGAACAGATGGCTTTGGTCCGATCTGAGGCACACACATTAAAAAATTTCCACACCGCTGAGCCACCCTGGGATGTGGGCACTATGGGGACCTCAGCAGCTGATGCTGAAGGGCAAATTGGCTGGCTGTACATAATTGGCGATACATGGTGCCGGACTCTGACTGCCACCAGCTGTTTCTGACGAAGAGCTGCCCCAGCTTCTTTCAGCAACTTCTCTCCTCCTACTACTCTCTGACTCCCCCTCTGAACTGTCCCCCTCTTCATCTCCTCTATTGGGAACATACAGAGGATCCCTATCATCGTCAGCATCGTAATCATCCTGCCCAGCTTCGCTTGCCTCAGAAAAATCCAAACATGCACCATCAGTAGGTCCTTCATCCTCCTTACACGTTACATCCATAGTGTTGCCGCGTAACGTAGACATATGAGCTGGTGAAAAATCATCTGGCTGTAACAACAATGGCTGTGCATCAGTGATTTCACCACTAAATAATTCTTGCGAAGTGTCAAATACAGCGGAAGTGGTGCTAGTAGTAGCGCTGGTGGCTGAGCAAGATGAGGTGTTCTGTGTCGCTAAATACTCAACCACGTCCTGACAATCTTGGGAGGTGATGGGACGTGCCTTCTTCCGAGCACTGTACTGTGGGCCAGGTCCACACGAAATTACATTTACACGACCTCGCACAGACCTGCCGGGTGGCCTTCCTCTGGCTCTGGCACTACCTCTTCCTCTACCTGTTTTGTCCATATCGGGTATGCACGGAGTGGTATATCACACTGCGTGCACTCATGAGGGAGGTGGGTTCACTTAACTGCACAGGTATGCGCACTGATGCGGTGGGTTCACTGAACACAACAGGTATGCAGTGGCGGGTTCACTGAACACAACAGGTATGCAGTGGCGGGTTCACTGAACACAACAGGTATGCAGTGGCGGGTTCACTGAACACAACAGGTATGCAGTGGCGGGTTCACTGAACAGGTATGCAGTGGCGGGTTCACTGAACAGTACAGGTATACAGTGGCGGGTTCACTGAACACAACAGGTATGCAGTGGCGGGTTCACTGAACACAACAGGTATGCAGTGGTGGGTTCACTGAACAGGTATACAGTGGCGGGTCCACTGAACAGAACAGGTATGCAGTGGTGGGTTCACTGAACACAACAGGTATGCAGTGGCGGGTTCACTGAACACAACAGGTATGCAGTGGCGGGTTCACTGAACAGTACAGGTATACAGTGGCGGGTTCACTGAACACAACAGGTATGCAGTGGCGGGTTCACTTAACAGGTATACAGTGGCGGGTTCACTGAACAGAACAGGTATACAGTGGGGGGTTTACAGAACAGGTATGCAGTGGCAGGTTCACTGAACACAACAGGTATGCAGTGGTGGGTTCACTGAACAGGTATACAGTGGCGGGTCCACTGAACAGAACAGGTATGCAGTGGCGGGTTCACTGAACACAACAGGTATGCAGTGGTGGGTTCACTGAACAGGTATGCAGTGGTGGGTTCACTGAACACAACAGGTATGCAGTGGCGGGTTCACTAAACAGTACAGGTATACAGTGGCAGGTTCACTGAACAGAACAGGTATGCAGTGGTGGGTTCACTGAACAGTACAGGTATACAGTGGCAGGTTCACTGAACACAACAGGTATGCAGTGGCGGGTTCACTGAACACAACAGGTATGCAGTGGCGGGTTCACTGAACACAACAGGTATGCAGTGGCGGGTTCACTGAACAGGTATGCAGTGGCAGGTTCACTGAACAGTACAGGTATACAGTGGCGGGTTCACTGAACACAACAGGTATGCAGTGGCGGGTTCACTGAACAGGTATACAGTGGCGGGTCCACTGAACAGAACAGGTATGCAGTGGTGGGTTCACTGAACACAACAGGTATGCAGTGGCGGGTTCACTGAACACAACAGGTATGCAGTGGCGGGTTCACTGAACAGTACAGGTATACAGTGGCGGGTTCACTGAACACAACAGGTATGCAGTGGCGGGTTCACTTAACAGGTATACAGTGGCGGGTTCACTGAACAGAACAGGTATACAGTGGCGGGTTCACAGAACAGGTATGCAGTGGCAGGTTCACTGAACACAACAGGTATGCAGTGGTGGGTTCACTGAACAGGTATACAGTGGCGGGTCCACTTAACAGAACAGGTATGCAGTGGCAGGTTCACTGAACACAACAGGTATGCAGTGGCGGGTTCACTGAACAGGTATGCAGTGGCAGGTTCACTGAACAGTACAGGTATACAGTGGCGGGTTCACTGAACACAACAGGTATACAGTGGCGGGTTCACTGAACAGAACAGGTATACAGTGGCGGGTTCACAGAACAGGTATGCAGTGGCAGGTTCACTGAACACAACAGGTATACAGTGGCGGGTCCACTGAACAGAACAGGTATGCAGTGGCGGGTTCACTGAACACAACAGGTATGCAGTGGTGGGTTCACTGAACAGGTATGCAGTGGTGGGTTCACTGAACAGGTATGCAGTGGTGGGTTCACAGAACAGGTATGCAGTGGTGGGTTCACAGAACAGGTATGCAGTGGTGTGTTCACAGCACAGGTATGCAGTGGTGGGTTCACAGAACAGGTATGCAGTGGTGGGTTCACAGCACAGGTATGCAGTGGCAGGTTCACTGAACAGGTATGCAGTGATGGGTTCACAGCACAGGTATGCAGTGGCAGGTTCACTGAACAGGTATGCAGTGATGGGTTCACAGCACAGGTATGCAGTGGTGGGTTCACAGAACAGGTATCCAGTGGTGGGTTCACAGCACAGGTATGCAGTGGCAGGTTCACAGAACAGGTATGCAGTGGTGGGTTCACAGAACAGGTATGCAGTGGTGGGTTCACAGCACAGGTATGCAGTGGCAGGTTCACAGAACAGGTATGCAGTGGTGGGTTCACAGAACAGGTATGCAGTGGTGGGTTCACAGCACAGGTATGCAGTGGCAGGTTCACTGAACAGGTATGCAGTGATGGGTTCACAGCACAGGTATGCAGTGGCAGGTTCACTGAACAGGTATGCAGTGATGGGTTCACAGCACAGGTATGCAGTGATGGGTTCACAGCACAGGTATGCAGTGGTGGGTTCACAGAACAGGTATGCAGTGGTGGGTTCACAGCACAGGTATGCAGTGGCAGGTTCACTGAACAGGTATGCAGTGATGGGTTCACAGAACAGGTATGCAGTGGCAGGTTCACTGAACAGGTATGCAGTGGTGGGTTCACAGTACAGGTATGCAGTGGTGGGTTCACAGAACAGGTATGCAGCCAGCCAGGAACAAGTTAAGCCTAACTAATCTTTCCCTGAGAGACAGTCTGCAGCAGCTCTACTCTCACTAACGCAGGCAGCATACGAGTGACCGTAATGGCCGCCGCTGCCTGCCTTATATAAGGGGGGGTGGGGCTCCAGGGGCTAGTGTAGCCTAATTGGCTACACTGGGCCTGCTGACTGTGATGTAGAGGGTCAAAGTTGACCCTCAAGGTGCATTATTGGGCGAACCGAACTTCCGCAAAGGTTCGCCAGCGGGACGCGAACACGAACCACCGAAGTTCGCGTGGAACCGTTCGCCGGCGAACCGTTCGGCCCATCTCTAGTTAGGAAGAGGCAAGCCAGGGGAGCATCTTGCTGGGGGAGTGTGTGTATGGCCAAGCACCAACCTTGGACTAAGCACTTCCATAACAACATAAAGACAAGGAGGCATTGCCATCCCACAGCATTAGTGCCCTGTTGCGTAATTAAGACAATTTAACTATCATCGTGTTATAAGGATGTGAGAGGAATCTGGAGTGTCTGGAGGAAACTCACACAAAAAATAAACAAACACAGAACATTTATATCGTGCTTTTCTCCTGGTGTGCTTAAAGCGCCAGAGCTGCAGCAACTAGGATGCGCTCTATAGGCAGTAGCAGTGTTAGGGAGACTTACCCAAGGTCTCCTACTGAATAGGTGCTGGCTTACTGAATAGGCAGAGCCAAGATTCGAACCCAGTTCTGTGTCAGAGGCAGACCCCTTAACCATTCCATTATCCTGGTCACTGATTCATCACACTTGGAGTTCCCCTTTAGATTTAAAAAAGGTATATAAATAACCATATTGTTTAAGATTATACCAGTATATGGGGTTATTCTGGAATTAAAAAAAACTGTCAATACTGCAAGGAAAATGACCTTCATGTCCTTTAATTTATTCCAAAAGTACGGTACTCTGCATAATCCTCAGAGATGGAAATTCAATATCCTTTAGCTACAGTATATACTCAAGTATCCATTAAAAAACCTTCAGTGGATGGCTTCTCACATACCATAGAATGTTGGTTCATATGTCCAGTGTGCAAATGAGTCTTGTTCACTTGAGATCTCTCCAGGATATTTTATTGCCTCTGATGTATGTTGAGCATGTAGAAAGCATTTGCTCCACAGTCACATGGATACCATGTGGGCTTGATGGCACGGATATGACATGGGCATGAAGGCATTTTGCCAACTTTGGGGCATGGGGCCGCCCACTTTTGGTGACATCACCTGATGAATGTAAAAAAAACTATTATGAGCTATTGGGCAGCTTCAACATGTTTCTATGACTACAGCCATCTTCTTCAGGCTTAAGAACTAGTTTATATTTTTTAGCACTATAGTAGTTTTTGGTCTGTCAGGATTCTGGCAGGGAAACCTAGTTTTGCAAGGCAAGAGTGCTAATCAAGTGACCATGGTTCCCTATAGAGATCAAATATTTTTTTTCCCCATTTCTTAGATTATGTTCGCTACAGATAACAGATGCTTTCTTTTCATGCTGCTGACGGTATAATGTTTGTTTTTGTTTGTTGCAAGTCCAAAGAGAGGACTCAGGCAGGTGGTATAGTCACCTCTGTAGGAGTTAAAGAAGGACTGATCAAGTGCACATGTCATACCCACAGAGAAACATCTTTTGTAATTTATCAGCAGTGCAAAGGTGCTGACAGAAGATCAGGTGCTGAAAATCTTCACTGCCCTTGTAATTTAAAACAAAGATGAAAACATTTAGACCAATTAAAAAATGACTGGGGTTGTGGTCCTGCCGGGTCATTCAGATTTTCTGGGATGCCTGTTTTGACCAGATATCAGTCACTTTAAAATTAATGTCCAAAAAGACAGAGTTATGGCCCTACGTAGCAACACATGCATTACTCTCACCAAATAGCAAAACAACAGTAGGAGAGGAAAGAATCGGCACTAGACGTCTGACTGGTAGTGGAGGGATGAGCGGTGCAGGAACTGTGCCTCCAGATAAAGCAATTCCCAGTTGTAACTTGCTGCCTCTGACGAAGCAGGACATTCCTGCGAAACAGCTGTCGGGAGGTACGAGGTGTAAATAAAGGTGACGTTTGTGGACTGGTGCCCGGATCTTTGCCTGCTTTCTTTGCTGCTTACTGGGAAATATCCAAATAAACTAATCAATGCCTTATAGCAAAATTCTGGAAGGGCCCTCTTTCCTTGCCTTTGGCCCTTCTAGATAAACTGTGGTGGCGGCTCTACCATATAGAGAACATTTCCTACTCGCTGCAATCTAAAACCCGTGTATTTAATCAGATTTGGGCTCCTTGAATTATGAGATACCTACTGGGCCAGCCCACTCCTGATATTTTATAGCCTGTTTTCTACCCTGTATCTATGCACATGTTGACTTGTTGAGGTATGGCTGTGGGGTTCACGCTAATGGCTGCATTGGTGTACCTGCTCATATGACCTTCACCTACCTATGACTGCTTGTTGAAATGTGTCTATGAATAACAGTGTAAGCAGTATGTTGTAAGTTTGTTATCTTCATGTTCTGCAAAAATCTTAAATAAAAAATGTAAGTAAAAAAAAAAGTGTGCTATAAGATAACTATTCACAATATTAGGTTGCAACAAAATGCAACCACCAATAAGACCTACAGACGAAGACTCATATCTGCTGGAACTTGCAAGGATCATTAAAGAAAATCTGTAAGAAACAAAGCGATTGGAGGAGAAAAGAAAAAGAAGACAGTGCAGTTCCTAGTATACACTTCAATGGGAGTGTCTGAAGACTCTGGGAGGAGGGCAGCTAATGAATACACAATGAGGGGGGAAACAAGAGTCAGGGAGGATATGCTGTCAGTGTTAACTTAGCAAGATGGCCACTGCCTAGAATATGATTTTCTGCTTTTCCTTTATAAAATTCACAGGAATCATTACATGGATAGCACAATACATCTGTTATGTAAGTAGAAGTAGTATTTATCTAATTATATATGTGTTTTTTTATTTCTAGGTTAGCATGGGTGTCGCTTGTTCTTTAAACTGTTTTTAATCGTTTTGTGATATTTTGCGCACCTCCATCATCCAGTTATTATCGTCTTGTTGTTGTTATACTCACAAGCAGCCACAGGTGGAGCAAATGATCAACAAGATTAAAATAACAGTAGTGCTAAAATCACATCCCAAGAAAGAAAAATGTGATGGTTTAGTCCTCATTTCATGTGCTAAATCTGGAGCGGAAATGGTTATATTGCAATATCCAAAGTGTTGTATATAGAGCGGAGTATTTAACATATGTGGAACATTTCTGGCCACATGCAAGTTCAAACAAGAAGAAAGTCACATGGTTCTGTGTCGCCAAAAGGCAACCACAACTCCCTTCAGAGCTTTAAAATCTGCTGAAGCCTTGGACTCATTAAACTCACGGACACAGTTTTAACATTTTCAAACACCGCTACTGATCCATCAATACTACTCTGCCCTTTGCTAGAGGGTATTGGAAGTCTTGGAATTTCAAGTAAAACTAGATGGTGTCGTTTCTGAAGAAACTGCATAATGTTGGCTTGATGTTTAATTGGCTGTATTTGGCACCCCCACTTTTCAAGATTTTAACCCCCGTCACCCAGTGACTGATTGTAGTTTTGGGATCTCTGGCTTTAAAGAACAAGCGACACCCATGCTAACCTAGAAATCAAAAACACATATATAAGTAGATAAATACTAGTTGTACTTACATAACAGATGTATTGTGCTATCCACGTAATGATTCCTGTGAATTTTATAAAGGGAAAGCAGAAAATCCTATTCTAGGCAGCGGCTATCTTGCTAAGCTAACACTGACATCATATCCTCCCCGACTCTTGTCCCCCCCGCCCCCCTTCACTTGCTCATTATGTATTTATCATTAGCTGCCCTCCTCCCAGAGTTTTCAGACACTCCCACTGAGGTGTATACTAGGAACTGCACTGTCTTTTTGTTCCTTTCTCCTCCAATCACTGAGTCACCTCTGCCTTGCTTGTATACACAAGTGAGCAGAGGATCGTGTTTCAGATAGGCTAGGCAGGGAAATAAATGGAAGAAGAGGAATATATTACAGATAAAAAGAACCCCCAGCATTCAACTGTTTGGCACTGACTACTAAAGGGCCAGTGCTCCTAAAGTATGTGATAACTCCAAACCATAACAGCAGAAAAAGTTTTGCAAGTTTGGAATGCAGGATTAGCATCTTTATCACTTAATACACTCAGACCAGTTGCTGTTGAAATTAGATTTTTATGGTGACAATACCGCTTTAAAACTGTGGGAATGACAGCTTTTTACATTTTGTAATTGGAGATTAATTTATAGCTCATTTAATTCTGGAAGAAATGTACTTCTTTTGTATGTGTTTGTTTACATATAATCTAACCACTTCCCTACTCTTGCCACGCTTATCTACATCTCACACAGGGGATTGATAAACTCCTCTGTTTACTTACGGCCGCCACTCACGATCGTCCCATCTCTGCAGTCCTGTCCCTTCGTAATGGGGTAATGAGAAACAGCTGTTCTCAAACCTGATCTCCGTGCCTGATGAATCACAGCATTCGGCGGCTCTGATCCTAAAAGCACCCAACTGTAAACAACACCTGTTACACTTAAATGTAAAACAAGACAAGGACAATTGAGAGCCCTCAATAGTGTATTATTGGTAATACAATGGAGATGTTTTTTATAGCAAGTATATACTCACAAGTTTGGGTGGCCAAGATCAGGCAACCACCATATGCACATGAGGAGAAATTAGACCTGTCCCCACTAGGGCTAAGAAGTCGCTCCCCGTAGAACTAGAAAAAGGGTGGTCACACCCATCCACCGGGTGATAACAATAACTTGGGAAAGTGCAGAGGTGCCAGCAGAATATAAATATACCAAAGTTAAAATGTATAAAATGAGGGGGGGGGGGAGGCAAAGGGTGGACTTACCTCCCCAGGAAGAACTCAACAATCGTATAAGATTTTAAAAAAAGACTTTATTCTTACTCTAACAATCTGCAATGCGTTTGCGGGTCTCAAGCCCGCTTCCTCAGGCAAAAATTTAACAAGGAGCAACTCAAAATTAGTGTACGCTGGTGTAGCGCCTTTGTGATACTTAGTTCCCTCTTTCATTTTTAGAACACAGAACTTAGAGTAGCAAAAAAATAAATAAATACTTAATAAAAAAAATTACATCATTACAAAAAACGACATAAAAAGTTACTTTCTGGACTTTTTTATGGCCTGAGCCCACCAATGCAGTTGTGTCTGCTTCTGTCATGATCGCTGCTGCAGCAGGTATTGCTGGAAGTAGTAATGCTGCAGCTCAGGTAGTTCTGATCTCTTTCCATGCAAGCTGCATAGCTTTGTCTGCCTTTCCCTGCTGTCAGCTTGTGACTGATTATCATTCACCTGTGTGGGAATCTGCATGTCTGCTCCCATTGGATGACCTCAGTATAAAGATCTGCTTCCTGCAGGACTCCTCGGGTTTTCATAGCTTCAGTTTAAGCCTGTCTTGCTGTTGCTTCAGCCCCCGATCGTGTTTCTTGTTCTAAAGATACTTTGCTGGTCTTTGCATCATATATTGGTTCATTGCCAATATATATGCATACCAGCACGTTTATTATTTTCCTTGTATTCGTGTTACGTTGATACATCAGTGTCGCTGATGTATACGTACACAAACTGTTTATATCCTGTGTGCAGTCAGTCAGCTTTCCAGCACGTTTTGGTAGTTTGCGCGTATTCGTGATCACCCGTGCTGAGTAAGTTACCCTGCTCCTGGTTCTGTTTGTGGATTGCGTTCATCTCTGCAAAGAGATAACGAATCCTTCTGAATCCTGTTCTGTTACCGTTTGTGGATTGCGTTCATCTCTGCGAAGAGATAGCGAATCCTTCTGAGTCCTGTTCCCTGTATTACTCCTGTCCTAGTCAGAGTTCCTGCTTATGTCATATATCGGTTCATTGCCGATATATACATATGTTAGTCAGACGTTACAAATAGTTTCATTGATAGCTGTAATTGTAATACGCTAGGAAAACATACTTATTGTATATTTATCTGTGTTACGTTCATCTATCTCTATCCTGCTATTTCCTGACTATCCTGTCCTGTCTTTGTGATCGCTGCAACGCATTGGCTGCAACGCATTGGCTGCCTCATTCCAGTCTGTCTTGTTGTGGACGCTTGCTGTCACTAAGTAGCGGCTAGCTAGCAAGCGTTCATTCTGTCTACCTGTCCTGATCTCCTCAGTTCTGGTTTATGCGCTCAGCGCTACCTTGCGCTGAGACGTTATCGCAAAAGTATTGTTTGTGGCTGTCGGATCTGCACCGGCTCTGTGCGCCACAATCTCCTTTTGGAGTCAGTCCTCCCCTCCACTATACTAGGGATAGCCTGTTTCCTTGTGCTAGTGTGTGTACCTCCTCCACGTCAGCTCATGCGTTGCATGCTGACTGTGGAGAATACACCACCAAGCCTTACATTATGAAAACCCCATTACCAATCCCCATTGTGGGGGGGATTCCCAGAAAGTATGACACTGTTAATTATGGTTCCTGTTCCTTTAAGAAATTTGAAGAACTTAACTCTGAAACAGAAAATGAGTTTTTCTCTGAATGTGCCAGGTTCCTGGCCAATCCCGATCTCCAAGTGACTCCTGTTTCAACCTGGGCACTCCAGCTAGTTTATATTTTGTTTAAAGGGCAATTGTTTCAGTGGGCATTTGATGTTCTCAATCATTCCGATTTGAAAGAGAGACCGCTGGAATTTCTAGCGTTTGTGATCCATAACTGGTTGCGCATAGATCCATTGCCTTTTCCTCTAAATGAACTCCTGGCAGCAGGCCAATCAGCTTCCCCTTCAATTGTTTGCAAAAATGATCAGCAAGCAGAGAGTGTTCCTGATAATTTTCCTGCAGCTTTGAATAAATCACCAAAGGCAGCAGGGTCTAAGGCAAAACGCAAACGTTCTAAGAAACGTGTCCGATCTGCAGAGTCGTTATCCTTAGAGACTGAGACCTATAATGAGATTCTGCCATTAACAGATAATGAAATGCAATTGTCTTTCAGGGGAGTTAAATGGACTTATGAGACTACTAATGAACTTTCCTCCCTGGCTAGGGAAAATAAAGATTTTTGTTTAAAAGAATTATCTGAGTATGATTATGAGGAGATATTACAGAGTATTGAACAAATCAACTTATTTGTGAACCAAGGGAAGTTTGCATACACTACAGTTCAACACTTGCTACAGGTATTGGAGATTCTTAAGAATAAGGAATCTGCCAATCACCTGCTAATTAACCCTATACATGTGCCTGCCACAATCATATCTGCCAACTGTGATCAGCCTAAATGTTTCGCTGTTAAGTATGCATGGGATCCTCCATTCGAGAGGGGAGAGATGGAAGCCCTGGTCTGTGAATGGAAGAATGATTCAAGTTCATTTTGTCAATTTTACAGTGCAAAAAGTGAAATGGTATTGAATGCATGCATTAAGTCAGCCTATAACCTTAGGCCCGGTTCACATTAGCGGCTGCTATCCGGAATCGCCGTGCCGGAGCCGTGCCGGAGCCGGACCGCATGCGGACCGGACGAAACGGACGCACGGCATAGCAATGAAAGTCTATGCGACCGTTCACATGCGTCCGTTTCGTCCGGACCGGAGCCGGACCGGATCCGGACTCCGGCGTCCGTTCCAACATGCGCTATTTTTTGGTCCGGCTGGTCCGGCTGACGTATCCGGACCGGAGCCGGAATGTTGCATCCGGCCAATGGAAACCAATGAGAACCGGAGAGCGCACAACACACTGGCTATAAAAACCGGATGTTGTACCACACTTCCTATGCTGACTCTATGGTATGGTGGCCATTTTGGATGGGGACCACATGGCACCAGCGTTCACAGAGTGGAGCAGCAGTGACTTCATGCTGGAGCTCTTTGGCAGCAATATGGAGCAGGATCTGTCTGATAGCGAGGGGGTGAGGCCCTACACATCAGAAGACCTCATCCTACAGGTGCAGCAGGTACCAGCCCTGTGGGACAAGGGGGATGCGGACCACAGCAACATCAAAAAATGCAGAGGCCTGTGGAAAAAAATTGCCAAGCTGTATGTGGAGGACTTTGAGAACTTGAGCAAGAGACAGCAAGGCACAGAGGGTATGTTGACTAGAAGTTTTTTTGGGGGGGGCTTGTGGTTTAAGCTTGTGATGTATTCAACTTTTGCTATGGATTTGTGTCACCCACGTGTTGCCCACCCACCCGTGGCCCACCCACCCGTGGCCCACCCACCTGTACCCCACCTGTGATGTATCCCACCCACCTGTGATGTATCACACCCACCTGTACCCCACCTGTGATGTATCCCACCTGTGATGTATCCCACCCACCAGTACCCCACCTGTGATGTATCCCACCCACCTCTACCCCACCTGTGATGTATCCCACCCACCTGTACCCCACCTGTGATGTATCCCACCTGTGATGTATCCCACCCACCTGTACCCCACCTGTTCTGTATCCCACCCACCTGTGATGTATCACACCCACCTGTACCCCACCTGTGATGTATCCCACCTGTGATGTATCCCACCCACCAGTACCCCACCTGTGATGTATCCCACCCACCTCTACCCCACCTGTGATGTATCCCACCCACCTGTACCCCACCTGTGATGTATCCCACCTGTGATGTATCCCACCCACCTGTACCCCACCTGTGCTGTATCCCACCCACCTGTGATGTATCACACCCACCTGTACCCCACCTGTGATGTATCCCACCTGTGATGTATCCCACCCACCAGTACCCCACCTGTGATGTATCCCACCCACCTCTACCCCACCTGTGATGTATCCCACCCACCTGTACCCCACCTGTGATGTATCCCACCTGTGATGTATCCCACCCACCAGTACCCCACCTGTGATGTATCCCACCCACCTCTACCCCACCTGTGATGTATCCCACCCACCTGTACCCCACCTGTGATGTATCCCACCTGTGATGTATCCCACCCACCTGTACCCCACCTGTGCTGTATCCCACCCACCTGTGATGTATCCCACCCACCTGTACCCCACCTGTGCTGTATCCCACCCACCTGTGATGTATCACACCCACCTGTACCCCACCTGTGATGTATCACACCCACCTGTACCCCACCTGTGATGTATCCCACCCACCTCTACCCCACCTGTGATGTATCCCACCAACCTCTACCCCACCTGTGATGTATCACACCCACCTGTACCCCACCTGTGATGTATCCCACCTGTGATGTATCCCACCCACCAGTACCCCACCTGTGATGTATCCCACCCACCTCTACCCCACCTGTGATGTATCCCACCCACCTCTACCCCACCTGTGATGTATCCCACCCACCTGTACCCCACCTGTGATGTATCCCACCCACCTCTACCCCACCTGTGATGTATCCCACCTGTGATGTATCCCACCCACCTGTACCCCACCTGTGATGTATCCCACCCACCTGTACCCCACCTGTGATGTATCCCACCCACCTCTACCCCACCTGTGATGTATCCCACCCACCTGTACCCCACCTGTGATGTATCCCACCCACCTCTACCCCACCTGTGATGTATCCCACCCACCTCTACCCCACCTGTGATGTATCCCACCCACCTGTACCCCACCTGTGCTGTATCCCACCCACCTGTGCTGTATCCCACCCACCTGTGATGTATCCCACCCACCTGTGATGTATCCCACCCACCTGCGATGTACCCCACCTGTGCACATAAAACATACACAATGACCAATTATTATACATCAATTTATTGTAAAAAATTAATACATTTAAAATCACTCAAACTTGAAACTCCAAAATAAACACATTTCAACAAAACAAATTAAAAACCAAACATTCACCCTCGTCCAGGTGGTGTGGTAAAATAAAGTCTCAGTTGGTCCCTGTTCCGCAGTGACACTACCCTTGGCCTGGTTGCATACCTCCGCAGGGGCATTAGTGGAAGCACATTCGGGGGTTCCGGAGTCTCTCTTTCCTCCTGCCGCACAAAGTTGTGGAGGATGCATGCTGCCTTCACCACGACAACTGCGTTGCCCGGTTTCAGCAGCATGGGCGTGTGGAACACCCTCCACTTTGACACCAGGATCCCAAATGTGCACTCCACCATTCTCCTTGCACGGCTCAACCGAGCATTGAAGTGTAGCTGGCTGGCATCAAGTCCCCTGTCTGGGTACGGACGCATTACATGGTCGGACAGGGCGAAGGCCTCGTCCCCCACAAACACATAGGGGTAGGCCGGTGCCCTTGTCCCAGGCCAGGGTCTGTCACGGGGGAGACGCAGTCTGCCTTCCTCCATCAGCCGGCAAAGGGTCGTACGCTGGAAAATTCCAGAGTCATTGGAACTACCGTACGACCCCACATCCACGTACACAAACTTGTAGTCCGCATCTGCCACTGCCATTAGAACAATGCTGAAGTATTTTTTATAGTTGAAATAATGGCTGCCACTCCCCACGGGTTTCTGAATCCGGATGTGTTTCCCATCCAGTGCGCCAACACAATTAGGAAACTTGCACTCGGTCCAGAAGCCCTGGGCGATCTCCTCCCATTTCGTGGTGTCCGGCACAGGCATGTATCTGGCCCTCAGTCGCGTCCAAAGGATCCTCGAAGTCCTCACGACGATGCCTGCCACCGTGCTCTTCCCAATACGAAATGTGACATGTAGCGATGTATATGTTTGTCCAGTTGCGATGTACCTACAAGAGAAATAATCGAAATCAATTTTTCATGTCGTTACAGGAGAAAGGTACAAGACAAGGTGGCGCAATATACGGGATGCATATGTGAAATGGCTACGGAAGAAAAAACTTGCCGAACGAAGTGGCAGTGGCGGGGGAAGGCGACAAAAAGACTACCAATTTGCCAAGCAATTGTCTTTCATCAATGCAAGCCTGGAACCTAGACTGTAAGTACCACTACTGTGGGCAGGAACTGAGAGCTCATTACCATGACTTCGGCCATGTATTGCTATGGCCTCAATTCCCATGGCTAGCGAACTTTTCTCACAAGCTTTATCAAATGTTGGGTAGAAACTGGTGATAAAGTGATTGCTAGTGTTTGCTAGCTCTGTGAATTGACGCCACATGCTGTTTGGCACACCAATAAATATTTTTTTTATCTACAGGACTGAAGACAATTTGGAGCAAGAGGAACCGACCCAGGAGGCACGGTTCAGCAGTGAGGAGAGCTTGGTGGATGATGACGTCGCCGATGTAACCTATTGCCCCGAGGCGAGGAGTAGGAGGAGGGAGTCCTTAATCACAACTCCGTCCTTTGATGATGACTTGGCAGAAGAGAGCTTGGATGTTGAGGTTGCAGGACCGAGTGTGGAAGAAGCTGAACCTCCACAATCGACCGCTATGGAAGCTCCAGGGGAACAAGAACAAAGTGAGGAGCACCGAGAGACTGCAGCACAACCAGCGCGCAGGGCAACCCCGACACAGGCCAGAGGACGGGAAGATGCTGCCACACCACCAGTGAGGACCACCACACCAGTGAGGCGTCGAGGTACCCTCCCCCCAACAAGGAGAGAGACAGAGTCCGAGATGTCCGGGGCTGTCTCCGGACTTCTCGGGATTCTTCAGAGCCACCAAACTCTCATAACCCGGCAGTTGCAAGATGAGGACAGGGGCCATATCATGGAGCAGTACAAGTCCCACATCACTACACTGCAATGTGAGCTCGACGCTGTACATGGGCACTACAGGGACGAGCTTAAAATGATGCATGAGATGCACAGAGGAGAAATCGACCAACTGCGTGCGCAGCATCATCAGTCGGTGGGCCAGCTGCAGAACATGATGCAGCAAATGCATCAACAAAGCAAGGAACTACTGAAATTGCAGGCACACCCGTGTTTTCACACTGTGATGTCTCTAATACCATATCTTGAAAAGGTGCCTTCACAAAACCTGATGGCGTGCCATTCCAATTTGCTGGAGGTGATTAAACAGCACATGGACACGCCATTATTGCAACCACCAATTTTTAGACCCCCACAACCAACAGCGGTGCCCACCTGGCAATCATCACAGATGTACACCGGCTACAGAGGCAGTCAATATGGGCCACCGCTGTCAGGGTCCAGCTCATCCACGACCAGCACCCAAGAGAGTCCAGATTTCCAGGCAGCAACTCCCACCTTTTCTAGTAGTGGTGCCGATACAATTTGAAAAAAAGTCAAATTGTTCCTGGACATGCTCCTCTGAATACCTCCGATCCTCGGAGGAAGGATACCATCACAGGGCTTTTTAACTTTTGGTTTTGCTGGACTTGAACTTTAGAGCCTGGTGTCCCCGAAAGACACTACCTGGGTCACAACCTTGTGCCTGTTGCACTGCACCTGTAGTCCTGCACCTGTGCCTTTGATTCCTCTTGTTCCTTACTTTGTTGATCCTAATCACTTGCACAAGACCCTTGGAGCCATGGGTGAAGGACACCTTCACTGGTCGGTGAGAGGCCTAGCCTTTTCACTGACCTGTGTCCTTCATCCATGGCTCAGAGGGTCCTGTGCCAGTCGTTAGGTTTTAGAAGCACTAATAATTTAGGGCCTGGTGTCCCCGAAAGACACTACCTGGGTCACAACCTTGTGCCTGTTGCACTGCACCTGTAGTCCTGCACCTGTGCCTTTGATTCCTCTTGTTCCTTACTTTGTTGATCCTAATCACTTGCACAAGACCCTTGGAGCCATGGGTGAAGGACACCTTGACTGGTCGGTGAGAGGCCTAGCCTTTTCACTGACCTGTGTCCTTCATCCATGGCTCAGAGGGTCATGTGCCAGTGGTTAGGTTTTTGAAGCACTTCAATTTTAGGGCCTGGTGTCCCCGAAAGACACTACCTGGGTCACAACCTTGTGCCTGTTGCACTGCACCTGTAGTCATGCACCTCTGCCATCGGTTCCTCTTGCTCCTCACTTTGTTCTTGTTCCTAACCACTTGCACAAGACCCTTGGAGCCATGGATGAAGGACACCTTGACTGGTCGGTGAGAGGCCTAGCCTTTTCACTGACCTGTGTCCTTCATCCATGGCTCAGAGGGTCATGTGCCAGTGGTTAGGTTTTTGAAGCACTTCAATTTTAGGGCCTGGTGTCCCCGAAAGACACTACCTGGGTCACAACCTTGTGCCTGTTGCACTGCACCTGTAGTCATGCACCTCTGCCATCGGTTCCTCTTGCTCCTCACTTTGTTCTTGTTCCTAACCACTTGCACAAGACCCTTGGAGCCATGGATGAAGGACACCTTGACTGGTCGGTGAGAGGCCTAGCCTTTTCACTGACCTGTGTCCTTCATCCATGGCTCAGAGGGTCATGTGCCAGTGGTTAGGTTTTTGAAGCACTTCAATTTTAGGGCCTGGTGTCCCCGAAAGACACTACCTGGGTCACAACCTTGTGCCTGTTGCACTGCACCTGTAGTCATGCACCTCTGCCATCGGTTCCTCTTGCTCCTCACTTTGTTCTTGTTCCTAACCACTTGCACAAGACCCTTGGAGCCATGGATGAAGGACACCTTGACTGGTCGGTGAGAGGCCTAGCCTTTTCACTGACCTGTGTCCTTCATCCATGGCTCAGAGGGTCATGTGCCAGTGGTTAGGTTTTTGAAGCACTTCAATTTTAGGGCCTGGTGTCCCCGAAAGACACTACCTGGGTCACAACCTTGTGCCTGTTGCACTGCACCTGTAGTCATGCACCTCTGCCATCGGTTCCTCTTGCTCCTCACTTTGTTCTTGTTCCTAACCACTTGCACAAGACCCTTGGAGCCATGGATGAAGGACACCTTGACTGGTCGGTGAGAGGCCTAGCCTTTTCACTGACCTGTGTCCTTCATCCATGGCTCAGAGGGTCATGTGCCAGTGGTTAGGTTTTTGAAGCACTTCAATTTTAGGGCCTGGTGTCCCCGAAAGACACTACCTGGGTCACAACCTTGTGCCTGTTGCACTGCACCTGTAGTCATGCACCTCTGCCATCGGTTCCTCTTGCTCCCCACTTTGTTCTTGTTCCTAACCACTTGCACAAGACCCTTGGAGCCATGGGTGAAGGACACCTTGACTGGTCGGTGAGAGGCCTAGCCTTTTCACTGACCTGTGTCCTTCATCCATGGCTCAGAGGGTCCTGTGCCAGTGGTTAGGTTTTTGAAGCACTTCAATTTATTAGGGCCTGGTGTCCCCGAAAGACACTTGGGCAGCTATGCCCTACAACTCTTCCAGCACAAAGTTGGTGGTTGGTGTTCCTTAAAACTGACCGGGCTATACCATAGATATGTTATTTTTTTGTCTTCCATGTTGGAAGAATGTTTCCATGTTGGAAAGTGGTTGTTTTTGCAATAAAAAAATTTGTTTTTACATACCTCAGTGTGATGAGTAGTTGTTCTTGTGGTGTGACTGCTCTCCTGAACGTAGTATCCTTCTTCCTAAGGTCATCCTTCACCATCTCCAAAAGGGTATCAAACCTGTCAGGAGATGTAAAGGAAGAAGCTGTAAAGTATGTTGTGGGACAAGGTGTTGGGTGGAGGATGGGGGAGGTGTGTTTACAGAGGTTTGGGAGTGTTGTGGAGGGTGGGGGTGTAGTGTATAGCTAGGTATACAGGGGTGTGGGGGTCAGGGTGGTGTGTTTAGCTAGGTATACAGGGATGAGGTGTTGTGGGGGTGAGGGTGGGGTGTTTAGGAATGGTGGGGGTTGGTGTATTTAGGCCTATATACTTACAGGGGAATAGACATCCGAGTGTAGCTGTAGAACTTCTGTGGGTGTCGTCTGAGGTCCCGGTAGAGGGCCTGGAACTCTCCCTTCCTCTGCCTCCTGGCTAGTAGAGGGTGCACCCACCATCTCCTGCGAGGAGCACGCCTTCTCCCCACATAGTAGTAGGTAAACAACAGGAAGGAGAGAATTCCCAGGTAATAAGCGTAAAAAATGACTGGATCCATGGTCCCAACTGCTGTCTCTGTATCCAAGGATGGTCTCCACACGTCCAGCTGTCTCCAACAATGACCCCAGAGCTTTTGCTGACCTCCCAGAACCCCAGGTATTTATACAGGTTGTTATCTCTTTAAGAATCCGGATCCGGACCGCAACCGTGTTCATACCGCACGAAAACCGTATGCAACCGGACCGGATCCGGACCGGATCCGGACAGGAACCGTACGGTTCAGGTCCGATCCGGCTCCGGTGCGGTCCGGACATCCGGTGCGGTTTTTGCAAAACCGCAAGTGTGAACGGGGCCTAATAGAGACTGGTGTGTGTAGGTATGACTGTGTGGCTCCTTTGATTGATGTGTGGGAACTGATTTTGGATGATTTTTATGTGACTCCGAATTCGCAAATATGGCGTTCTGACCCACCTGCTTCAGCACCTTTCGCTGATTCAGCAGGTGATTCTGAGCTCTTTTTGTGTGAAATTGAAGTTCCTGCAATTCCACCCTGTACCATGGATAACTCAGTGTTACTTCCCAGTAAAACAGAAGCCACTGATACTTTCTTAACCTTGCCCTGCACAAATTTCTCAGCAGAGAATCCAGAGGTCCTGCTGACTTCCGAGTCCAGTCTAGCCAGTACTCATGAGTCTTTGTTCAGTGAAACAGACACCAGAAAAATCTTGCCTGCCTCTGCAAACACTACTGCAGAAATTACCTGTGTTAATAAAGTTCAACTCCTGTCTGATCCAGCAGATGCCAATAGATGCACTACATCAGTTTCCGAGTCCCAGCAATCCTGTCTAGAAACCTCAGAACCCCAGCATCTGAATTTTCCAATTTTACAAATGAATGGTGATTCAGATGCGCAAACATTGTGTCTTGATCTTCCTGTTTCTACACCTCGCTCTAGTTTCGTGAATAGCTCAGAGCATCTGCTATGTGAACCTGAAATCGCAGAATTATTACCTTGTTCAGAAAATGTTCCAGTAAATTTGCCCTGTACCATGAATTGTGCAGTAGATCTCTCCAATGAAACTCAGGTCACAGAATCATTATGCTGTCCAGCAGGTGCTTCCATGGTTTTGCCCTGCAATATGGACTGTTCAGTGATCCTGTCCAGTGAAGCTGTGGTCGCAGAGTCGTATGCTTCACCCAGTACTTTGGATACTTCAAACCCTCTAGCAGAGGAGTCTGAGGCACTGCTTACCTCAGTTGGTGTTGCAGTAATATTCACTTGTCTAGCAGCTGTTTTGGAATTACAGTCTGCTCTAATAAAACTTGATGAATTTCTGCCCAGCAAAGCAGAAGCCATTGAAATATTGTCCTCGTCAGCAAGTGTGTTAGATACCTTGCCCTGTACACAGTCTGATTTAACCAATGTTGTTGAGTCCCTCTCCAGTGTTGTAACAGCCGAGGAACTCCAGCCCTGTCCTCTGAATGTTTCAGAAGTCTTGCCCTGTAACATGGATAATTCTGATTCTCTGGTCAAAATAATAGAAATCTCAGAATTTCAGTCCGGTCTGATGAGTGTTCCTGAAACCCAGCCCTGTATCCTGAAAGATTCTGGTTCTCTGGCCGCTGTGGCAGAGGTTCCAGAGTCCCCTTCCTGTCCAGGGAATTCCTCAGTTTATCCTAGTCCAGTGGGGGCTGCTGCAATACTGACTTGTTCTGCAGCGCCTCATGAGCTCCAATCCAGTGTATTAGATGAGTCTCTGTCCAGTCCAGAGGTAGTTGTGGAGTCCCTATCTGGTTCAGTGCATACATCAGAAGATTTGTCCTGTCTTGTTAGTGCCCCTGAATCTGATTTGTTACTGACTTTGCTGGAATCAGCGACATCTAAGTCTGATCCTGCATTCTCGTGTAGAAGTCCAGTAGTTGCGAAGTCTAGTCATGATGATTTTTTTTTGGCCAGTCCTGGTTTTGGTCCTGTCTTGGCTGACCCTGAGGCTCACAGTTCCTTGACATGCCCAGAGGTTTCTCTTGTGCCAGTGTGCCCAGATGTTCTTTGTGTGCCAGAATGCCCAAGTGTGTCTAAGGTGTTAGCGTGCTCTGATGCTTCCTTCGTGGGAACATGTTCTGATGTTGCCAGTCTGCCTGCATGCCCAGAGATGGTTCTGGTCCCTGAAAGCCCTGATCTTGATGTTTGTCCTTGTGGCCCTGACTCGGGAATTGCCCTAGGTTCCATAGGGGTTCTTGATAGTTCTCCATGTGAGCCTAAGGGGCATTCTGGCCTATGGGGATCTCTTTGGAGCTTCAAGGTGTTCTGGGAGGTCTCTGAGAAAACTTGTCCTGGTGCCTTGGACTGGTTCAACAGTGGGTTTTGTGTTGGTAAAGACAGTCCCGGTGGGCATTGCAAAGGCTTTGGCGTTTTTGAACGGTTCCTGGAAGGCGGTGGGTATCGCTCAGGGAGTTTCGGAGGGCTTTCTTCTGGAAATCATGGTTCTGATGGGTGTCACACTGGGGCTTGTAGTACTGATGGGCATGGTTCTGTAGGTTCTGGTTCTGATGGGTCCAGTCTTGTGGGGACTGATTCTGGAATTCGGTCTTGCCGGGCTGTCCCGGTCATCATGAATTATCAGTTAGACTGTTTTGTTGGGAATTTCAGTTTTGAAAAGCGTCTGGAATCCGCTTTTAAGGGCGGGGGTACTGTCATGATCGCTGCTGCAGCAGGTATTGCTGGAAGTAGTAATGCTGCAGCTCAGGTAGTTCTGATCTCTTTCCATGCAAGCTGCATAGCTTTGTCTGCCTTTCCCTGCTGTCAGCTTGTGACTGATTATCATTCACCTGTGTGGGAATCTGCATGTCTGCTCCCATTGGATGACCTCAGTATAAAGATCTGCTTCCTGCAGGACTCCTCGGGTTTTCATAGCTTCAGTTTAAGTCTGTCTTGCTGTTGCTTCAGCCCCCGATCGTGTTTCTTGTTCTAAAGATACTTTGCTGGTCTTTGCATCATATATTGGTTCATTGCCAATATATATGCATACCAACACGTTTATTATTTTCCTTGTATTCGTGTTACGTTGATACATCAGTGTCGCTGATGTATACGTACACAAACTGTTTATATCCTGTGTGCAGTTAGTCAGCTTTCCAGCACGTTTTGGTAGTTTGCGCGTATTCGTGATCACCCGTGCTGAGTAAGTTACCCTGCTCCTGGTTCTGTTTGTGGATTGCGTTCATCTCTGCAAAGAGATAACGAATCCTTCTGAATCCTGTTCTGTTACCGTTTGTGGATTGCGTTCATCTCTGCGAAGAGATAGCGAATCCTTCTGAGTCCTGTTCCCTGTATTACTCCTGTCCTAGTCAGAGTTCCTGCTTATGTCATATATCGGTTCATTGCCGATATATACATATGTTAGTCAGACGTTACAAATAGTTTCATTGATAGCTGTACTTGTAATACGCTAGGAAAACATACTTATTGTATATTTATCTGTGTTACGTTCATCTATCTCTATCCTGCTATTTCCTGACTATCCTGTCCTGTCTTTGTGAGGCACGCCATCGCTGCAACGCATTGGCTGCCTCATTCCAGTCTGTCTTGTTGTGGACGCTTGCTGTCACTAAGTAGCGGCTAGCTAGCAAGCGTTCATTCTGTCTACCTGTCCTGATCTCCTCAGTTCTGGTTTATGCGCTCAGCGCTACCTTGCGCTGAGACGTTATCGCAAAAGTATTGTTTGTGGCTGTCGGATCTGCACCGGCTCTGTGCGCCACAATCTCCTTTTGGAGTCAGTCCTCCCCTCCACTATACTAGGGATAGCCTGTTTCCTTGTGCTAGTGTGTGTACCTCCTCCACGTCAGCTCATGCGTTGCATGCTGACTGTGGAGAATACACCACCAAGCCTTACAGCTTCTGTCCGCTTTGCAGCATCTTTACCATTGGCGTGTAACTGAAAAGCGGACCCAACTGCAAGTGGGCTCAGGCCCTGAATATGTACGTCATGAGGGTTTATTACTGTAAATAAACGTTTGTAATTGTTATAGTATTAAAAAAAACCACTAAACCGAAAAAAATGCACCTTTATTTCCAGATAAAATATTATTACCAGACATTGTACTAGGGACACAATTTAATTGTTGCAATAACCGAGACAAATGGGCAAATAAAATGTGTCTGTTTATCAACAATAGCATATTTTATTTTTAAACTACAATGGCTGAAAGCAGAGAAATGGTTAATTTTTTTCAGTTTTTTTTTCTTCTTCATCCCTGCAAAATGCATATAAAATAAAATAATTCTTAGCAAAAAGTACTGGCAAAGAAAGCATAGTTTGTCCCGCATTTTAGTGTGACAAGTAGCGATAAGGTTATTGGCGAATGAAAATTGCTCTGGTTTTGAAGGGGGAAAAAAACCTGTGGTAGGAAAGTGGTTAAAAGTTATGATTTTCGTGATCGATGATAACAGCACTTATTCCCTTTAGAAAAATAAGGTTCTCTGTCAATGGAATCATAAACTGTGCCCTTTGTGTCATACTTTGCCATACACCAACACTGAAATCAAAGGAAAATACAAAATGCTATCATCAATAATTCCTTTTTTTAAAAATCCTCCCAGCATGAAACTCTGAAGATGAAGACCGAGCCTTACCGAGAGTATTTCAGCAGAGAAGGATCCAGCTGCCTGAGAGAATGGAGATGAAGTCATTAGGACAGATCAACATCTTAAACATACCAGCAGATATCTTATGAGGATGAATAGACAGCCTCCAGCATACCTGTAGGATTAGGGAGTTTAATTTTATTGTATTTCCTATTCTTGTTTCTATTTTGGAAAAATCGAATGTCATCATTTGTATTTGCTTTCATCTTGTTTTGATGCTTTAAAATATTGGAGGGAGGTAATGTTAAAAAGCTGTATATAGGGACGGTCGGAAATGCGATTTCCGATTTTCTGATTTCCGATAAGTCTATTTTTGGTCATTTTTTGCATTCCCATGATTGGTTGGATAGTTCCGAGTTGACGCGGAAGTATTGGACCAATCAGAGACTGCAAAATTTTACCACGGTAATCAAAATGCCACCGAAATTTTAGGCAAATGACAAGAATCAGGAATACTCTGTAGTATTGCAGTCTTGTCATTGGTCTAAAATTCCCGCACTAATCCGACTTTCGCAGAAAAATTCAGCATTCTCTGATTGGTCCAATACTTTCTACGGAAATCCAATTTCTGATTTCCGAGTTTTGAATGGAAATGCTTATTTCCGAACAAAAATGTGTAAATTTAAATTCTGCGGATTCCGAATGATTATCCCTAGCTGTATATTAATGCTTCTATCTCTGAAATTATGTCGATCCACAGACAAACTTTCAGGCCATCGATTTCCCAATCTGTGGTTGGTGGTCAGTGGTCTGAAGAGCAAAAACACACGATGGCCTTTGCCCTTATTCAGTTCACTTTTTCTCCCACGGTTTTCCAAGATGATATTTTCTCCTACTTAAAGTGTATAGAACCCTAACATAATCTATATATATAAAATCGGATGTGTGTATGTGTATGTGTGTGTGTATGTGTGTATGTGCCGCGATCAAGTGAAAACGCCTTGACTGATTTGAATGAAACTTGGTATACAGATCCCTTACTACCTGGGATGATAGGTTCTGGGGGTCTCGCGATCCCCCTTCACACCTGGGCGGAGCTAAAAACAGCAAATCAGATTTTACCCATTCATGTCAATGGAAAAAGTGCAAAAGGCTGCCATTCTCACTCTAATCAAGCTAGAGTCCCCACACCTGGCACAGTTGGTCACTTGGTGACCGAGGTTACACATTCAGAAAAAGTGGACGGAGCATAAAACAGCCAATCAAAGGCTTCAAACTTGCTACAGTCGGTCATTGGGTGACTAGGGTCCAAATTCACTAAAGAGGCGGGGCCACAAACAGCCAATCAGATTTTCTTGATGAATACTGCTTCCATTCACACAATTTTGATGCCAGGAACACGAATGCTCACAAACTTCGTCATTGAGTGACTGTGTGCCAAGGTTACAAAAAGTGGGTGGAGCCAAAAACATAGTTCACTGGGAAAATATAAACCTCAAACCTGCAACAGTCATTGGGTGACTGAGGTCCAAAACTAAAGGGGTGAAGCCATAAACAGCCAATCATAATTGTTAGATTGATTTCAGCCATTCTGTTATTGACAGGGTTCTCAAACTTGACACAGCTGGTCACTGGATGACTGGGATGAATATTCAGGAAAGTGGGTGGAGCCTACAACAGCCAATCAAAATTCATCTATTGATTTTCAAGGGGAATATTTACATTGCTGCCCTTCTTACACTTAATGGCAGTGGCCTCAAATCTGGTACAATCAGTCACTGGGAGACTGGGGTTCAAATTCTGAAAAGGGGCAGGCCACAAACAGCCAATCAGATTTGTTTAATTTCAATGGGAAGTTGCAACTTATTGATGCCAAGGACCCCAAAGCTCATAAACTTGGTCATTGAGTGACTGTATGTCAAGATTAGAAATAGTGGGTGGAGCCAAAAACAACCAACTTTTTTACATGGGGAAATATAAACTGCAGCCATTCTTACACTGTTAATGGCAAGGTTCTCAAACTTGACACAGTTGGTCACTGAGTGACTGGAATTAATATTCAGAAAAGTGGGTGAAGCCTACAACAGCCAATCAGAATTCACTGATTGATTTTCAAGGGTATGCTGCTGCTATTCTTATGCTGTTAATGACAGAGGCCTCAAACCTGGTATAGTCGATCATTAAGTGACAGGGTTCAAAATCATTAAAAAGACAGAGCCACAAACAACCAATCAGATTTTTTTGCTGTGTCATCACTCTTTTCAGCTGTCGCACTCCCTTTAAAGACTAGGGCCTCGATTCACAAAGCGGTGATAACCCAGTTATCACGCCTAAAAGACGCGTACGCGCGGCAACTTCGCGCGAGTTTCTACTTATCATGCCTAAAGTGACTTTAGGCGTGATAAGGGCCTTTTCACCACGGTGCTAACACTTTGCACCGCTTGGTGAATCGAGCCCTATGGGCCTGATTCACAAAGCTGTGCTAACAGTTAGCACCCTGGTGAAAACCCCTTTATCACACCTAAACTCAGTTTAGGCATGATAAGTTTAGGTGTGATAAGTTTAGGTGTGATAAGTTTAGGCATGATAAGTTTAGGTGTGATAAGTTTAGGCATGATAAGTTTAAGCACCAACTGCGTTAGCACCGCAGTGCACAGCTGATCAAAAGTTTTGCGCTAGCAAAGTCTGGTGCACTTCGCATACAGTTTAAAGGCGCTGCTTTGCGTGCGGGACTTTGCACGCTATCTACACTTATCTAAACTTATCACGCCTAAACTTATCACACCTAAACTTATCACACCTAAACTTATCACTCCTAAACTGGCTTTTCACCAGCGTGGTGCAATGGTTATCACGCCTAAAGTCTCTAACTGGGTTAGCACCGCTTTGTGAATCGAGCCTAATGGGTTTAATCCATTAGTGAGCGCAAGACAATACTACCAATGTGATTCTTTGCTGCATGAACTGCTTCCATTCACACATTTTTGACGCTAGGAACCTGAAAGCTCACAAACTTGGTCATTAAGTGACTGTGTGTCAAAGTTACAAAAAGTGGGTGGAGCCAAAAACAAATGTCCCTGGGAAAATGTAAACTGCAGCCATTCTTACACTGTTAATGGCAGGGTTCTCACACTTTGCACAGTTGGTTACTGGGTGACTGAGATAAATATTCAGGAAAGACTAAAAAAGGCAATCAAAAATCGCCTGTTGATTTTCAAGGGAAATGTTTGAATTGCTGCCATTCTTACACTGTTAATGGCACAAGCCACAAACCTGGTGCAGACTGTCATTGGGTCACTGGGGTTCAAATTCAGAAAAGGGGGCGGAGCCACAAACAGCCAATCATATGTGTTTCATTTCACTGGGAAAATACAAATTATTGACGTCAAAGACCCGAAAGCTCAAGGAACCCAATGCTCTCAAACTTGGTCATTGAGTGTTTGTGTGTTAAGGTCAGAAAAAGTGGGCAGAGCCAACAGCAACCATATACATACTTAGGTAACACCGGGTTATCAGCTAGTATTCAATAAAAACATGTTTTCCTACTTTTTATATGTCATACGGTTGTCATATTTGCATTTGTGCATAAGTATTATTATTCATTTAGAAATTACAAGTTCCCAAAAGTACAGTTTTTTTGCTTTGAGAGCTGACTTTGCATTTTATTCACAACTGATTTTATTCATCTTGTACTGAAGGCAGAAATGCTTTGAGTGTGTGTCTGTGTCCAGGAGCTTCTGCACAGTCAGAGAATGTGTCACATTCCTCACTTGATACAATTAAGTAAACGTTCGGATGCATCTAGATTTCTCTGCACTGAACTTTCAAGTCCTGTGTGTAACCCTTTGAATGTTGTTCTAGTAAAAAAAAATGCTGGTTGTATATAATATGCTGTAAATAATTTTTTTGAGCAAAGAAGAAATGCTGGGTTTCATTCCGCTTTAAAAGCAATTTTTTTCTCTTCTATGTGACTGATATACATACAGTGCTGAGGAGCTGGGGCAGGAAGGCAATATAAACGTTGCACTGAGGCCTATAGTTCAGTTGCTGTCAGGGCCGGATTTACCATAAGGCACTGTAAGCACGTGCCTACAGGTGCCTGATGATGGAAAGGTGGCTCACTTCCCTCCCTGAGTGCGTCCCTCCCTCATTCCCTATGCAGAGAACTAAGCAGAGCATAAACGAGACCCATTCCACTGACGAGATCTCCCTTCAGTCGGGGGCACCACCAGCTACTTTATTCTGAGGGTACCTCTGGCTCACTAATGCTAAGGGACACCTGTAGAAGGGTAAGGGAACTACGGGAGAAGTGACAGCTAGGCCAGCCAGCACACTTTCGGTGCAGTTCGGTGGGGGCTTGTAGGTTCATGGAGGGTGGAGTCTAGGGTGCCAAGATATCTATGCCTATAGGCTCCTGTGATGTAAATCTGGGTCTGGTTACTGTGGTATACCACAGGGATTAAAAATCAGTACTGTATTTCAAATGCAGATGAACAGACTGTTTTTGTATTACAGCAATGCTCAACTGAACAACTGAAATAGATTTCACAAAGCTTATTTACAATTCAATCCCTGCATTTAAAGAGGAATTTTACCTAACTCTACCTAAAGTAGTGGTAGGGAGAAAAGAATGAATCAATACATTGCAAAGTGAAAAGTTAAAAAATAGAAGAGAGACAAAGAAATGATTGATATTTGCCATGTAATTTGTTCATGTTGTTTGATCCACAATGAGCCTGCACGTCATCATCTTTACTACTGGTGGACATGAAAAAAACTAGATAGCACCAACTGCCATTATGTATAACCGCACCCAATAAAAATGCTATAGGCTAAAAGGTTGTTTTTTTAATGGATATACATATGTGCAGAGGGAGATATTGGTTGTTTGGTAGAAAAAGCCAATTTTTTCACACAATGCAACAAGGATTACAGAAAGGAAACTGTCATGACCATGGTTCTAAAATAACACTGTCGGAGGGGTTTCACCACAATACCAGCCAAAACGGAACTATCAAAGAAACTGTCCTTCTGTAAACCCCACATACCTATAGAGCTTTTAGCTAGCAACAATAGAAAGCTTTTCAGAGGTCTCTGATGTCAGCCTGTGTGAAAAAAATGCTTGTTTACTAACTTTTGTAACAGTTTGTGTTGTTGTCAGAGCTAGAGCTGTTCCATGTAGATAGGTTCTACTTCTTTGTATTCACAAAGTAATGATTTACTGTTTGTTTGTGCACTGCTTACACACACACACTGCTTTTTCACAGGTCATATGAGAACAGCTGAGGAATGTTTTAGATACAGTGAAGGATCTGAAGAGATAGACCTGTACTTTTCCCTTACTTGGATGCTTCCCCACCCCCATACAGAATGAGCTCTTCCTGGCTCTAAACTCGGTTTACACAGCATGAGGCAGAGAGAGAGAAAGAGAGGAACACACAGGGCTGCAGCTGATAAGTTATGTACACACTATTCTAAGCTATATTTCTGTTTTCTATCATTTTGAACACATTTTACTCCCATGATTACAGCCAGTGAAGATTGTTCCTGTGTGCTGGATGTTCTGGGCACAGTTCTCCATAGTAATGCCCACAGTGAAAACTGTACTCTAAATGTCATATTTTCTTCACATAAAAAATGAAAAGATGAAAAAAGCCTTTGCTATTTGCTAGTAATTACTGGAAATAAATGTGGCATTTGGAATTTTAGTTAACTTTGATAGTTGTCTTTTAAGGTCTGTTCAAAGTGTTCCAGAAACACAGATTGCATAGAAGAGATTCTGTTTTGTGCACTGTGTGATCAGTGATCCTTTTGCCACCTCATTTCTACAGTGTTTGCATGACTGTAAGCCAGTTGCATCCCGTCAGCCTACGCTACATAATATGATATGCAGAGTACATTCTAACCTAAACTATAGTTCTGCATTGTATGCGCAAAACTGCACAAGTTTCAACACAAGACCGGCAAAGAAAAAAGCAGACCCCAGGGGATTCCAGATGGTTTCCAGCCCACATAGAGCTTTTTCCATATTCCAAGGCTGATAGACAGGAAATCAAAGCCCTCAAGCTGTATCTTACTGTCAGCCTATGTTTTCAGTCATGGGGTTATTCATATATACCCTGCAGCCTAAAATAACAACAGGAGATAAAAGAGGTGCTGATTTTATCATTGTACAACTTATTGACGTATCTCGCTGTGATGCCCTTTTATCATGGACAGGATATTGTTCTAGTCTTGTACACACATCAAAAATGTAGGTAGAGGTTGCCCTTATGAATAGTACTGATTGAAAGCAAAGAATGCCTAGAACTGTATTTAAAGAACAAAGAAATGCTCTGAAGAGAAACACAAGATGTCGCATAGATCTATTCTGTTAATCAAAAGAAAAACTGAAATGACTCTCAGCCAAAGAATTAAAATTCCTTCCCCCAGCTATCAAAGCTTCCCGGCTTCACACAGAAGGGGCTACACATGGACTGTGGCTGCACATGGAAGGGAGGAATTATTTCATCCATGACATCTGTCTTACCCAAACAGCAGACATGTAGGAATCTAACCGTTGCTGAGGTTCTTCAGCTGAAAAGAGAGCTAACATAAGGATTCCAATGAAGATTAAATGAAATGTAAATAATCGATGATAATAATAATAATAAATTGACTGGGTAAAGATAACTTGAAGTTGAGAGTTGTAGTTGAGGGTTGTAGTTGAAGGTTGTAGTTGAAGGTTGTAGTTGAGGGTTGCAGTTAAGACTTGAGAGTTGTAGTTGGGGGTTGTACTTGAGGGTTTAAGTTGAGGGTTGTAGATGAGGGTTGTAGTTGGGGGATGAAATTGAGGATTGTAGTTGAGGGTTGTAGTTGAGGGTTATCATTTAATGGCTGGATAGTGTACTGGTTAAGGGCTCTGCCTCTGACACAGGAGACCAATGTTCAAATCCCGGCTCTTCCTGTTCAGTAAATCAGCACCTGTTCAGTAAGGAAACCTTACACTGCAGCTTTGCAGCTTTGAGTCTGCCAGGAGAAAATGTCTTTGCATTCTAAATCAGCATCTTCAGTCCTTTCTCAACATTTGAGGTTTACAAGAAACACTTGTAGTTCCAGAGAAGGAAACAGTTGGGAGTAGTTCCAGAGAAGGATTAACATGAACTGAGACAGCTTATTTGTCTCCCCCTGCTGGCCACCTGACTTCTTTGGTAAGGTAAGATGAGAAATGGAGATCAGAAAAAGTGGGAGCTAGGCCCCTAGACCAGGCCTGGATTTACATCACAGGAGCCTATAGGCACAGATGTCCTGGCACTCTAATGTTCGCCATTCAGAAACCCACAAAAACCCAACAAACCACACCGCAAGTGTGCTGGCTGACCCAGCTGTCACTTTTCCCTTACCCGTCATAGGTACAGTAGCTACAAGTTTCCCTTAGCATTAGGGAGCCAGAGGTACCCTTAGCATTAAATAGCTAGAGGTGCCCCGACTGAAGGACAATCTTGTCAGTGGAATGCTGAGACCCATTTGACTATACTCTCATCTATGCTCTGCTCAGGGCTCTGCATAGAGAAGGAAGGAGGCGCTAGGGGAGGGTAGTGAGCTGCCCCTCCATCATCAGGTGCCTGTAGGCACGTGCCTACAGTGCCTTATGGTAAATCCGGCCCTGCCCTAGACACTTGAACACCTTAGGCAGGAGCCTTAGTTGCCTTGTGGATGAACCAACTTTAAGTAGGTAAATAACAAAGCTATCCCAGCATGCTTTGCTAATAAAGTGGATGTGATGGAAGAGGGAACAGGAGACATATTTTAAAAAGTATTGGGACCTGCATTTGTTTTTGTGGTTAGTCTTAAGGTGGCCATACATGATTCAACCAAAAGTGGTCATGTACATAAACAAAATAAACTAAGAAACTTCCACAAGGAGATGGACTAGGCCAAAACTCGATAGATCTGTCAGATTTTTACTACCTCTTGTAAGTGACAGCAACAATCGAAAAAAGTAATTTACATAGAGATTTATATTTTATATGTATGTACAGTAAAATCTTAGATTGCAAGTAACTTGGTTTAAGAGCTCTTTGCAAGACAGGCACAAATGTTAACTACATTTTGACTTGATATATATGGCACAGAAAGTATATGTACTTCCTAAAATGAGCCAATGGTTCTTCTTCCTCTGAGACCGCAGTATTCTGCTTAAATGGGTTCTGTGGATCATAAAAAAAAACAAAAAAAAACGCACACTTATCTGGGGCTTCTATCGGCCCCCTGCAGCTGTCATGTCCTGCGCCAACCTCCTACGATCCTTCGTTCCCCGCCACCAGTCCCAGTCCAATTGCTCCAGACGATCAAATGCAGCTGCGCGCCCGTGACAACACACGTGCTTGCTCTCGCTGCATCATTGGAAGCGTACTGCACAGGCACAGTACGAGAAAACCTCGTACTGCGCCTGCGCATTAAGCTCCCGGAGACACGAGTGGGAGCGAGCATTATTCGTCTAGTTAGACGAATAATAGACCTGGGCCGGCGGCGGGGAACGGAGGATCGTAGGAGGACGGCGCAGGACATGACAGCTGCAGGGGGCCGATAGAAGCCCCAGGTAAGTGTCAGTTTTGGTTTTTTTTTTAAGGATTCACAGAACCCCTTTAATTGTACTTAATCTGAGTGTAGAGACTGTACAAAGTTACATTTCTGTGAGATCCCCCTCAACAGACAAAAACTGTCTTTGGATACGTTTGTTTTGTTAAAGCCACACACAAAAAAAAGGTTGGAGTGAGCCAATGATTCTGGTAGTTATAGTGAAAGTCTTTTTTTTTTACACTTTTACTTTATACAGTACAATACTGTGTATTAAATATTTTTCTACAAATGTTTATGGATTGTGGAGTTAATTTGCGTTTCCATTAATTCTTATGGGGCAATTTGCTTTGATATAAGAGAGCTTTGGATTACAAGCATGTTTCCAGAACAAATCATGCTCACAAACCAAGGTTCCAATGTTTTCAATTTTACAGTTTTTCACAATAGTTGTCCTTTATAGAGAACCCGAGGTGGGATTTAATTATGTTAGTGGGGCACAGAGGCTGGTTGTGCACACTAAGACCAGCCTCCGTTGCCCCATGGTGTGCCTCCATGTCCCCCCTGCGCGCCGCTATACCCCCCGCAGTGCTGGCGACACGCAGCGTGTCACCAGCACAATGTTTACCTAAGAGCTGTTTGTCAGCGCCGCTCCCCCGCCTCCTCCGCATCGGCGAACCCGCCCGTGTCCCTTCCCTCCCGCTGATAGGAGGCAAGTGAAGCGGGCGGGTAGCGCCGATGCGGAGGAGGCGGGGGAGCGGCGCTGACTGACAGCGCTTAGGTAAACATTGTGCTGGCGACGCGCTGCGTGTCGCCAGCACTGCGGGGGGTATAGCGGCGTGCAGGGGGGACATGGAGGCACACCATGGGGCAACGGAGGCTGGTCTTAGTGTGCACAACCAGCCTCTGTGCCCCAGTAACATAATTAAATCCCACCTCGGGTTCTCTTTAACTAGTAGATTAAACCATTTGGAATATATTTCAAAATTACAGGATCTTGGGAAGGGGTTAAGAGGTGCCCAGGGCAAAGTAAAACTTAGTTAAAAACAAAAAAAAAATTAAATGAGGGAGCTGGCTTATGTCTAAGACTACATTGGAATAATGCAAAAAGGACATCTTTATTATGTACTGGCAACACATCTCACAAACTGTGCCTACTTGTTCAGGCTACTTGTAGTGTAGAATTTGTTTTATACAGTATATGAATAGCATTGTTTAAATAAAAAAATGCTATTCATATCTCTCTCATTTATATTTTAGTTGTTTTTAACTAAGTTGTGCCTTTTAACCTCTTGCACTTCACCCTCCCTGCGGAGGAACCCTGGACCCCTGTGGCTCTGCCACAATAGGTACCAGTCCTTTTGATAGAGAGTGACCACACCCATAATGTTTTGGCTCACCCGACTGGAGACGGGTGGCTCTCCACCTGCCTGTTGTGGTTGGTTGCCCTTCTTGTAACCCATCCTCGTGAGTACCACTCTTCTTCCTTATTTTTTTTACACACAAGTGACACATTGCTCTATTTGTGCTCCTGTTGTCTCATTTTTTTCTTCTCAAGGTGTAAAGCCACCTCATCCCTGTAGGATCTTGGAAAGCTCTGAAGAGCAGACCTTTAAAGGGAGTCTGAAGCGAATTTTAAAATAAAAAAACATATACTCACCTAAGGAGAGGGAAGGCTCTTGAGCCTTCCCGTTCTCCTGCCGGTCTCTGCGTTCCCCCGTAGGCTCCCCCCGTCTGCAGTTGGGGAGACTTCGGCAGTCCTCGGACAGTCAGGTTTCTGAAGACGAGCCGTCCCATACTGCACACGCACGAGCGCCCTCTCCGGTGCACTCGGGTGTGCGCAGTACAGAGCCGCCGGTCTTACGAAGATGCCAAAGTCTCCCGCAGCGGGAGATCCCAACGAAGCAGCCTGCGGCGGAATGAGGAGATGGGCAGGAGAATGGGAAGGCTCTATAGGACCCAGAGCCCACCCTCTCCTTAGGTGAGTATCTGTTTTTTATATTTTAAATTCACTGTTCAGACTTGCTTTAATAATGCATTCTACTATTGTTGATCTGGGTATTCTAAGCAGGTCCTATGATAAATGTAGATGCATCCAATACCTAGAGAGATGATTTTCTCATTGGAAATCGTTACTTTCCTGTCTTTAAATCAATCGTTGGAAATAGATGGCATAGTCTGCTTATGAAACAAATATGGAAGAGATTGTTTTACTTAAAATCCGTTCAGCAGATTAACTTCACTGTGGGTGATGCAGTCGCAATCAATCATTTTCACCTGTAAAATTGTTGTGCCTTGGGCATGAGTTGGATTATTTAAATGCTCATTAATATTCATTTACAAGTCCGGCAGCAATGGAACGTGCATTGTTTTTTTTTTCACACTGACTGCCGCTGTATTGACGGGCTTTCAGAAGTCAAAGGCTATTTTCCCTTTAATAATGAAAAACGCAGGAGTGGTAGTGTGCAATCTCTTAGCTGTGATCATCCTGTGGCAGACTCAGCAGGTAGGTTCATGCATGGAAGATTCATGTACAGCTCCTTACATCCATTCACATGACTATGTGCAGCCTGGTTTCAAAGCAAAGGCCCACTGATGCAGACGTGGAATGAAAACTAAAACACTCACTAATAGATGCTCAGTCAGCCTAATAATGTAAAAATATGTAAAACAGAATGCATAAAGTATCAGAAGCTCCCCAGCCAAAGTACATTTGAAAAAAAAGGCTAATTTGAACAGATACATTTAGATTTGCGCTCTTAAAGCAGACCTGAACTTAGAACTTCCTTTCTGCTCTAAAAGATAAGCAACAGCATAATGATCTTTAAAGAAAAACATTTTTATTATTATTTAGCATTTATACAGCGCCAACATCTTTTGTAACGCTGTACAGAGTATATTGTCTTGTCACTTAACTGTCCCTCAGAGGGGCTCACAATCTAGTTACTACCATAGTCATATGTCTATGTATGTATCGTGTAGTGTATGCATCGTAGTCTAGGGCCAATTTAGGGGGAAGCCAATTAACTGGAGTGTCTGGAGGACATCCACACAGACACAAGCAGAGCATACAAACTTCATGCAGATAGGGCCCTGGCTGGGTTTTGAACCAGGGACCCAGCACTGCATGACATTTCTTTGTTGCAAATCCTGCAATAAATCTGGTGTGTGTCAACTTCCTGATTTCATGGAAGCAGACATGGGGTACACATCATGTGTTTACAAATGAGCTGCTCTGCCGCGGCAGCCTGCTGACACAGCTGAGAGATCAAAGTACAAAAGAGATTAGTCACAGATGAGGGGTAATTAGACAGGCTAAACTCTCTAAATACAGGATGCATTTGTCTATGTTTTCCTTCTGTCCTGTGCAAGAGTTCAGGTCCACTTTAAAGGTATTTGCTGTCCTTAATTTCTATGTGAGCAAGAGAGAATTCCCATGATGCTTCACAAATTGAATACACACATTATTATTACTATTTAGTATTTATATAGCACTGACATCTTCTGCAGCACTTTACAGAGTATATTGTCATTACTGTCTATCAGAGGGACTCACAATTATCCCTACTGTAGTCATATACCCATGGTAGTCTAGACAATTTTAGGAGGAAGCCAATAAAGTTAACTGTATGTTTTTGGAGTGCCCATAGGAAACTCACGCAAACGCAGAGAACATACAAACTTAGTGTAGATAGTGCCGTGGCTGGGAGTCAAACCAGGGACCCAGCACTGCAAGGCGAGAGAACTATCTACCATGCTGCCTATGCAAATCATACCTGTATGTGCTTGACAAGCATATTTATTTTAATAGGTGGACAATTGAAAAAAATGCACTTTAAAGAGACTCTGTAACAAAATGTTGAGCCTTATTTCTTCTATCCTGTAAGTTCCTATACCTATTCTAACGTGCTCTGTCTTACTGCAGCCTTTCCTAGTTGCACAGTGGCTGTGTTATCTCTGTTATATGATCTAATCTTCTTTCCTCTGTCGGTTCTGTCGGGCTGAGGCAGTTAGGCTGGAATGTGCTGTGCTGCTTGTGATTGGATAGAAGCTATACACACCCTCTCCAGGCCCCCTGCATACTCTGTATAACTCACACACTGAGCTACTCTCAGCCTATCACTTGCTATGTCTTTTTTTTGTAAACACTGCATAAAAATGGCAATTACAAGCCAGGATTGCAGCAGGGAGTGGCAGAAACAGCACAGAGGGGCCCAGGAGAACATAATGAATAGAATAGTATGCATCTCATTGTAAGAATTTTAGAGTACAAATTCTCTTTAACCTATTTTGGTTCCTGGACGTAGAAACTACGTCCAGGAACCATGCGCGCTACCGCGCGCTCCCTCGGCCGATCTCGTGCATGCACGCACGCTCCCGGCCCGCGGTTCATTAGCCAGGCAATCAGTGAATCGGGCTACGGTGCCCGATCACTGATTGCTCTCCCCCACTGAAAAAGCGACAGCTTCTCTCGGAAGCTGTGCCTTTTCTGGCTGTTCCCTCCCCGATGCGTCACTCTAAGCGTGTGTTACGCTTAGAGTGACGTCATGTAAACAAACTCATGGCCGCCATCTTGTGGCCAAAAAGTAAAACTACAACAAAAAGTAAAAAACATTTAAATCAACACACAATTACATTAAAAAAATATGGTTTACATCCCACCTTCCCAAAAATACCCAAATAAAATGTTTAATATATAAAAAAAACAAAAAACATTACAATAAAAAAAAACATGTAAATATTTACCTAAGGGTCTAAACTTAAATAAATATCAATGTAAAGATGAAATATTTCTATATGTTTTTTATTTTAAACTTGTAAATAGTGATAGATGCAAAACGGAAAAAATGCACCTTTATTTCCAAATAAAATATTGTCGCCATACATTGTGATAGGGACATAATTTTAATGGTGTAATAACCGGGACATATGGGCAAATACAAAACGTGAGTTTTAATTATGGAGGCATGTATTATTTTAAAACTATAATGGCTGAAAACTGAGAAATAATGAATTTTTTCCGTTTTTTCTTATTGTTCCTGTTAAAATGCATTTACAGTAAAGTGGCTCTTAGCAAATTGTACCCCCCAAAGAAAGCCTAATTGGTAGCGGAAAAAAACAAGATATAGATCAGTTCATTGTGATAAGTAGTGATAAAGTTATAGGCTAATGAATAGGAGGTGAACATTGCTCAAGTGAAAACAACGGAATGCGAATGGGTTAAGCTTGCTTAACCCCATCCGGACCACAGTAATTGAAATCTATGCCTTGTTTGTGGTTACTTATTCCTGCCAGGGTATAGATTTTAATTACCACGCTGCAGGACCTGCCACTCTTGCTACGCCCGCTGATCTATCTATCTATCCCATTGGCTCTCATTGATGACAGGGTCAGGAGCCAATGAAATCGCCTTCTGACTGGCTCTGCCGTCATAGCGATGGCAGAGAGAGGGTCATGCGGAGATGGAAGAGCGGCAGGTCCGTGCGGCGATTCGTCGGTAAGCCCCTTTTTCTGGTACCAGCAGTCTCTGGTCCTTAAGGAACCAGAGAATTCTGGTACGCAAGGGGTTAAAGGGACACTGTAGGGGGGTCAGGGGCATACTGCGCAGACACAGACCATACTGGGCCTGCGCAGTACGCTCCTGGTGACATCAGCGGGATCGAGGACACAGCAACGCAGGCGCAATGGTTTCCAGACTTTAAAGTCTGAAATTCCAGAAGTGAACCGGAGGCGGGGCCGGAGCTTCGGTGAGTTGCTGCACGGGCACAGGATGCCTGCGGGGGACCATTAGAAGCCCCGGGTAACTTCAACTCATTTTCCCCCGACCCCCCTACATTATTCCTTTAAGGTGTGAAATTTTAAATGAATATATTTCAACAAGATTTTTTTTCTAAATTGTAGGAGACACATCAAAGATCAAACAGATCAAACCAATAACATTCACGATGTGTGCTTACTTTCATCTTCCCAGCTCCTTTGTATTTAGTCCAAACTTTCTTTTGCTCCCAAAAATGTTTCCCAGCTTATCAATACTTTCCATAACGTCACCCTGCTTCCAAGTGCACCTGTACTGTGGCTTCTTTGTGTCTGTATTTGTCCTTTTCTCACTGTCAGTAACTGAGCATTTGTGTCTCCAGCAGATGGAACTAATATAGTCATAGCTCCCTAGTGTCCCTTTTTCAGAGGGACAGTCCCTCTTTGTAACCCAATCACTCTGTCCCTCTTTCTTACACATTTGTCTCTCTTTCATGTAAATATACAGTATGTATTTTTTTCTACTCAAAAATTTGCTTAAAGAGACTCTGTAACATTAAAAACATCCCCTGGGGGGTACTCACCTCGGGTGGGGGAAGCCTCCGGATCCTAATGAGGCTTCCCACGCCGTCCTCTGTCCCACGGGGGTCTCGCTGCAGCCCTCCGAACAGCCGGCGACTGTGCCAACTGTCAGTTCAATATTTACCTTTGCTGGCTCCAGCGGGGGCGCTGTGGCGACTTTCGGCACGGAAATAGACGGAAATACCCGATCTTCGTCGGGTCCGCTCTACTGCGCAGGCGCCGGAAACTTGCGCCTGCGCAGTAGAGCAGACCCGACGGCGATCGGGTATTTCCGCCTACTTCGGCGCCGACAGCCGTCAGAGCGCCTGCGCAGGAGCCAGGAAGGTAAATATTACGTCACCGCTGCACGGAGGGCTGCAGCGAGACCCCTGATGGATGGAGGACGGCGTGGGAAGCCTCATTAGGATCCGGAGGCTTCCCCCACCCGAGGTGAGTACCCCCCAGGGGCCGTTTTGTCGTTACAGTTCCTCTTTAATAGACTCTAAAGTGTGCATGAAAAAAGGGCGCCAGAAAAAAAGGACCAGGCTGGATAACAAAATAATGCAGGTGGATATCAAAATCTCAGTAACAATAAACATTGTTAATGAAATTGGTTAACGATAAATACCATTTTAAAAAAGACGGGAGTTGATAAAGAAAATATATTAACATTAAAAATAGTTACGTAATTCAACAATACAGCTTAACCCAACCCTACTCTCACACAGAACCCTCTCCTGGTGGTGCCTAAAACAAACTACTCTCCTGGTGGTGCCTAGCCCTAACCACCTCCCCCGGTGGTGCCTAACCCTAACCACCCCCCAATGGTGCCTAACCTTAACTCCCCCTCCCCCGTGGTGCATGTGGAGATTCGGGCATGTGGAGAAAGACCGTCTCAAGGCGGTTATTAAAACTGTTCCTATTACTTACTTCCACTCACTACATATTGTATTAGAAATTGGGGCACCAATTCCAATCTTGCAAAGTCCATGAATATGCACATTCAGTTCTGGGGACGTTAAGGGGGGATTACTGGTGCCAAGAATCCCCCCTCAGACTGGGGTTGGTGCAGTGCCTGGGTAGAGGCACAGACTGAGACACCAGAATGTCCGCAAGCATCCTGCCACTCACAGTACCGTGCTATTGCCTGCACTATGTGTCACCCATTCCCTCTGTCTGCGCTGACAATTTTACTCGATCGCCAGCGGGTCGGGAGCAGGGGTGCTCGGACACCACTTTTCAAAATCCGAATTGATCCGGATCCGGATACCCAGATATCCGAATGTTCAGATATCCGCGTTCATGCGGATATCCGAATGCATTATCCGGGCTATCCGGGTGGATTCGGGTATCCGGATAGAAAAAACGGAAGTGCCCTTTATATTGCTTTAAAAACTTTTTTTAGGGTAAATGAGGCATGTAGCATCATTATTTTTTAAAGGGGAACACTAATTGATGATGTCAGAACTTAAAATTCCCCCCTCCCCCAAAAAATGTCTGTCAATTAACATTAGGCCTAGGTTCCAGACAGTGATCGGGCAGCCCAAATTGTGTCCAAAGTCCAACCGCATAACTGGGATATAACAGTTTTCAGCCAAGACACCTCCAAAAAATTACGCAGCAATTGTGTTTTGGGTTAAATATAGGTGATATCATTGGCCTGTGGCACCCTGGCCTGGCGGTGGGAGCTGCACAGGCAACAGGAGCAGGGCAATGCAGCAGCAGCAGGTGTAACGTGTCAAATAAAGTCTCAAATAAAGGCTGCGCACTAGGACACTAGCAATCTGTTTTCCACACTCCAAGTGGTAGGCGACACTCCTCCTTTTCAGGTCAGGCAAATTGCTCCACTTCAGTGAGACACCACCACCACACCCCACGCAGTGGCCACTCACTGTTATAAGAGACCCTCAGTTAGATGGGTCCACAGCGCTTGTTGGGTCATCTGGCCGCCCCCTGCCGTTTGGAGAAAAAGTCTTTTCCTCACCACTCACTTTTACAGTTGCTGGTTCTTTCACCTCAAAAGACATATACCAGAGCTCCCATAGTGTAAAATTGTATAAAAAATGTATTAATAAAAAAGTTGCACACTTACAAACATATCCAGGGTATTTTCGTATAGAGTTTTTATGGGCTCCACCCCAAACGTTGGCCGCCGGGTTGGCTGTAGAGCGCTGTTTCTTACGCCTTCCCCTCTGCGTCCACGTTCCTCCCCTCGGATAGTGATAAGGCCGCGTGTACTTGACCGGTTTCGTCGCACTAGGCGACTCCTCAGAAGCATGCACGGCCTGCGCCTATCTGTTTTAAATACCCTCCGCTTAGTTAAAATCACCCCTCCCCTCCCTCCCTAACCCGGAAGTCAAACCCCTTACCCAATAGCTGCCGTCCGTTTACCGGAAGTAGTCTTCCCGGTCACTGGGCGGCACCTTTTCTGCGTCCCAAGGTGGTTCACATCTCACCCAGAAGGGCGTGTTTCCACTCTCATTTCCGTATGACGTATCAGAAGCTAATACTCCCTAGCTACTGGGAGCCACGCACGCCGTCCATTCAGCGCGTGTCTCCGCCCTCCTAAACAAGTGGTGGTAACCATAGTGACCTTGCTATTTCCCCAGCGCCTGTCCCTATACGTATTTTAAGCGCTCCAAAGCCCTCCCGGATGCCATTTCAACTTAATCATCCCACATCCTCTCCCTAGGATATAGGATGGGATGATGATGTGTACACAAAAGATACAAAGCAGTGTAAGATGATGCAGGATAGGAAAATAGATCACTTACACATTAAATATTCACTATACGTTACTATTCCTTTCTTATCACAATTCTATGATACAACATTCCTTTAGACAGATATGATCTGCACATCAATCTATTCATTACCCTAACCATGTCCATTCATTGACATTTATTTCTCCTCCCTCATTCCCACCATTATTACAGGCTGGGTTGCCTCCAAGATATCCCATCCTGCAATCTCCAAATTTAAACCGAAAATGCAGTGCCCCCTTTTTCAGGGAGAATATTCCCCTACACCCCTTTCACCAATCCTTAATGTTGGAACTCAGTAATCCATTATGCCACCTACCCCCCCTGCCCCCATATGTGTTAATACACCCTCAAATTCTTAAAGTGCTTCCATATTAATAAACTTTCAACTTGAACTAGATAGTGATATAGTAATATTGTGTGCCCAATTTCATCATAGTCTCAAAGAATATTAGGATTCCTGTCCCGGAGGCATCCCACCCCTATCTAATCGGTGGCAAGAAAGCAGACCAAATCAATTTCAGCATTATGTCCTCTCGGTTTTAAAGTGTCCAAGAGGTATATCCACTTCGTATTGCTCTGTGAGACCTCTTTCACCATGTCCCCTCCTCTCCACGGTCTAATCACCTTTTCAACCCCACAAAAGGTCAGGAGTGAAGGATTACTATTGTGTACTTTTTTGAAATGGGCCGACAAGCTATGGCTCATCAACCCCTTAGCAATATTCCTGAGGTGTTCCCCTATCCTTTCTTTTAAGGGCCTAGTGGTTTTTCCAACGTATTGTGTTCCACATGGACACCATGCCACATATATGACATACCTATCATTACACGTAATGAAATCCCTTATTTTATGTTTTTCCCATTGGATTTTCCCCTAATGTGTGTCACTCTTCCAGCTCTGGCCTCTCTGCATCCCTTGCAGTCTCTACATGGATGAAACCCTGGTCGTTGCCATCCTTGAAACCTAGAGGGCTGTCCTTGGGGTTCCACACAACTTGGGGCCAGGATGTTCTTTAAATTTGGGGCCTTTCTATATATGAATCTGGGTTTGGGCGGTAATACCTTACTCAGTTCTACATCAGAAAGCAAAATTTCCCAATGTTTAGTGACTATACCTTCTATTTCTTTGTAATGACTATTATATTCAGTGATAAACGCCAAACTGTGCGTATTTTCCTGATTCACTCCATTATTCACCCGGTGCACTAGTTCCAGTCTATCCATTTGTCTAACCCTATCTATTTCCCCCTCCAAAAAGTGTTCCTCATACCCCTTCTCCATAAATCTATCCTTCAAAGGATTTGATTGGACCTCATAATCCTCCATGTTGCTACAGTTTCTTCTCAGTCGTGTGAACTGTCCCCTGGGGACATTCTTTATCCAGTTAGGATGATGGCCGCTCATTATAGAAATGTAACTATTGCGGTCCGTGGCCTTAAAATGTGTTTTAGGTCTAATTTTATTCCCTATAACCATAAGTTGAAGATTCAAATAGCTGATCCTTTCAGTATCGTGCTCATATGATAATCTAATATTTAACGTGTTATCATTAAGCTGTGCCATAAAAGTGTCCAACTCTTCTGCCGTGCCCCCCCACATAATTAACAAGTCATCAATATACCTTTTCCAAGTGATCACCCTATTTGATACCCGTGTCAAAACCTCCTCTTCCCATCTACCCATATATAAATTCACCAGACTAGGTGCAAATCCTGCCCCCATGGCGCATCCCCTGTGTTGTCTGTAATACTTACCCCCATGCCAAAAATTTTTTTTTCTAACGCAAATCTTAATACCTCCAGTATAAATTCAACCTGTTCATCTGGCAATTGTCCCTCCCTCTCCATGTAGTATCTGACCGCTTCTATGCCTTTATCTTGTGGTATGCTTGTATAGAGTGAGGAGACGTCTGCCGTCACCAGCAGTATTCCCTCACTAACATCCATTCCATCAACCTCCTGAATGGTATGCTTTGTGTCTCTCAATATACAAGGTAACTTTGTGACCAGTGGTTGCAAGAAGTTGTCAAGGTATTGGCCCAGCCTATGGGTTAGGGAGCCCAGTCCACTCAAAATGGATCTTCCCGGGGGGTTGACCGGATCCTTATGCACCTTTGGGACCTGATATATCACCGGGATTTTGGGGGGAATTAGGGATAAGGTACCTATATTCAGCATCCAACAAAAATCCCATATCTAGGGGTATGAGGAACACTTTTTGGAGGGGTAAATAGATAGGGTTAGACAAATGGATAGACGGGAACTGGTGCACCGGGTGAATAATGGAGAGAATCAGGAAAATACGCACAGTTTGGCGTTTATCACTGAATATAATAGTCAGTACAAAGAAATAGAAGGTATAGTCACTAAACATTGGGAAATTTTGCTTTCTGATGTAGAACTGTGTAAGATATTACCATAGCCGGCCTTTGACCTGAGCGACCTGAGCAGTCGCTCAGGGCGCCAGCTTCTAAGGGGGCGCCTATAGCTGGTTAACTATACTGAGGGCACCTACACCGGATTTCCTATACTGGGGGCACATATAGCTGGCTACCATTACTGAGGGCACCAACACCTGGCTACCAATACTGGAGAAACCTATGCCTGGCTACCTATGGGGGGGATGGAGACCTTCAACTGACTTCCTATACTGGGGGCACCTATGCTTGGCAACCTAGTGGCTGGATGGTGTAATGGTTAAGGGCTCTGCCTCTGACACAGGAGACCAGGGTTCCAATCTTGGCTCTTCCAGTTCAGTAAGCCAGCACCTATTCAGTAGGAGACCTTAGGCAAGACTCCCTAACACTGCTACTGCCTATAGATTGTGTCCTAGTGGCTGCAGCTATGGCGCTTTGAGTCCGTCAAGAGAAAAGCACAATATAAATGTTATTTGTCTTGTCTTTGTCTATTTTGAGGGCACCTACACTTGAGATCCTATACTGAGGGCACCTATACCTGGCTACCTACCTATACTGAGTCTGAGGGAGTTTTTTTTCTGGGGGGGCTCACTGCGGCTATAACGCGTGGTGCAAATTGTTAGTGCTGTGCTATCATTCTAAATGGGGGGTGGTGGCTAACTGTCCCACTGTTTTTATTAATATTCCTGAAAGGTTCTAGCCATCATTCATGGTTATTAATAATATTTTTTGTATTATACATATATGATATGTCACGGAGATCGGAGTATTTGGTAGATGTGTCACAACGTCAAAAAGGTTGGGAACCACTGTCCTCGGAGATATCTCGGGAGAAAAGGTGAATTGCATATGGGTCTGTGTGTGTGTGCGTACGTGTGTGTGTGCGCACACACGGGAAGAGGATGAAGGGAGGGGCACAAAAATCAGGTTTCGCTCAGGGCGCCGGGAAACCTAAGGCCGGCCCTGGGTATTACCGCCCAAACCCAGATTCATATATAGAAAGGCCCCAAATTTAAAGAACATCCTGGCCCCAAGTTGTGTGGAACCCCAAGGACAGCCCTCTAGGTTTCAAGGATGGCAACGACCAGGGTTTCATCCATGTAGAGACTGCAAGGGATGCAGAGAGGCCAGAGCTGGAAGAGTGACACACATTAGAGGAAAATCTAATGGGAAAAACATAAAAATAAGGGATTTCATTACGTGTAATGATAGGTATGTCATATATGTGGCATGGTGTCCATGTGGAACACAATACGTTGGAAGAACCACTAGGCCCTTAAAAGAAAGGATAGGGGAACACCTCAGGAATATTATTATTAATATAAGGGGTTGATGAGCCATAGCTTGTCGGCCTATTTCAAAAAAGTACACAATAGTAATCCTTCACTCCTGACCTTTTGTGGGGTTGAAAAGGTGATTAGACCGTGGAGAGGAGGGGACATGGTGAAAGAGGTCTCACAGAGAAAAACGAAGTGGATATACCTCTTGGACACTTTAAAACCGAGAGGACATAATGCTGAAATTTGATTTGGTCTGCTTTCTTGCCAACGATTAGATAGGGGTGGGATGCCTCCAGGACAGGAATCCTAATATCCTTTGAGACTATGGTGAAATTGGGCATACAATATTACTATATCACTATCTAGTTCAAGTTGAAAGTTTATAAATATGGAAGCACTTTAAGAATTTGAGGGTGTATTAACACATATGGGGGGGTAGGTGGGATAATGGATTACTGAGTTCCAACATTAAGGATTGGTGAAAGGGGTGTAGGGGAATATTCTCCCTGAAAAAGGGGGCACTGCATTTTCGGTTTAAATCTGGGGATTGCAGGATGGGATATCTTGGAGGCAACCCAGCCTGTAATAATGGTGGGAATGAGGGAGGAGGAATAAATGTCAATGAATGGACATGGTTAGGGTAATGAATAGATTGATGTGCAGATCATATCTGTCTAAGGGCTGGTTCAGACGGACGTTTGCAGAGCATTTACTGCCAGCGTTCGGGGCTTGGCATTAAACGCTCCCATTCAAGTGAATGGGAGCGTTTGTACCAAGCTTTTACGCGCGTTTGCACAAACGCGGCGTTCGGGTCCCGATTTTCACTGGCGTTCAAGGAGCCCCTGGAAGCTACATGTTGCTTCCAGGGGCGGTTAACCGCGACGGGTAATGTCCCTCTAGGGGAAGAAAAAACGCGACCGCATCTGAACGCAATGCGAACGCTGCTGAAAGCCTGAACGCATCACGAACGCAACGCCAATGAACGCGACGCCTCCAAACGTCCGTCTGAACCAGCCCTAAAGGAATGTTGTATCATAGAATTGTGATAAGAAAGGAATAGTAATGTATAGTGTTGAATATTTAATGTGTAAGTGATCTATTTTCCTATCCTGCATCATCTTACACTGCTTTGTATCTTTTGTGTACACATCATCATCCCATCCTATATCCTAGGGAGAGGATGTGGGATGATTAAGTTGAAATGGCATGCGGGAGGGCTTTGGAGCGCTTAAAATACGTATAGGGACAGGCGCTGGGGAAAGAGCGAGGTCACTATGGTTACCACCACTTGTTTAGTAGGCCGGAGACACGCGCTGAATGGACGGCGTGCGTGGCTCCCAGTAGCTAGGGAGTATTAGCTTCTGATACGTCATACGGAAATGAGAGTGGAAACACGCCCTTCTGGGTGAGATGTGAACCACCTTGGGACGCAGGAAAGGTGCCGCCCAGTGACCGGGAAGACTACTTCCGGTAAACGGTAAGGGTAAGGGGTTTGACTTCCGGGTTAGGGAGGGAGGGGGTGATTTTAACTAAGTAGAGGGTATTTACAACAGATAGGCGCAGGCCGTGCATGCTTCTGAGGAGTCGCCTAGTGCGACGAAACCGGTCAAGTACACATGGCCTTATCACTATCCGAGGGGAGGAACGTGGACGCAGAGGGTAAGGCGTAAGAAACAGCGCTCTACAGCCAACTCGGCGGCCAACGTTTGGGGTGGAGCCCATAAAAACTCTATACGAAAATACCCTGGATATGTTTGTAAGTGTGCAACTTTTTTATTAATACATTTTTTATACAATTTTACACTATGGGAGCTCTGGTATATGTCTTTTGAGGTGAAAGAACCAGCAACTGTAAAAGTGAGTGGTGAGGAAGAGACTTTTTCTCCAAACGGCAGGGGGCGGCCAGATGACCCCACAAGCGCTGTGGACCCATCTAACTGAGGGTCTCTTATAACGGTGAGTGGCCACTGCTTGGGGTGTGGTGGTGGTGTCTCACTGAAGTGGAGCAATTTGCCTGACCTGATAAGGAGGAGTGTCGCCTACCACTTGGAGTGTGGAAAACAGATTGCTAGTGTCCTAGTGCGCAGTCTTTATTTGAGACTTTATTGATTTATATTGTATACAGCAGCGCACCACCAAAATCAATTTCACCCAGTATTAATATCAGCGCAGTATTTGGAGTTTTCAGGTGTAACGTGTGCCAGGAGCATGCTGGACGTGGCACGTGGCAATTGGCACTGAGCATGTGTCACGTTTCACTTGGCACGTGTCACTTGCCACGTGTCACTTGCCACGTGTCATGTGTCACTTGCCACGTGTCACGTGGCACTTGCCACATGTCACGTGGCACTTGCCAAGTGTCACGTGGCACTTGCCAAGTGTCACGTGACACTTGGCAAGTGCCACATGACAAGTGGCAAGTGACACGTGGCAAGTGCCAAGTGACACTTGGCAAGTGCCGCATGACACTTGGCAAGTGCCACGTGACACGTGTCAAGTGCCATGTGACACGTGCCAAGTGCCGAGTGACAGTCAGACAGCAGGGGAGGAGACACTAGTGCACACTAACTGTCATACTGGCACTGCTCACAGCACAGCAGCTCTGTAAAAAGCTAACACAGTAGTACAGTAGTACTACTACTCTAACAACTACTAGCACTGACTGCAGTACTACAGTACTAACTACACAATAACACAGTAATCATATCCCCTAATCCCTAACCTAAGCCATACCTAAGGCTAATAGCTGGCCAGCAGGCAGCAGCTGGCCTGGTCTGTGCACAGCACACACACAGACACATAGCAGCTGCCTGCAGCACACACTCTGACTGTCACACAAATGACATCAAGCTAATTAATGATTTAACAATAGTGTAGTGATAGTGAAGGGGTTAATCACTGAACAGCTTTCGGTTTATCACTGCTAGGCCAGCAGCACTGGAGTACACACTCTGACTGTCATACGATGACATCAATCAAGCTAATTAACGATTTAACAATAGTGTAGTGATAGTAGTGAAGGGGTAAATCACTGAACAGCTTTTGGTTTATAACTGTGTACAGCCCTTAGTTACTAGGCCACCAGCACTGGAGCATGTCTCTCACTGAGCATTCAGCAAGCTAAGACGATATGTCTCATCATGGCAGCTCTCCTTATTATACAGGGGGACTGGCCAGTGTTCCTTTCTGTGATTGAGTGCCAGGGTTTAGGCTGGGATCCCTCTGATTGGCTCAATGAGGTCATGTGGGGCTGGCCAGGGTTCCCCTCTGTGATTGGTTGCTAGGGCTTCTGCTGGGAGCCCTCTGATTGGCTCCAGGACGTCATCTCCTTAGTTACAGTATTTCGGATCCGGATATCCGCAATATCTGCGTTATGCGGCCAAATATCCGCAGATAGCTAGCCGGATTTTTAAAATTATTATTATGTAATTATATAACACTGACAACTTTCACAGCACTTTACAGAGCATATAGTCATGTCACTGTCACTGACTGTCCTCAGAGGAGCTCACAAACGAATCCCTTCCATAGTTATAGTGTAACGTCCTGTCTTATAATTATGTATTTATATAGCACTGAGATCTTCTGCAGCATTTTACAGAGTACATAGTTATGTCACTGACTGTCCTCAGAAGAGCTCACAATCTAATCCTTACCATGGTCATACTCCAATGTCCTACCATATTATTATATTGTGCATGGTGAGAGAGACCTTTCAGGAGCCCTACCCCTTAAAAATCCTATAAAAAGTCCTATAATCTCCAGGGGAATAATAGTTACCAGATCATGTTCTGAAATCTGCCCATTCTCGTCATCACGTTTTCCATTTCCTAGGCCTGAAAATAAAAGGTACTTGTGCCAATCACTGTTCATTAGTTTTCCAATATGATTATTTCTAGTTAAGTTCTTAGTTTGCATCACAAAGCAGGTTTAGTTCATTTGCTAAACTTCAGTCGAGTTTCAGAATTTGTTAACGGCTGAAAAATGCCAAAAGGCAAAAAAAATACCATTATTTGTTTTACGTGACATCATTTTCCTATAGTTTCTATTCACAACACAAATAAATCCTATTAGAATAAAAAAAAATCAGAGTAAATCCAAACATGCAGATTAATTGAACAAACATTCCCAGCTTAGCTCTTTTCTGTTTTACTTATCTGCCAAAAGCAAAACTCAATAAAAATACATTTCACCAATCACTTACAAAATAAAACTGATAAAACTGATAACCCCTACAGCATATGAAGCTACACAAAAACAAACAAACAACAGCATATGCACAGCATGTAAAACACAAACAAAATGTAAAATGTTAAAAATACTTAGTCTAAAATAACTGTAGCATGCAGACAGCTCATTTCTTAGAAGTCATCATGCTCTGTACAGTAACTTTGTTAATGCTGATCTATCCTGAAAGATTTATGTGGAATAAAGCCTTTGTTTCCAGGAGACAAATGTTATCATACTTTTCTAAACATCTGCGTCATATCATTAAAGTCATTCCGAGTATTATCTTTTGTCTATGAAGTTCTGTTTTTTGTAGTCACTGAAATCAGTCTGCAGCAGAACTCACGCTTTCCCTCTCTGCTTGCTTCTTATATGCTGCTTCTCATTGCCAATCCCTCCGCTGGCTGCCTATTACATAGCTCCCAACTGTCCCTCTTTTGGAGGGACAGTCCCTCTTTGGGAACCGAGTCCCTCTGTCCCTGTTTCTTCCTCATTTGTCCCTCTTTCAGGACTGATGTACAGATCTATGTAATTATATGTATTTTTCTACAAAAATGTGTATAATAGACTCTAAACTTTATTCCTATCTCTTAAATTGATATATTTCTTATTTTCAAATGTTAATATGAAGGAAAATGAACCAGGATAGAAAGGACTAGTGTGGTTTGAATTCTAAAACAACATATTTTTCTTATGGGTTCTTTATGATATGCATGACTAGGGGTGTGTCTGGGGTGTGGTTAGCGGTGTGAAAGGGGCATGGATTAAGTGTCTCTCTTTCTTATCTCAAAAAGTTGGGAGGTATGCTATTACAAAGTAAACAGTTCCAACTTCGGATCCCTCTCCATGTATTCCAGACAGTACAATCTCTGCTCAGGAAATTACCACCTTCTCAGTTCTTACATCCCACTCTACTCACATTTTCCCTTTCCTACATGCAGGACTTCTCACAACTCTTTCCCTTTCTCTGGAACTCCCTTTCAAGCCAATTAGGAAGCGAGGGGGACATGTATTAGAAAAGATACTGCAATAACTAATAAAACGTACTTTTATTCAATGCTTTGCAAATTTGTTCCTTAAAGTGTACCTGATATGGCCCAAAATAAAAGTTTTATACATACTTGGGGCTTCCTCCAGCCCCCTTCAGGCTTTCCCTCGCCATTCTCCTCAGCCACCTGGTCCTTCCCCAATTTGGCCTGTTGGCACCATTTTGGGCATACGCAGTCAGGCCACACCCGCTTCCACATCACACTCCCATGGCCTGGAGCATTCCGTGCCTGCGCAGTAGTACTGTGACAGCTGAATTACCAGGTCGTAAGATCCAGGAGGCAGAGGAGGATGGTAAGGGACCTATAAGCTTGGAGGAAGCCCCAGGTATCTATAAAACTTTTATTTGGGGCCATATCAGGTTCTCTTTAAGAATATGAAGTCCGCACTGCCATTGACAAAGAGCTACACAGGGTTAAAACAATGTCCATATCCTGTAAAGTAAAGGAAACTTGGAAAAAAAATTTTATATGTTTCTCTGTAATATTTGCTCTTTGTCTGTTTTCAGTGTTTTTTTTTTTCTTGCTTTTAATTCAAACTGTGTGTTGCAACAAACAGCTCAGATATGATGCTGTTAGGTATTTTGGTGAGCATGTTATACTGCTTTTGTTAAGCTTTCTTCAGCAACACTATTCTCTTATTGCATGCTTCTTGACTTACCCTAGTATTGTACATAATTAATTTTGTTGTTTTTACATTTTAATAAAAATCCCCCCCTGGTGGTCCCTCATGGATGGCCCATTGATGATTACGGACTGCATTTTCTGGTTAATATTCTCAAAATGGTATGTTAACCTCCCTAACGGCATTCCCTACACTCGCGGTGAAAAAGACGGGGCAACTGCCAGGCAGGCTACTGCAGAGTGCTCACAGCAGAGCGGCACTTCATACTCACGTCCCAACCACCCAGGATTCAGACAGTCTCCTCCGTGTCCTCCAGGGCTCTTGATCCCCCACGTGAGATTTCCGTCTGTCATGTGACACCAGAGGGCCGTCTGTCATGTGACAACAGAGCACCACCTAGAGGATAAGATGAAGACAAGAGGAAGAAATGCAGCACTGGATACCGATGAGGTGAGCTCTAGGCGCAGGCTGCAGGAAATCAAGGGTCTTGTTTCTGAATGTTAGAGTCTTAAAGCACAAAATATGTATACTGCTTTTAGACCTTAAAAACTGATAAGAATTATACCGCCAAGGAAGTTAACCGGTTCCGGACTGCGCTAATTGAAATCTACTACCTGTTTGGGACTGGTATCCCTGCCAGGACGTAGATTTCAATTAGCCCGTCCCACGCTTCCATAGGGACAGCAGAGCTAGTGAGCTTCAGTGACGGGGGAGAGGCATGATCAGCGGCGGGTCCATGCGGCATGATGTCGGCAGGTCCCTTTTTTTGCACCAGCGTTCTCTTGTCTTTAAAGAGGAGCTGTCAGCCATACTATCTCAGAAAAAAAAGACATATATAAATAAATAAATACTTGCTCTACTTACATAACATATGTATTGCACTGTCCACGTTTTGATTTTAGTGATTTTTCTACAGTTAAAAAAAAAGAGAAAATCCTTCTTAGCATTTCCCAATTTAAGTGTGGCTATTTTGAAGCTAATTCTGATGCAATTTTCTCCCTTAGTCTCCTCTGTCTGATTAGCCCGCCCTTCACTATAGAAAGTGCATTGTCTCAGCATGAGAAATATTGGCCAATCATAGAGGAACAGAGGTGTGAGAGGGTTAAACAGGAGGGAAAGAGGCTTCAGCCAATCAGGCTGCATTAGGTACGTCAGAGGGGAAGTAGAGAAGCAAAAAATGACAACCCAGCATGCCCTGCAACTTCCTTTTTGTGTACCAAATTTTGTGTGTATCAAATAAGAGTCAGGTAAACTGGGGAATGATCATTTATCAACAAGAAAAGTAATAGTGATTTTAACTTTTGGATTGCCTGTTTTAGCATCCTTATTACTTGTTTACCAGATAAAAACAAATAATTAATTTTTGATTTTATGCCTGACAGTTACTCTTAAAAGTGAACCAGAGATGAAGCACCCTCATGTATTTTACCATATACTGTATATCAGTGGGAACATTAGAGAAAACACCTACCCTGCTCTCTGTTTCATTCTTCACTGTTCAGCTTTCTTCTTACCAGCCCTGATAACATCCCCGACTGAGCATTCAGTCTGGCTTTGCTCAGGAATCATTATAGCTGAGTTTGTGTTCTCTGATGTCTTTTCAAGCCCAAGCCTGCCCCCTTCTGGCTCTGCTCAGGAATCATTATAGCTGAGTCATTATAGCAAAACAGACTAAATGCTCAGTCGTCTCTTGTTCACTTTAACCAGTTCACCCCCAAGGGTTTTTACCCTAAGGCCTCTTTCACAGTAGGACGTTGCATTTTGATGCAACGTTAAAGTCGCAACGCAAATTACAACGCAACGCCCCAAAAAAGTCGCACCGCAACTTAATGCCCCATTATCGTCGCACTGTGAAAGAGGCCTAAAGGACCAGAGCAACTTTCACCTGTCAGTGCTCCTCCCTTTTATTCCCTAATAACTTTATTACTACTTATCACAAGAAAATGATCTATACCTCGTTTTTTTCACCACCAATTAGGCTTTCTGTGGGTAGTACATTTTGCAAAGAATTTTTTTTATTCTAAATGTGTTTTAATGGGAAAAATACAAAAATAATGGAAAAAATCATTATTTATCAGTTTCGGCAATTATAGTTTTAAAATTAAACGTTCTCCTGTGGATAAAACTGACACATTTTATATGCCCAGTTGCCCGATTATTAAACCATTTAAATTATGTCCCTATCACAATGTATCTCGACAATATATTATTTTGAAATATAGGTGTTATTTTCCTGTTTTGTTTTTTGTCCGGTCCATAATTACAAGCCCCTGTGTAGTAAAGTCAAAGTAATCTCCCCTCATAAAATATAGATTAAAAAGCTGAGTCCCTAAGGCAACTATTTATGTAATTTTCTTTAAACTGATTTTTTTTTTTTGGGGGGGGGGGGGCTTTGGAAGTGTAAGTTATTAATGTTATTAATGTTTTAATTAGTGTATGTGCAAGTATTTGCCTGTACGTGTAATTTTTTTTACATTTTGTTACACTGTGACAGTTTCCTGTTTTATGAATGGACGTGGCCGCTGATCGCGGTTACGTCCATTAATTCCAGGCTTTGCGATTGGTTAGAGGACCGCTCGCTCCTCTTTCCCAATCACTGAACACAGAATCCCAACGGAAACGGCAGTGGGAGCAGTGTGCACATATGCAGAGCGTTGGCAGGAACGAGCGACTTATTAAAACGTCCTGTTGCCGTTAACAGGGTCAAACATGACGTTTTAATAAGATACATTGTCGGTAAATGGTTAAGGGGCCATTGGCTGCTGGTGCTGAAGTGTTTATTAAAAGAAGAGAGCAGTAGCTGTGCCCCTTGATGCCCACTAGGCCCCAGGCAGTTGCCTAGGTTGCCTTGTGAATAATCCAGCTCTGGTCTAGACTAAGCATCATTGGGTGGGCAGGGCTACATACCAATAAATATACAGAAACATACAGAAATAAATATTGTAGATATAAGAAGTGTTTCTGAAGTTGAATCCAGAAAAATGAATGTAAAAACGGGTATCCTGAATCATTTACTGAATTCTAGTATACGTCACTACAGGGCCTCTTGAAAGCAGAGCTACAGGCAGATGTTCTAAAAGGCAGAGGGAAAAGCTATATTTTACATGGACAAGTATTTCATGTGCAGAAACCGCAGCTAAGACAGGAACATACTTCACTCAGATCAGTCTAAGAGTTTTTAATGTTTTAAATCAAGTGCAATTATTTATTTTCTTGATCAAAACTTTTCCGCATGCCTGTTTCAGTTCATTTTTTAATGCTTTTGTCAGTTGAGAATGAGAAACGTGCATTTTATGTATTGTCTGGATTTAATGAAAAACAAAATAGTGAAATAAAAAATAAATATGATAGAGCTGTTGTTGCTTCCTTCACTTTACTGTGATCAAAAAATTCAGATGTTTTAGGCCCACATCAGGAGCAGTGGTGGGCCGAAATTTCAGAGAAAATGGTAATTAATTTGGAATGTAATAGTAGTATTTCAAAATTTTGCGTATTTTTGTGCCGACTTTAGAGGTTAATAGCAAAGTCCCCATACATGCTATTGCTACCAAACTTGCTACATATGTTAAGCAGAATAGTGGGTATAAGTCACAAAAAATAATTTTTAAAAAGACCTTGTAGTTTTTGAGAAACTCTATTTTAAAAATGCAAAGAAATATGTTTTTTTAAAGTGTAATTTTTCTAAGTTTAAAACCATTTTTTACTTGCATTTTTAAAATCGAGTTTCTCAAAAATTATAAGGTCTTTTTGCAAAATTCTTTTTTTAACTTGTACTACCCACGGTTCTCCTTAACATGTGTAACAATGTTGGTGTAAATAGCATGCATGCGGGCTTTGCTATTCACTGCTAAAGTCGGCAAGAAATTACGCAATTTTCAAATTGTAATTACGTGTAAGCATAATTGCGAAAATGTACGCGACATTTAGCGAAATCGTAATTTGTTGATTACAATCATCAGTGATCAGGAGACTTTTACTTACCTGCAGCTTCTTTCAGCCCCTGAAGTCTACTTTGAGGCCCCTCGATGTCTCTGGGGTCCCCTCTGTTGTGTCGCTGTTCCTCTCAGAAAAATCTCCTGGGTTGTACATGTGTGGTCCCATCCGTTTGCCTCCATCAGTCATGCACCCATCGCCGGGAGAGTTTTGCTCAGTACAATTATTTTGAGGGACCCGAAACCTGCAACCAATCTGGGGCCCATATGCAATTCCCCTTTTCTCCTGAGTTTTCTCCTAGGTGATGTTTTTAAACTCGTCAATAAAATGCCTTTTAACCTGCCTGGCATACTGATTCCCGCAGCCCTGTGGCCGCAGGAATGTTTTTTTTACATTTTTTTTTATGTAGCTAGCCTAGCGCTAGCTACATGATTGCCCCCTCCCTGCGGCGTCCCTCCCTGCCCTCCGATCGCCGCCGGCGCAATGGCCTGTCCGGAAATCCCGTTCTGAACGGTATTTCCTTGAGGGCTTCCCCCATCGCTATGGCGCCGAACATCGTGACGTCATCAACGACGTGACGTCACAGGAAGACCCGATCCACCCCTCAGCGCTGCCTAGCACTGATTGGCCGGGCAGTGCACGGGGTCTCGGCTGGGGGGGGCCCTGTATCGCGGTGGGTAGCAGCGGATCGGTGGCATGCGGCGGCGATCGTGTAAGGCACGCAGCAAACAAAGTGCTTGCTGCGTGTTTAAAAAAATATTCAAATCGGCCCAGCGGGGCCTGAGCGGTGACCTCCGGCGTCTCTGGACGAGCCTAGCTCGTCCAGAACGCTAGGGAGGTTTAGCCACCACAAGGCAAGAAAATACTCAAAATAAATTTGATAGTACTTTTCCACCTACTTTTTGGTACAATTTCAGTTGAAAAGTGCCGGAAAGTTATTTCAAATCGAAGATGAAAAATGATCTCCCAGGAGAAAACTCAGGCGACAAAGGGAAGTGCATATGACCGAGGGTCAGAAACTTTTCTGAGGAGAACAGCAGAACAATGGAGATTAACTGCAAAGAAAATACATTTATGTGGGAAAAAGTAAGTCTGATTTGCGGCGTGATGTCATCAGCAACGCGAACGTTAGTTTTCAATAGTTAAAAACAAAGGTAAAATGCAGCACACACATTACATCGAAATACAATGTAATCACATTCAACCGTGAGCAAAGGTTTTAAATACATAAAACATGCATAGATAGTTACATACTTTCCCACACTTGACTGTGCATCTTTGTGATCCGAAGACATAACAACAAAAGTTGTTTAGCCTAAACAGTTAGTCATTAAAGGTATCACTCAAACAACTTTTGGTGTTATGTCTCCGGATTCTCTCCATGACTAATACCGGACCACACGCAACGGCCATCTTTGTGATAACTTCCCAAAATCAATCCCATTATTAATAGGAAGCCGATCTGTCATGTCAGAAATAATCAGTGTGATGCCGCCAATTGGAAAGGAAGTTGCATCGTGTGTACCCAGCATTAGAGTGGTCCATTTCTTAATGGGGAATTGTCATGGTTTTCTTTATTTAGAAAAGCACTTACTGCATTGCATTTGCTCAGACCAACTGCCAAAATAGTGTGCAAACGAGTAAGTAAGCTGGGTGCCATTGTACTGATACTTTTCAGGCAGTGTTTTGTAAAGAATAAAGGTAGTACTGAGAATCACCCACGAGGAGATGGACTAGTCCAAAACCAGTCTGATCTGTTCGGTTTTTACTGCCTACTTACGGTAAGTTAAAAAGTAATTTATAGTGTATTTTATTCTGGGGGAAATGTACATTTTATATGTGTGTATTTTACATTTTAATTTTTTCTTATGACAGTGGTCCTTTAACCACCGCCCCGTGGGAAGACTGTTCCTATCCCAGGGGCAAATAAATACGCCTCCCGCTGCCATTCGCACCCGCAACCGCTCCCGCACATGTTCTCGTCGCCGAGAGGGGAAGCAGTTCCCATTCATTAATCTACATCCCTGTGTCAATGGTCGCCGGCATCATTGAAATGCCTGCGCAGGGCCGGATTTACCATAAGGCAATGTAGGCATGTGCCTACAGGCGCCTGATGATGAAAAGGCTGCCCACTCCCTCCCCTAGTGCCTCCCTCCCTCCTTCCCTATACAGAGTCCAGAGCAAAGCGTAAATGAGAAGTTACTCACCCTGCTCTCAGCATAACACTGACGGAAATTTTTTTCAGACCTTTGTTATCTGTTTTTGCTTTTCTATGCAGAGTGGCAAACTTGTGTGTAAATCACAGGACAGGAAAAAAATTGCTGAGAAAAACAATTTATTATTTATATAGCGCCAACATATTCCACAGCACTGTACAGAATATATTGTCTTGTCACTTAACTGTCCCTCAGAGGGGCTCACAATCTAATCTCTATAACAGTGATATGTCTATGTATGTATCGTGTGTGTGTATATGTATCATAGTCTAGGGCCATTTTAGGGGGACACCAATTAACTTATCTGTATGTTTTTGGGATGTGAGAGGAAACTGGAGTGCCCAGAGGAAACCCGCACAGACACAGAGAGAGCATACACATAGCACACAGCTAGCTAGCTGACCTGGCTGGGATTTGAGTCGGGGACCCATCGCTGCAAAGCAAGAGTACTATCCACTACTACACAACCATGCTGTCCACAATTCACACATATGTACCTCAGCTGTGTGTTTAGAGAACCCGAGGTGAGAGGGATATGGAGGCTGCCATATTTGTTTCCTTGTAAACAATGCCAGTTGCCTGGCTGCCCTGCAGATCTTCTGGCATAAGCAGTGTCTGGAACAAGCAAATGGCCAATCCAGTAAAACCTGAGTACCTGATCTGCTGCATGCTTGTTCAGGGTCTATGGCTAAAACTATCATCAAGCTACATACACAGGAGGCACGGATGTCTGCAGTTGCATGGAGACAAGCAACAGTTGAAAGTCTCCAGCAACGACAGTTGTATACAAGCGACGATTGTATACACGCGGCAACAACCTGTCTGCAACATAGCAGAAACTGTTGCTCAGCAACTTCTGTCGCAGGTTCAATGAACTGTTGGACTCACAAGAGTTGCTAGAGACTAGCATACACACGACCGCACCGACTTGAGACTAGCGACGGTTCCTGCAACAGTTGTAGCCGGCGATTGGCCAAGTCAATCGCCTGGCGACAGCTCTGATTAGCAACAGTTGCTTGCGCGCGCATCATAAACACGGAGGACCTGTCGCCACAACATGCGCATGTGTTTCCAGCAACAGTTGTAGCCCGTGTGTATGGGCCTTTAGAGAAGGAGGACTGCCAAGCAACTTGTATTGTTTAAAAGGAAATAAATATGGCAGCCTCCATATCCCTCTCACCTCAGGCTCCCTTTAAACTATACACAGCTTTTCCACCAGCTGTATATGCAAACAAAATGAAATAAAAAATATGCATAAATTATTCTTTTAGTGGTCTTCATTTAGGCAACTCCAGTCCAACATTTTTTTTTGTTTATAAATAATGAAAAGTCACATAAAAAGTGGTGTCTTTGCCAAAAGAAACATAATATGATGAATTAGTCTGATTTTAGCAAATATATTTTCCACAGTGCCGAGTAGATATAGTCATGTGTCACTAATCCCGGTCAATGAGATGCAATTTGTTTTGAGCTCATGCAAATGATTTTGCTAATTTTATGCATTTCTGAGGATGAGAGAGGCTCTGACTTCCCCAAATTGTGCAGTCACTAAGAGGAAAGCGAGGCTGGGCTGGTTATGTGTAAGAGAGAGAATCCACGTGGGAAACGTGAAAAGTGTGACCCCATTAGCATATGAAGATGGCCTCCAAAAAGCCCCCTTTAAGGCTCATACCCACCAGAAGATTTTCGCATTGAATCGCTAATGACGAAATACCATTTTAACGATAACATGGAGCTAGTTAGCTAGATAATTTGGCACAGTTTGGTGGTTACAGTTGGTGGTGGTGGGTAGGAATGACTTCAAATGTCTGATAGCTCTTTAACTACATAACGATGATTGGTGTCAGTTCCTGGAGCTGCAGTTTTCCAGGGAACGGCCGTGCGCATGCACGATCATTCCCTATTAGCCTGCTAGCCGCCGATCGCGCAGTTCCCAGCAAAGCAAACCCCCCAGCCTAGCAAAGCCTCCTGGTCCCAGCCAGGCAAAGCGTACAGCCAAGCAAAGTCTAGTAAAGCCCCCAGCCCAGCAAAGGCAAAGCCCCTCAAAATGCCCCCAGCCCAGAAAAGCCCCCAGAAAATTGCCCCACCCAACAAATCCCCCAGCACGTCAACTAGCAAATGAAGCCCGGCTCAACATCACCGTCAGCCAAGCTGGCACAGCATCACCGTCAGCCAGGCCGGCACAGCATCACCGTCAGCCAGGCCGGCACAGCATCACTGCCAGCAATGCCAGCACAGCATCACCACCAGCCAGGCCAGCACAGCATAGCATAGCATAACCACCTGCCAGGCAGCTTAGCATAACCGCCAGCGGAGTACAGCACATAGGCCAGCCAGCTGAAGACAAGATAGAAGCAAGGTGAGGGGCTTATTTATGTGAAATACTGCCTATTGAATTTATTTAAGTTACGCCACTGCTATGTTCATGTATATTTGTCCCCACCTATGACCACGCCCACTTTCCGCAGCATGACCACACCAATTTTTTGTGCGCCGCACAATCATTCCCTCTTGGTGCCCAGGGGTGCCTCGGATCTCCCAGGAACCTAGAAACGCCCCTGCTTATCATGTAACTCGCTATTAAAAGTCACCAGGTCACATGCAGGAAAACGCACTGAAGCTATTTAGATTGCACTGGACGCTCTACCGCTGCTGAATGGAGATCATCTTTGGAACGTCAGGAGCCGGTGCATCTCTTCAAGCACCACTCCGCTGGCAATCTGCAGAGGTAGGGGGGAACAGGAGGGCACCTATACCTGGCTAACCTAAACTGTGGGGTGTGGTCTATGTTTAGGGGCGGGGTTTAGGGCGACGGAGCTGATGTGCCTATAGGCACCTGAGCTGTAAATCTGGCCCTGTGCTGTCATTGTTACAAACTTAAATACCCATGCACGCATTACTTCCTGTTCACGACCTATATGTACGGTATGTGTCAGGAAGAAAATGAGTGAGGACATCTTGTGGCCAAACAGTGAAATTACACCTACACACATTTATTTTAATAAAAAGACCTACACATAGTTTAAAATTAACTCTTAAACTCCCACACTCTCCCATAAACACCTAAATAAAAGTGTATCATTAAAAGAAAAAAAAAAGACAATTAAAAAAAATACATAAATAGTTCCTTTAGGGCCTGAACTTTTTTAATGTGTATGTCAAGAGGGTATATTACTGTTATTTTTGAAAATATGGGCTTTTAAATAGCGATGGACGCATAAACTGAAAAAATCCCCTTTTATTTCCAAATAAAATATTGGCACCACTCATTGTGATAGGGACATAATTTATGTAATATCCATGTAAGAACCGGGACAAATGGGCAAATATTTATGGTAGCATGTATTATTTTTAAACTATAATGGTCAAAAACTGAGAAATAATTATTTTTTTTCCATTTTGTTTCTTATAATTCCCATTAAAATGCATTTAGAATAAATTAATTCTTAGCAAAATATACTACCCAAAGAAAGCCTAATTGGTGGTGAAAATACAAGATATAGATCATTTTGTTGTGATAAGTATTAATTAAGTTATTGGCGAATGAAAGAGAGGAGTGCAGAAAGGTGAAAATTGCTCTCACCCAGAAGGGGAAAAAACCTTTCAGTGGTGAAGTGGTTAAACATGCTTTTTTTTTAGCCTTAAAAAGGAAAATAAAACTGGGGGATTCTAGAAAAGTCAATTTCAGGAGTAGGAGGATAGATACAATTGTTTATCTCATCAATCTATTTTCACCTAGGGTTTCTTTTAAATCTTTTGGCTCATCAAATGACCCCTTTATTTATCATGGTCCCAAAACTGAATTTGCTGAGCTGCAGATAAACAGGCCCTTCAGCTCTAAATAATTCCATTACACACATTCAGAGGTTTTATAATATATCAAGGCTTTTACAGGCCGCAGTGCCATCAGTTCTCTGAGTGGTGGTCCCTCGATACCTGAGAACAGCACAATCAGTGCAGGTCATCGTGCTCATCTAACCTGCAGTGACAGGCCAGTGTCAGCCGACTCTGCTATCACGCTCCATAAGCTGTAGGGCCTGTAGCCTCAATATCCCATCATATAAGGAGTGCAAGATATTCTGCACCCGAGAGATGGTACAGAAAAAAGTTTTGCTCTGACTGTCAATTTCTATTTTTTATCACTACTGATGTGCGACCTCTGAACGCTATAAGAACCATTACACGGTTAATAGGTTGACCTCAATTGATTGAATTGAAGGTAATTATTTTCTTTCTTTAAACTTCAAAGCCTGAAAAATAACAACAGGCCTTCAGTGCTTTCACTGAAAAATTGGTCACATGTGGCTACTCATCTCTTTTTTTAAGTGCACTTGAAGTGACGTGACTTAATTTGATAAACATAGGTACATATAGTGCTAGCCCTGCTAATAACTTAACTGACATCCCTTTCTGTTTTCCTGCCTGGCACCTGTTAAAAATTTAGAGTTGTTATCTATGCAAATAAGTCAACTTGAATACTTTCTAATGGCATTTTAGTGCTGAAAAGTTTAAAGCAGGATTGCCACCATAAAAATCAAATGTCAACAGCAACTGGTCTGAGTGTATCAAGTGATAAAGATGCTAATCCTGCATTTAAAATTTCTAAACGTTTTCTGCTGTTATTGTTTGGAGTTATCACATACCTTAGGAGCACTGGCCCTTTAATTGCCATTGCCATCGTCTGGCAAAACAGTTGCATGCTGGGGGGGGGGGGGGTCTTTTTATCCATAAAATATTCTTCCTCTCTGGGAGGAGGGCAGGTGATGCATACACATTTAGCAAGAGAAAAAAAGAGTGATGGAGTAAATGAGGTCAGGATTAGTTTCATTCAAAGGTAACCAAGATGGAAACTGTCTAGAATAGGATTCTCTGCTTTTCCTTTGGAAAATTCAGATGAATCATAATGCAGACTGTGCAATACATCTGTTATGTAAGTAGAACTAGTATTTATTTACTTATATATGTGTTTTTTATTTCTAGGTTAGCATGAGTGTCACTTTTTCTTTAAAGGAGGACCTGTCCTGTAGAGATGGCCTGAACAGTGCGTCGGCGAGCAGTATTCTGCGAACATCGGCTGTTCGCATTTGAAGCAAACAGCAAACATTTGGCGTGTTCAATTCACCCCCTATACATTATCATTGAGCTAAACTTTGACCCCTTACCTCACAGTCAGCAGACACATGGTTGCCTATCAGCTAGGACCCCTTCCTGAAACCCCACACCCCCCTATCAAAAAGGATTAATTCTCTGCTAGCTGCTGACTGTTAGTGAGAGCAGGGTCAGACTTGCTGCAGATAGGTAGGGAAAGAATTAGCTAGGCCTGTATTCTTGTTCCTCACTAGCTGTGAAAGCACCCTAAACAGCCCTTTTGAGGCATACATTTTAAAAAAGTAGCAAGCTAATTGAGACGCGGCATTAAATACCGATATTACTAGCAAATTAGCAATATCGGTAAATACCAATTTCAGGGCAATGTTATATAACAAAATTGATTTAAAAAAAAAAGAAAAATAATGATTTAATTGCGGTATTACATTATCTGTAAATTTACCGATAATGTTGAATCTAATTATAACCTAACCTCTCCCTTCTCTAACACAGACCCATCCGGTGTCTAACCCTAAGATCTCCCTGATTATGCCTAATACTAAGACTCCCTTGGTGGTGCCTGACCTTAAAACCACCCTTGTGGTGCCTATCCCTAAGACACCACCTCCCAGTGGTGCCTAACCCTAAGATCCCCCTGGTGGTGCCTAACCCTAAGACCCCCTTAGTGGTGCCCAACCCTAAGACCCCCTTAGTGGTGCCTAACCTTAACTGCCTCTGATCCCTGCTACCAATAAAACGATATATTTCAATTTAATTGCAGCCGCCTGCTAAATAGCATTATGGCTTTTTATATTATGATAAATAACAATTATGCCTACATAGATCGATAAATACCAATTGCGCCCACATATACCAATAAATAACAATTGCGCCCATATTTGGCCGCAAGTTTTTCAACTTCTCCTCTTTTGAGGGCTATCACATCGGTCTCCTGTGTTTTTATTAGTGTGTTGACACTCCACAGCCCACTGACACCCAGAGCTGTGTGCACACTACTGCTGTTGCTACATTAAGCTACACACACACAGAACCACGCCAGTGCATTATTATTTCACTGTATTCTGATAGAACTATTGCATTTTTCTGTGTGTGACACTCCACAGCCCACTGACACCCAGAGCTGTGCATAATGTGATTTCTGCCCTTTAGGGATTAAAACCCAACTTTGTGTCAACTCCATAATTTCTGGTGGGACTTTTGGTATGGATCCCCCTCTGGCATGCCCCTGTCCAGGTGTTAGAAACCTTGAAACAACTTTTCCATCACTTTTGTGGCCAGAAACAGTCTTTGTAGGTTTTAAAATTTTCCTGCCCGTTGAAGTCTATTGCGGTTCGCCAGATTCGCCTGTTCAAATTCGAACATTTGCCGAAATTTACATTCGCCGTTCGCGAACGGAAAATTATATGTTTGCGACATCTCTACTGTCAAGAGGAAAATTGATTTGGCCATTTGCAAACTGCAGACATTTGCATGTAGAATTAGTATAATCATGCATTAACTTTGAATTATTTCCATTTCCTTGAACAACAATCCTGTTTACCATTGTTACTACACATACAATTATTATCTCGTTATTTTCAGTTCAGGTTTGCTTTAAATTAACCACTTGCCGACCGCACGCTTATACCGTGCGTCGGCAAAGTGGCAGCTGCAGGACCAGCGACGCAGTACTGCGTCGCCAGCTGCAGGCTGATTAATCAGGAAGCAGCCGCTCGTGCGAGCGGCTGCTTCCTGTCAATTCACGGCGGGGGGCTCCGTGAATAGCCTGCGGGCCGCCGATGGCGGCTCGCAGGCTAAATGTAAACACAAGCGGAAATAATCCGCTTTGTTTACATTTGTACGGCGCTGCTGCGCAGCAGCGCCGTAAGGCAGATCGGCGATCCCCGGCCAATCAGCGGCCGGGGATCGCCGCCATGTGACAGGGGACGTCCTGTCACTGGCTGCACAGGACGGATAGCGTCCTGTGCAGCCCAGATCTCCCGGGGGAGCAGGTAGGAGAGGGAGGGGGGAGAATGTCGCCGCGGGGGGGGCTTTGAGGTGCCCCCCCCCGCAACATGCCTGCAGGTAGGAGCGATCAGACCCCCCCTGCACATCATCCCCCTAGTGGGGAAAAAAGGGGGGCGATCTGATCGCTCTGTGTGGCCGCGGATCTGTGCTGGGGGCTGCAGAGCCCACCCAGCACAGATCCAAACAAACAGCGCTGGTCCTTAAGGGGGGGTAAAGGGTGGGTCCTCAAGTGGTTAAAGAACCCTGCAACAGTACCCTGTTTGTTACAGTTGACTTCTGCAGCCTTGCTTACATTTGGAGCTGACATCTTGCTGGTGATGTCCCCACTATGCACAGAGCTAGGATAATGCACAGCATTTTCAGCCCAAAACACTTAAAGTCATCTCACTGTCAACAGATCAATTCTGTCAAATTAGAAACATGATGTGGCCAAACAAAAATTGATTTGCTCTTCACCATATCACAGCATCTGCAGAGATATCTATTATAACATGCTATCTTTTTTTAAAAGGTTTTTTTTTTTTTTGATGCAAGGTGTACATTTAGTAAAGTCCCAATTTTAGGTGCTAAAAACAACCAAATTTCAGAAGACCTTCAATGGCTTCAGCGATTACCTTCACCTGCACTCGTAATAACTCATCAGATTCTTGGACCATCACCAATTGTCTCCTGGAGAAAGTCAGGTGGGACGAAACTGTTCGGGTTCAGCTAATGCTGAATTTGTGAGAGCTGGACGAGTGGTGTGAGCCATTTGTATGTTTGTTATGAGCATACATGGGAATATTATGGGTTGAAGTGCTGATGGCTTTAACCCAAAAATACATTCTGACACCAGTGGTGGGGTTTTTTTTTTGGGTGGGGGGATGGTGGGATGGCTAGCTGGTGGGGCCCATTTGGGTGTTCAAAATCAATGTTTGTATGGTGAGTTTTAGATATTTTTTGCCTAACTCAAGTGATAAAATTGGCTACTTTACTGGCATGCTTTAATCCTTATTTGCTAGCAAGCTGTTCCTGTGTGGAAAAAGCACAGACAAATCATTCCAGCCCCCAGCCTGTGTGTGTCTCATGACTGCAAGCAAGGGGAGGGGGACGAGGCAGGAGGGAGAGAAAAACTGTGCCTGTAACTTATGTTAGTAACTGAGCATTGCTGGAGACTAAGCTCTAGTTTATTGGCTAGTTTAAAAGAAAACCAGTAAGCTTTCAGCTTGTAAGCCTTCTTCAGACTCTATTCCTGTTGACTGACAATCTTACAACATACAATCAGAAAGAGGAAGAAAAATGTATTTTGTAAAAAATATAAGTATGATCTAGATAAATTAATTACAAGGGATCTCGCAAGGATTGTGATGTATTTATTGCAAATAGATAAAACCCTTGGGTTTTTTTTAACACCTACATAGACTGACATGGAGAGTTTTTCTACAGTCCCTAGCCTGTTTGCTGTACATTGCTGGAGCCTGAAAACAGTTAACTGGGCACTCAGGGGGGCGGGGGGCACAGTGATTCCCAGGGAGGGCCACTGCCCCAGCATGCCCCAGTGTATAGCCGCCCATGTGTGACACTATTAACACTATTGCAAGCTTTCTATTGCATGTTTTTTGCATTCTTGAATTCATACGCCTGTTGAGCAACTACACCATGGGAGCCCATTAAAAACAGAGTTGACATTATATGCATTATAGGCATGAGGCATAGGCATTATAAGCATAGGATTGACATTATATGCATATGACCATTTGCTATGGTTCAACAATCTGGTGAGTGATAACAATGAGAGGGTATTAAGGTGATTGCTTAAAGAGAAACCGTAACCAAGAATTGAACTTAGCTGAGCAGTAGCCGATACCCCCTTTCCCATGAGAAATCTATTCCTTATATCAAATGGATAGTCAGGGGGCTCGGTATGGCTTATTTTGTGGTGAGACCCCTCCCACAAATGATGTCAGTGCCTCACAGCATTGAGGTACTGACATCACGCTGTGGGAGCCTTGTTGCATTGTGGAAATAACAGCTGTTTACAACTGCCAAAAAAGCAAGCAGCATCTCCTTCCAGTGACATCACCTGCCAGCAGTAAAAATGTTACCATGTGATGTCATAATGTAAATCAAGGAGAGGAAAGATTTTACAATGAGCAAACACTGACTATATCATTTATACATAATTATTTTAAAAAATTAAGCACATTTTTATTACATTATTTTCACTGGCGTTCCTCTTTAAGCTATTGAAGATCTTCTGAAATGTGGTTATTTTTAACGCCAACCATTGGGACATTACTTTTCTGGAGTTTGCATTTGAGCAACATTTGTGTTGCCAGCTGAACGGATTTATATATATCTTCCCTTTTTTCTACTGCGCACTGATTTACACGTGTGTGCAAGGTGTACTTTAAAGGAAATCTTAAAGCGGAATATAACCCTGCATTTCAACTTTGCTCTAAAACATTATTTACAGCATCTTATATGCAACCAGCATTTTTTTTACTAGACCAGCATTGGAAGGGTTACACACAGAGCTTTAAAGTTCATGGAGAAAACTGCTCCCCCCAGCCGAAGTTTAGATAGATACATTTAAGTAAACAAAATGTAACAAGTGAGGAATGTTACACACGCTTTGGCTGTCCTCCAGCTCCTGCACAGTCAGAGAGAGTGAGTCATTCCACAGTTGTTACATTTTGTTTTGCTTAAATGTATCTATCTAAACTTAGGATGCGGCAGCAGTTCTCTCCATGGAACTTAAAGCTCTCTGTGTAACCTTTCCAATGCTGGTCTAGTAAAAAAAAAAATGCTGGTTGCATATAATATGCTGTAAATAATGTTTTAGAGCAAAGTTGAAATGCAGGGTTATATTCCGCTTTAAGTGTAAAAAAATGTGTTTAACTTACCTGGGGCTTCTTGCAGCCCCGGGACTCATCCTGTTACCACACTGTCCTTCAGAGTCCCTCTCGCAAAAACCCCTGCAAAGCTGGCTGGCCACTCGCTTCCTCACCACGCTCCCGATGCTGGGAGCATACTGTGCATGCAGGGCCGGATTTAGGCCAAGGCCGCCTAGGCCATGGCCTAAGCAACAACAGGAGGAAGGGCACCAAAGCAGCAGGCTAAACTGGTGCAGCATTTGCAAGCTTGCAAATGCTGCAATGCAGGGAGATCAGGCAAGCGCCTGACTGTGGTACTCTGCTGCTAGCTGCCTGTGCAGTAGCCACCTTGCTCTCTGCGCACATTTACAATGAGGTCGGCGGCTATGGATTTGGGCAGCATTGGAGACGGAAAGGAAGAGAAAGCTTCTGCACTGGAGACAAGCAGAGAAAGGAGTGACACAGATGGCTGCTGCGGTGTGAAGGTGAGCTGGCTATCTATATTTAAATGTGGAGGGGGGGGGGGAGTAGGCATTAAGGGAGTCATCTGGCTATACTGGAGGGAATGGGAGTAGAGTCATCTGGCTACATATACTAGAGGGAAGGGGGAGGCTCATCTAGCTACCTATACTGGAGGGAAAGGAGGGAAGAGTCATCTGGCTACCTATACTGGAGGGAGGGGGGGGGTATCAGGCTACCTATACTAGAGGGAAGGGGGAGGGGTCATCTCGCTACCTATACTTAAGGGGCGGGCTTCTGGTGACATGGGCCTAGGATGGTAAAGAGTACAATTCAGGCCCTGTGTGCATGCGCAGTATGCAAAAATTGCTACTGTGCATGCTCAGAGTGCTGCCGGCAGTGGGAGTGCGATCAGGGTGTGTGGCGCTTGGGGCTGCGCAGAAGCCACCGATTGGTGGCGACTGGCCAGCTTTGCAGGGGTCGCCACTGCCCCTGAGGGACTCAGAAGGACGGCATGGGAGAAGCATGACTCCAGGGGGCTGCAAGAAGCCCCAGGTAAGTTTACATTTTTTTTTTTTTTACGCCTTTAAGTTGTCACATGCTGTGCTCATATAGCCTTAAATTTGTTGTGCCTGCATGGTGGATAGTCATCATGTATTGATGGAAGCTGAATTCAAGCAGTTTGGGGTTTTGTACTTTAGGGCTAATATAAGATTTATTGGCATAACTATTACTACAATTCCAGGAAGACCTGAAGCTTTTCAGAAGTCTCTGATCACAGCCTGTGTGAAAGGAATACCTTGTGTATCAGAATTTTGAAACAAAAGTCAGTGTCGAGGCCAGAGCTGTACCATGTAAATAGATGCCACTTCTCTGTCACTATTCACGTAGGAATGCTTTACTGTTTGTTTCTGTCCTGCCCACACACACTGCTTTCTCACACATCATATGAGAACGGCTGAGAGATTTTTCAGCTACAGAGAAAGGATCTGAAGAGGAGGACCTGTACTTTATTCCTGTACTTGGATGCAGGGCCAGATTTGTACTCTTTACCGCCCAAGGCCACTGTCAGCAGTCAGTATAAGTAGCCACATGACCCTTACCCATTCCTCCAGTATAGATAGCCGACTGACCCCTCCCTCTAGTATAGGGAGCCAGATGACCCACCCCCAACCCCCTGTATAGGTAGCCAGATAAACCTCCCCTCCACATAACTCCTCCCCCTTCCCTCTAGTATTAAAGCTGGATGACCCTCCCCCACTTCAGTACAGATAGCCTGATGACCCCCCTCTCTCAAGTATAGGTAGCCAGGTGACACCCTTCCCCCCTGGTAAAGCCTGCTGTCCTCCCGCCCTTGATCATGTGGTGCCCTAGGCCATGGCCTATGTGGCCTTAGCTTAAATCCCGCCCTGCTTGGATGCTTCCCCCATTCAGAATGAGCTCTTCTTGGCTGCAATCTCTGTTTAGTTTACACTTCATGAGGGAGAGAGAGACACAGGAACAGCTGACGAGTTATTTACACACTATTTCTGTTGTCTATCATTCTGAAGACATTTCAGTCACAGGATTACAGACAATGTTTCTGTATGCTCCATGTGCTGGACTCGGTCCTACATAGTAGTGCCCACAGTGAAAACTGTTCTCTGTAAATGTCATATTTTCTTCACATAAAAAACGAAAAGATGAAAAAAATCCTTTGTATTGCTATTTGTTAGTAATTACTGAAAATGTATGTAGCATTTAGAATGTTAGTTAAATTTGATAGTTGTCCTTTAAAGTGTACCTGAAGCCAATTAGGAGAGATGTTGATTCACCTTGAAGTCATTGGGAACCGTTCATAAAAACAGAAGCCAGATACTTACCTAAGGAGAGGAAAGGCTCTGGGTCCTAATGAGGTTTCCCTCTCCTCTCCTGGGTGTCGGATAAGAATCCCCCGTAGCAGCATTCAACCAATTGGGTCAAATACTGCCCTCTCCGCCGCCGAAGGGAGGCTTCGGAAGTCTTCAGGAGCCCGAGTGCTCTGGAAACCGGGCCGCTCCATACTGCGCACGTGCATGAGTGTGTGAGAGAGGGCGCTCGCGCGTGCGAAGTATCTTCTGGAGGACTTGGCTCTCAAAGACTTCCTAAGTCCCCCGTGGCGGAGGATTCAAACAGGGGATCTGCGCTGCACCGAGGGCACTGGGAGAGGAGAGGGAATGCTCATTATGACCCAGAGCCTTTCCTCTCCTTAGGTAAGTATCTAGCCTTTTTTTTGTTATCAACGACTCCCAGTGACTTTAACTGTATAGGAGAGCTAATGCATGTGATAAACAAATAAGGAGAGATAAACCATGAGTTGGGTCAGTTAAGGAGAGATAAATTATGAGTTAAGTTAGATAAGGAGAGATAAATAATGAGTTAAGTCATTTAACGAGAACCTGTAACAAAGAAAAGTTTCCCTGGGGGGTACTCACCTCGGAAGAGGGAAGCCTCAGGGTCTCAATGAGGCTTCCCCCTCCCCGATAGCTGCAGGCAGTCCAGCGCTGGCTCCCCTGAAGTGTCCGGTAATCCTCCCTCGACAAGCCTGACAAGCGCTGATAAGCACTGATTTATTTACCTTTCCTGGCTCCAGCGGGGGCGCTGTTGCGGCTCTCTGCACGGAGATGAAAATAGCCGATCTCTGTCAGGTCCGCTCTACTGCGCAGGAGACTTGTGATCGTCTATTTCCGCCTATCTCCGAGTGGAGAGTGTCGATACTGCATGTGCGCTGGAGCCGGGAAGGTATATATTTGCATCCCCGCTGTTCGGGGAGCTTTTTCGCCGCCGCCGTGGGACCAAGGAGGAAGGGGGAAGCCTCAATAGGATCCGGAGGCTTCCCCCACCAGAGGTGAGTATTCACCCCCCCCCCCAGGGGAGTTTTTTTTTGTTACAGGTTTTCTTTGAAGTGCACCTGAAAGGAAAGTTGTCTCAGGTTTTATACTCACCTGGGGCTTCTCAGCCCCCTTAAGGCCACTCTGTCCTTTGTCGTTAAAGAATACATGAGGCGAAGTAAAGTATTGCAGCTTTACTTACCTGGGGCTTTTTCCAGCCCCTAGAAGTCTCTGTGTCCTATGGTGCAGTTCTGCTGTCACCTAGTCTTCAGGTGTTCACACCGTAGTCGGCTGCTTCTGCCCAAGGCTGGGAGTGTTTTGTGCAGAGTGACGCAGTGTAGTTTTGGCACCAGGTGAATTCGTAGTGAAATATCAGTAAAATACAGTATCTGCAATCTTACCGGTATTCTGTTTTCACTTTACGTAACCCTCTTCTCACACTAACCCACCTTCTTCATACTCCTAACACTAGCCAATCCCCCTGCAATCTCTTCCGCTAAAGACCTCCTCCACTGATATCCGCATTGCTGTTTGTTGCAGCTAAATTGTGTTTGTAGCGCGGTCCTTTGGTGCCAAATTTATACACTTACAGTCTATGCGATGCCCATATTCTTTTGAGAAACAGGGCTTTCCTGATTAGTTCTTATCAGCAAGTGTGTATAGACTGAAGGAGCTCTGCAGAAGCAGCTCTCCCCAAACAGTAAACACTGAGCCTTAAAGTGTAACTGTTTTTTGTATTTTGTGCGAATATTCTAGTATAGTTAATTACTGGGGAGTGTGTTCTGCACTTCTTATAGTACGGTCAGGTTCTGTTTTATTTGTACTGTTTATTCCTGTCTGTATTGTTTTGTCCTTGCGATTGTACTGTCACCTGCGGTGGCTGACAGTGAATCGTTTGGTCTCGCTCCTAGATCGCATTCCCCCTAGCGGTAGAGGCGGTGGATCTCCCTTGTCTGACCCTTGGAGTATAACCTTAGCTGCGGTTGCTACTGGTTACTCCTTCAGTCTGTCTTGTCTAGCACGAACGCTTGCTGTTGTCTGGTGAGAGGCAACCGATTAGCAAGCATTTGCGTTATTTGTCTGTCATCATTTTCTGTGTTCATTTGTTAGTTAGGGTTGGTACGTTTTGCCACTGTTGCGCTTAACGTGCGGTGGCCATACCGTTAACACGCTAGTCTCTGTTGTGCATATCGTGCGGGGACCGCGTTTAGCGAGTTCTTTGTTATTTTCCTTGGCGTTTATTTGCTGTGTCTTCCTTATTCAGTTCACACTCTGTCTTTGCTCAATCTTGTGTCGCTGATAGCAATCGCCTCTCTTGCTATTCTATATTGCCCAGTGTTGCTCAATCGTGCAATTTCAATCTAACATCTGTGGCTGTGCAGAGGACTTGTTCCTCTGTACTCCACAGCTCCATCTGCTGGTTGGAATTCTCCTCTACAGGTCTATACTGGGTGCTTTGCTTCTGTGATTGTGGGGATTCCCATCTGCTTCAGCGCACTTGGTGTGCACTGACGGTGGAATGCGACCCCAGATCATTACAGTTGTCCTTATTTGCTTCCCCACTTCCCCTCAGACTTAACTAATGCAGCCTGATTGGCTGAAGCCTCTTTCCCTCCTGTTTTCCCCTCCCACACATCTGTTTCTCTCTGATTGGCCAATATTTATCATGCAGAGACAATGCACTTTCTATACTGAAGGGCGGGCAGTGCATACAGAATCAGGCAGAGGAGAGTAAAGGAGAAAATGACATCAGGATTGGCTCCAAAATAGCCACACTTAACATGGGAAATGCTAAGAAGGATTGTCTCTTTTTTTACTGTAGAAAAATCACTAAAATCAAAACGTGGACAGTGCAATACATATGTTATGTATTTATCTACTTATATATGTCTTTTTTCTGAGACAGTATGGCTGACAGCTCCTCTTTAACCCTTTCAGTGCTTCCTGCAATAGTGAAAGTAAAATTTTCATAAATTGTAATGAAGAAATCTTATTTCCATAATGGTTATCATGCTGTGGCTAATCTTTTAGAGCAGAGATGAAGTTCTGAGTTTAGTTCCACCTTAAAGCAGAATGAAACCCAGCATTTTTTCTTTGCTCTAATAGATTATTTACAGCATATTATATACAACCAGCATTTTTTTTTTTACTAGAACAGCATTCAAAGGGTTACACACAGGACAGAAGTTCCTTGCTAGCAAAGCTGGACGCATCCGAAGTGCAGATGATGTTATCTTGTGTTTAATTGTATCAAGTGAGGAATGTAAATAAACACTTCTCTGGCACTGCAAGCTCAGCTGAACAAAGACAGACTGTCATCAAGTATTTCTGCTTAAGTTAGAAGATGAATAAAGCAGTTATAAATAAAATGCAAAGTCAGCTCTCAGAGAAAAAAAGTGTACTTTGGGAATGTATAATTCCTAAATGAATAATAATACTTATGCACAAAAGCAATATGGCATATAAAAAGTAGAAAACATGTTTTCATTGAATATTTTGCCAGGGTTTTATGCCGCTTTAAGCTGAATACTCACCTGAAGACGCAGAAGATGGATCACAGCGACGGCACTCAAGTGTCCTGAGCATTCCACACATGACGGGCGCGAACTAGAGGTAAAACAATCAAGGTACTTTGCGCGTGAGTTGTCGGGGATCCTAAAGATCTGATCCACCATGATGGTTGTTAACACTCTACATCGCAAAGTGTCGTTTACCTAATCGTGCACTCATAACCACGTCACGAGATTACAGAAACATTTGCTTGTCGCTCAGAAAAACACTGGTCGTTCGAAGAATCGTGGCTACGAGCCTTTAGGGGATTGTTCCTGAATGCCTACAATGCATATTTACTTTAGTGATGTGTGCACATCAGAAGAAATTTTGGATTTGAAAATACATCAGTATTGCTAATGAAAAAAAATATACTAAACTTCTGCCAATTTTAATTTGGACATTTTTTCAAATGTCATTAAATGCACAATAATGGTCCTTAAAGGATACCCGAGGTTACATGTGACATGATGAGATAGACATGTGTATGTACAGTGCCAAGCACACAAATAACTATGCTGTGTTCCTTTTTTTTATCTGCCTGAAAGAGTTAAACTTCAGGTATGTAAGTGGCAGTTCCTTGCTGATAGGAAATTACAACTATAAAATACTTTTCAAGCAGAAAATGGCTTCTGAGAGCAGGAAAGAGATAAAAAGGTTCAATAGTTCATAGATTTTAGCTCTGGCATACTTCAATGAATGTGTCATTGAGCAAAAACAATACAACAATAAAAACGTAAAAGTAGATTTAAATCCTATATAATAAAAACCCATGTGTCCCTGCGTCATCCTCCTGTCCCTGTGTGTTTTGGCTACTGCGCATGTGTAGCCGTTGGGACAGGAGGAGGACGGGGCCAGGGGGCGTGGAGTGCGTTGTGCATGGTGCGCAGCGTGGACGTGCGCGCGTGCGGCATGGAACGTGGCTGTGCACCCTGGGGATTGCGTCACAGCCCTAGCGCCCGTTATTTAATGGGCAGGCTAAGTAGCCAGTATAAAATAAAACTGTGGAATATCTTAAAAAGTCTTTTGTAGGAGGAGGATAGATACAATTGTTTATTTAATTAGTTTATTTTCACCTTGGGTGTCCTTTAACCTTTAGGGGACCACCCATAGTAGATCCTACGCCGCACTTGTAGCTGTTCTAGCCTGATGTGGCGTAGGATTTACACCACCCGCTGTTTCCATTTCCGACGTGATCGTGCGTGATCGTGTCATATGACAGCTAACATCTCCCCTCAGTGATCAGAAGTAGTGTTGGGCGAACAGTGTTCGCCACTGTTCGGGTTCTGCAGAACATCACCCTGTTCGGGTGATGTTCGAGTTCGGCCGAACACCTGACGGTGCTCGGCCAAACCGTTCGGCCATATGGCCGAACTAAGAGCGCATGGCCGAACGTTCCCCGAACGTTCGGCTAGCGCTGTGATTGGCCGAACGGGTCACGTGGTTCGGACCCGAACGCGCTCTGATTGGCCGAACTGTCACGTGGTTCGGGTAAATAAATACCCGAACCACGTCATATCTCCGCCATTTGTCTGTGGGTTTAGCTTTGGGTAGGCAGGCAGGGTAGTTCGCGCTCCAGCCACGCTAGCCAGGGTCCCCCCCAGTCATTGTGTGTCGCTGCTGGGAATAGTAGTACACCGCTCGCTCAGCATTCTGTTTACTGCCACTCTGTGTACCTCGCTCAGCCACACTATATAGCATTCTGTTTACTGCCACTCTGTGTCTGCTGGGAATAGTAGTACACCGCTTGCACAGCCACACTATATAGCATTCTGTTTACTGCCACTCTGTGTACCTCGCTCAGCCACACTATATAGCATTCTGTTTACTGCCACTCTGTGTCTGCTGGGAATAGTGGTACACCGCTCGCTCAGCCACACTATATAGCATTCTGTTCACTGTTCTGTGTCTGCTTGGAATAGTGGTACACCGCTCGTTCAGCCACACTATATAGCATTCTGTGTACTGTTCTGTGTCTGCTGGGAACAGTAGTACACCGCTCGTTCAGCCACACTATATAGCATTCTGTGTACTGTTCTGTGTCTGCTGGGAACAGTAGTACACCGCTCGCTCAGCCACACTATATAGCATTCTGTTCACTGTTCTGTGTCTGCTGGGAATAGTGGTACACCGCTCGCTCAGCCACACTATATAGCATTCTGTTCACTGTTCTGTGTCTGCTGGGAATAGTGGTACACCGCTCGCTCAGCCACACTATATAGCATTCTGTTTACTGTTCTGTGTCTGCTGGGAATAGTGGTACACCGCTCGCTCATCCACACTATATAGCATTCTGTTCACTGTTCTGTGTCTGCTGGGAATAGTGGTACACCGCTCGCTCAGCCACACTATATAGCATTCTGTTCACTGTTCTGTGTCTGCTGGGAATAGTGGTACACCGCTCGCTCAGCCACACTATATAGCATTCTGTTTACTGCCACTCTGTGTACCTCGCTCAGCCACACTATATAGCATTCTGTTTACTGCCACTCTGTGTCTGCTGGGAATAGTGGTACACCGCTCGCTCAGCCACACTATATAGCATTCTGTTCACTGTTCTGTGTCTGCTTGGAATAGTGGTACACCGCTCGCTCAGCCACACTATATAGCATTCTGTTTACTGTTCTGTGTCTGCTGGGAATAGTGGTACACCGCTCGCTCAGCCACACTATATAGCATTCTGTTCACTGTTCTGTGTCTGCTGGGAATAGTGGTACACCGCTCGCTCAGCCACACTATATAGCATTCTGTTTACTGTTCTGTGTCTGCTGGGAACAGTAGTACACCGCTCGCTCAGCCAGAGTATATAGCATTGTGTTTACTGCCACTCTGTGTACACCGCTCAGCCAGACTATATACCATTGTTTACTGACACTCTGTGTACACCACTCAGCCACACTATATACCATTGTTTACTGACACTCTGTGTACACCGCTCAGCCAGACTATATACCATTGTTTACTGCCACTCTGATTCTGCTGGGAACAGTAGTACACCGCTCGCTCAGCCAGACTATATACCATTGTTTACTGACACTCTGTGTACACCGCTCAGCCAGACTATATACCATTGTTTACTGACACTCTGTGTACACCACTCAGCCACACTATATACCATTGTTTACTGACACTCTGTGTACACCGCTCAGCCAGACTATATACCATTGTTTACTGCCACTCTGATTCTGCTGGGAACAGTAGTACACCGCTCGCTCAGCCAGACTATATACCATTGTTTACTGACACTATATAGCAGACTATATAGCATTGTGTGTACACCGCTCAGCCAGACTATATACCATTGTTTACTGACACTCTGTGTACACCGCTCAGCCAGACTATATACCATTGTTTACTGCCACTCTGATTCTGCTGGGAACAGTAGTACACCGCTCGCTCAGCCAGACTATATACCATTGTTTACTGACACTCTGTGTACACCGCTCAGCCAGACTATATACCATTGTTTACTGACACTATATAGCAGACTATATAGCATTGTGTGTACACCGCTCAGCCAGACTATATACCATTGTTTACTGACACTCTGTGTACACCGCTCAGCCAGACTATATACCATTGTTTACTGCCACTCTGATTCTGCTGGGAACAGTAGTACACCGCTCGCTCAGCCAGACTATATACCATTGTTTACTGACACTCTATGTACACCGCTCAGCCAGACTATATACCATTGTTTACTGCCACTCTGATTCTGCTGGGAACAGTAGTACACCGCTCGCTCAGCCAGACTATATACCATTGTTTACTGACACTCTATGTACACCGCTCAGCCAGACTATATACCATTGTTTACTGCCACTCTGATTCTGCTGGGAACAGTAGTACACCGCTCGCTCAGCCAGACTATATAGCATTGTGTTTACTGCCACTCTGTGTACACCGCTCAGCCACACTATATAGCATTGCGTACTCTGCCAGTCAGTGTGTATATTGCTGGGATCAGTAATACTCCACTCACCGTCAACCACTATATGAGCTCAACATGAGTTCCCCAGAGACCTCCGCTGTGAGCAGCACTCCCAACAACAGCAACAGCCAACGCCCCACGCAAGCTATAACATCCACCCCAGCAGCCAGTGGTCAGCAGCAGCCCTCCCCGGAGGAGAACGTTGTGTCCATCAGTCCGTCGCCAGAGCGATTAATGAGGGCTGCCATTGAGGAGATGATGGGGCCTGATGTGGAGGAGGAGGTCTGGCTCAGGCCAGCATCCCAAGTTAATGTTGAGGACGATGAGGGGTCTGTGTCTGGGGATGTTGGGGTGGCAGAGGTGGTGGGTGGGTCAGACTCAGGAGAAGAGTTGTATGATGAGGATGATGATCGGGACCATCTGTATGTGCCTCAGAGTCCGACCCCGGAAAACATGTTGTATCGTGTGTTTAGGTACTAAAATCTGCGTTCCCTCCCAGTAGTGTTGGGCGAACAGTGTTTGCCACTGTTCGGGTTCTGCAGAACATCACCCTGTTCGGGGTGACTATATAGCAGACTATATAGCATTGTGTTTAATGCCACTCTGTGTACACGGCTCAGCCACACTATATAGCATTGTGTTTACTTCCACTCTGTGTCTGCTGGGAACAGTAGTACACCGCTCACCCGCCACTGTATAGCATTGTGCTCTGTGTCACTGCTGACAATAGTGGTACACCGCTCACCCACCACTGTATAGCATTTCTGTACTGCCACTGTACTGCTGCCAGTCAGCGTGTACTTTAAGGATAAGTGAAATGAGGAAGAAATCCGGTGAAAGAGGGAGGGGCAAGGGAAGAGGTGTTTCCCCTGACGGTTCACGTACAGGCCACAGGGGAGCACCCAAGAAAACCCACTCAATACTGCCCATGTTGTCCAGGACAACAACCCTCACAGATCCAAAAGAACAGGACCAGATAATTACTTGGATGACCTCTCAAGCGTCCAGCAGTGGGTTAAGCAGCACCAGCACATCACGCACGAGGTCCGAGTCCTCAGCCAGTTAAAGTCTGGGCTTTCTTTGAAGACTGCACTGAGGATGTTACCATGGCGATTTGCAAGGTGTGCAAGACCCGCCTGAGCAGGGGGAAAAGTATTAACAACCTCTCCACCACCAGCATGAGCCGCCACATTCTATCCAAACATCCCACTCTGTGGGCAAACGCGGCAGGACAGGGTACCACCAGCAACACTGCCTCCCTTGGGTTCACCAGACTCACCACCAGACCCGCCTCAGCAGCAGCAGTAGCCCAGCCATTGCGTGGTTCACAACATTCACAAACATCAGACGATGCTGACACTGTCACTTTCCGGACTAGTGCTCTTGAGGTCTCCCAGTGTTCATCAAACACAACAACCAACAGCCCTTCGGTGTGCAGCGCTACGGTTGAGTTGTCTGTCTCTGAGATGTTTGAGCACAAGAGGAAATTGCCAGCAAATGACCCCCGGGCCGTGGCAGTAACAGCCAGCCAGCATAGCCAAGCTTCTGGCCTGCGAAATGCTGCCATATCGAGTGGTGGAGACAAACAGCTTCAAGGGCATGATGTCAGTGGCCATCCCACGTTACGTGGTTCCCAGCCGCTACCACTTTGCGCGCTCTGCAGTGCCTGAGTTGCATGAGCACGTGGTCAGCTAAATAACCCGAAGCTTGAAGAATGCCGTTGCCTGCAAGGTTCACCTCACCACTGACACCTGGACGAGTGCGTTCGGCCAGGGTCGATACATCTCCCTTACCGCGCACTGGGTGAACCTTGTGGAGCCTGGCAGCGATTCCTCACCTGCTACGGCGCGGGTGTTGCCCACGCCGCAAACAGCTGGATAACAACAGCAGCACCTACCTCTCTGACTCCTTCTCCTCCAACGCATCTCAAAGCTGTACCTCATCCGGAAATGCTAACCCAGCACCAGCAGCAGTAGGATCGTGGAAGCAGTGCAGCACAGCTGTTGGCATGCGTCAGCAAGCGTTGCTGAAGCTGATCTGCCTTGGGGATAAGCAGCACACAGGGGAGGAAATTTGGAGGGGAATAAAGGAACAGACGGATTTGTGGCTGGCACCGCTGGACCTGAAACCGGGCATGAAGCTAGACACCTGGCACGAACTGGCAATGTACGCAATAGAGGTGCTGGCTTGCCCGGCAGCCAGCGTTATGTCGGAACGCTGTTTCAGTGCTGCCGGAGGCATCATCACAGATCGGCGTATCCGCCTCTCCACAGAAAATGCAGACCGTCTGACTCAAATTAAAATGAATCAATCCTGGATTGGAAACGACTACGCAACACTCCTGGACCCCAACCAAGTAACATGACCGATGAACATCTGGGATGGTTTAGCGTTTCCGGTCCCTGTTTATTGAACCTCTCATCTGTATTACATTTATGACTGCATGGCGGCAAAAAGCATTGCTGCTATATCCGCACGCTTTTTGTCCTCATGCAAGGCCTGGGTTGTTGTGTCTCACAAAGCGTGGCCTTCTCCTCCTGCGCCTCCTCCTGTTCCATCACGTGTGCTGCTGCTGCTGCTGCTGCTGCTGGGTTACCGTTGCCGCGTGGTCCCTGTTTATGGAACCTCTTATCTTTATTACATTTATGACTACATGGCGGTACAAAGCATGCTATCCGCACGCTTTTTGTCCTCATGCAAGGCCTGGGTTGTTGTGTCTCACAAAGCGTGGCCTTCTCCTCCTGCGCCTCCTCCTGTTCCATCACGTGTGCTGCTGCTGCTGCTGCTGCTGGGTTAGCGTTGCCGGTCCCTGTTTATGGAACCTCTTATCTTTATTACATTTATGACTACATGGCGGTACAAAGCATGCTATCCGCACGCTTTTTGTCCTCATGCAAGGCCTGGGTTGTTGTGTCTCACAAAGCGTGGCCTTCTCCTCCTGCGCCTCCTCCTGTTCCATCACGTGTGCTGCTGCTGCTGCTGCTGCTGGGTTAGCGTTGCCGCGTGGTCCCTGTTTATTGAACCTCTTATCTTTATTACATTTATGACTACATGGCGGTACAAAGCATGCTCTCCGCACGCTTTTTGTCCTCATGCAAGGCCTGGGTTGTTGTGTCTCACAAAGCGTGGCCTTCTCCTCCTGCGCCTCCTCCTGTTCCATCACGTGTGCTGCTGCTGGATTAGCGTTGCCGCGTGGTCCCTGTTTATTGAACCACTTATCTTTATTACATTTATGACTGCATGGTGGTACAAAGCATGCTATCCGCACGCTTCTTGTCCTCATGCAAGGCCTGGGTTGTTGTGTCTCAAAGCGTGGCCTTCTCCTCCTGCGCCACCCTCCTCCTGTTCCATCACGTGTGCTGCTGCTGGGTTAGCATTACCGGTCCCTTTTCCTGGAACCTCTTATATGTATTACATTTATGACTGCATGCCGACAAAAAGCATGTTACCTGTGCAAAGAAAACAGACATTTCCCGCATTTAAAAGACAGTTTTCCCTTTGAAACTTTAAAATCGATTTTCTCAAAAACTATAAGCTCTTTTTGCTAAATTTTTTTTTCCTCTTGTACCCACTCCCAAGGTGCACATACCCTGTAAATTTGGGGTATGTAGCATGTAAGGAGGCTTTACAAAGCACAAAAGTTCGGGTCCCCATTGACTTCCATTATGTTCGGAGTTCGGGTCGAACACCCGAACATCGCGGACATGTTCGGCCTGTTCGGCCCGAACCCGAACATCTAGATGTTCGCCCAACACTAATCAGAAGCCATCACGTATGGCTGCTGATCACGTGATCACTTTGATTGCCGGCGGATCGTAGTGATCACTGTGACAGCTGCGGCGGTAGGAGGGGAAGAAGAGGATCCACTCACTTCCCTGATGTTTCCCCGGTGATCGGTGCTCTCCGCTGTTCCAGCCGACATCTCTGCTCCCTCTGACGTCATCAAGCCGCGACCCGGAACTGAGCGGCAGTAGGAGCGGAGCTGCCGGCTGGTGCAGAGGGGTCCACTGCGGCTCATCGCTGGAGTCTGGAAGGTGAGTGAAGGCTGCTGGTTACAGGAGGGAGGGGGGGGGACACAGCTACAGGGGGACTCCATACCCAGCAAGCAGCACTGGGGATCCGAATGCCTGACCCCACCAAACACGTGAACCCCCCCCCCCCCCATGCAAAGTGCCTGGTCTTTAAGGGTGGAGTTAGCTAGCCAGTCCCCAATCGGTAAAATGTCCTTCCTATGCTCTGATCATTGTTTTGTACACTTGATGCACTTGTTTATTTAGAGACTAGAGAATAAAATATAAAATAGACCATAAAACTAATAAAATAGCATAATGCAAGTCATGTTTAGAAATGAGTACATCATAAATATGCTTTGTTATTTTGTAATTTAGTGGGATAGGGATATCGCCGTGCCCCAAGTCAGTACTGCTACTAGTATTAGAACTAAGCAGCCACAGAGTGGAATCCTGCACAGATATTTTTCCTCAATGGGAGATGAATCAATAATTTCCCAGCCCAGGATATGCTCCATACCTGTAACGCTACAGGACGCAGCTGGGCTCATTCACAAGCTTAATCAATATGCGGCTGCTTGTGCCCCGCTCTGACTTTCCTGTTTCAAAGTCATGCCTGCGGGGCTCTGACTAGTGCTATCGTCATGGCTTCCTCATTAGGTGAGATCCTCAATAATTTATCCTCTGGGGGCTGCCGTTGGTGAAGCAGCATGCTGGAGATTGCCTCTTGTTGTATTGCTGATTGTGGGGCTGGGATGCTTTCTGTGCAAATTACTTTTCTTGATGAGCTCCTGTTCATTTAGTGGCTCCAGAGTATAGAGTTTTCCATATACATATAAGTCATGCCCATAAATTCCTCCCCCCCCCCCCCCCCTAAAGACTCCGGATTGCTTGTACGCACAGCATTTCTGCTAAATGCAAGGATTAATAGGAAGCAAGAGAACACAGGTTAGATTTTGTTTATTACATCTCCTATCACAAATCCAAGACAACGAGGTGAAATACTTTTTCTATCTCAGCCTCCTGGTTCCTGAAGTGAGGAAACTCACTTCAGGTTAGATACAGTACTTACCTACGTAGAGGGAAGGATCCGGATACCCTAGTGCAGTTATGGCTAACCTTGTTATTACAGCTGTGACAAAACTACAAATCCCATCATGCCTCTACCTCCCCGAGTTATGCTTAGAGCTGTCAGAGAATTGCAAAGCCTTATGGGACTTGTAGTTCCACCACAGCTGGAATACCAATGTTAGCCATCCCATCACTGTCCTCCTTGTGTCTGCCCGGTCCTCTCTCCCATCGTTGAAGTTATTCAACCTGCTAGGCCAAGTACATTTTTGGAACTTCTTGTGCAGGCTTCTGATGTACTTGCACCTCTGAGTACAACCAAAGATGAGCGTATCCATACTGTGCACATGCAAGGCGCAGACTGGCCCGGGAGGATGAGGGGAGATTCCCCCCGGGCCGCCGCCTGCTCAATTAATCAGGGCCGATGGGGCAGCAGCACTTTTCCTTACAGCAGGCCTGCCCGTGCTAATCCTAGCTCGATACTCTTCTATGCTCCGCCCCCAGCAGTGTAGTAGCATTCTGACTGTTTGGTAAGGCCAGAGTCCCAGGCACTGGGTGAGAGAGCTCCTGATCCTCCCACCTGCAGGCTGGTCCTGACTGACCGCTGTTCCACCCTGAAGATCACTGATTGGAGGCCACCACAGCCATAGCTGCACTTTCTGGACCAGAGGCAAGCAAGAGGAGGAGAAGGTAGTGTGTGTGTGTGTGTGCGCGCGCGTGCGTGCGTGTGTGTGCGTGTGTGTGCGTGTGTGTGTGTGTGTGTGTGTGTGTGTGTGTCAGCGAGAAGTTCGCCCAGTACCATGATACACCCTGCCCACCACCCACTGGAAGCTCCACCCCCTCCCTGGGTCACTTGAAGTGTTATCCCAACAGGAATGTCAATGTGCCCTGACCCAGGCATCCCTTGAATGCAGGGTCGTCTGTCCTGGGCTCAAATTTGTCCCAGGAAATGTCCCGAATCAGCAGCCATCAGGGCTGGTTTTAGTAACAGCAAAATGTACCCAGGGGCCCCCAAGCAGACACCCCCTCGACCAAAAAGCGGCATTAGGGGCCACTTGTTGCAGGCAGCCAATTTTTCCCTTAGAGCCCCAGAGCTAGCTGTAGGCAGCCCCCCCCCCCCCCCCCACAACCCCATCACCCCACGGAGTCACAGACTGGCAGAGGAGAGTCCCCATCGTGACAGGTGAGACGCTACTCTGTTGAAGGGAGCACATGGAGCACCAGTTAATTTGGGGAATGACACCTTGGGGGCCCCTACAGGCTATGGGGCCCTGGGCAGTTGCCCTCTTTGCCACTATGGTAGCACCGACCCTAAAATCCATACGTCCTGGCTGTGGGACTCTATGTGGCCGTGTGCCCCACCTCCGATGAGGTTCCCGTTCTGCCCACTGGGTAGGTCTGTTGTAACCGCCAACCCTGTCTTTTGGATCAGCTGCTGGTGAGGGATGCCGAAAGTTGTAGGTTCTTCTCTGTTTCATCCGTATTACAAATCTGAGTCCAGAACTACATCTCCCGGCATGCTGTGCAGACGCCGCTTCCTCCCCCTGAGCCGGTAGGTGGCAGCTTCAAGTTGCCATAGAGGAAGCTATGATGCAGGATGGAGGCAAGTGGGGGGGGGCGTAACAGGTGGTGCAGGGAGAGGGGGAGCCCCGGTACATGGGAACAGCAGCTCCATGAGGACCCTGAACACCATGAGGAAAACCTGAGGTACCACTCAGCGGCACCCACAGTACCTAGTGTAACCTCCACTGCCCACCCTGCAGTACAGTATCACCATCCCTTCGGCCCTGCAGTATCTAGTGTCACCTTCCCTCCTGCCCTGCAATACCTAGTGTCACCCTCCCTCCTGCCCTGCAGTACCTAGTGTCACCCTCCCTTCTTGTAGTACTGTGTCACCCTCCCTCCCACCCTGCAGTACAGTATCACCCTCCCTTCGGCCCTGCAGTACAGTATCACCCTCCCTTCTTCCCTGCAGTACCTAGTGTCACTCTCCCTCCCACCCTGCAGTATTTAGTGTCACCCTCCCTCCTGCCCTGCAGTACCTAGTGTCACCCTCCCTTCTTGTAGTACAGTGTCACCCTCCCTCCCACCCTGCAGTACCTAATGTCACCCTCTCTGCCACCCTGCAGTAAAGTGTCACCCTCCCACCCTGTAGTACCTAATGTCACCCTCCCTGCAACCCTGCAGTACAGTGTCACCCTCCCACCCTGCAGTACCCAGTGTCACTCTCCTCCACACTCAGTACCCACACCCCTTCACCCTATAGCTACCACCCAGTGTCTAAATCTGCATGACACCCAATACCTGCATCCTTACAGGAAACATAATACTAACACATAGCTGCCATAATTCAATTGGGCTTTAAAAAAGAGCACAGATAACAAATGTATAAGCGTGCATACATTTTTTGGACCCTTCTGTATCTTTTTTCATCTTCGATTATATTAACTTTTTAGCACTTTGCAATGGAAGAAGTACCAAAAAGTAAGTGAAAAAGTATTTATTTTGACTATTTTTTTTTGACAAGTTTGAAAATTTTACCCAGGAGAAAATTCAGGTGAAAAAGTGAATTGCATATAGCCCACTATGTTTACTAGTATCCGCGAGGGTGGGCAGAGGAAGGGGCCGGGCATCATTGCTCTAGTCAAGTTTTATACACACGTACGACGCAAGTTGCCTGGCAGGGATCAGGACGATGTTCTGTGATTATGTGGGGGGTGGAAATGGAGCAGTGCACAAAGACCGGGGTGAGTGAGAAGAACAATGCTTTTGTCCAGCGTTTGGCCGAGGTGATCCATCAGGCTAATTGCTGGTCTATGTACTAGGGCCTCTGTACACATGCTAGATTCTCAGCAGTTAGTCATTATTGGGTGCACAAAGCTTCATACTAGAGCCAGGGATCCTATCTAAAATTTGTTATAGGGCCCCACGATATGTAGTTACGCTTCTTATTGTAGCGTGCATTCTTAGAGGATGCAGAACCATAATCATTCATTTCGCCAAAGACAACTGGGGGAGGTTGTACCCGGAATTGGTTTTGGCTCATACAGGTTCTGGAAGGATGGGGGACAATGTCTGAAAGCCAAGAGCCGAGGCTGTCATACTACGGGGCCACCAGTCGCACTTGGCAATCATCTGTCATTCCTAAGAAGGCATGGGGAGGGGGAGGGAGGCGAAGGTTCAGCAGTGAGGACCCAGTTCTTCATGAAAGAAACCTTTGGTGATGGCTGACGCTGCTGAGGATTGCTGGCATCTGGCACTGCTGGCCAAGGTGTTCCAGTTGAAAAGGTGCAGTAGTGTTCATTTCTGTGGATGGTCCCGACTCCTGGCCTGGGCAGCATTCAGCAGGGCTGGCCTAGATAATCTGGCTGTGACAGAAGCGTCCAGCCGGGGTGGCCCTTACTTCTGGTTTAGTGGCTGGCATTATGAAGGGGTTGAACCAGAGGTGTCCCTGCTGTGGTGGAGCAGCAGCAGCCAATGGATGGATAGAGCCGGCATCCAGCCAGGCCAAAGGTGTCCTAGGCATATCAACCATCAAGGCACCTCTGAATTAAGCTGGCCATACACATATAGATCTTCACCCAATGTTCCAAAATGGTCGAGTCCTTTTTAAAAAGACTTGATTCAGAAGGAAATGATTCCTACCACTCATCAATTTTCAACAGATTCCAGCAGGGACACTGTTGAAAAATCGATTGAACCACAGCGTTGCACCGTTTGATGCAGTGCAGCACTATGGTCTATCAATCTACCACCAATCAATGCTCTTGCCCAGCCCCCAATCGACCTAACATTTCCATCCTGTCCAATAGATACAATTTTTGGTCAAAATCTATGAAAATTTTTGGGAATTAAATTCCTAGCAGATGAATTGAATCTGCAGGGAATCAAATGGGAAAATCGATGAGTGTATGTGCTCCTTTAGAATTAGATGTGTTGGACACACAGGCTTGCTGCACTGCCGCTCAGAATGGGACTCTAGTGTGCTAGTAGAAACTATAGAAAATATACTGTTTCTGGCTATTTCCTGCCAATACCAAGAACGCTAATAACCATAAATGCTTTCCTCCAGGGTTAAACTGTTAATATGACTCTGCTGTGTTGCCTTTGCTCCAGCTGCAGAGCTGATTGAATTATCACTTCAGGAACAGCCATGAGATGTAACAAGAGATGGAAGCAGTAACTTGTGAGAATATCCGGGCCCATCCATACCGACATCGCCACGGCACCAGCACAACAAATCCTTCATTTAGAAATCATCGGCCTTCGTAATAGTAGGCATATGACATGTTACACTGATCATGGAGGTTTAAATATAGAGTACATTGATAATCCTAACTCCTGTTATACAATAGAGCAAGAGAACCAGTCCTAACTCCTGTTATCTTCATGTTTAAAAAAAGGCACACAAAAAAACCCAAAACCCTTTTCTGTGTATTTCTTTTCACTTTTTCTTACTATATACAGTATGATATTCTGTCATCCAAGGCATACTTTAAATTAGGGCGCAAGGAAAAAGGGCGCGGGGTGAAGACGAAATTACAAAATATTGTTTATAACAATGTTTTTTTTTTATCATTTCTTCATCTTTATCTCCATTACAATAATAAATGTGTTAAAATAACAATATTAAAATTATCATATTGAACAATGATGGTGATAAGAATAGTAGAACACTGGTAAATATTAATGATATTTTACTACAACTGAACCTAACCCTACTCTCACACAAAACCCTCCCCCACCGATGCCTAACCAAAAGACACCCATTTCTGACGACTAAACCTATGACCCCCCCTTCCTGACACAAAACCCTAAGACCCCCCCATTCCTGATGCCTAACTCTAAATCCCCCCTTCCTGAAGCCTAACCCTAAGAACCCCGCTTCCTGACACCTAACCTTAAGACCCCCCTTCCTGACACATAACCCTAAGACCCCCATTCCTGATGCCTAACCCTAAATCCCCCCTTCCTGAAGCCTAACCCTAAGAACCCCGCTTCCTGACACCTAAACTTAAGACCCCCCTTCCTGGATGCCTAACCCTAAAACCTCCCTTTCTGACGCCTAACCTTAAAACCCCCTTCCTCTGCCGCAAATGACGTAAATACAAAAAAACTATACATTTCAAAAACAACACATTTTAAAACAATTTTCAAAATGATAATTCTTAAAAAGAATTGCAAAACAATAATTTTCAAAACAAAAATTCTCAAAAGAAAAATTTTGGTTGCATGGGCCTGGAGGCCGTTATTTATCGGGCGCCTAAATTTATGCTTTTGGCCCCTAAAAGCCGATATCTTACATTAGCGCCTATGGGCGCCCAAATAGTTAGTTTGCCGCAGGCAACCAAATTTCCTGTTTCCCTGTCAGAGACTCATAGCACAGTGGGCAGCATGAGGTAGTGTATAGCACTCTCCCCTTGCAGAGTTGGTTTCATGTTTCAAATCCCATCCAGGCCAGTATCTGCATGGAGTTTGTATGTTCTTCCTTTGTCTGCATAGGTTTCCTCCCGACACTGTTTTCCTCCCACATCCCAAAAACATACCGATAAGTTAATCGGCTTCCCCCTAAATTGGCCCTAGACTATGATAGACATACGACTATGGTAGGGATTAGATTTTGAGCCCCTCTGAGGAACAGTTGTACAGCACTTCTGAAGATGTCAGTGCTATAAAAATAATAATAGCACCCTGTTTGCAGAAATGTAAATTGTGTAAGTGGGAAAAATAAGCAAACACAGAAAAAAAAAGTCCAAAAATATTTAAGCAAATTGACTTTAGGACTTATTTGTAAAGCATAGACATTGGCAAAATTTGGGTAACATAAACGGCCATGGTTAAAGGAAAACCCCTGATCAACCAACCATGTAATTGATTGTGTGCAGATATTTCAGTTCGTTAGATCACAAATCAACTCAATCACGATCCTATCAAGATAAAAAAGAAACGCGTCTCCCCTATTAATATTTGATTGATTAAATTCATTACTTTTGATCAAATTAGTCAAAAACGAGATAATAAATGCATCAATTTTCAGTTGATCACACATTTGTCTGAATGATTGCCTAATAAATCAAAGACCTTGACCAATATATAGGGATACCTTAACCGTGACTCTTACTGACATAAATCCCCTGACATTGGGTGGTGGTGTTAAGATTAAAATATTTAATTTATCTGAATATACATGAAAATAATCAAAAAATTGAATACTCAAAAATAATGAAGAATAATATAGAAAACAACAACAGTGTTTCATTTTTAAAAGAGGCACTTTTGCATTTAGGGTAAAAGCGATTTGCATCAGTGGGAATGGGGCATCAGGATTTCAGTGATAATCATGGTGCCCTTATGATCAGCAAAACACATTGGGCTTGATTCACTAAACCATGATAACTCATACCATGGCCGTTTTCGCGCGAAAATTTGTGATTGCGCGTGAAAATTTATGACTGCGTGCGAAAATGGCCATGATATGAGTTATCACAGTTTAGTGAATCAAGACCCTAATTAAAGTTAACATGCCTTATCAGAGTAGCATAGCGAACGCTAGGAACCCGCAGGGACTCAGGGCAGGATGAGTGGAGCTCTCACCATTGCCAATTAGCAGGCATACGTTCGTAGCGCTCGCTATGCTACTCTGATAAGGCATGTTCACTTTGATAAGGTGTGATATCTTTGATAAGGTGTGATATTTGAGTTATCACGGTTTAGTGAATTAAGCCCATACTGTGAAAAAAGAGCCTAAACTTTAAAGGGACTCTGTAACAAAAATTGCATCCTGTTTTTTTATCATCCTACAAGTTCCAAAAGCTATTCTAATGTGTTCTGGGTTACTGCAGCACTCTATACTATCACTGTCTCTGTAATAAATCAACTTATCTCTCTCTTGTCAGACTTGTCAGCCTGTGTCTGGAAGGCTGCCAAGTTCTTCAGTGTTGTGGTTCTGCTATGAACTTCCCCTTCCAGGCCCCTCTATGCACACTGCCTGTGTGTTATTTAGATTAGAGCAGCTTCTCTCTTCTCTCTTATCTTTTACAAGCTGGATAAATCGTCCTCTGAGCTGGCTGGGCTTTCACATACTGAAGAATTACAGACAAGGGCAAAGCTGTTTGCAGGAAGAAAAGAGCAGCCTGAAACTTCAGTGCATGAGAGATGCAGGGGGAAAGAAACACACAAATGATCTCTTGAGATTCAAAAGGAAGGCTGTATACAGCCTGCTTGTGTATGGATGTATTTTCTATGTGTGGACATACTGTACATCAACCTACTTCCTGTTTTGGTGGTCATTTTGTTTGTTTATAAACAAACTTTTTAAAACTGTTTTAACCACTTTTAATGCGGCGGGGAGCGGCAAAATTGTGACAGAGGGTAATAGGAGATGTCCCCTAACGCACTGGTATGTTTACTTTTGTGTGATTTTAACAATACAGATTCTCTTTAATGACCCTTTGGCAGATAATCATTCATAGTCAGAAGTTTGTACAGAGCTAGGAATGATTATTAAGCAATGTGCCAAAGTGAGCCTATAGCTAGTAAACTTTAGAGAGCCACACCAATTCAACATACATACAGCATGTTTTGGACTTCTTGGTCCTCATCAGTGCATGGCATGGATTAATATGGCTCTATGAGATAGGGGCATAAAGAGATGATTTACATGTTCAAGAGATCATGGAAATATATATTCCTAGTTCTTCTGAGTCACCATGAGCTGTTTGGGAATTCCTTGTTTATATTTTCAAAATTAGAGTGGATGAAACGTATTGCTGATATCCACAGGCAGCAAACATACATTGATCTGATACTCATTGTTATCTTCTGCAGGGAGCAGCAGCAGGAGAAAGCACGTAAACGCACAACATAGTGCTTAGCAGGATCTACATACAGGATCAACAGAGCTTACCGCCAGTCATGTAAACACAGTTCTCTCGCTGGGAGCTCTCAGGAGAAATTATGAAAACATATATATATATATTACGTATATTCACGCATTTCCTGGTGATCAGTGTCTCTGCAAAGCCCCTCGGATAGCAGCGAGCTATAAATCGATAGATGAGATTTCCTGAATGAGACATGCCTGGTTGTAGCCTCGTCTTGTTATATCATTTTGTATGGCATGAAAAGGAGGGGGTCAATATGAAAACTTGCATTCCTCTCACTACCAGTATTATGATCAGTAATGGCAATCAGCCAGCTAACATGGAAAATCACAGATGATTTTCTTCATCGTGATTTTCTGTGTCAACTGAGACCGACAATAACTAATGCAGTACCATGTTTCTGTTAATGTAAAACCTCTACAGCTAGACATTTGATCTTTACAGAATAGCTTTAACCACTTTATCCACCACTGCAGTATATCTACGTCCTCTGTGACTTCATCTAAGCCACGAGGACGTAGATATAAGTCTTATAAGTCTTGTAGCAGAAGCAGTGCTATGCAGGATTGGGCTTGCTCCTGTGCACATTTTTGGCACTGATCTGATGCAGCACTAATTGGTGAAAGGGAATATATGTTCCCTGAGCTAATGAGATTGATTTTTTAACCATTAAAAATACACTCCTTAGCATTATTTCAGAATCAAATATCTTCACTATGAATTGTGACAGGAACATAATCTAAGTTTTGTGATAAGCGGTAACAATAGCCAAACAAAATTTGTGTTTTTTTATCTTCAGTAGCACTTTTTATTTTTAAACTGGAATTGGTAAAACTGAGAAATAATGTGCTTTTTCATTTTTTTTCCTTGTTTTCCCATTAAAATTCATAGAAAACTAAATTGTTTGAGGGAAAAAATGGCATACAATGAAAGCCTAGTTTGCCTGAAAAAAAACTATATGTATTTAATTTCTGTGTCATAAGTAGGGATAAAGTTAGTGCTGATTAAATAAGGACATAACTAAACTGTCAAAACTTCTCTGGTCCATAAGTGGGAAACAAGGTCTGGAAGCGAAGTGGTTAAAGTGTACCCGAGGCAGTTCAGGAGGATCAGATGGGACACAGAGGCGTGCTCCCTGTTGCATGACATGCCTATGTGTCCGAATCAGGGCGCCCCCCTCCACCGCCATGCTTATCCCCAAATTGCAGACATTAGATTGTTGACAATCTCAAGGGGTAGGATGGGTATTCCCTGCTAAACGCCCACTTGGGGTGTTCCTGAAAGCCTTCCCCACCTGCCATTGGGTAGCTCTTCCTCTCCATTGCCACTCCCCCCTGTTGCTCCTCTGCCTCCCTACACTCTGCTCTATGGTCAGAGACACAAAAATGAAACTGCTGCATATCTGGCCACAGGAGAAGCGAAGAGTGGTGGGGATTGCAGCTACCTGTTCCTTCCAGCCCCCTGGATCAGGTAGCATGTTTTTTTTAAGTTTAAATCCCCATCTCAGGTTAATTTTGAAGTGTACCCGAGGCAACATGTTGAGATAAACATGTGTATGTACAGTGCAAAACATATTCATAGCCAGGCTGTTTTACTTGTTTTATTTTGTTGCCTGAAAGAGTTAATTTTCAGGCATGTAAGTGACTTGTCGGTACCTTGTCAGGATATAGTAAACCTCACTGATAACCAGTCGGTGCATTACCTAAATACAGCATTCCATATAGATAGTATGGGGGTGTAACTTCCTTACCAGGTAGCTGGACACTGTGGCACACAGTACTGATTGATGTCTATGCCCCTAATTTGAGTTTGTATTAACTTATTTGAACCTATATATGCAACGTCAATACAGTTTGACTTTTTTTATGTAAGTAGTGGGCTAGTTATTTTAACTAATCTCATGTCTCGTACAGTGACACTTTCTTTTCTACTTTGCATTGCAATGGATGGACACTTATGATTTGGACTGCCATGTACAGTATATGAGCGTTTATTTATTCTGCATCCAAGGATGTGTAAAGTATGCTACTGCAGAGGCGTAATGAGTGTATTGACCTCATTATGATTACTCGAAATTTCGCATCATTCGCGAAATTACGATTATGACCGTAATCGGAATTTTGCGAATTTCATGAAATTGCGCAAAATTTTGTGTTTATGAGGAATTTTTTAATCACCATTGTTTATCGTAATTACGATCGTTTACGTGACACAAACAAGTCAGAATTTCGGAAATTTGTCCATTCTCGAAATTGTGCTCCAGTCCAGAGCCTCCTGATACATTTAAAGTGACAGCATTTGCAGGTACCTTTGCATTATCAGATATTGCAAGGCCCAAAACCAAGTGTCTCAGCATGCATGACCACTAAGTGCACCATGGCAAAGAGCACCTGTCTTAGAAGTGCCTGCAGGTAGAGCCTCCTGATACATTTAAAGCGACAGCATTTTAAAAGAGAGGAGAGGAGAAGAGGCGCCCAGAGGAAATAAAACACTTTTAAAGCGGCAAGTGAGCAATGTTGCTATTTTTGCAGATGATACAAAATTGTGCAGAATCATCAACTCTCAGGAAGATGGTGTCATATTGCAACAGGATCTGGATAGGATGGCTATATGGGCACATACATGGCAGATGAAATTCAATGTTGAAAAATGTAAAGTCATGCATTTTGGTCGTACCGATGGTCTAGCACCATACAAAATAAATGGGATACAGTTGGGGACATCAAACTTGGAGGAGGACTTAGGAGTACTCATCGACAACAAGTTAAATAATCATACTCAATGCCAAGCCGCTGCAGCTAAAGCTAACAAAATTTTGGGATGCATTAAAAGGGAAATAAAAACCGAGATGCTAGCATAATATTACTCCTGTTTAACTCTCTAGTAAATCCACATCTGGAATATGGAATTCAGTTCTGGGCACCACATTACAGGAAAGATATTGCAGTTTTAGAGCAGGTGCAGAGACGAGCAACAAAATTGATACGTGGGATGGAAGGTCTCACTTACCAAGAAAGGTTAGATAAATTGGATTTATTTAGTCTAGAGAAAAGACGCCTTAGAGGAGATCTAACCAACATGTATAAATACATCAGAGGGCAATATAATAGCTTGGCGGATGAGCTTTTTCTCCCTAGGCCTTCTCAAAGGACTAGAGGACATGATCTGCGCATGGAGGAAAAACGTTTTAGCCATTTATTTAGGAAAGGGTTCTTTACAGTAAGAGTGATTAAGATGTGGAATGCATTGCCACAGGAAGTTGTTATGGCAAACTCTATACCTACATTTAAAGGGGGCTTAGATGCTTTCCTTGCATTGAAAGACACGACTCCATCTGGAGTCGGGAAGGCATTTTTTTCCCTTTTGGGGCTAATTGGATCATGCTTTGTAAGGGTTTTTCGCCTTCCTCTGGATCAACAGGGATATGAGAGGGAGCAGGCTGGTGTTGTACTTTGTTCTCTGGTTGAACTCGATGGACGTATGTCTTTTTTCAAACAAAATAACTATGTAACTATGTAACTATGTAGCATGTGCAGGGGCCTTTGCATTATCAGTAATTGTAATCAATGAATGTCTTTCTTGAGTTTAGTCATTACCTAAATGTGCATAATTACTATTAGAAACAAAATTATGTCGTAACTAAAATAACTGTTTCTATAGAAAACATAAAATTAAGAATTTTGCGGTAAACACGAATTTTTCGAAAAACGTGAAATTACAACGCCGAATATTTCGAATTACGAAATTATGAATTTGTGTCGTAGTGGCAAAATTTGCGTCGATAATTAAGGAAACACAAAATTATGAACATTTTGACTCAACACTATGCAGAAGTAGTAGTTGATCGACAAATGCACAAATTCTGCAGCCCACCACCTAAAGTCTTGAACAATCTTTTTTGCAGTACAATATTTACACAAACAAATTATGTAAGTTTATAGCATTATTGTCTTCAGCCTCTTTTTTGCTTAAAATGCTTTATTAAATTAGATGACACAACACAATGTTTAATGATGATGATGAAGATTAATTCTTCATCTTTGGGAGGGAGATTTAAACGAATGGTTGGCCCTTTTGACTGCTATGGCGTGAAAGAAACCCAAACAATGCAAAGTACGTTTCAGAAATACAGCCTTGCGTAACGCAGATCATGGGACCCTCCCCTGCAAACCTTTGATGGGACCACCCAATGTTTACACCCTTTCCCTTGCATGCCCTTGGTGACCCTCACAGCCGGGGGATGCAAGGGTCATAAAACACGTGTGGCCACCATTATCATCACACCCATAACAAGTGTGTAGCCACAAAGCACCTGATCTGTAAGATGGACCCTTTTAGTGGTGGAAGGGTAGGTTAGTAGTTGGGGCCCTCTCACAGCTCTGGGCCCCTCTGCACCTTGCAGGTTCTGCTCCCCTGCAGTTATGCCCCTGCCCTTGAGTGGAATTCCTCTGAATTCTGGGGCCCGCCTTCTAGAGTCTTGCACAATCTTTTTGCAGTACAATATTTTTGGGTTGAACTTGATGGAACGTCTTTTTTTCAACCCAAATAACTACAGTATGTAAAATTTGCACAGGCAAATGGCTGCCATCAAAACTATTTCCACAGCCGAAAACCAAACTGGATGTTTGTTTATCACGGTTTTCATAAAGTTCTCCATATCTCTTTATCACCCCCAGAGTCCATCTCAAAAGGTTTGGAGACAGAGCCTTCTGTCATGCTGCCCCTACACTTTAGAATACCTTGCTACACTGAATGAGGACACCTCCATCCCAGGATGGCTGCATCTAAATCAAAATTGCAAAGCTACCTGTTTAGTCTGGCATTTATGAACACCTGACAATTTCCTCTGTAAAACAGTCCACCCCTCAACTATGTATTGGTCTGGGACATATCTATGCACTGTGAGTCCATTGGGAGAAAAGTGGTTTACAAATTTTATCAGGGCCGGCCGCTCATAAGGCAGGGTGAGGCAGGTTCCTCAGGCGGCAAAGTCGGGGGGCAGCACCCACCTTGCCGTGGGTGAGGGGGCCTCCGAGCTAGAGGGGGTAGCGGCCAGAAAGGAGGTATTGGGCTCAGTGGCAGGGAGGCTGCGCTTAATAGCTGGAGGGGGAGCACAGATTGGGGGACCCAGGTGAGGAAGGGGGGTGTCTGACCCCCCTCCCCGCCACTGTGCCTTCTGTCCCCCTTCCTGCCTGCTACCCCCTCCAGGTTACCTATTCTGGGGGGTTATTATACTGGGGGGGGGGGGGGGTGTCTCACAGGTTTGCCTCAGGCGGCAAAAAATCTAGAACCGGCCCTGAATGTTATTCTATTATTGTGTAGCTCTGATGCCAACGGTACAGTTTTCCATAACGCCAAGTTAATGTGTGCTTGCTACAATCCGTTGGCCGCCGCTGTGCATCTCTCCCCCCCAAGGCCCCTTTTTAATACATTTTAACACACATAAGTGTAATTATAAAAACACTCTAAGTTGCGGTTAAGAATGAAAAACATAACGATCGGGAAGGGGGCCCGTCTGTTTCCTTATTTGTTTAGTCTCTCGATTAAAGTATTTGTCTTGGTCACATCATTATAATAGTGTTGATGTGAACAATACCAGATGCCATTCCTGGCGGCGGGCCCAACTCCCAATAAAAAATGCTGAACGCTGAAGATATAAAATGCTGAACGCTGAAGATATTTTTTGCAGGTAATTACAAGTACTTAGTGGCCGCTGTCCAGAGCCAAAGCAGCGGAAATGAGTCTCACAAAACTTCCTCTTTCTAATTTAGTTTCCTTGTCCCCGCCTCCAGGCAAACAGCTCAGCCTTTTGGGAAAATCTGACAGCTCGTACGGACTGTACTGCAGTCATGCTATTGGAGTCACGGATAATGAGAGTTTAGTGAGCACAGC